>NC_064554.1:0-1200000 GCF_023856365.1 Brienomyrus brachyistius
GCATGTTTCATCTTTACCAGGGGCAGAGGGGAAACTCAATAAATAGCCTTCTCTCACACTTCCAGGCCTGCAGAACTGAGCATGTCCCCTGGTTTTGTGCATATGTCTGTAGGCTTTGAGTTTTTCCTATGGGGGCTTCAATTTCCTCCCAGAGTACAAATACGTGCAGATCAGTTGCATTGGGGAGTCCATACTGTGATGCTGAGTGGGTGTAGGAGGAGATTGAGAGATGAAACTCCGGATGATTTACTCCCTCGGCTAACTAACCAGAACAGGATCGTACCAATACCAAAATGATAAGTTTATAAATGTTTTTCACTACCCTGATTCATTCAGTTATTTCTGTTTGTTAATTCCATCCCCCAAGCAAATACATAAATAAACAAACAAATATTCAGGGGGAATGTGTCATAGGTGATAGAATCAGTGGATGAATCTAAAGAAAAAAAGTAATGATTTCTTTCTCTCCAAAACACAATGCACAAAACTCTTAAGTTAGGTAAGACATTGAAATTTTATGACAGTAGCATGATGCAGAGGAACAACAGAAGGAAAAATCTAACTAAACCTGAGTCAACTAGGACTAATTACACTAAATTAAGTGGAACACACAAAATACCTAAAACAACTTAATAAACAAGCAAGAAATATTACATTTGATTAACTATACTGATGCCTGAGGGAAGTTCTTGTGCATAATGCAGCAAGTATATACAGCTGCAGAGACACTACACATAGTGCAAATAAATTAAAAAGTATACAGTACACACACTGATTCCTGAAAAATCTAAATACCATGGAATACTAATGAAATACTGATGATGATGATAATAATAGAAATAATAATGAATTAGTTTAGGGTATTATGCAATTGACATGTACAATTAAAAAAGAAATTGCACCAGACATTTCCTGTGGCAAAGAAGGGTTGCTTTGTGCCACATTACTCAAGTCAATTCACTTTATTTTGTATAGTACATTTTCATAGCCTTACATTGTCTCAAAGCACTTTACTTTGTCCCTGCCCAATTGTCCCAGTGAGCAAGATCTAGCCTGAAAAATTAGAAAGCGACATTGGCAAGGATAAACTCAGTCATAGTAAGAAACCTTTGGAGGAACCAGAGTGAAAGGGGGAGCCCATCCTCCACAGGGCAGAAGTCAGGTTAACAAAGTCCTGATTTATATGGTTTATATGGTTCAATTAGTTAAGTCCGGATGTAAATACAGAATAACTGGCAGCAGGGCACACAGGAAAGACGTAAACAGGCAGGAGGGCAGGCAGGAGGGTGGCACAGGCAGGACGTAATGGGCAGGAGGGCGGGCAGGCAGGGCAGCACAGGCAGCCAGAACTGTTTTGCCACTGCAGTTTGTTTTACAATTTCATCTGCATTTGTTCCCCCAAGGTATAACAGCAGCTAATTTATGAACATGCTGCTTTTCAGAAAAGTTTAATTTCCAGGAGCATGACCAGTGCATACATTTAGTGTTGATGGTTCTTTGTAAAATGGATGTTCTGTACTTTTATTGATCTGTCCATCCATCCATCCATCCATCCATCCATCCATCCATCCATTCATCCATTTTCTAACTACTTCTGATGAAGTTCCGGGTTATGAGGTATCCTGAAGCCCAGGCAATATGGGACAAACACACACATGCACACACATAGGGTATACCTATCCTTATGGGGCCCGCTCATTGACTTCTATTGGATAAATGCTAACGCTAACTATGACAATCTTAACCCCCACCCTGCCCTAACCATAACCATAAGTAACCAAGCAAAATAAAAGAGGTTTTGCATTTTTAGTTTTTCCACAGCAGTCACAGATTTTTATAAAATAGAGTTTTCCTGGTTTTCAGTTTCGTGGTCCCCATAAGGGAAAAAAAAAACAGGTATTTATCACGCTATGGGGTAGGATAGGTATACCCGCTCGCACACACACACACAGACATGCACACAAATGGATAGATCACCACAGTTACTATGGATGTCGATCCTGCAATAATGAGACAGAACTATCATACTTAACAGGATCATATCCCTAGTTCTACATATGCATAATTATATTTAAAAAAGATCCCACGCACCTAGCACATGAGATGTTTGAACTTCTGCCCTCTGGTAAACGTTACCGCAGTATGCATTGCAGAACAACCAGATTTAATAAGAGCTTCTAACCCCAAAGCCATCAGAATACTAAATGCTAATGAACATACGTTTATGTGAAACCCTACTCTCTCTTACTCTCTGTGCACTTTATTACCACAACTGGTATTAAGTTTACTTTTTATTTATACAGTATAGTGCAATAATATAATCACGATTTGTGTGTGAGTGTGCCCTGTGATGGGCTGCCCCCCATCCTGGATTGTTCCCTGCCTCGTGCCCATTCCACATTCCGGGATAGGTTCCGGACCACCCGCGACCCAGTAGGATAAGCAGTTTGGAAAATGGATGGATGGATATAACTAACATAAGACAGACATTACACCTAACAAACAATAAACACGAAATAAAGGAGTGGATACAAAAAAAATGTAATGCAATGACCAGATTTAACACCTGGATTATGTCCCCCCTTAGTCTCCTTTGCTCGAGGCTAAACAGATTCAGCTCAGCTAACCTCTCCTCATTAAACATTCCTCTAAGACCAGGAATCATTCTCCCAGCCAAGCAAGCCTGAGTCCGGCTTCCACTCCCCCGATCCCCAGCAATGTTAACTTGGAAGGGCGTATTCTGTATGCACAACTGAGACAACCCAGGTGGAGCT
The DNA here is from genome assembly GCF_023856365.1 of Brienomyrus brachyistius. Classification (NCBI taxonomy): domain Eukaryota; kingdom Metazoa; phylum Chordata; class Actinopteri; order Osteoglossiformes; family Mormyridae; genus Brienomyrus; species Brienomyrus brachyistius. The sequence continues at coordinate 2,775 of NC_064554.1, forward strand.
CAGCTTATCGGCTGGCAAAATTGCCTTCAGGTATCACCCACCCTAGTGAGAGTCCAAGCTAGGGCCGTTCTCAGAACTCACCCTAAACGAAGTCCTGCTCAAAAGTTGTAATGACCGCCTGAGGTACCTGTCAGCCTTGCCCGTAATGAGTCAGTGGGTGTAGCCGGGCTGACACGCTTTTGGGCATCCAATTGCTGAGAACTCCCCTTCGGTTCTGACAAACTGTACGATCACAAGCAGTGACAGCAGAGCCACAGACAAGCTCAACCAACAGAGAGCGAATGGTAAGCACCCAGCACCCGAAGGGCTCAACTGATCACATCCAAACGACTTCCTGATGGGATTGTGTACGTAACTGGTTTACTGTTGTTAATAGTGGTTGAACTTCTATGCAAGTCCCCTTGTTGGGGGAGACGGAATGAATGAAAGCATAAGGTGAAATAAAACCTAAAATAAATCAAAAAGGTTAAACGGGAATCAAACCAAATGAATTGTGTTTCTTATTCAATTGTAAACATCAATTAGTTATGCAACAATAACCTAATTGGATGTTAATGTATTGTGATCAAACTGATTTAGTCCGTGAAGTTGATTCCTGCTTTCAGGCAAGAACCTGTGTGTCCAATTATGCGTGTTGTATCACCGCAGTTGACCACCAGAGACCCAACTCAGATGTTGTTAACCTACTATGGCGGACCACTAGAGGTGCAATTTCAATGGAGTGGCACTGCTATGGCTTGCCACTAGAAGCGCAATTTCAAAATTGAGTGGTAGTTCTATGCCTGACCACTAGAAGCGCAATTTCGAAATGGAGTGGTAGTTCTATGCCTGACCACCGGGGGCGCAATATCGAAATGGAGTTGTAGTTCTATGCCTGACCACTGGAGGCGCGATTTTGAAATGGAGTGGTAGTTCTATGCCTGACCACTGGAGGCGCAATTTCGAACTGGAGTGGTAGTTCTATGCCTGACCACCGGGGGCGCAATATCGAAATGGAGTGGTACTTCTATGCCTGACCACCGGGGGCGCAATATCGAAATGGAGTGGTAGTTCTATGCCTGACCACCGGGGGCGCAATTTCGAAATGGAGTGGTAGTTCTATGCCTGACCACTAGAGGCACGATTTCGAAATGGAATAGTAGTTCTATGCCTGACCACTAGAGGCGCGATTTCGAAATGGAGTAGTAGTTCTATGGCTTGTCACTAGAAGCGCAATTTCAAAATTGAGTGGTAGTTCTATGCCTGACCACTAGAAGCGCAATTTCGAAATGGAGTGGTAGTTCTATGCCTGACCACCGGGGGCGCAATATCGAAATGGAGTGGTAGTTCTATGCCTGACCACTAGAGGCGCGATTTCGAAATGGAGTAGTACTTCTATGGCTTGCCACTAGAAGCGCAATTTCAAAATTGAGTGGTAGTTCTATGCCTGACCACTAGAAGCCCAATTTCGAAATGGAGTGGTAGTTCTATGCCTGACCACCGGGGGCGCAATATCGAAATGGAGTGGTAGTTCTATGCCTGACCACTAGAGGCGCGATTTCGAAATGGAGTGGTAGTTCTATGCCTGACCACTAGAGGCGCAATTTCGAACTGGAGTGGTAGTTCTATGCCTGACCACCGGGGGCGCAATATCGAAATGGAGTGGTAGTTCTATGCCTGACCACCGGGGGCGCAATATCAAAATGGAGTGGTAGTTCTATGCCTGGCCACTAGAGGCGCAATATCGAAATTGAGTGGTAGTTCTATGCCGGGCCACTAGAGGCGCAATTTCGAAATGGAGTGGTAGTTCTATGCCTGACCACTAGAGGCACGATTTCGAAATGGAATAGTAGTTCTATGCCTGACCACTAGAGGCGCGATTTCGAAATGGAGTAGTAGTTCTATGGCTTGTCACTAGAAGCGCAATTTCAAAATTGAGTGGTAGTTCTATGCCTGACCACTAGAAGCGCAATTTCGAAATGGAGTGGTAGTTCTATGCCTGACCACCGGGGGCGCAATATCGAAATGGAGTGGTAGTTCTATGCCTGACCACTAGAGGCGCGATTTCGAAATGGAGTAGTACTTCTATGGCTTGCCACTAGAAGCGCAATTTCAAAATTGAGTGGTAGTTCTATGCCTGACCACTAGAAGCCCAATTTCGAAATGGAGTGGTAGTTCTATGCCTGACCACCGGGGGCGCAATATCGAAATGGAGTGGTAGTTCTATGCCTGACCACTAGAAGCGCGATTTCGAAATGGAGAGGTAGTTCTATGCCTGACCACTAGAGGCGCAATTTCGAACTGGAGTGGTAGTTCTATGCCTGACCACCGGGGGCGCAATATCGAAATGGAGTGGTAGTTCTATGCCTGACCACCGGGGGCGCAATATCAAAATGGAGTGGTAGTTCTATGCCTGGCCACTAGAGGCGCAATATCGAAATTGAGTGGTAGTTCTATGCCTGGCCACTAGAGGCGCAATTTCGAAATGGAGTGGTAGTTCTATGCCTGACCACTAGAGGTAACCAAAGATATAGCTAGGCGGTTGCCGACGCTAGATGAGTGACACACACATTTAATGCATGCGCATGCTGCTTGTGGCCTTCTTCTGTGCCTTGCACAGTATAAAACCCCTTAAAACAATTACTGAAGCGAGACGGCGCACGCGTTACGGCGACAGATTTAAATTGTGAGTGCACTATATCTCGTCGCAAATGGTGCTTAACCACGGCGGGTCTCAAGCACAGGAGACTCCCAATTTCTAAATGACACACACTTGGCTCACAGCGCAAAGTTGTGTTAAACTTGCTTTGTCTAAAGCAGGCACACACATACGAGTATGATCCTGATAGGTAACTAAGCTATCGGTCTTATGTCCAAGCGCAACATAATTTAGGTTAGAACCTCATAACAAGTATTCCCGTTCGCTAATAGAGAGATCTCTCCCAGGATATATAGAAACGGAGACACTCGTCCGAATTGAACCTGGAAACAAAGCGCTACATCTGAGAATCTCGTCAGACATAGGGTTAAAGTTTACTGCAGTTTAATACGAAAGAACTACAATGAAATCACCGAAAATAAAACAAAATAATATAACTACTAATAATAGAAATAAAAATAACTATAATAAGCCCATATGATCCCGCTTAAATGCCTTCAGATTGCCATGAGTGCGACTTTTGCAACCAGTTCACAGTAGCGCTTCTTCACTGCACGTTCGGTCATAAAAAGTTGTGTGCTCAGAATAAGTTTAAACCTTGTGCCTTGTGATTATTAACCAATTTTTATGCTGAATGGTCGGCTCAAACTCAATTGCGAAACACCGTGAGTCTGTTAATGTGTGACTTAAATGGAACTCATTAATAACCAGTATCACGTAATAACCTGGGTTAGAATAGAAGGCTTGTCCAACGAGCTGCGTCACCAGGTAATGTAAACGATCGGTAGCGAAGCTCCCCTCACGGCCAATGAGAGAGAGTCTCGCGATATTTCAGGCGAATTTGAGGTTTCAGAGCGTAGATCGCACAGGCAGGGATTCTTGTGAGCACTCAATGAACGGAGGCTGAAGTTGTGTAAAAGACATGCATTTATTCCTATAACTAACATAAGACAGACATTACACCTAACAAACAATAAACACGAAATAACGGAGTGGACACAAACAATGTAATCATGAAAATGCAATGACCAGATTTAAAATGAGTAACCTTAAAAGGGAAAATACTGTTCTGCAAAGCAAGCAATTTGTGGAAATACTGTCCTAAAGTAATATAGCAGGTGAATAGGAGTTTAGGTTGTTATAAATGAAAGGAAGTTTGTTTACTTGGTTGCAGAGTGGGGGGGGGGGGGGTCTTGGCAGTTGGTTGCGGAGGCTGATGAGCTGATGGGTGATGGCACTCAGGGAGGCGCGGTGTTTGCAGCGGTTGTTGGAGTGGAGCCCCTCTGATTCCCTCTCCTGGTGAAGCTTGGGCTTGGTTGCAGTTCTCTGTCCAGCTGGGTCTTCACTGATAGGCTTCAGGAGGGCTTCTTGTGGGCTTCTCTTCTCTTGGGCTGATGTTCTCTGCCTCTCTTCGTGCTGATGGTCTTTTGTTTTCTCCTCCCTTCTGTTTCTCCTCTCCTGGCTTTGTTCTGAGGTGCCAGGTTTTATAGTGTAAAGTTCGTGAATAGGAGTGACCAGGAATTCGACTCCTGGACCAATGGCTGACCATCCATTTGGCGGGCTTTCGGAAGGGGGTCTGTATCAGTCCTTTTGAGATTTATGACCAGAGTGATTTCCCTTGTATTGATGATTTTCGTTAGGCTGGTGTAACTTTTGATATATTCACTTTCGTGGTAACCACTGACCAGATTTGGAAACTGGAGTGATTTTCCATCGGTTTGATACCAAACATGCCATAGCAGCCTAGCGGTTCACACCTCATACCATCTGTAATGATTAATTAATGATTACTTATATTATGTCGTTATGTTATATTACTCACACCTTATTTTATGCCTCACAATCTATATAATTGTAAATATACTGTGTAGCTGCTGGCGCGTTCCAAACTAAATCTCATTGTACTTACAATGTCAATAAAAACATCCATCCATCCATCTAGGCAGGCCAGTGTCGCCTCCATCCTTCCTGAAGTCAGTGATTCCTTTGTCTTTGTGCTGTTTAGTGCCAAATTGTTTGCTGAACTCCAACCTATCAGTTTCTGGACCTCATCTCTGTAAGCTGACTCATAAGAACCAAAGAGATTTACAAATGAGAGGAGGCCATTCGGCCCATCAAGCTCCTTTGAGGAGAACTTAGCTAATAGCTCAAAAATCTTATCTAGCTCTGATTTAAAAGAACCCAGGGTTTTAGCTTGTGTTACAATAACAGGAAGACTATTCCATACTCTAACTACACGCTGTGTACAGAAATGCTTCATCAAATTCGTTTTAAAATGTTCTCCAGCTAATTTCCACTTATGGCCACGAGTTCTGGTATTTAAACTAACATTGAAATAGCCATTTGGCTGAACAGCATCCAGACCTGTTAGAATCTTAAACACCTGGATTATGTCCCCCCTTAGTCTCCTTTGCTCGAGGCTAAACAGATTCAGCTCAGCTAACCTCTCCTCATTAGACATTCCTCTAAGACCAGGAATCATTCTCGTTGCCCTACGTTGCACCTTTTCCAAGGCAGCAATGTCCTTCTTAAGGTATGGTAACCAAACCCGCACACAATATTCTAGGTGGGGTCTTACCAAGGAATTATATTATCGTAGCATCACTTGCCTTGTCTTAAACTCCACACACCTAGAGATGCAATGTGCCTTCTCGCGTGGTGTTCCTGCAGAGGGAGTCTGTGAGTGCTGGAGATTGGGGGAGGGGGCAGTGTGGCTATGTCTGCTCTGTGTTCCTCCAGACGAGCAAAGAAGCTGTTTAGCTCCTTTGCTAAAAGGGCGTTGCTGTTAACAGTGACGGTGTTGTTGCCTTTGAAGTTTGTAATGTGTTGTATTCCCTGCCACACCCACTGTGGGTTGTTGTATGTGAAGTAGACCTCTATTTTCTGTTTCTCTGCCTGCCTGGCAACCTTGATGCCCCTATTCAGGTTAGCTCTGGCTGCACTCTGTGTTCTTGACTGCGCTGTCTTGTCCTGTAGTATTGTATTGTTGCTCTTGTGTTTATCTTGCACTTTCTCCCTCTGTTTGTGCTCCTTTCACTCTGTATAGTTCTATCTTGCCCGCACTTGTGTCATCTTGTGTTGTTTCTGTTTTTCTTCTTTGTGTTGCACCGTGGTCCAGGAGGAACAATGTTTCCTTTCACTGTGTACTGTGTATATTGCTGAAATAACAATAAACCCACTTGACCACCTGCCTCAATTCATCCTGAAGAGTTTTCCAATGTTGTTCAAAGGTCTGTTTGTTTCGAGTGAAGGACACGCCCCTGGACGTGCTGGATAAGGGGACCACAGATCAGTGTCCTCAGTCCTGCTTCTCCCTTCAAAGCTGAGAGGAAGATGACCCGCCTGCTGCTTCTGGTTTTGGCTTATGGAGCTCTGCTTATCTCCACAGAGGCCCAGCAAGATTACCACAGTCTCCCTGCACTCACAAGACGGCCATTAAACTCGCAGTCGAAAATGCTCATCAAGGAACCCGTCAGCACATGAATTTCTATAACATCCAGGGCCGTCCGAAGGTAACTGCTGAGAAAGTGTTTACAAAAGTGTGAAACTTTCATCATCTGCAAGCTGAACTAATGAGTATCACATTGATTTTGATGTTTTAATTTCAATGCATATGATGCTTAATGTCTCTTCACAATGAAAGTGATGGTTGTATATCTCAGCCCTGGTCAATTTTACCTTCTCACAGTTTCTCTCTGAATCTGCTGCAGTCAAGTCTGTGACAGTTTGCCATTTTTTGGGTGATTATTGTTTGTTATATTGCCTTTAAAACAGTTGTAGGCAATTTTGTATATAACGTGTTTATGTGATTTAGATCAGCAGTGAATACATTGACATTGAGATTCTCTTGAGAGCAACAAAATGTCCAAAGTCAACTGCAACAGACCATCGGGCTGACTGTATTTTCATGGACAAGAGGGTAAGTAAAGAGTCACTGTGACTGTGAGCATTGGACATATCAGTTAGCAAATTAATTTAGGTTCATGTTAACTTTTTTGATGCCCTGCGGGGGAAAGTTAGCCAACAATAAAGTAACAAATACATAGGTGGCCTCAAAGAGCCAGTTCCTTCACCTTATTCTCAAATTTTAGTAGGTTTACAGGCTTAAAGGCTGGATTACCAGGCAGAAGCAAATGCTAATCATCTGAGGGGTGACCTGTAGATTATGCTTCGAGCTATGAACCCTAGCTGGCCTTATTTAAAGACCTGTGGGCTGTACTACAAAGCGGGTTTTACATACCCAGAGTTAACTCAATCGAGCCAGGTTAACTAAAACTCATTGTTGAAATCAGCCTTAAATGGCAGTGTGGTGTTTTGTGGTGAAAGGGCAGGACTTAACTCTTGTTTTAATTAGAAAGCCAGTAATTAAACCTGGTCAGAGCAGGGTAGATGTGCAGTGTGAATTACCCTTTACATTTACCTCTTTAAATAGTGAACTACAGGACCACTTAGCTTGATCGGAGGACAGTATTTTAATACAGAGCAGTGTTCAGTTAAACGGGATTTGTTGTTCATACTTTTAGATGAACTTGCTTTGTATAATATAGCCTTATGGTAACCCTGCTTTGGAAGCTCTTTCCTCTAAAATTGTTCTGTGTCATTAAACCCTGCACTCCAGCAGCTCTGCCTTAAATCATTAGATATATCTTTACTACACCTTCTCTCACTGTATTTATTGCCCACCACTCTTTAAATACTGTTTTTGTGTGTCTGTGTGTTTTTGCAGCCATTCATTAACTGTAGAGTTTGCAGCAGACGGTCTGGTAATGATCTTACACATCCATCAAATGACTGTGTACCAAACAAGAAAGTGGATGAAGTAAGTGTAGAGAGTCTTAGCATTATGGAAATGTAACAGGTGTGTGAATTGTGTCTAAACATGTGGTTAAACTTTGATTGTGTTTGTACATGCAAAAATTTGATCAGAGTACTGTTTATTAATGACAATGTTACTTTTAATCTGAACAACAGTGGCAGCACCAAGGAAAAGCTTGGGGGGGGGGGGCTCTAGCTCCTCCTCCAATGACCATAGTACCCCCACAGCACCCCCAAAATATTGGTTTCATTTTTTCTTTAACTATCTGTAAAATCTGTATATTGTGTAAGACATTTTTGCGGTTTTTACAGCATACTTGTAGTGTATTTTTTCTTCAAAGTACACATAGAGGCTCTGTGAGCTAGACGTTAGAATTTCATATTTTATCCTATTTTATCCATGCTGTAGCTTATCGTGCTGTGTGCTTCTATACACCATCTACATAAGCTGAAAAGCTAAAGCACCCGGTCTAAATAATCTCACTCCCCTATAGCACCTGTAGCATTAAGTCACTGGCGCTGCCACTGCTGAATAAACGACTCCAATCTGACTAAACCGCTTAACTTTTCCTCCCCATGTTACATTTCAGGACAAACGACGTAATATGTGTCCTTCTGATAAACCTCTTCTCAGACCTAAAACTGCCTTGGCTTCCAAGGACACTAAAGAAGCTGAAGGAGACCGTCTGGCTGTTTCTGATGGCTGATGGTCCTGCAATGTGGACCAGAGGAGGAAACTGGGAGGGAAAATGCTTTGCTTTATATCATGCCCACCCAAAGCCCCCAGTGAGTAAGCCATAGGCGCCGATAGCATGGAAAAACTCCCAAGAAGGAAGAAACCTTGGGAGGGACCAAACTCAAAGGGGGAGCCCATCCTCCTGGGGCCGGCAAAGTGTAGGTGCAGGATCACAAAAAAACTTGACGAGAGAAACGAGAGAATTCGACTGTCCCTCACAAAAACTGTAAAGTTTTAGTGGCTAAATTGCTTTTTCTATGCCTTTTCAAACAGGAGGAGATTTGTTTGGCTATACGTAGAAATTTTCTATACAATTTAGACAGCACAGAATCATTAACCTACTTTAATGCATTTATTAATACAACCACATATTTCACACATTTTGACATCAGTCATGCAGTGAAGATACAGTCTCTTTATTTCTTGACGCCAACCCTCCCCATTAATCCGGGCTTGGGACCGACACCTAGTTGAGCTGGCATTCTCCCTTAAGTGGCTGGGTTAGGCTAAACTATGCACATATTTATGAAGACTACTATAAATTTATAAAGACCTCCCTAAATATGTAGTCTAACAAAACGCAGTTTAAAGAAGGTAGCCTACCTGGTAAACAAAGAAATTAAAAGGCCCACAGCATATAATCGGGCTATATCCAAGCAGTTTTTAAGAACGTAACCTACATGGCGAAATTGAATTACTTTCTGGACCAACAAACGCAACCAGACATGAACATTATGCACCTTCCTAGTCTTGATGTATGTCGTCATACAGATGAGGACGTTAAGGCAGCCTTTAGGTCCGACCCATCATGCACTGCAGTTTTTTGCAAATTCCTCAGATGGAAAACCATTAAATACCTCTTCTATTACCTTATATTACCTTATATTCATGTAATAAATATACAAATATCAATTAGTTGGAAATCAGCCAGACAGACGTAATTACTACAAATGGTTTCCACTGTATTTGTGACTCTGAGTGCCGCAGGCTTGGATGCAGTGCCGCACCATTTTGTAAGGCATGCACTGGCCAATCATGTAGCACTTCTCTCATAAATATTAATGAGACATCACCTATGTGACGCCCGCTCCGTCCGCTCCTCGTGTGTGCCACGCCCCCTAATTACCCACGTGTGATTTCCTGATCGTGCCCAGTCGTGTCTTGTTTCCTGCTGCCTTGTTTCTTGTATTTAAGTTCCTGTTGTGTACTAATCCAGTGTCTGTCATTGATGTTAGTTGGCGTCTTCTGTTCCCTGCCCCGTTATTGGTAATAAACCCCTTGTTTGCCCTGATTACGGCTTTCTGCCCGTTTCTGCCTGTTCGCCCGCACGATCGCCGCTCTGCCCGCGATCGAGCGTGACAGAATGACAGACCCACTCAACAAGGCACAGCAGCAGACCGAGAGCCAACGTCTCGGTCTGCTGCAAGAGGTACACTACTGGCTGAACCAGCCCGACGTCCAGGAGGACCCCGTCGCGCTGCAATTGGCCACCGACAGCTGCGATCTCCTGCTGGCGATGTCCCCATCGGAGGGCGGGCATCGTCTAGGAGAGGTGCGCTCCCACCTCAACCAGCTGGTTCAGCGCCTAACAGCGCGGAGGTTGGGGCTGGACGCACGGTGCGTCCCGGAGGTTGTTCCCCAGCCGTCCGTCCTGTCGGACGTGGAGCAGCCTCCCGCGGACACCGTGACAAAGAGGAAGAAGAAGAAGAAGAAGAAGCACGCGATCGCCCCTGCAATTGTTTTGGGAGCGTGCGCGCTCATCCCCGCTTCTCTCCTAACCGGGGAATTGGAGGACTCCCCGGCTGACCTCGACGTCATCACCGCAGCTAAGCTGCCTGCGCTGGCAGCTTCCCCAGTCCGGGGAGAGCACCCAGCCGCCGCTGAGCTGCTACCGCCCCTCGAGCGGTACTACTACCGGCCGGAGCGGCTGGCCAACAAGGGGGCCCGCGCGGTGCGGGACGCTATCCCGCGTGTGCCCCGGGCACTTAAAGGGACCACGTCCGTCTTGCCCGCACGGGACCTGCCGGTCCCGCCGCCTGCAGCCCCTGCTCAGCCCGAGCAGCCGCCTCCTGTGCCTGCAGCCCCTGCTCAGCCCGAGCAGCCGCCTCCTGTGCCTGCAGCCCCTGCTCAGCCCGAGCAGCCGCCTCCTGTGCCTGCAGCCCCTGCTCAGCCCGAGCAGCCGCCTCCTGTGCCTGCAGCCACCTGCTGCAGCTCCCGGGCAGGCGCCCCCACTGCAGCCAGCTCCTGTTCCTGACCGTGCTCCTGTTCCTGCAGAGGCGCCCCCTCTGCAGCCGCCTGCTGCAGCTCCCGGGCAGGCGCCCCCACTGCAGCCACCTGCTGCAGCTCCCGGGCAGGCGCCCCCACTGCAGCCAGCTCCTGTTCCTGACCGTGCTCCTGTTCCTGCAGAGGCGCCCCCTCTGCAGCCGCCTGCTGCAGCTCCCGGGCAGGCGCCCCCACTGCAGCCACCTGCTGCAGCTCCCGGGCAGGCGCCCCCACTGCAGCCAGCTCCTGTTCCTGACCGTGCTCCTGTTCCTGCAGAGGCGCCCCCTCTGCAGCCGCCTGCTGCAGCTCCCGGGCAGGCGCCCCCTCTGCAGCCGCCTGCTGCAGCTCCCGGGCAGGCGCCCCCACTGCAGCCGCCTGCTGCAGCTCCCGGGCAGGCGCCCCCACTGCAGCCGCCTGCTGCAGCTCCCGGGCAGGCGCCCCCACTGCAGCCAGCTCCTGTTCCTGACCGCGCTCCTGTTCCTGCAGAGGCGCCCCCTCTGCAGCCGCCTGCTGCAGCTCCCGGGCAGGTGCCCCCACTGCAGCCGCCTGCTGCAGCTCCCGGGCAGGTGCCCCCACTGCAGCCATCTGCTGCAGCTCCCGGGCAGGCGCCCCCACTGCAGCCAGCTCCTGTTCCTGACCGCGCTGCAGCAGCTCCCGAGGCGCCCCCTGACCGCGCTGCAGCAGCTCCCGAGGCGCCCCCTGACCGCGCTGCAGCAGCTCCCGAGGCGCCCCCTGACCGCGCTGCAGCAGCTCCTGTCCCTGGCCCCGCTCCTGTCCCTGGCCCCGCTCCTGTGACTCCTTCACCCTCACCCCGGCGACATCGACCCCGACCGGGGGTCGGTATGTCTGTGTCCCGCAGAGGGAGGGGACACAGACGTCGGACTGGGGTCCCTCCCGCCCTGCCCCCTGGCTCGCCCTCCCTCGCCTGCGCTCTGGCTCGGTTGGCGCCTGCAGGTCCTGGCCCTCCGGGTCGGCTGTCGCCTACGGGTCCCCCTCCGATGCCTCGTCACCCTGCCTCGCTCCCCCCTCCGGTGCCTAGTCGGTCGCCTGCGGGCTCCCCGACGGCGGCTCCTCGGTTGCCTGCGGGGCCCCTACCTCCGGCCCTCCACCGGACGTCGCCGCCTGCTGCGGCTCCCCCCTCCTCCGGGCCTTCGCCGTGGGCCCCTCCTGCTCCCTCGTCCCCTTCCCCGGTGCTCCCTCCTGCTTCCTCCCTGGCCCCTCCGCGGGTCCCTCGCCCTGCCTCCTCGGCCCCTCCGAGGTCCCCTCCGGCTCCGGCCTCCCGGCCGCCTGCGGCCCCTCCGGCTGCCTCCCGTCGCCCGCTGGGGCTCCCTCGGGCTCCCCTTCCTTCCTCCTCCTTCTCTCCCTTCTTTCCTGTCCCTGTCCCGCCTGTCTTTGTTCCTCCTCCTGCCTTTGTCCCGCCGTCCTCTGTTCCTGGTCCCTTTGTTCCGCCCCGCTCTGTTCCTGGTTTCCCGTCGTTCCCTCCCGTCACTCCCGCTCCTTTTGTTCCGCCTGTTCCCTCTGTTTCTCCCTTCCTGGTCTGTCTGTCGGCTTTTCCTGTCTTGTGTAGTGTCCTGTCCTGGCTCCTGCCTCTTTGTCAGTTTTGCCTGTCTGTCTTGTTCCCTGTTCCCCGTTGATTTTTTTTTGCCCTTGTCTTTCAGGTTCTGGTTTCCCGGTCTCGTCCCGTCCTTCGCCTCCTCCCGGGCGCGCCCGGTGTAGTGCGCCTTTGGGGGGGGGTTCTGTGACGCCCGCTCCGTCCGCTCCTCGTGTGTGCCACGCCCCCTAATTACCCACGTGTGATTTCCTGATCGTGCCCAGTCGTGTCTTGTTTCCTGCTGCCTTGTTTCTTGTATTTAAGTTCCTGTTGTGTACTAATCCAGTGTCTGTCATTGATGTTAGTTGGCGTCTTCTGTTCCCTGCCCCGTTATTGGTAATAAACCCCTTGTTTGCCCTGATTACGGCTTTCTGCCCGTTTCTGCCTGTTCGCCCGCACGATCGCCGCTCTGCCCGCGATCGAGCGTGACAACCTACCACCCTGCAAAAAAGAAATTTGCCGCTCGTCCCCCTGCACATGAACCAACATGGCTGTGTCAACCAGCGGAGCTCCGGAGCCTCTGGAGAAACACGCGGCAAAAAAGGCTCGCATACGGTCTTCCAGAGTTTGGGAATACTTCAGTCATGACACCTTTTCTGCGCCTCTACTGTAGCTGGCGTTAATGACGCTGTTTCAGCCATTTTATATTTTCTGTTTACTTATTCTGTCATGTAAGACTGAGACAAATTATCGTTTACGACTATTCTTACACACTGTAGCCTGACTTGCTGACTTAAGTAAGCTTAACTATAAGCTACCTTTGCTAGTGTTTGTGAATAACATGTTTCTCTAGTTATTATTATTCCATGTTTTAGCATCTGTTTCAACATTAAAGTCAAATTGGTATATTGAAATATGTAAAAACTATTGAACTATTAGCTTAAGTCTAACATAGAAAATCCTACTGAATCTCTTAAGATTTTCCTTTTTTGTTAATGCACTAATGTTTAAGAAGTGTCTTAAATTGAATTTCAGATTTGTGTGTGGGTGGGAGTGGGTGAATTGTATTAAATTCATACATTCATTCTTTTGGCTCAGACATTACTGACCTAAAACAAATTGAGGCATTGGGTAAGTGCTTAAATTAGCTACTAAATGGCAAAAAATATTCTAAATATCACATTTTCCATTCTTCGGTATAATTTTAATGAATCACCTATGCTGCCAAACATTAACGCATAGATTGTCACAACACTCTATGTTTTAGTTCTTCTTTATGTGTATAGGACGGTGTGATGGTGGTGGGTGTGGCCGACGCTGCTCGCGATGTTTGGCTATGCTGCAGTCCCAGGGACCAAGTTGGAACACATTTCCACCTTCAAGCTTAGGTGGAAAAACGGCACCGAGACCCAGCAGCAGGACAACTTCTTGTCCAGACAACCAGCCCTGCTTCATCATTGAAGTAAGCCCTGTGAACAGGAGCGAGATGTACTTCTGCAGTGGATGTTATAGCGGAAAGAACATCCCCATCCTCACGTCTGCCGGAGTGCCCCCTCAAGTGGGTGTGTGACTTAACTCGATGGATGAATTGGACAGAATGTACTGTTACTAGAGGTCGACCGATATGGGTTTTTCAAGTCAAGGGTCAGGCGATGGCCGATATATGCTGCTGATTTTTTTTGGCCGATAATTGGACGTTTTCCCCTCTATTTGCATGGTAAAATATCACACTAATAATAACAAACGATACACAAAATTTCTCAATTTAGCATTTATTGAATACTCGAATACTTGAATACTGGAAACAATAACACATTTATAAACAATAAAAATAGCAGCATCAGAATCTCTGTTAGTGCACAATATAGCAGCAAACTCCTCATGTTTGACGGAAGGAAATTTGTAAACAATACAAAAAGGAATAAGCATGTTATCTTCAGTTGTAATCCCACTTCCAGTCCCTGAGTCTTACTCACCACACTCATACTTCACAGCAAACAGACAGCAGTTAATTAACCAGAAGAGAAAAATGCAAAAACACAACAGAACTTGTAAATAATAACAAACTAATAGACAATAAAAATAGCAGCATCAGAATCTCTATTAGTGCCAAATATAGCAGCAAACTCCTCATGTCTGACGGAAGGAAAATTTGTAAATACACAAAGGAATGAGCACATCTTCAGTTTTAATCCCATTTCCAGTCCCTGAGTCTTCCTCATCCCACAAGCAGGCAAGGCATGTCACCCCGGTTGTGTGACACTTATTTTATATAATAAAATAAGTGCCCCCTGCGGCCCCAGAGCCCGAGCAGCCGTCTCCGCTGCCTGCAGCTACCGCGCCCACGTCCGAGGCGCTTTCCCTGCCTGCAGCTCCCGGGCAGGCGCCCCCTCTGCAGCCTGCAGCTCCAGTCCCTGGCCCCACTCCAGTCCCTTCTCCCCCTGTGACTCTGGTACCCTCACCCCGACGAGCCCGACCCCGGCCGCAGGTCCTTATGTCTGTGTCCCATAAGGGGAGAGGACACAGACGCACGGCTGGGGTCCCACCCGCCCAGCCCCCTGGCTCGCCCTCCCTCGCCGGCGCTAGGGCTTGATCGGCACCTGCGGGTCCTGGCCCTCCGGGTCGGCTGTCGTCTGCGGGTCCCCCTCCGCGGCCTCGTCGCCCTGCCTCGGTCCCTCCTCCGGCGTCTTATCGGTTGCCTGCGGGCCCCCCGACGGCGGCTCCTCATTCGCCTGCTGGTCCTTCCGCTCTGGCGTGTCGGAGGACGTCGCCGTCTGCTGCGGCTCCCCCTCTCTCCTTGCCCTCGCCAGGGTCCCTTCCAGCTCCTTCGTCCCCTTCCCTGGTCTCCCCTCCGACTCCCTCCTTCGTCCCTGCGTCTGTCCCTCACCCCGTCTCCTCGGCCCCTCCGGCTCCGGCCTCCCGGCCGCCTGCAGCCCTTCCGGCTGCCTCCCGTCGCCCGCTGGGTCTCCCTCGGGCTCCTCTTGGTTCCCCCTCCTTCTCTCCCTGGCCTCCCGTCTTTGTCCCTCCTGCCTCTGCTCCCCCTCGCTTTGTTCCTCCTGTCTCTGTCCCTCCTCTCTTTGTCCCTCGTCCCTCTGGCTTCTGCTCCTCTTTCCCCGATGTTCCCTTCGTTCACTCCCGGTCCTTTTGTCCTGCCTGTTCCCTCCGTGTCCCCCTTTCTGATCTGTTTCTCTGCCTTTCCTGTCTTATGTCAAGTCTTGTCCTGGCTCCTTCCCCTGTGCCAGTTCTGTCTGTCCGTTCTGTTCCCTGTCCCTCATTAATGAGGTTTTATATAGATATACATATATGCCCGGCTTGTCCGCTCCTCGTGTGTGCCACGCCCCCTGATTACCCACGTGTGCTTCCCTGATCGTCTCCTGCTTTGCCCGATTACTTTGATTAGTCATGACCTATTTTAAGTCCTGGTCTTACCTGTTTGCCCTGTCCGTCATTGTAGTTTGTCAATGCCTGCGTTCCGTCCTGCTCTACCCGCTCCGTTTCCCCGATTAAAGACCCGTTTTCACAAACACAAAAAAAAACTATATGTATACATATACATACACTGAACAAAAATATAAACGCAACACTTTTGTTTTTGCTCCCATTTTTCATGAGATGGACTTAAAGATCTACAATTCATTCCAGATACACAATATTACCATTTCTCTCAAACATTTCTCACAAATCAGTCTAAATGTGTGATAGTGAGCACTTCTGCTTTGCTGAGATAATCCATCCCACCTCACAGGTGTGCCACATCAAGATGCTGATCTGACATCATGGGTAGTGCACAGGTGTACCTTATACTGCCCACAATAAAAGGCCACCCTGGAATGTGCAGTTTTTTGCTTTATTGGGGGTCTGGGGACTCAGAACCGGTCAGTATCTGGTGTGACCACCATTTGCCTCATACAATGCAACACATCTTCTTCGCATAGAGTTTATCAGATTGTCAATTGTGGCCTGTGGAATGTTGGTGTATCGAGACTAGATGGTCATTCTGGATAACTAAAGTGCACTAAAATTGGGTGAGCAGGCAAGGCATGTCACCCAGGTTGTGTGACAATTATTTTATATATGTGCATATATATATTCCATCCACCATCCCTCCTTAATGGAGAACTGCGTTATTTTTCTTTTCTATTGCTAATAACAAAAACTATATATATGTACATATATATATATATATATATATATATATATATATATATATATATATATATATATATATGTATATATATATATATATATATATATATATATGGGTGTATCGAGACTAGATGGTCAGTATGGATAACTAAGGTGCACTAAAATTGGGTGAGCAGGCAAGGCATGTCACCCAGGTTGTGTGATAATTATTTTATATATATGCATATATATATATTCCATCCACCATCCCTCCTTTACGGAGAACTGCGTTATTTTTATTGTCTATTGCAAAAAAAAAACAGAAAAACTATATATATATATATATATATATATATATACATATATATTCATGGGTGTATCGAGACTAGATGGTCATTCTGGATAACTAAAGTGCACTAAAATTGGGTGAGCAGGCAAGGCATGTCACCCAGGTTGTGTGACAATTATTTTATATAAATGTATATATATATATATATATATATATATATATATATATATATATATATATATATATATATATATATATATATATTCCATCCACCATCCCTCCTTTACGGAGAACTGCGTTATTTTTCTTTTCTATTGCTAATAAAAAAACTATATATATGTACATATATATATATATATATATATATATGGGTGTATCGAGACTAGATGGTCAGTATGGATAACTAAGGTGCACTAAAATTGGGTGAGCAGGCAAGGCATGTCACCCAGGTTGTGTGACAATTATTTTATATATATGTATGTATATATTCCATCCACTATCCCTCCTTTATGGAGAACTGCGTTATTTTTATTGTCTATTGCAAAAAAAAAACACAAAAAAACTATATATATATATATATATACACATATATATTTATGGGTGTATCGAGACTAGTTGGTCATTATGGATAACTAAGGTGCACTAAAATTGGGTGAGCAGGCAAGGCATGTCACCCCAGTTGTGTGACAATTATTTTATATAAATGTATATATATATTCCCTCCACCACCCCTCCTTTACGGAGGACTGCTTTATTTTTAATATCCATTGCGAAAAAAAAAACACAAGAAAAAGAAAAAATATCTATATATATACATATATATATATATATATATATATATGGGTGTGTCGAGACTAGATGGTCAGTATGGATAACTGAGGTGCACTAAAATTGGGTGAGCAGGCAAGGCATGTCACCCAGGTTGTGTGACAATTATTTTATATATATGCATATACATATTCCATCCACCATCCCTCCTTTACGGAGAACTGCGTTATTTTTATTGTCTATTGCAAAAAAAAAACAGAAAAACTATATATATATATATATATATATATATATATATATATATATATGGGTGTGTCGAGACTAGATGGTCAGTATGGATAACTAAAGTGCACTAAAATTGGGTGAGCAGGCAAGGCATGTCACCCAGGTTGTGTGACAATTATTTTATATAAATGTATATATATATATATATATTCCATCCACCATCCCTCCTTTACGGAGAACTGCGTTATTTTTCTTTTCTATTGCTAATAAAAAAACTATATATATATACATATATATTTATGGGTGTATCGAGACTAGATGGTCATTATGAATAACTAAGGTGCACTAAAATTGGGTGAGCAGGCAAGGCATGTCACCCCGGTTGTGTGACAATTATTTTATATATATATTCCATCCACCATCCCTCCTTTACGGAGGACTGCTTTATTTTTAATATCCATTGCGAAAAAAAAACACAAGAAAAAGAAAAAATATCTATATATATATACATATACATATATATATATATATATATATATATATATATGGGTGTGTCGAGACTAGATGGTCAGTATGGATAACTAAAGTGCACTAAAATTGGGTGAGCAGGCAAGGCATGTCACCCAGGTTGTGTGACAATTATTTTATATAAATGTATATATATATATATATATATATATATATATATATATATATATATATATATATATATATATATATATATATATATATTCCATCCACCATCCCTCCTTTACGGAGAACTGCGTTATTTTTCTTTTCTATTGCTGATAAAAAAACTATATATATGTACATATATATATATATATGGGTGTATCGAGACTAGTTGGTCATTATGGATAACTAAGGTGCACTAAAACTGGGTGAGCAGGCAAGGCATGTCACCCAGGTTGTGTGACAATTATTTTATATATATGTATATATATATTCCATCCACCATCCCTCCTTTATGGAGAACTGCGTTATTTTTATTGTCTATTGCAAAAAAATAACACAAAAAACTATATATATACATATATACATATATATATATATATATATATATATATATATATATATATATATATATGGGTGTATCGAGACTAGAAGGTCATTATGCATAACTAAAGTGCACTAAAATTGGGTGAGCAGGAAAGGCATGTCACCCCAGTTGTGTGACAATTATTTTATATATATGTATATATATATATATATTCCCTCCACCACCCCTCCTCTACGGAGGACTGCTTTATTTTTATTTCCATTGCAAAAATAAAAAATTTTAAAACACAAAAAAAAAAAAAAAAACGAAAATAATAATAATAAAAATAATTTTGAATGTGTATTCAAATAAGTTTGAATGTGTGTGAACTATATATAAATATATATATACACATGCATATACAGAAATATATACACACACACACATATATATATATATATACACACACACACACACACAGACACACACTCACATAAACACATACACACACTGTGTACAGTCTTATGCAAAGGTTTGGCACCCCTTGACAAATAACATCTTTTCAATTACAAAAGCAACAATATCAGTTAATACAGTCTCTTTAGGAACTGGGGGAAAAATACACAATATTTTCAGCAAACATTGATGAATAGTTACTTTTTATGCCATAAATTGAACAAAATTACAAAATAAAAACATTATTATGGCACTCTGCAAAAGTTTGGGCACCCTACGTAATCAGTACTTAGTAACACCTCCTCTGCCAGATATCACAGCTTACAAGCGCTTCTTATAGCCAGCTGAAAGGCTTTCAGTTCTTGTACTTGGGATTTTCTCACATTCTTCCTTGCAAAAGGCTTCTAGTTCTGTAATATTCTAATATATCAAGGGCTGTATTGTCAAATAGGAGATCGGCAGCATTCTCCCACCTGAGAAAACTGTACTACAATGCCCTTGATAGTGTGTAGAAACACATTCGTCAGCTCTAGTCCTCCTGTAACAACGCAAAAGGACTGGCAACCCTCAGGTATTTATGCGTGCGATTGTATGATAAATTCACCCTGACAGTCTCACACTTCTCTTGGTACCAACAGGTCTCATGGAATATATAAAAGGCAACTGCAACAATTATACTCGGCACTAAACATCGAGGCACGGAAATGCAGCAGAGCTTGTGTATTTCTCAGGATGCATTCTAGTAAAATGCCCGGAAAATGAGCTAAAGACATATTTCAAGGGGCACTATATAAAACCGATGGAAATTTTACTGATTAAATAAAAGGAAAAGCATCGTTTGAAAAATCACAAATGTTTCTAAGATTCAATGCATCGCTTTTTGACCACATCATAGCGATGAACACATCATTGTTCCTGACAATGTCCTAATACAGAAATAAAACTTTATGTTGGTAAACTCAAAAAGCCTTCACCTGTCACACTGGCTAACGATCTCAAACGATTATAAAGCAGCATTTTGAAAAGCGCTGTTTTAAAATAACAGGTACAACACTTACCTTGTCTTCTGGCCAAATGCTTTTCACGGCTTGGCACTCCAACGGTGCTGAAACGAAATTGGTATTTCCTCCTACCTCGTTGGCCCTTCAGTTCTTCTTTTCTCCCTTTGGATGTTTTTTTCCTTCTTCTTTGGATATTGTTTTTTATTTTTGTTTGTTTTTTTTACTTTGCATGTTTTTCCTTCTTCGGATATTATTTTTTTTGGCTTATTTTTTTAGACGATGTTTTTTTCGTCTTCTTTAAAAATTGATTTTTTTCGTCTTCTTTAAATATTGTTTTTTTTTCATCCTTTTGATGTTGTTTTACGGAACAAGAGCCGTACAGTGCTACTCTATCAGGAGGTAGCGCCAACTGAACGCCTTGAAGCAGTACCCAGCTCTTTTATAGGGAGCGTCAACCCGAAGTCAAGTTCTAGAACGTTGCACTCACTTTTCATTGGTTTCCCAGCTATGCTGTCAGAATAATGTTTGCTGATTGGTCGAAAATTTTAAAACGTACCCGAGTACTGTAAAAAAAACTCAAGATCTTGCTACCCTACGGAGCACCCATAAGGTGATTTTTTTTATACGTTATATGCAGCTATTTGTAGCAGGCCGTAATTAGACTAATCCACCCTTTGTCAATAAAGCCAACAAGAGAACAGGTTGCCCAAAGTTTGCTCAGGTACACGCCACAGCACAACCTTAAAAACACTCCAGCACAAATCACACTAGTGAATGACACAGCAAATCACAGCAATAAAAAAGACCCCTATGGGCAATCCAGCACCCAGACTACAGGTGCCAAAAGGCCCAGCCTGCCTAATAATGAACCCAAAATATACATACAACAAAGAAAAAGACACAAACAAAAAAGAAAATAAAACTAGCCAGCTGCTCCCACTAAACCCCGCTCCCGAGGCCACTAAGCCGGCTGGCTTGATAATACACGATACAACCTCAGATAAAACATATTAAAGCAACACCAGGGAGGTTTACAACCTGATCCTTAAAATTATCGACCCGTAATTCCACCTTGAAAACCCCTAAAGAACAGTAGTTTACCCCATGACTCACTGCCCCATTCAAACAAAAAAAAAACAGGTTTTTGGGGTAACCTTTAGGTCAGCTCTTCAAAACCAGGTATGAGGACTCTTCAGCTAATCAGTCCTCTAATTAGAAATCTAATTAGGGAGTTGCAGCGAAAACCTGCATACACACCGGCCCTTTGCGGATAAGATTGTTCACCCCTGAAACAAGCAAACAGAAAGGCTGCTACACTGCAAATTCAATATGCCCGCCGATGCTCCACCAAATCTATCAGGACCCTGCCTGTCTTTCCCGTGCCTGCTCCTTTGCCAATATGCCCTACCATCGGAGCATGCACAGCCATCTCGCCCCGGCTATGCCTCCTGTCCTAACTGCAGTTCCTATACCTGCCTATAATTGCCTGGCTACAATCCATTCCCCAAAATGAAATTGATGACCCAACGATCACAGCTAAGAATTCTATCCCCAAACCACTGGTCTTCCTCCCCAACCGAACGATCATTCACTGACCGTGGTAACTTATAAGGGTTGGTATGATGACCAGTGGTGGACCTCACCGAACGTTTAACTGGTCTCTACACCTCGGGGGGGACATAACCTCCTCCATTATACGAGGCCTACTTGTGGATGCTCTATTGCGACCCCTCCCACCAGCCCTGTCCCCGTAAAATCACAGAGTCCTCATCCGATTCCATTTTTGTTGCCCCTGTGGGCAACCCAGACTCAGGAGACATTACCAGAACATCTTCCCCTGACATAACAACCCCCTGTGGTACTGGACGCAACTCTGTTCGGTGAACTTGACGGACAACCCCGTCCCCCTCCATTGGAGTTGCAGAGTAAACTGCACCCTGATCTTGGGGACACCGAACTACCATATACAAACAGGCATCCCAATGATCCTGTATTTTACCTCGAACATGGTTCCGCAAACACACCAGCTGACCTTCATCAAACCCCTAATCATTAACCAACTCATTGTGTTTCCGATTTCGTGGTGTGGCTTGTTCCTCCAACTAAGCCTTCACATACTCTTGAAGCACCTGCAAACTTTCCTGATGGTTTTGTACCCATTCCTCCAAAGGTCCACCATACTGACTGATCCCGGCAGGAGCCTGAAGATAGTGTATCGGTAATCGAGGCTCACAGCCAGACCTTAAATAAAAAGGCATCATCCAGTCATTTGGTGGGGTGTAGTATTGTAAGCTTCTCTGCTGGAGGAAGTGTGTGAAGCAAATTGTGCAAAAAAAATATTAAAGCAACACCAGGGAGGTTTACATCTAGATCCTTAAAATGATCGACCTGCAATTCCACCTTGAAAATCCAATTACCATATAAAGGATACAAGATGTAAAGATGACAAATGACATGGCACACATTTGTTGTTTAGACTGTTGTGTCAGGTTAATTGAAAGCTGAAGGATCTTAGTGTTTACTAGTCTAAGTAACAGAATGTCTAAACACTGTGCTTGCCTTTATGGGTTTTTAAGCAGAACATATAGGTATAGAAACATATTAACATTACGTTTCACGATTCACTGACTGGAGAATAGGAGAATATACACATCAATATTACTACTTAAGTTAACTAACCCTAATCCCAACCCCTATTGGCATGGAGCCCGCCAGGGTTCAGGTGAGATATAAATCTGTAATCTGTATCAATGGTTTTGCTATCCATACCCACCCTATTAATGTTAGCTTCCCAGGGTTTCTTGTTAGACAAGCTCTGTGTCTCTCTATACCCCCATTTACTGCACGACTGATTGTCCATTTATAAAGAATCAAATAGGGTGAAGATGGTTTTAGTTTACAATTACTCTGGAAGGTGACCAGATTAAAAAAAAGAAGAACATACTGGATGCCACATGTGTACAATTACCCCTTTCTAATTAGTGGGGTCCGTTGTGTCAGCTACAGCCTTTACTAACATACACATAAGTATACAGTCTTACAGCACTTTTGTTTTCCTTTTGTATTTAATGGTTTTCCATTTAGGGGGCAGCATGGTGGTGCAGTGGTTAGCACTGTTGCCTCACACCTCTAGGGCCCGGGTTCGAGTCTCCACCTGGGTCACATGTGTGTGGAGTTTGCATGTTCTACCCATGTCATCGTGGGGTTTCCTCCGGGTACTCTGGTTTCCCCCACAGTCCAAAAACATGCTGAGGCTAATTGGAGTTGCTAAATTGCCCATAGGAGTGTATGCGTGAGTGAATAGTGTGTGAGTGTGCCCTGCGATGGGCTGGCCCGCCATCCTGGGTTGTTCCCTGTCTCGTGCCCATTGCTTCCGGGATAGGCTCCAGACCCCCCGCGATCCAGTAGGATAAGCGGTTTGGAAAATGGATGGATGGATGGACAGTTTTCCATTTGAGGAATTAGCAAAAAACTGCAGTGCATGATGGGTAGGATCTAAAGGCTGCCTAACGCCCTTAATTTGTTTGCAATTTCGCCAGGTAGGCTACCTTCTTTAAACTGCGTTTTGCTAGACTACACATTTCGAGATGTTTTATTGTAGTCTTGGTAAATATATATATATAGTTTAGCCTAACCCAGCCACTTAAGGGAGCAAGCCAGCTCAGGTAGGTGCCAGTCCCAAGCCCGGATTAATGGAGAGGGTTGGCGTCAAGAAATAAAGAGAAATAAAGACAACTAATACTCCTAGTTTGCGAGATCTGACTGCAATGGCAGCACTGCTACAAGGGTGTGGATAAATCTATACAAATATCACCTGCATGCACATTACTTCTTTTACAATAACCAACTCCTGATCCATACTGTTAGTCGTGAAAAAAAAAAACTATCGTGTACATAGAGGCCCTGTGTAAAAAGATAACTGCCAAGGAAAAGATCAAAAACATTTATTTCAAGGATACAAAGTTTTTATGGTCATGTACAGTGTACAGTGCAATTCTTATTTGATTAACTTGAATGTCTCCACAGACTAGACGATTAAACAAATAAAGCAGCGCAACATTACAGTAACTAATAACAAATAAACAAAGCTCACGAGTACTATTACAGTATTTATATCATTTATTTAAACTTAATTTTACCAGGTAAATTAACTACAAAGCAGTTACCACTGCTTTACCTGCTTCTCGGGAGAAATAGCAGATATACGTCATGTATGTGACTAAATTCTTAAGCCAATAAGGGCAAAGTTGTGTCGTAATGGAGGCGGATCCAGTTTGTGCAGCCGGTTAAAGACACTACGGGCATGTAAATGGAGAACGAAATTATAGTTATACCGAATCTCCTACACACAATACCAAGGTTACCAACTTTGGTCAGCTGACCGGAGTGAGACGTTCAATTCCCGTAAGATTTCTTTGCGCCAGCCTGAGAGTCTGAAAACACGTCACACCAGATGCATGAGAGATGGAAACCTGGGATATTCAGTCGAATCAGATCAAATATGATGCTAAGTTAGTACTAAGTTAAAATATGTTCCGGACTTGTAACATGCACCCATGATTTGGAACAGTCAGCAGGCTGTCTCTGGCCACGCCCCCTACACTCGGTCCGGCCCCTGGCTTTTCCTGAATTCTGATTCCTTTAGATAAACATTGACTTCATTGATATTGTTATTGATTTATCGACAGACCATCATACGTTTTAGACGTTATAATAACAACACTCTATTGATCCCCAAAGAGAGAAATTCTCTCCTTGCCTGCCCCCTCTTACTGTCCATGATACACAAGCACATATGTAGAAAAACGTCAGCTTGGAAGCCAAGGCTGGACTTAACCTACTCCTTAGGGTTCAACTGGAAACTGCCCCATGGCCGAGCGGTCTAAAGCCTCCTGCGCAGCGAAAATGGCCTTTCAAAGTAAGGGGTATTCTGTTCTCCGAAGTAAGGCGTGGGTTCGAATCCAACTTCCGACAAAAGTTCTTCAATCGCTACAGCAGAATTTGAGCCACTGATCGGCTTTAATTGCTTTGTTTTATTTTTGCGTTTCAGGCAAAACTACATAACACTTAAAGACACTACGGGCATGTAAATGGAGAACGAAATTATAGTTATACCGAATCTCCTACACACAATACCAAGGTTACCAACTTTGGTCAGCTGACCGGAGTGAGACGTTCAATTCCCGTAAGATTTCTTTGCGCCAGCCTGAGAGTCTGAAAACACGTCACACCAGATGCATGAGAGATGGAAACCTGGGATATTCAGTCGAATCAGATCAAATATGATGCTAAGTTAGTACTAAGTTAAAATATGTTCCGGACTTGTAACATGCACCCATGATTTGGAACAGTCAGCAGGCTGTCTCTGGCCACGCCCCCTACACTCGGTCCGGCCCCTGGCTTTTCCTGAATTCTGATTCCTTTAGATAAACATTGACTTCATTGATATTGTTATTGATTTATCGACAGACCATCATACGTTTTAGACGTTATAATAACAACACTCTATTGATCCCCAAAGAGAGAAATTCTCTCCTTGCCTGCCCCCTCTTACTGTCCATGATACACAAGCACATATGTAGAAAAACGTCAGCTTGGAAGCCAAGGCTGGACTTAACCTACTCCTTAGGGTTCAACTGGAAACTGCCCCATGGCCGAGCGGTCTAAAGCCTCCTGCGCAGCGAAAATGGCCTTTCAAAGTAAGGGGTATTCTGTTCTCCGAAGTAAGGCGTGGGTTCGAATCCAACTTCCGACAAAAGTTCTTCAATCGCTACAGCAGAATTTGAGCCACTGATCGGCTTTAATTGCTTTGTTTTATTTTTGCGTTTCAGGCAAAACTACATAACACTTAAAGACACTACGGGCATGTAAATGGAGAACGAAATTATAGTTATACCGAATCTCCTACACACAATACCAAGGTTACCAACTTTGGTCAGCTGACCGGAGTGAGACGTTCAATTCCCGTAAGATTTCTTTGCGCCAGCCTGAGAGTCTGAAAACACGTCACACCAGATGCATGAGAGATGGAAACCTGGGATATTCAGTCGAATCAGATCAAATATGATGCTAAGTTAGTACTAAGTTAAAATATGTTCCGGACTTGTAACATGCACCCATGATTTGGAACAGTCAGCAGGCTGTCTCTGGCCACGCCCCCTACACTCGGTCCGGCCCCTGGCTTTTCCTGAATTCTGATTCCTTTAGATAAACATTGACTTCATTGATATTGTTATTGATTTATCGACAGACCATCATACGTTTTAGACGTTATAATAACAACACTCTATTGATCCCCAAAGAGAGAAATTCTCTCCTTGCCTGCCCCCTCTTACTGTCCATGACACACAAGCACATATGTAGAAAAACGTCAGCTTGGAAGCCAAGGCTGGACTTAACCTACTCCTTAGGGTTCACCTGGAAACTGCCCCATGGCCGAGCGGTCTAAAGCCTCCTGCGCAGCGAAAATGGCCTTTCAAAGTAAGGGGTATTCTGTTCTCCGAAGTAAGGCGTGGGTTCGAATCCAACTTCCGACAAAAGTTCTTCAATCGCTACAGCAGAATTTGAGCCACTGATCGGCTTTAATTGCTTTGTTTTATTTTTGCGTTTCAGGCAAAACTACATAACACTTAAGAGGTGCAGGATGATCTGTCTTG
This sequence comes from Brienomyrus brachyistius, assembly GCF_023856365.1. NCBI lineage: Eukaryota > Metazoa > Chordata > Actinopteri > Osteoglossiformes > Mormyridae > Brienomyrus > Brienomyrus brachyistius. The sequence continues at coordinate 29,256 of NC_064554.1, forward strand.
CTCTCGCGAGGTTTTTGTACGACGTGACATGGTGACATAATGCAGCGGACGATAAAAATCTAACCACAATGCATTGCGTCAGGACCAGAATGTATTGCTTTAAGCCAGCGCTGTATGTGGGTACATGAAGTGGAAAGCACCCAATAACAAACATAACATTTAAAAAAAATCTACAAACTAGTGGGAATATAAAATAAAATAAATGTGTCTGGGCAAATTGGTAAGTTAAATTAAATCGTTTTAAGCAGTGTTAAGCAGTGTGTGGTTTTAAACACGAGTAGCATGTACCGTGTTGACGGCGCATGAACGTATCTTGGCAGCACATGTAAAACTTAGATTTGCAAGCGGGATGTGAAACAGCATTTAGGTGTTTAAAACAGCAATAGAGTGCGTGTTTGTTCACGCAGTTACAATGTTTAGTTGTTATTTCTGTGGAACATCAGTGCAAACCCTTAGGGAACATGTTTTACATGTCAAACTTCACCGTCATGAACCACGATGCGTGTTCAAGTGTGGCGCTACAGATTGCCACAATACGTTTCGTTCATATGGGGAATTTAAGGCTCATTTTTACCGTAAACATAACACAGATTCATATATTGATACTACAAATGCCCTTACGGTGTTTACGTGTAATATGTCTATGTGCCAGCGCCAATGTCGCGATGTCAGATCACTAACAGCTCACTTAAAGGAACATATAGCCGAAGGACGTGTTGTGACATGTCCGGTGACAGGATGCGACCATACGTTCACTGTGAGATCGTCGTTTACAGCCTACATGTCCAGGAAACACAGACAATGTTCTGTGGACAGTATAAGAGATCTTTATAAGGAGACAGTTTCTCAGTTTCTTGAAACTGAACCGTTAGTTACAGGCCCTACAGAGAGATTTAGTGAGACTGATGAAGGTGAAGTCCATCTTACAGAAAATTTCAGTGACCTTTTTCTTAGAAATATTTCTCTTTTCTACTTGAAATTACATGGGCAGTTTCTTCTGCCAGCATCAACTATACAAAATATTATTGAAGAGATGCTAAGCATACATGAACTAGGACAGACATATACTTTGAATAAATTAAGTGCATTCCTGAAAAGTGACTTAACTGAATTAACAGATGAGGTTATTGGTAGTATATGTGATGTTGTGAAGGAATCTGACCTTTTCACCATTAGTCATGAAGGACCAATGAGGACCAATTTTTCAAGAACTAGGGCTTTTAAACAGATGTTTAGATACACAGAACCTGTAAAGTTGTACTTAGGAAGGGATGAAACAAGGTCACAGAGGTTTGCCTACTATGTTCCATTGAAAGACACTTTGAGACATTTACTGGAGTCAGACTTATGGCAGAATTGTGCTGCACAGGGTACATACGTACCATACACTGATGTGCTTTGTGATGTCAGTGATGGTCAGGTATATAAAAACAATGAGTTCTTTTCTCAAAACCCATCATGTCTAAAACTAATTCTATATCAAGATTCTTTTGAGGCGGTGAACCCATTAGGTTCAGCAAAAAGCAGCACAAAGTAGTAGCTGTATATTTGTCTCTGGCTAATTTACCACCTCATCAAGTACAGACCACATGTCACTTGTAATGCTGTGTCAGGAAAAAGACTTCAAACACTTTGGCCATGACAAAGTTTTCTCAAGGCTCATTGCAGACTTAAAAGACCTGGAAGACAATGGAATAACGGTGGCAGAGGAAAAAGTTAAAGGGACTGTTTTGTGCATTGCAGGGGACAATTTGGGGTCTCATAATATCGGTGGATTTACAGAAAATTTTAGTTTTTCTGAATATTTCTGCAGGTATTGCCGGACAACCCGAACAGATTTTCAAACAGATCCAAATGCATTTTACAGTCTGAGGAACAACAAAACGTTGAAGGTATAATATCTGAGTTTTAATTCATTGAATTACTTCGATGTTTGTATGCCTGGCCTGCCACCTTGTTTAGGCCATGACATTTTTGAGGGTATCCTTTCCTATGATTTAGCCCTTTACCTGAAGTACTTCATCAAGCAGAAAAAGTGGTTCACTTATTCAATTCTGAATAGACGCATTAAGAAATTTAAGTACAGTGGCTCTGATGTGTTGAGTAAGCCATGTGCAGTAAACTCCAATGGAGTAAAGCTTTATGGTCAGGCTGTTCAGAACTGGAATTTTCTAAGACTTCTTCCTGTGATCATGTGTGACAAGGTGAAAGAGCCCACAGATGATGATTGGCAGTTGACCCTTCAGCTAAAAGACATTGTGGAGCTGATTTGTGCACAGAAAATTTTATTGCCAGAGGTTGCATACCTTGACGTTCTTATCCAAGAATATCTTGCTTGTAGATTTTCTTTCTTTCCAGGACATAGGTTAAAGCCTAAGCATCACTACTTGCGACACTACCCTGCACTGATTTTAAAGTTTGGTCCTTTGATCAGGTTGTGGACAATGCGATTTGAAAGTAAATAAGGCACCATGGCAACAACAGTCAGAACAGCATCCAGTTCACAGCTAGTTTTAAAAATTGCTTTAACGCAGAGTGATTACAGGAAATAGGTGTACTGCTTAATATTAATTAAATTATTAAAATGTGCTAATAATAGACATATTTGTCAGTCAGACATTGTGCTTTTTAAAGAGCAGAAGGGATACATTAAATTACGATTATATTGTCCTTACTGTATATATTTTTACATTTTTCCCCTCAATGATATAAATATTTTCCCCCCTGACATATAATCAGTGTAAGCACACAAACACATTGGCCGGTTATCCTATTCATTCAGTTCCACGGACAGTGACCTGTGTTACTGTGCTGTGACATCTGGTTCCTTCATTGGCTCTGTATATTTCTATAAATGACTAAATGGCTCTGTTGTAGAAATTTCCAGCCAGAGACTTGGTTCCTATATAACGAGAAGATTTTATTTTTACTCGGACTGAGAAGCTACAGAAAATCATCTCTGCATGTGATCTCCCCTTTACTGCTCAAGCAGAGCACACGCACATCAGCAAGTGTCAAGGCAGCAAGTGCATACAAACAACTTCTCAGGACAGTTATAGGGCCTTCAGGAGGAACCAAACTGCTGCCTCATTCAGAGATACCATTGTCTAAGACTTGCACTAAAACATTCTGAGCACTTGGGCATATTTAAACAAAGTAGTATGGCACCTGTGTCAGAATCCATCCCTGCCTTGTCCTGTTCACATGTCACTGGCCATCCTATTCTCTCCTCTGTCTTGTACCCCTTAGCCCATAGTGTGTTTGCCTGCTCATAAGGCCACCATGTGGCTTAACGGGTCAAGTGGTTCCTGACTCCCCTTTTAGTTGTGGGTTTTGAGGATATCACAGGGTCTGTGTTTTCATGATTGTCCCCCAGGCCACCATGCAGCTCAGCCCAGGATTCTCCACCCATTCTACCTTTACTCCTTCAGCCGCATACACGAGTCAGGCCTAGGTTATTCAAATTTCGTCCTGCCAAATTTACTGGACAGGAAGTGTACACTGCAAATGAATATGTGAATACTCCAATACCTACATCTTTACAAGTTACATTAAGGGGTTTGGTACAGTAAATGGTTGTGAGGTGGGATTTCTTCTTGATGTCTGTTTGTAGCCCGTCCACCAGCAGCTGCTGCTGTATTTATCACACCAAGCAGGGAACGTATATTGCTAAGTTTTTCTTAGTTCAATTACACTTGACTAAGCTAATTAAGCTGGCTATGTTGTTTACATTCAGAAGGATGCCGCCATATTGGGTTATACACAGATGCCACAATAGCTCACACTCACATTCCCTCTTCATTATTTTTCTAAATACACTCTATCCTGCCTTGTCACCTGCAACAAGATCTCACTCCCTGTATCGAGTAAAGTCTTTCTAATGGTTGAGCAGATTTCTGCTTCTCTCCTAACCATGGACATCCAAAGTAAGATGAAGCAAAATGTTAGGGAATTTGACAACACATGGTTACTCTTTTGGTAACAGTGACTTTGGTTTTATTTTGATAGATGTAAACCACATAATATGGTCTTAACCTTGTTTTCTGTCCTAAAAGCAAACTTTTGTGTTACAGGAGAAAAGTGCACAGCTGCTCAGATCAACCCCAGCTAATCAGCGCATATGGGAATCTTTTCAAAATACCATGTGAGTCTAAATACCATCTAAAGTAATATAAGCTCTTTAGATGACGCTCAAATAATCAATTCCCATCAACTTGGTGTCAGAACACAAACTCGGTGGCAAAAAAGTGAAGCACAACGGACTAAGTTGTGAAAATGAAATCTGCATGTGATGAAAGGGCATGTGACAGTATCTCGATGATTATAATATCAGATCAAACGGAGTTGGCGGTATGGCCACACTGCTGGTCCCATGTCAGTAGGGTATAGCACACCCCTGGGCCCGGATACCACTAGGATGTCACTGGTGTACCACTGTGCCGTCAGAGTGTGGTGTGTCACTCCACAGTGTTGGCAGGATTGCTCTTCTCCCTGCGGCGCCACCATACGCACACGACGGTCATCTGTGGTACTGCAGAACTGAGATGTATCGCTGAACATGGTAGGACGCCAGTCGTCATCAGTCCATGCCTCCCAGTGACTACACCACTCCAAACGCAACCGTTTCTGTGCTATTGTGAACGGCAGCCTATGCATGGGACGGTGAACCCGTAGTCCAGCTGATGCCAGTCATCGCGACACGATGATATAGGGTGTTGTAGAGAGTCCAGTAGCTGTGTCCATATATCAGGCGCAGGTGTCATGGGGATCTGTGATGCTTGGAGCACAATCCAACGATCCTTCCTTGGCGTGGTCTGTCTTGGATGACCAGAAACTTCACGACGTGTGTGGATGCCTCACGTGCCCATTGGTTTCAATATCAGGCGACTGATATCCGCATGGCCCACATGCAGTTGCACCATATGACCACCTGGCTTCATGCAAACCCGCAATGCAACCCTATCAAACTCCGTCAAGTGCTGTTAACTGGCTAATGTGACTACGAGGCATCCTGTGTCTGGTAATTAAACATGCCAACTCCTTGCAATTCTAATCATTTACATATCCATCACTGGTCTGCACGTGTACCAAATTACATCTAAATTGGATAGTTCTGGGTTTTCAACTTTTTTTTCCCTGAGTGTATATGCCCTTCACTGATGAGAAATTCATCAACATCTAAGTCCTACATTCATGTACAATGCATATTAAATGAATATTTTGTCACTATTAGTCTTGATGTATCATTCTTTGAATGCACTCAATTGAATCATGGACAGTGGTTCCACATGGTAAAAAAATGAATATTCTGAAAAGGAAACATCCTTCTTCGGTTGATACATTCACTTTGTATTCTGAGAAGGTTTTTCCCTTGATTGCCTTGTACAGTATGTCTAGTGTGTTTTTTGGTATGAATGTGGCATTAATCATACAATGAAAAAAACACTGACTTGTAGTGAACATGTAAAACAAAAACATGCAGTGTCATCTATCCATTTTTCAAACCGCTTATCCTATTGGGTCACGGGGGGTCCGGAGGCAGGGAACAACCCAGGATGGGGGGCCAGCCCATCACAGGGCTCACTCACACATGCACACCTATGGTTAATTTAGCGACTCCAATTAGTCTCAGCATGTTTTTGGACTGTGGGGGGAAACCGGAGTACCTGGAGGAAACCCCACGACGACATGGGGAGAACATGCAAACTCCGCACACATGTGATCCAGGCGGAGACACGAACCCGGGTCCCAGAGGTGTGAGGCAACAGTGCTAACCACTACACCACCATGCCGCCCCCATGCAGTGTCATATATAACTGAAATAAGAAATGCTGGATTGCCTGAGTTGCATGCGTGTGTGTTTTTTAATATGGGCAACATGGTTCCCTGAGATGCCTCAGTGTTGCTCACCTCCATCTCTAACACACAGCCTCAGAAATGATTTTAAAACTACTGAAAGAAATAATTGGCTACACTGCAGCTCCACTGTTTTGTTTGGCACCCCTGCATGTCCTGCATTGTGTGGGGAAAAAAGTTGAAGGCTGTGTTACATACTGTAACACAGCTAGAATGCAAAAACACTTTATACTTCACATAAGATGGTGGACCTTATTGACAAAGGCAAATTTGTGTTGACCCCAGCAAGGCAGCTAGCGTACTTTGCATTTCTCACTTACCCGGATGTGACAATAAAGCGCTCCACTACAGTAAACCCTGCAGACAGCATTCCCCTGGAGGATGAGGGGCAGCCACATGAGTGTGTGGCAGAGTCTTTGGTTTACACTAAACTGAGAGCAGACTTGGAGAGCTCTCCCACTGAAAATAGCGAGATGGTTTTGTTTGTGGATGGCTCATGTTGGAGAGATGGGGATGCCTTGAAGGCTGGGTTTGCTGTAGTCCAGGCACAGGGTGATGATTTTCACACTCTCGTTTCAGAGCCAGTGGCACAACCCTGTTCCGCTCAATTAGTGGAGATAAAGGCTTTGACTACAGCGTGCCGGCGAGGACAACATAAGACAGTTACTATCTACACAGACTCTGCATACGCACACGGTGTATGCCATCTCTTTGGAGCAGTCTGGAAGCAAAGGGGCTTTCGCAAAAGTGACGGCTCCCCCATTCAGCATTATAATCAGATTTTGGAGTTGCTACACACAATGATGCGTCCCAAGCGTTTGGCTATTGTTAAGTGTCAGGCCCACCGCAAAGGTCGTGATTTTGTTATTCAAGGAAATGCAGCCTCTGATGCGGCAGCCAGGGCGGCTGCGCAGGTGAGTACTGCTGATCTTTTACCTATGGTGACTACAGAGCAGGTTTCTGATCTGGTGGCCCTGCAGGAGCGGGCGGGCCCCTATGAGGCCTCAGTGTGGCTAAAAAGGGGGGCCTCTAAGGATGCTAATGGTCTGTATCGCAACCATGAGGGACTTTTGGCTGCACCTCTGTCTCTGGTGAATATTTTGATAACGGATGCGCATGGTCTTGACCATTGCGCACGGGGGGAGGAGTTAAGGAAAATTACACAACAAGCTGCAAGCAATGATGGATGCAAGGTTGTCAGAATGTGAATATGAGGTGTGCATTAAGAACAATGTACGCAAAGCAATCACGGCCCCAGTAGGGCACATTCCAGTGCCTGAGGGACCGTTCAGACACTTGTGGTGGACTATGTGGACATGGGAAAAACAGCATATGGAAAGCGATATATGCTTGTGATTGTGGACAGGTTCAGCAGATGGGTGGAGACAATACCGTCCAAGGACATGGGGGCGATGACAGTGGTGAAATTCCTGATCAGAGAGTCCGAGGTTTGGGATCCCAACTGAAATAAGCTCTGATAATGGAGCTGCCTTTGTGGGGAAAGTTAAAAGTTAGTGGTTTAACAGCTGAGAATAAAACAAAAGTTGGCATGTGTGTATCACCCTCAGTTGCAGGGTATGGTGGAGAGAGTGAATGGCACACTTAAGCAGAAGCTGAATAAGATTTGCACCACCATGAAAATGAACTGGGTGGATGCCCTGTCAACAGCCTTGATGGCATATCGGATGGAAACGCACAGGTGATGCATTTGTCTCCGCATGAAATGCTGACTGGGAGACCTATGCCTGGATCGACTTGAGGGGGCGTATAAGGGACCCAGCCTAGATCAGCTGGGGGATGAATTAAAGTTGTACATGAGGACTTTAACCAAAATACACAAAACTATTTCCAAACAGGAAAAGGAGAAAGCACAGAAAGAAGACACAGACCAGGAGGAGCCAGTCATCTTTCCCGGAGATAAAGTCTACCTGCGAGTGTTCCGGTGAAAGTGGCACGAACCCCGACGAAAGGGACCCTTCAAGGTGACACGAGCCACAGCAACAGCGGTGCAGGTAGAAGGGAGTAATACGTGGTACCATTTGAACCACTGCACTAGAGTACCGCACGAAAGACAGAGTCACTGAAAACTACACAGAGGATGCAGCTGCCCTTGACTCAGATGGCCCTGATGGAGCTCCCAGAGGAGCTCCACAGCTTGGGGTGGAGTCAGTTTCAGGATCAGAGCAGAGTGAGGGCCAAGAGGGAGCATCGCAAGCAGACCAGCCACTCCAGACAGGACACGAAGCTGTGGGTTCTGGTACGGCTGACAGCAACGATGTTAGTGATGCTAATGATTTATCAGGCCCTTCAGGTCTGGGTGCACAGCAGGACCACAGGTCAGGTGAGCACAGGACAACTGACTTCACTGACTCAGCCTGGTCCTTTGATGCTGAATAACCTCTCAGATTACAGTGAGCGAAAGCGGAGAGAAATGGGGGGAGATATGGGAGTGAGGAGAGTGAGCAAATTTTAGAAGGATGCCCAGGATGAAGTAGACCTGGATGGGTTAGCAAAACGTACACTTGGAAATTGGTGGTATAAATGGGCTAAGTATACCGCCACTTCATTAGGGCAGGAGGGGTGTGTGTTGTGTGCAAGTCCTGACCCTTCAGTTAGGGTTGTCCCGTTCCCATACACTAATAAACAGTGTGAAGAATGGGAAATGGAGAGGAGTATGAGATTCTGGAAGAGTCTGTGTCAGGAGGGGCAGGCCCCTAAGAAAGTGCAGGCCCACATCTAACCAGACGGAGCGCATACCGTACTGCCCATATCAGCGTCTGATATATCAGGGAAATACTAAATATGCATAGAGGGTGGAAAAGCATTGTGGGCAGTTTAAGCCCTGGGAAGGAGGTCAGCAAGATATTATGGCGAACAAATTGAGTTTTTTTACAGCAAATTTTCCTCTCTTCATGTTGTCCCTACTGCGCAGATTAATCGTCCCATGTGCCTGCCAGCAAATATTGCTCCTTTACCTGCCGAATGCTGCCTAATTTTAATGCTGCAATTGAAAGGCTTCAAACATGATATGGGTGTGTGGGTTCTTACTAAAAAGTTATAATTCAAGTAGCCTCAATAACAGTCCATTTTGATGGCAGGTACCTGAAAGTACAACTCTGGAGGACCTTGAGAAGTGAAAGACACCTCTGCTTGACTTCATGGCCAATGCAGGTTGTCTGAGGCCTATCCGGTCAATAAGAGATGGGAATCTGCTGGAACATGACATTGTCACGTTTCAGGTCATCCACAGGGGTCAGGGTCCATTTCAGAGGTATTCTGTGTTCTGTTTACATGTACGTTAGTTAGGATCAGAATTTTATCCTTTGACCAACATGGATCAAGTTGCTATTATTTCTTTGAATATAAACTAATAAAGTAACCAGTAACACATTGATAATTAATAAGTGAGTTATAAACACTGTCTACATTCTGCGCCACCTGTTCTGCTTTGAGCCAATCACAATTACTGCTGACCAGATGGAAGATCTTTTCAGCATTCATCTGTCTCCAGAAGGTAGCAACAAGAGAGTTGCTGAGGAAATAGACTCTCCAGAAGGTAATGACCATCTCCAGGATGCAGAAGGTACTTTAATTGACCGTATAGTGTAGAAGTAAATGTTGTTTTTGTAAAACAAAATATACCTGTATAACAAAAAACACTGTAGCTAAAGTTAAATCCTCTTACTGGACAATCACCTATTTTAAATCGCTCTTCAGTTTTATCCGTTTTCCAAACCTCTTATCCTTCTGGGTCACGGGGGTCGGGAGCCCATCCCAGAAGCAATGGGCACGAGGCAGGACACAACCCTGAATGGGGTCAAGCCCATTGCAGGGCACACTCACACACCATTCACTCACACATGCACACTTACGGGCAATTTAGCAACTCCAATTAGTCTCAGCATGTTTTTAGACTGTGGGGGAGAACCGGAAAACCCAGAGGAAACCGCACGATAACATGGGGAGAACATGCAAACTCCACACACATCTGACCCCGGCGGAGACTTGAACCCGGGTCGCAGAGGTGTGAGGCAACAGTGCTAACCACTGCACCAGCATGTCGCCCCATCCTATTAAGCTTATTGTTCAGAATTAAAAATGGGGTTATTAAGAAAGAGTAGCCTCCTATAAAATAGCCCAGCACTCCTCCCTCCAGGCCAAGAATATTTTCTTTATGGTCCAGTTCAAAATAATATCAACTGCAGAAATACGGAGCACATGTAATTTATCTGTATTTTAGATGGTAGACGAGTGGCTGGGTGACGTCGTGGCTGGATGACTTGCAGTGTAGCTTGTTATCTGTACGTTCTGGACAGGCTGCTGACTTCTGATTACTTTTGCCATTTGGTTCGATGTTACGTCATTTCCAGGTGTGTCGGTGCCCAGTATGAAGCTAATCGCCGCATTATAGTTATGAAAAGAAGACAGAATAGCAAAGAAATTGAGGCAGAATTAATTCAACAAAGTATTAAAAATATTACTCAAGTAGATGAATCGCTTCTTGAGACTGAAGGCGACTGTATTTGCACGAACGAGCGTCGAAAAGAAATGCATTATTGTCGCGTTTAAATGAAATAGTAGTAAGTGTCACATTTGCGACGTATTACAGGAGGATGTTAATCTTAACTTTGACTGTAAAATATCATAATAAACAAGAAATGTGAGTTTTTAGTCTGCTTAAACAAGACTACCGATGTTACAGCGAGCGGACGCTGCTGCCGCGCAGGAGAAGCGAAGCGACATTGCCTTTAAAATGAGAGATTACATTCCGGGGCAGGGGGACAGTTTACAGCACGACACCGGCATTAGGCAGCAGGATGGGTGGGTTAGGTGATCTCCCAGACTGAAAGGGATTCTGGGGACTCAGGGGACAGTGTCGCCCTGAGGGACTGAGGGCCACGTCAGAGGGGGCCTGATGTAGAGGGGCCCAGACAAGGGATGGCTGATGTAGAGGAGCCAGGTGTGGAGGTGCCACATATTGAGGAACCCTGGTGATCACACTACAGGGGGCCAAATGTTGGTGGGCCAAGAGGAAGTGGCTGGGGAGTAGAAAGCATAGATGTCTTGGAGGTGGGTAGACTACAGAGATTTATGCACCCCGGGATTCCCTCAAGTGCCTCTCAGATCTAGGATGGCCAATACTCGGTCCTCCCCAGGAGTGAGAGGATGCAGACTGGCTCCCCCCAGCCCTCCTCACCGGCTCCCTCCAAAGAGCTGTAGCCCTCCTTTTGGTGATGCCGACATCGTCCCTGCACTTCCCCCTCACACCCTCTGCCATGCGGCAGCAGCCATGGCCCACAGAATGTATCTTTTTCTTTGATCTCTTGCTATTTTCCTGGCATATTTTTGTGTTTTGCTAACATGCATCATGGTACAGGAAACGTACCCCAGAGCAGGACTGTAGACTAAACCATTTTCAGGAAGGGTAGGTGTGCTTGGGGTGAAAAATAACTTTAAATTAATTGATGAGATATATTAATTTTATCTGTATTATTTTGAATAAATACAGCCCCCCCGCATATTTATGACTGACCCACAAACTCACACACTGTCCACGGATGAGAACAGCGCAGACCCTGCACAGTGAAGGTTGGCAACTCCTTCCAATTTTATAGCCCAAACCACAAGTAAAAGATACCCAAAATCAGACCCTTCATAAACTTTTCTATCTCCAAAAATACTCCATAATGCTGCTTAAAATTAAGCAATGCACGCACAAGTTAAAGCTCTTTTCTTTGTAATGAATGAGGAAAGAAATAGTTTTGGATAAAGAAATGAATTAGTCTTTTTTTTCATGTGAGCATCCTCCTGCAGCATTTAAATATGGAAAAGTGGCTGATGGATGGACCTGTATTAAATTTGGGTGGGCCTGAGTGAAGCTCATTAGCCTACATTTTCTTATATAGGCTTAGATATTTACAACATGGTGACTGCAACAATAATACACCCACGACTGTGGTGTTCTACCTAAAGAGCACCACTAGAGGGAGCTCACACATTCTGTCGTACTTGCCACAGTAACAGCAGTGATGTGCAGGAACAGAGTTAGAAGCCGGTAATACATATAAAAAATGTAATTTCATTAATCTGAATGGGTGGGCCCAGCAGAGCTCACCCAGGCCTATCTATAGCTCTGCCTCTGCATCAGTCCATCTCTTTGCAGTCCAAATTGTACATCTACCAAACTGGACAGAAAATTTACAACCATTCTGTTTGGTGGTCAGATTTAAGGAATGTCACATTAGTAAATTCACGTTCTACATGAACATCTGAAATTGCCAGAGACAAAATCGGCAGTACAGGCAGACCAATGTCTTTGAAACTCCTTTTTCCTTCAGCACCCTCATACTGCAAAACCTCAGTCCAAAATTCTCCATGTTGGTCTTCTCTTTGAAACTGCAACAGGAGAGCTCTCTCCACTGGTTTTATAATTCACGAAGGGAACAGGAAAGGCCCTATTTTGGTAGGCTGCCTACTGCAGGCTCTCTTACCCGGGGATGAGGCATCTCCAGCTTACTCAAGTGACTCTGGAAATTGCATATGATACTGTGTCTGGAAGCAGTCCATGCTGCGCTTAGGAATGACGTCTGTTTTGGTGTAGAATTGAATGTGGAATTTACTGTAAATACCTAGCAAAAAAAAAAAGCTGCCAGAAAGGTATTGCAAAATTGCTGTTAATCACTGTAAAACCCCCAGCTCCATGGGTGTCCCTACAGGTGGCTGCCCTTTGCTGCCAGGTTTGCTGTTACCTTTGTCTGTGCCCGTGTGTCAAGTAGAGCAAGATGGGGTAGGTGAAAAGAGAATTTCCCCAAGGGGAGTAACAAAGCATCTTCATTTCATTTAGAAAATAATTACAAAATGTCTTTTACAGGTTTTGTCCTATGTAAATTACAGCAATTGTCTTTTTTAAACAGAAAAATAACAATTAACTGTAATCTAGTTTAAAATATTATCTTGTATTCTATTCAAAATATAGAAGTTACCTAGCAACTGGAATTGGCAATAAATGCTATTAATACTCCACAATACTGAATGTTGTTGTAGAATGCTTTCCAAGTTAATTTTTGTATTTTACATTTGCAGCTATGCAATCTATGCATATTGTTAAGTGGTTTAAATGAGACTAAGACGAAAATGACAGCCTGAGACAGAGACCCACACAGAGCAAACTCACATTAACTGGAATGACATTAACTTGAAAATTTCAGGATAATCTTAAGAACATAAGAACATAAGAACTACACAAACGAGAGGAGGCCATTCGGCCCATCAAGCTCGCTTGGGGAGAACTAAACTAATAGCTCAGAGTTGTTAAAATCTTATCTAGCTCTGATTTAAAGGAACCCAAGGATTCAGCTTGCACTACATTATCAGGAAGGCTATTCCATACTCTGACTACACGCTGTGTAAAGAAGTGCTTCCTTAAATCCAGCTTGAAATGTTCTCCCGCTAATTTCCACCTATGGCCACGAGTTCGTGTATTTAAACTAATGCTGAAGTAACTGTTTGGTTGAACAGCATCCAAACCTGTTAGAATCTTATATACCTGGATCATGTCCCCCCTCAGTCTCCTTTGCTTGAGACTGAACAGATTTAGCTCAAGTAACCGTTCCTCGTATGACATTCCTCTAAGACCAGGAATCATTTTTGTGGCCCTACGCTGCACCTTTTCTAAGGCCACAATGTCCTTTTTAAGATATGGTGACCAAACCTGCACACAATATTCTAGGTGAGGTCTCACCAAGGAATTGTATAATCTTAGCATTACCTCCCTTGACTTAAACTCCACACACCTGGAGATATACCCCAACATCCTATTGGCCTTTTTTATTGCTTCCTCACACTGGCGAGAATGGGACATGGAAGCATCAACATACACACCAAGGTCTTTCTCATGATCAGCTACCTTTATTTCAGTGACACCCATGAAATACCTGTACTTTATATTTCTGCTCCCTAGATGGAGTACCTTACATTTATCTTCACACCCGTTAACCACTTGATGGAATTCAACTTAGTCAGAGTTGCAACAAAGTCAAGTATTTTATGAATAACTATGAATAAAATGACAGCCTGAGACAGAGACCCACACAGAACAAACTCACATTAACAGGAAAGATGACATTAACATGAAAATGAGTTGCAACAAAGTCAAGTGTTTTTAAAACTGACCATATTCTAGGCTTAAAGGCCCAATTTGAAATCAGGACTGGACATAGAAATCTATTCAGAACAACATTACATTAATGTTAGAATAATGTTATATTTTTTGCTGGTCTGTGTTAATGTAATACAACAACTCTGTTCTAATAGCTCCCTGTTACTTTAATGCTGCATGTGTGTGTAATTTATAGCAAGTTAGGCAAGCTACAGATTCAACCATTAAACTGCATTTTCATTCCACATTTTTTGACAGTTCTGTCCAAAAACATATTCCACCAAATCAGCCGTAACAAATTCCAATAACTTCAACCTTCAAATGTATTAAAGTTGATCTTTTTCAGTGTGTTCCTAAATCTTACGGTATAAGCAAAAGGTATAAATAAAAGATTAAGAACAATTTCCATTCGAATAGTGGAGAAGAGTCCTCATCTTTTGTACATGTGTCATGCTCAGAGTCCATCAATCGCCTGAGGAGAGAGGAGATGTGAGGATTGACTGAGTTGTTCTTCTCAGGCATCGTCCCACTTCTTTGGTTTACAGTCTTCATGCTGCTGCTTGGATTGATTCCAATGAAACAGTTGAAACCGCAAAATCACATGAATAAAACTTACGCTGACCCTCACTGAAGCAGCCTGGTATCTGTTTCATACCTCACTTTACAACACACAGGACTTTTTTTTTAACAATTTAAAGGCACAAGTTATTTTACTTCATGGCCAACCCATGTTTGCTAGTTTAATGGCAGAAAAATAGTCAAAGCCAGGCGCCTGGTCCACAAGGGTTGTACTCAGTCACTGGTGTATTTAGGGTGTAAACATGCTATAAACTAATTTTTTCAAACAATTTCTTTAAGAGCTACATGCGCTTGCACCTTGGTGAATTGCTATTATAATGGTGGACTTGCCAGGTAGAAGAAAAGAATAGAGGTCTGCATTCCCGTGGAACCGATGGCAATAAAGTGCTATCAAAAGTTTCATTTTTGAATGTGGGAGCATGGGGGGGGGGGACAAGTGATATGTTTACAGGAAAAAAGAATTAAAACAAATGTATTTTTTTGTTATCAAACAATTATTTATTTGCATGAGTGAATAGAAAATTACATTAACTCCCTATAACGCCACATGTATCATATTTAAGACCTCTACGTCAGTAATACGATTATCCCTTTCCTCAAAAACCTGGTGTATATAATGATATACCTGTATTCTGCCCTCTGGTGGATGACCTATGTAGTTCAGATGGAAAACGTCTTTTTTTTTTCAAGAATCACTGACGGCTGCAAACACGTTGTAGCCGGCAGGATTTTCATGGGATAAGAAGTCCTATTTTGGGAACAGTTACAGTAAGCGCAATGTAGCGAAAATTAATTATATTTCAAAATGAGTCTTTATTAGTGTGAACTAACTAATAATAACTTAATATATCATGAAATATTTTATAGAAAAACGTGCTGAAAATGTGTGTATCAAATATGATACTACGGGTATGAAAATGTATTATATTTGTCAGTGCATCAGGTGTTGTTTTAGTCAATTTCTTGATTAAATTTTATACCATAATACAAACAACAATTAATATATAACCGGTACGAGTAGCGACCATATAGCTGAAAAGGGGACCTTTATTTTGATACCCCGAGGGGATTTTTATGATGATATGGGGCGCGGTATTCCATCAGATTTATACCCGCATAATCTCGCGATTCGAATCGAAGTACTGTTTGGTCTTGGAGGTTTCTTGGGAAGAGGGAGTGCGGCAAGTAGCCTAGTCTTCCTCTGGATAAGGCGGACCACTCTTCGTGAAGTTTTGGGGCATTGATGGTGAGGGACGAACGCATTTGCCCAAAGGCACAAGGGGGTGAAGTCGTGTATCCAGAACAAGATTGTTTGCAAAGACAAGGTATGGGTTTTATCTTTTTCCTAACATAGTTAATTGCTATTGAGTCGGACATAGTTTTAATTATTGACTGACGCGATGGTAATATATAAAAGAGCGACCGGAGGTGAAAACCTGATCGGCTGGTGTGAGTGCGGGTCCTCTGGAGGTAGATAAACGCTTTTGCTGTGTGGGATACATGTTGGTTTTATGTTTATTATGAGGAATGGAGTGTGGGTTTTGTAATTTCTGTTTTGGCATTTGTAGGAAACCGCAACCTTTGGGGAAAGTTGTACCCACTGTTTCTCTTCCCCTCTTTTAGGGCGCAACGTATATACTGCCTTTGTAAAATTATCTGCGAACGATACACATGTATAACTCCGCTGAGACCGTGGACTTTCTCGGGTGACTCTGTCCGTACCCTCTAGCAGGCTGTCCCTGGGCTTATTAGTTGGAGCCTGGGACCAGTGCTCTGACGACCCCAGTGTGCGTATTGGAGTGGATTTGCTGTGCGCTGTCGGTATTGGTTTTTATTTTGTTCTGCAGTGAGGACTATTTTGTTGTTTTGAGTATATGGTATTTTGATTTGTTTAAACCAGGGGTGCTAATCGAGCAATAGGGTCCCAGCCTGCTGTGAGGATATCTCTGGCTGCCCAGTGGCGCGGGCCGGGGTTTTAAACTACCTACTGGGGGATATACTTCACCAGTGGAAACATCAACCAGGTCACCGGGAGTTATTGAACCCTCCCCTTTTTGTTGCGATTGTTAATAAAACCAATAAATACTTTTATGATCCAGCCCTAATCTCTCCTGTGTGCTCGCTTTGGATACCGCTTGATTAGGGGGGTACTCGCTCAAGGTCACAAATATAATACTCAATTTTAAGCTTGATTATTTCTTCCAGTATTCGTTTTGAGAATTTGACGTTTATGCTGTTTTGTCTTGTTTGTCTGTTTTGTCCATGCGGGGCGACGGAACACCAGCGACGTCCATTGTGTCCGTGTGATTCACTTTTACTCTCGCACCATGTTTTGTCTTGTTTATAAAGAATTACGGCAGGATAGCTGTGCAGAATCTTTATTGAATGACACGGAGTTTATGTTGTACTCCGTACAGGCAGGTAGAACTACTCCGACTGAGTCTCAGCGAGTATGCATAAACAGATCACGTGTGCATTAACCAATCAACATAAAGCTTCTATTTAACACGTACACATCATTTAAATAATCAATTCTGTGTCTAACAAATTATGCAATATTTTCTGCACGAATATTACACACTCTATGCAGGATTTTGTATTGTATTAACTGTAAACTGGAATTTCTAATCAGTTTATAGGTTTTTAAACATATCTTAGACCAGAAATTGTGGTCCCAGCTGACTGATAGATCTTCCACCCATGTTGCAATGAGTCATCCATTTTAGAAAGTGTCCTGTATATTTTAGACAGTAATTTGGGGGGTTTCAGATTAAGGAATTCTGCCACACTTTGCGGTATTTGTAATTTGATTTGATTAGACCTTATTTTTTTTTTTACTATAGATTTAACTTGTTGATATTCTAAAAATCTATTCTTGCTAATCCCATATTGTTTAATATGTCAAAGGGAATAAAGTCTATTCCTTCAAATATATGTTCCAAGTATTTAATACCTTTACAACTCCAATCTGGGAAGTTTATCAATTATTGTTTAGTAGTACATCAGGGTTGTTCCAGATGGGAGTACGCTTGCATGGGATTAATGAAGACTCAGTCATTTTTAGAAACTCCCAGCACGCTGTCAGAAAAGAGCTGATACTGATGCTTTTGAAGCATTCCTGTCGTTTTGATGTTTGAGCTAATGAATGGTAAATCCGAAATCTCTATCTTATTGCATAGTGCCTGTTCTACGTCTGGCCAAGGCTCATCTAAGAGGGTATGTTTTAACCACCCTGAGATGTTTTGGAGCCTGTTGGCAAAGAAATAGTGGTGAAAGTTAGGCCGATCTAGTCCTCCTTTATCCTTAGTCCTTTGCAGTGTTTCTAAGCTAATACGTGGGGGTTCATCTGAATTCCTCTGGAAAGATAGCGGAGTCCAGAGATCTAAACCAGTCAGGTGATGTTTTGCTCGGGATCATTGCAAATAAATAATTAGTTCTTGGCAAAACCATCATTTTTATTGAGGCATCCCTTCCCATAAGTGATATGGGTAGGGACTTCCACCTAACCAGATCATCCGCTACTTTCTTTAAAAGTGGGAAATGGTCTAGTTTAGTTGAATCTGCCAGCCTAGGTGTAACATTAATTCCTAAATATTTAATATCTCCAGACTACAGTGGAGAGGAAGAATTATTCTGGAAGGAGCAATTAATTGGAAGAACTGTAGATTTTAACCAGTTTATCGAATAACCTGAGACTCTTGAGAAAGAGTTTATTAATGTAATTACCTCAGAAAGAGTGGTTTGTGAATGCTGGAGAAAAAGTAACACATCATCCGCATAAAGTCTTACCTTATGTTCTACATTCCTGCATTTAATGCCTTTAATCACTGTAGCCTGTCTAATTGCTGCTGCTAGTGGTTCAATAAAAATCGCAAACAATGAGGGGGATAGAGGACATCCGTGGCTGGTGCCCCTCTTGAGACAGAAACTGGAGGATGTTTAGTCATTCGTCCTGACGCATGCTGTTGGTGAACTATATAATATTTTTAACCAGTTTATGAAAGAGTTTCTGAAACCAAATTTGCATAAAGCTGCAAATAAAAAATTCCAGTTACTGTAACTCTATCGAATGCTTTTTCTGCATTTAGAGACAGTATTGTAATTTGAAGGTTTTTATTGCATGAATAGTCTATGTCTAGATTAAGTAATCTACGTGTATTTGTTGATGAGTGCCTCCCTTATGAAACCAGTTTGGTCAGGATGAATTATGAGAGGGGTTAACTTCTCTATTCTTTTTGAGAGAGCTTTGCAGATTATTTTAAGGTCAACGTTTATAAGGGATATTGGACGATAGCTGGTAGATACTGTAGGATCTTTGCCTGGTTTTAGCAAGAGACTAATGTTTGCAGAATTCATATTTGGTGGTAGCCGACCATTTTCCCTGGTTTCTTGCAACATTCTGCAGAATGTTGATGCCAGAATTGTCCAGAATTCTTTATAGAATTCTGCTGGAAATCCATCTGGACCTGGAGCCGTTTTATTGGGCATACCGTTCAGGGCTTCCTGGAGTTCACCTGGTGTCAGCGGAGAATCCAGTGCCATCGCTTGATTGTCTGATAATTTCGGAAGGGTTATACTATCAAGAAACTGATCAATTTCGTCTTTAGATGGGTTTATCTGTGGTGAATATAAAGATTTGTAAAAGTCCCTGAAAGTGCTGTTTTTTCTGTCAGGGTCATATACTGTATCCCCATTTCAGTCTTTAACAGCACATATAGTTGTTTTTTTCCATATTTATTTTTAACTGATCGTATCTAGCCTCGCTTGTCTCCCGTGTCTCCCTTTCCCGAATAAACCCCGATTACCCCGATCCTGCTCGTCAGCCTGGTTTTCTGAACCACCGCCCGCACGATCGCCTGTCCACCCGAACCTTCCCGTGACACATGGTTTCTTCTAAGTCCTGGATACACTTGTTTTCTCTTCTTTTTATGTGATGAGAATGAGATTATTTTACCTCTCATCACAGCTTTGCCTGCTTCCCAGAGAACAGATGCTGATGTTCCAGGCAGGTCATTATAGTCTAAATATAAAGCCCACTCTTTTTTTAAAATAGTTAATAAAATCTCCATCTTTAAGCAATGATGTATTAAATCTCCAGTTTCTACTTGGTGGAATGGCCTTCTTATTTATTAGGGTTAAAGATACAGGAGCATGATCGCTGACAGCTATAGGGTGTATCTCTGTGTCTGAAATGTCACTCAGCAGAGAGCTACTGACTAGGAAATAATCCAGATGAGAGTAAGAGTGATGGACATGTGAGAAGAAAGTATATTCCCTACGGGTGGGGTGAAGAGAACGCCATGCATCGCAAAGTCCATAGTCGCTCATGTGCTGTTTAACTATGTTTGTGGATTCCCAATTGCGCTGAGCAGCTGTACTGAGCCTGTCCATTTCTTTATTTGGTCCAAAGTTGAGGTCGCCCACAAGAACAAGTGCGCAGTCCTGGTGTTCAGAGAGTGCGGTAAAGAAAACGTGGAAGAATGAGGGGTTATCAACATTTGGACCATATATATTAACAATACATAACTTTTTGTTAAGTATAGATAATTTAATGATTATAAATCTACCCTGTGGATCTATAATTGTGTTGAGTACTGTGAAATTGACATTTTTATGTATTAGAATGGGGAGGCATGGTGATGCAGTGGTTAGCACTGTTGCTCCGGACCCCCTGCGGCCCAGTAGGATTAGCAGTTTGGAAAATGGATGGATGGATGGATATTTTTATTAATTTAATTTTGAGTATTATGGTGTTCCATGGGGGCGGCATGGTGGTGCAGTGGTTAGCACTGTTGCCTCACACCTGGGTGACCCAGGTTCGAGTCTCCGCCTGGGTCACGTGTGTGAAGTTTGAATGTTCTCCCCATGTCATCGTGGGGTTTCCTCCGGGTACTCCGGTTTCCCCCCAGTGTCCAAAAACATGCTGAGGCTAATTGGAGTTGCTAAATTGCCCTTAGGTGTGCGTGTGAGAGTGAATAGTGTGTGAGTGTGCCCTGCGATGGGCTGGCCCCCCATCCTGGGTTGTTCTCTGCCACTTGCCCATTGCTTCTGGGACAGGCTACGGACCCCCCACGACCCAGTAGGATAAGCGCTTTGAAAAATGGATGGGTGGATAGATGTATTAGAATTGCTACCCCTCTTTATTATAATAATAATAATAATATTATTATTATTATTATTATTATTATTATTATTATTATTATTAATAATAATAATAATAATAATAATAATAATAATAATAATAATAAATAAATAACTTAATTTCCCTACAGGGGATCAATAATCTTTACGCCTCCTCAACTTGCTCTTTGTGGAGTAAGTTGACCACGAAGGGCTGCCACTCATAGTGGCGCCCAGGGAGCTGGGGGTTAAGGGTCTTGCTCAAGGAGCCACAGACGTGCTGAGGCTGGGTTCGAACCTGCGACCTTCTGATTACAAGGATACAGGCTTAGCCCACTGAGCCACACGCTGCCCCCTAGTGCCCACTTTGCCTAGAGTTATAGCAGGCTGAGAACACATTGGGAAACTCGGGTGTTTTAAGTTCATCCTTTGGCAGGTCTATGAGTCTCTTGTAATAAAACGTCTGCCTGTAGTTTAAGCTGGCTACCAGGGAGTGGTACTGGGGTCGCCGTACAGCTGCCCATCCACGTAGAGCTGGTCTACGGCGATGAGAGCTCGGGAACCCTTCTAAATAAAGTTGCGTCGGATTGGGAACAGAACTTTGCGTCGCTCCAGGATCTCTTTGGGGAACTGGTCGTTTACGACAAAGTCTGTTCCTTTCAGCTCCCAGCCGTGGCTCTTCACCTGCTCCTTCTGCTTAAAATATCCAAATTTAACCACAATAGGATACGGTCTCAGTGCACCAGGCCTCTTGGCTCCCAGCCGATGGACTCTCTCAAAGCAGATGTTTTTCAGTGTCCTCTGAAAGCTTCAGGTGGTTCTTGATAAAGGTTTTGACGGTAATTCTGGGATGCCTGAAAACACCAGGTTATTTCTCATGCTACAGGCCTGTAGATCGACGACAGTCTCTTTTATTTTTTTATTTTCTTCATTTAGATGGGTCACATTTTCAGTTAGAGACTTAACCGAGTCCCATAGTGAGGTGTTTTCAGCAGCGAGTGTTTCCACCTGCTGCTGGTTGAATTCCAAAGATTCCCTCGGGGATTTGAATTCCTGATGTAGAATCTCGACGAGAGCCAACCTCTCGTCGAAGCTGGACAATCGTTTGTCGATTGAATCCAGGATGTCGGCAAAGTCTTTACCAGTCGGCGATGCTGTGCCAGGGGAGTCTGCCGGGCAACTTCTTTTGGAGGACGGTGTCTCGCTTTTGGCTGGAGAAGATGCATCTGCGTTCTTCTTCATGACTATAATGTTGAAGTACCAGTCGATATATTCCACAAGAGATTCCAAATTCCCCTCGCTGTTCATTCAGATTTTCCGCCAAGTCTCCGGCGTCTGACGTCACCTACAGCATTTCCGCCTCTGACGTGCCCTCCAACGTACTCATACTTGTACTTGCAAGATCTCAATTCTGTATTACAGTAGCGTACATTGTCCTGGAGGATATGGGTGTGAGGCAAGGAACAACCCAGCATGGGCCACCAGCATATCGCAGGGCACAGATACCAGTCACACCTACAGGCAATTTGGTAACTCCAATTAGCCTCAGTATGTTTTTGGACTGGGGGGGGGGGGAAACCAGAGAACCTGGAGGAAACCCCACAACAACACAGGAAGAACATGCAAACTTTACACACATGGTGTTATGGCCGTGACTCAAACCCAGCTCCCAGAAGTGTGAGGCAATAGTGCTAACCATTGCACCACCATGCTGGACCATAAGTGGAAATCCAACAAGTGAAACTGATTTATTAGGGTTAAGCTAACAGACACCCAGAAAAATTAAAATGTAAATCACTGCAGTGCCGTGCAAACCTGTGTGAACAGCCAATCAGATCAGCCTGCTCTGTAGCATGTACCTCCCTGTTTCCGGTCCCTTTGTCAGTTTCTCACTGGCTGATTCAAAACAAGTGGAACCACTATGATGTTCAAACCCTTTGCTCTTCTCATTTTCATTAGTAAGCTCCTGATCACCGTAACCAGTCTGCATTTAAGACATTTTTCCCACACCCCATTCTCACAATAAGCTGATAATAATACTAATAATACTACTGTAATAATAGTATTACAGTAGACTTACTCAGCCAGATGGCAGTGGTCACATACTGATGAATGGTTGGGTAGCCAAGTGCTAGAAAGCTAGAAAGCAAATAAACTGATTCACCATTTACTCTCATGTACATCAATTAAAACTGTTTGCTCCAAGATAAAAGATGAAAAATACAAAAGTCATTTTTTCCGTCTAACCTCTGATTACTGCATGACATTTCTGATAATTGATGAGTAGAAGTCTGTTGTCAAATGTCTGTTGCTTGGTGGTAAGATGTTTCCAAAAGGAGAACCACAAAGAGCACAGTCATTTTCAAGGTTATTTCTCACTGGTCAGTGTGAAAGGCTGCATCATTACTATAACGCCGGGCTCAGCACAGTGACTGCACCTGCGCTGCACTGTAGACCACAAGCCAGGCTGCAGACCATCAGCCCTGAAAGTTAAAACAGGACTCGTATGTGTGTCATGTGTTGTTTAATAAAAATTTACAGGACAGAACATAGTGGATTCAGTTTCCTTTGCTCTTACACTCCCAGTCCAAAGTGTGGCCACAACTGCTGTCAATGCATCTGTCTCTTTTTTCACTGTGTTATTCACCTTAATATCAAAAGGCTCCAAAGCAGTACAGTAATGCAGAACAAATAATGTAACTAACAAGGAAGTGGGGAGGTAATGGACAGAAGTGTTGGTTTTTGGTAACTCCACTCCTCTGACCTCCACTGTAATTTTAGGTTCCTTGGAACAATATTGTAAACCAGTCATCACACACCTAGGGGTTAAAGTCGACACCAACCTTAAGTTTGACACGCAGATAAGATCAGTTGTCAAGTCAAGCTTTTTACAATTGAGGCAGTTGGCCAAAATAAAGCCAATTCTTTCTAAGCAGCACTTTGAGACAGTAATCCACTCTTTTGTCGGTACTAGTTTGGACCACTGTAACGCCCTCTATGTTGGGGTTAGAGGCTCCACTATTGTTCACCTCCAGAAGGTTCAAAATACTGCCGCACATGGAAATATGAGCATGTCTCCCCCATTTTAGACTCACTCCACTGGCTGCCCGTACATTTTAGGATTCATTTTAAAATTCTGTTATTTGCTTTTAAAGCCCTCAAGGGTCTTGCTCCACCTGACCTCTGTGAGCTGCTTCACCCTTACACCCCCACCTGCTCTCTCAGGTCAGCTGATCAGCTGCTCCTGATGGTTCCTAAGACTCAGCGTGAGCTTAGAGGGGATCGAGCTTTTGCATTCGCAGCTCCTAAAATGTGGAATGATTTGCCTTTTCACATTAGAGAGGCCTCTTCTCTTTAAATCTTTAAATCTCTTTTTAAAACTCATCTCTTCTCCTTGGACACCTTGTGAGATATTAACTTTAATAGTAAATTTTATTTCAATCTTAGCCTTTTCTTTATTAATATAAATTTTTATATATTCATAAATAATTATTAATATAATATTTTTATTTTAATGGCCATTTACTTACATTTAATGTTTTGGTTTTTATTAAATTTATTTTAATTCGTTTTTAAGTTTGTGAATATTTTTATTTATTCCTTTGTGCAGCACTTTGGTCGATAAGGTTGTTTAAAGTGCTTTTTAAATAAAGCTGGATTGGATTAGATTGGAAGATGGCTCAACAAATCTCTCTCCCAGTATGTAAAATTCGATAGAGGGGCGCAAGGTGACATTCTGTCAGGGGCCCAGAATTTTTAGCTACACCTCTGTGCTACTGTGTTTTTATTTTTACTCTAGCCATCAACAACTCTGGAGCTGCTATATTGCCACCTGGTGGTGAAGAGATCAGACAAAATATGTACACATGTAACCAACAGTGGGGCGGCATGGTGGTGCAGCGGTTAGCACTGTTGCCTCACACTTCTGGGACCCCGGTTTGAGTCTCTGCCTGGGTCACATGTGTGTGGAGTTTGCATGTTCTCTCTTGCTAAATTGGCCGTAGGAGTGCATGTGTGTGTGAATGGTGTGTGAATGTGCCCTCCGATGGGCTGGCCCCCATCCTGGGTTGTTCCCTGCCTTGTGCCCATTGTTTGCAGGATAGGCTCCGGACCCCCCGCGACCCAGTAGGATAAACGGTTTGGACAATGGATGGATGGATGTATGAGGGTGAGTCACAATGACAACAGCTGCTCTGTTGACTTGGTCCCAGGAGTCGTCAGCGTTGGTCTGCCGGGGCCCCCGTCCTGTCTGTGGAAGCACCCCTCTTGTTGGCTGTTCTCTCTGCCTGGGCCCCCTCTCCTGCTGCCTCACCTTTGGGTTGAAGTGGCTCCCCATTGCCTCTGTAAAGCTCTTTGTGTATCTTAGAAAAGGGCTGTATACATGTAACATTCATTCATTTATTCGAGGTCCCAGCCAGAAGAGTGCAGTCCCACACTGTCCCAACAGCCTGAATCAGCTGGATGTTATAGGATTAAGACACTTCCTGCATTAGGCCATTTACCCTCAGTGTATTTCCACATACCCTGACAGGATGGATGACAATACTGTGGCCCTAATTTTCAATACACAGTTTTCACAGGAGTCTCACCCTCATCCACATTCTCTGCATTCCTTATCTCATGCTTTTTTGCCACCCGCATCTCCTCTGCCTGCTTTGTCTCATTTTCCCACAATTGAAACACCTTCCAATTTGTCTCCGTTTTAGTCCTACCACATTAATACCTGAGCAACCAGTCTGATCCTGTTCCTCTAATTTCAAACGCATCTGGCTTATCTGATTGGGACTGAAGCTGCTGTTTCTAGGAAAACCACATTCGTCCCACTGGGGCAGGTCTGACGCCGCGTCCTTCCCATATTTCTCCCATAATTGTTGTAGAGAATTTCAGCTGGAGATCTTTCCCAGAAGCAAGTCACTTCACTTTAGCACCTGTTATCAGTAAAAGTCAAGTCAAGTAGGTCTTTAATGTTATTTTTAACTTTACACAGTTGAGTATAGTACAGTTACAAAAGAAACTGTTTCCCTCGGACCAAGGTGCTACTTAAATTAACACAAGACTAACACATACCAACCTAGCAACATACTGTATGGTGCATAATGAGCAAAAACTGTGCAAACATTGCAGGACAGTGCAAAAAGAGAGGACAACTGACACCAACGAGCACAAA
The DNA here is from genome assembly GCF_023856365.1 of Brienomyrus brachyistius. Lineage (NCBI taxonomy): Eukaryota > Metazoa > Chordata > Actinopteri > Osteoglossiformes > Mormyridae > Brienomyrus > Brienomyrus brachyistius. The sequence goes on from NC_064554.1 coordinate 55,136, forward strand.
CAGCACAGTAAACCCAATACTGATAAGGTGCAGTTTGGTTGTGCAATGAGGTAGCAATAAAAATAAATAAAAGTAACTGTAAACATGGCTACAATAAGATAAAAAAATAGTAGTTAAATAATAAAGTGTGTTAATGAGTGTATGTGTGTGTGGTATCAGATTAGTCCCTGAGAGTTCAGTAGTCTGACGGCATGGGGGATAAAGCTGTTTGAGTCTGGCTGTAAAGGCCCGAATGCTCCGGGACCTATTTCCAGAAGGCAGGAGGGTGAAACGATAATGTGAGGGGTGGGTGGGGTCATCCACAATGGTGGTGGCTTTGCGGATGCAGTGTGTGGTGTGAATATCCGTGATGGAGGGGAGAGATATGTTAGGGTTATCTTCTTCTGAAGATGCGCTGGAAACAAACCAGTCTCTGAACACAGAACAACACAGACAGCTGTGATGACGTTTTACTTGCTGCAAGGTGTAGGGAATCCACTTGCAGAGTCTCCGCAGTTTCAGCAAAATGATGGTTTATTGAACAGCAAAAATAATACAATGTAATACAGTGTAGAGACACACCGGGTACTGAAAGGCAGCTCAGACACAAATTGAAGACAGTTCTTCACCCCCCTTTATACCCAAAAAGGCCCTCCCCACCAAGGTGTTGTGTGTAGGTGTTGTGAGTGAATTTACATATAAAGAGTGACCCCCTGGAGTGTGAGGATCCTGAGACGGGGACAGGACAGAACAGGGTAGAGACTTTTATGATCATTGTAATTAAATTCTTATCACCTTATCTTATCCTTATCACCCTAGTGGTGCCAACTGGAACCCCCATTCTCTCCCTGGCTTCCCCCATGATCATAAATTCCTAACATTGTCTGCATTCAAATGATCAACCAAGAACCTTGGGGCATTTTTACCACTTTTCCTTACAAAGGGAAGCCCGGTCCTGACCTCGAGGTGTCAGCCTCTCAGTCGAACTCGGCCAACTTCGAAAAAGGAACTCCCCTCGCAGTGTCTTTTATTGAGGTACACAAACAGGATATGCAACTGACATTGAACATTGTTTGTCACCATATATGGGGTGGAAATATTCAAGCGACAGTTCTTGAGACGTGTTATTGCTCAATTAAGATCAAGCTGCGGCAGGGTGTTGTTTCCAAGCGTCTAGCAAAATGATAATAAAAAAAGTACATATTTCTCTAACAAGATACTCCAATGATTTTCTCACCTGTCATCACTATCTGTTGTAGGGACTTGCGATCTGAGGCGACATAGTTCCCAAAGCAGACTGTGATGCAGCTGCTCAGGGTGCTTTCAACAGTTCCCCAATAGAGTGTGAGGATGGGAGATGGGCTTTTCTGAGCTTCCGTGGAGAGTAGAGGTGCTGCTGTGCTTTCCTTACTATGGAGCTGATGTTGAAGGACCTGGTGAGATTCTCCGCCAGATGGACAACAAGGAATCTGGTACTCTCTACGATCTCCACAGATGAGCCATCGATGTGCAGCAGAGAGTGGTCACTCTGTGCTTTGTGTTCTTCTAAAGTCAACAACCATTTCTTTGGTCAACATTCAGAGACAGGTTGTTGGCTCTGCAGCAGTCCGATAGTCATCACACTTCCTCTTTGTATGCTGAGTCACCGTTTTTATTGACGAGACCCACAGTCTTGTCATCAGCCTGATGTTGATGATGTGATTCGAAATGTGCATTGCCGCTCAGTTGTGAGTCATCGGAGTTAACAGCAGTGGGCTGAGCATAAAGTCCTGGGTTCCTGCTACAGCGTCTGAGCAGCCGCCTTCGTCGCCCGTAGCTCCTGCGCAGCCCGAGCAGCCGCCTCCGCTGCCCCCTGCGGCCCTAGAACCCGAGGCGCTCCCTCTGCCTCAAATGACTGTGCCCCCTGGGGCTCTTGTTCCTGGCCCCACTCCTGTCCCTGACCCAGCTCCAGACTTTCCTGCCCTAGTCCCCGAGGAGGTCCCGGACAGTCCGACCACCGTGTGTGCCACGCCCCCTGATTATCCACGTGTGCTTCCCTGATCGTACCCAGCTGTGTCCGATTATTTTCAATCAGTCCTGTCTATTTGAGTCCATGTCTTACTAGAGTTCAGTGTCCGTCATTGAAGTCCGTCTGCGTGAGATGTTTCCTGCACCCCGTGTTCCTAATAAATCCCCGTATTTCCCCGTATCCTGCCTGCCTTGCCTGTTTCCTGCCCGTCCGCCGCTCCCGTTAAACGGCGATCGTGACACAAGGCACACGCACATCAACAAGTACCAATGCAGCAAATACAGATGAACAATTTAGGAGGAATACTAGTCAAAGGAAGGAAGAAAAGCAGCCCACCCTATCTCATGGTCACGGACACAAACATCAGGGAGTGTTATGAAGAAGACACCACACTTAGCACCATTGGTTTTACGCAGTGAATTACACCAGAGAGAGTTTTTACATTCTAGCTGTGTTACATAACATTCCTCAGCCTTCAGGTTTTTTCCACACAATGCAGGACACGCAGGGGTGCCAAACAAAACAGCGGAACTGCAGTGTAGCCAATTATTTGTTTCAGTAGTTTTAAGAAAACTAGAACATAAAATGTTTGTTTTACTTAGGTAAAAGTCCAGTTGAAACAGACTTTATTTTTAAAAAGTTAGATTGGCTTTAAGTGATGAAACATGTTACTTGTGTTAATATTGCTTAATGAAGTGTAGGTGACATAGAAGCATGCAGTTTGATGTTTGGGGGCTGTAGTTTTTAATGGGACTATTTGAATATGGAGTACTAGTGTTGTACTTTTTAAGGGTACAGCACACGAAAAAAATACAGAGTATTAAAAGTGCCTCTCTTTAAAGGAACTGAGTTATCTTAGTGTATTTTACATCACATACACTCTCGGTCCGCTGGGGGAGTCCATCCCGCTGTAGTTGGAGAATGCTGCCATCAGTCGCTCGGTGTAGCACTCGCAGGATTTACCAGGCTCCTGTTTAAACTGATGCATCATGCCCCAGTCCATGCGCAGGAGGACCAGTCTCTGAAGGGCTGTCGCATGGTGAGGTCTGTTCTGCCTGGGATCCAGCAGGTCACTGGCAATGTCCTTCAACTCCTTCATCTACAGTGTCAGATGAGCAAACCTCATCTCCCCCTTGAGGATTTGGACAAACCAACATAGGGGCAAGAATTTCTGCTACCTCGTCCTGCTGCCTGAGTGTTTCGCCACGGCACTTCATCACCGAGAAGGAGGTAGAGTCGGGTGCTGAATGGTTATGATCCTCGTCTGCAGGGGGGAGAGGGGAAGGGGCAGGGGAACCACTTGCTACTCCTCCCTCGGCGGCATAAGGAGGAAGCTGCTGTTTGGGCAGCAATGCTTGGGCAGGAGCCACACAGTTTATTTCTGGGTATCTAATTAGCGGACACCATTAGGTCCCTTCAGGGGCTCCACAGACAAACTCATTGACATAATAGAATTGTCACAGAAAAATTCTTTGTCACATTCTCAGTCGACATAGACTGTGTGCTGTTTACATATTTTTGGCACAAACGAAATCTCATATGCATATTGACATATCTTTGGCACAAGTGGACCTCCATCACTTTAAAGAGGGTAAACTCTGGTCAGGAAATTTACGACGTCAGAATAAACTGATTTTTAACAGAAGTAACTGACATGCCCTAATAAGGAAATGCATACAATCAGAATACAATATCTGTGGTTTTTAACAGTGGTAACAATCTGATAATGAAAGGAATCAGATCAACATTTCTATAGCATGTAACAGAGCTTGCTCCCCTCCAGAACTCATTGTTCCAGTAGTTATCTGAAATCATCTGCAGGAGCTATTCTTTTATTTGTATATTAAGCGTAATTATTCATGAATATTATTGATGATGTTTATTTGTTCAATGTTTTTATTTATTCGTATTTATTGTTTATAATATAATGTTTATAATATAATATATATATATATATAGTATTGTAATAGGGGTGGCATGGTGGTGCAGTGGTTAGCACTGTTGCCTCACACCTCTGGGACCTGGGTTCGAGTCTCCGCCTGGGTCACATGTGTGTGGAGTTTGCATGTTCTCCCCGTGTCGTCGTGGGGTTTCCTCCGGGTACTCCGGTTTCCCCCCACAGTCCAAAAACATGCTGAGGCTAATTGGAATCACTGAATTGCCCATAGGTGTGCATGTGTGAGTGAATGGTGTGTGAGTGTGCCCTGCGATGGGCTGGCCCCCCATCCTGGGTTGTTCCCTGCCTCGTGCCCATTGCTTCCGGGATAGGCTCCGGACCCCCCGCGACCCAGTAGGATAAGCGGTTTGGAAAATGGATGGATGGATGGATGGATAGTATTGTAATACTTGAAACGAGAGGTACTGCCTGCCTTAGTGATCTTTACTATTGTGTAAGTGTATTCCCACCTGTAGGGGGCAGCAATGGTTGTTATTAGAGGTGCTGAGATTACGCGGCTCAGGGCTGAAGGTGCAAAGTGAAACAGTCATTGACCGTATTTGCCGTGTGTGATGGTGTCTGCATATCGACCCTTTCGAGCCAAACAAACCAGTTCAAAGTACTGTGCGTTAATATATCATATGAATAAATCCACTCAAGAACTAAACTCAATATCGTATCCTCATCATTCAACGCGTCCGACTTTTCCACCTCTTACCACAAGGCAGTGGATTACATGGGGAAATTACAAACAAGGAGAATTTAATCTGTTTTTCCTCTACATTGTCGTTATTCAGAATATTACAGACTATGAACAAAAACGGACAATGTAAGAAAATAAAAAAATGTGTATGAAAGCTAGAGTATTTTTGCAGTGGTGAACACTAGCTGGTTTATGTACTAGCTCACACTCAAGAAACAGCATAAATGCTACTCATACACAGTTGGGGGGCAGGGGTCAGTCCTTGTGCCTGTAATGAGAAGGTCACCAGTTGAAACTAACCCAGCCACAGCACGTCTGTGGGTCCTTGAGCAAGGCCCTTAACCCCCAGCTCCCTGGGCGCCCCAACAGGCAGCTGCACTTCGCGGACAATTTACTCCACAAAGAGTAAGTTGAGGGAGACATAAAAAACAATTTCCCCACAGGGATTAATAAAGTCCATCCATCTATGGAATATTATTTAGCACTATCTAACGTAGAATATAAGAATTATGATTTTATAAAAAGTATGCCAAATATCCATGATATAATCATTACAATGTAAACATTGTAATGTAATCAACACAATGGAACCAACTGAGTATGTATTTGCACCTTTTGTTAGTCTAAGTTTCTGTTAGCTACTTTATGTTAGTCATGAATCTATGAATATTCACTTTTATTAGCGTATATTTCATCATTATGTAAAAGGACAAATATATTATCAACCTTTTAGTGAGACAATGTGTAAACGGCTGAAAATACCAAGGTTTACTACTGAAGGAAGGGATTCACCTGAGTTCACCAGAAGTTCATGGCTGAGTATTTTTAAAAAACCAAGTGGAGCTGCTCGCGCCACTATTATGTTCAACCGAGAGACCAAACGGTAAAAGAAATGACTATCAAACTTATCACCTAGAGGTGAACATAAATCTATACAAATATCACCTGCATGCACATTACTTCTTTTACAATAACCAACTCCTGATCCATACTGTTAGTCGTGAAAAAAATAACTATTGTGTACATAGAGGCCCTGTGTAAAAAGATAACTGCCAAGGAAAAGATCAAAAACATTTATTTCAAGGATTCAAAGTTTTTATGGTCATGTACAGTGTACAGTGCAGTTCTTATTTGATTAACTTGAATGTCTTCACAGACAAGACGATTAAACAAATAAAGCAGCGCAACATTACAGTAACTAACAACAAACAAACAAAGTTCACGAGTACTATTACAGTATTCATATCATTTATTTAAATTTAATTTTACCAAGTAAATTAATTGAAAAGCAGTTACCACTGCTTTACCTGCTTCTCGGGAGAAATAGCAGATATACAAACGTCATGTATGTAACTAAAATCTTAAGCCAATAAGGGCAAAGTTGTGTCGTAATGCCCACGCTCGCCTCTCCTGCTCCTGTTTCTCTCCCTCTTTTCTCCACTTTCCCCGTTGTAACACCCTCGCTTTCACTAGCTCGCGTCCTGCCTCGTCTTTCAGGCCGCTATGCTCCTTTACCTTACGCCATAAAAGTGCTCCTAATGATTGCCTATCCTCCGGTTTGTATCCTGCACATTTCACTGCAATCCCCATACGCTTCCACGCATCTGCCGTCTCTCTCTCTCGGCCCTTTTCCTGAGCTGTTTTTCCCACTGCTATTTTTAACAGCTGTATCTGTTCACACAGAGGCTTCCACCGCCCGCGCACTGGTGGACCCCAGCCCCCGTCATCCAATTCTCTATCAAATTCGTGATCCATGTTTTAGCTTATCTGACCTACACTTCTCCTGATCCAACAACCCCTGTGCCTCAGGGGATGGATTTATCCACCCACACTTAGTACACCTCTTAGTTGTCTCTGAGTGCCCCACTAACAAACACCACCAAAACCTAAACCCACACTCACACACAATCACCGAACCACGCAAAACAGTAAATAGTAAATGGTAAACCCACTCACACTGGAATAGTGAATAGTAAACACGCACTTACACACGCGAAATAGTAAATAGCGCTGTGTACACTTTTTGGTACCTTGGGACCCCACGTCTCGGGACTTTTTAGCCCGATGCTTTGAGTACTCTAATCTCGGGACTTTAACCCAATACTTTGAGGACTTTCACCTCGGGACTTCAACCCGTTTTAAGGAGGATGAACCTTACTCCTCCGACCAATTTAGCTGTTCGGGGGTCCTGAATTTCCCGGGACGCTCAATCCCAGCTGTCCTACTGCTCATCAGCAGTAGGTGGGTTGCCAAACCAAGGACACGACAGTGGACTTAAATCCTCCGCCAATAGGTTCTACTACGGGGTCCCGTACCCTCTGTTCACAGGCCGTCAGAGCTACGCACAACAGGCCCTCGCCACAATATTGGTCGACAGATCCTGAGACACTTCCAGCCACTTTATTTAGCAATCGCCAATATGCAGAATTCGATAAAACAGGCTCTGCTCACCTAATTGCTGGGCGCCCGTGGCTCTCTGCGTCCCCAAGACCTCGTCTCTGGTTCCAATCCAAACAACCTTCTCCTCATCCCGGACGAGCCCCCAAATTGTTGGAGTTAGACTCCACCGAGTCCGTTGATGAGGAAAAGATGCATTCGTGAGGCAAAGGATGGTTGTAAGTCAGCTCTCTTTATTTGTTGTACAGATCGATCCGGGAGCCACTCTCAGATGCACAAAAGTACACACCAAGGGAAGCTCAGCTCCCTGTTGTCTGTGTCTAACTTTTATACCCCGTTTAGGGCGTCTACTGTTCTTGTTGGTATCTTTCCAGTTGACGTAACATATAACTATTGTTTGGACATTGCTGGCGTTAGTCCCCACACCCGTTCCCTTTGATCTTATCTTGTTATGTTGCAATTTAGCAGCGTCAGCGACCCCCTCCCTTGTCATGTCCCCGCAGGTCAAGCGTAAGCTTAATGTCACCACGAGCCTGTCAATGTACCTTCTGCTTTCCGGAATTTACTTACACAACGAGGAGGGCTGGAGCCCCCCTTCTCTTCCTGCCTGTGTTCCAGTTTGTTCCCCTTTCTCAGTGTGACAAAGTTTAGCACGCAACCTAGCCCCCCTTCATTCGCCATTTATATTTTCCGCCGGGCACCCGAAATGCTGCCACACAAAAGATTTAAAAGTGTCTGGGGTATCTACTATAGTAATTTAGTCAGATGCCAACATATTCACAGCAGCTAATTTGCAGCGCATTCGTGAAACCGCTTTTCGCTCCAACGAGAAACTCATGTTGTAATATCGCGAGATCTCGTGACACGCGTTTCACTCCCACTTCTTAGTAACAGTCATGATTTGATAAAGTGACAACCTGCGTAATAATTGGTAATACATAGAGTTTGCTATTGTTCAGGCTAGCAGACTGTTATGGCTTGAGGTTAATGGTGCCTGTTACTTGTGAATTTTCACATTTGCAGGGATCTTCTGCCTCGTGAACGTGAAACGGATAATTATGCTAAAAGAAGAAAAAAGCAGAACTGCAATGTGTGTAAGGCTGGTGCTGATTTTTCAGTCTGAACACAGTAAAATTTATACAAATTACCTGTATTCAAACTTGTATTCTTTATATAGTTTGGTTAATTACTATTTAAAAGTTTTATCTGCGCTCCATTGTATAACTTGTACTGGAGATTTGTATGTACTTTTTGATTGGAAATGGTTAGTTGTATATACATTGAATATTTTTATGATTAATTTCTTTGTTTATTTAATTTGGCAACAGATTTGCACTTTTAGAAGTATTGCTGTTCATTTTTGTGAAAGTTGTTACTAAAAAAAACAAAAGAAGCAGACTTGTGTAAATCCTATATTGGCCGTGTATTCTTCCTGTAGCGTAGTGACAGCTTTTTGTACGGAAGCCGTGAACGGCTGTGCTTGCAAATATATTTTCTTCTGAATAATTAGAAGGATAAGCATATTTTGTCGCCGCCGCGAGATAGTCATGCCATACACAGCTCTGCTCGTTTTTGTACTGTTACTGTGTTACTTAATTTGCGCATCCATGAATTTAACGTTGACATTAAGTCAACATTGACATTGACAACGTTGACATTAAGTGTTGCACCTATCTAGTGTTTTACTGTGAAGGGCATGTTATATCTCGTCTCTAAGTCGCACTATGGTCCAGGGGAATGCTATGTCATATCAGAACATGTGTCGATTATGTGGCAATATAAATATTTTATATTACTGTCAGTTTTAGTTTCAGAAATCCATCATTTGAGAAAAAAGGCCAGTCACGACAAATATATATGGAATATAACAACAGAGTTTAGGCAGCTGTATTTGTTTAAGTGTAAAGATGCACATAGAAACATGCATGAGCTCATCTGAGAATAAACTGAATGCAATGAAGATTTGTGACTCCTGCTGGAAAATGCGAATAGTGGCAGGGTCTTCAAGTAGTACATTTGTCTGAGAGTCAATTAATATTAGGAAAGGCACAGTTTTTTTTCAATGGCGCTAATTATCAAGAAGGAAATGGAGTACCCCAGCACCTGGTTTACGGGCACTGGAAGCTCCAGTATCAGTCAGACTTTCATGTAAGTATATGTGTGTTTAATGACTTAGCAGTTGGTTAAAAAGTAGACTTGTGCATGTTTCATCTTTACCAGGGGCAGAGGGGAAACTCAATAAATAGCCTTCTCTCACACTTCCAGACCTGCAGAACTGAGCATGTCCCCTGGTTTTGTGCATATGTCTGTAGGCTTTGAGTTTTTCCTATGGGGGCTTCAATTTCCTCCCAGAGTACAAATACGTGCAGATCAGTTGCATTGGGGAGTCCATACTGTGATGCTGAGTGGGTGTAGGAGGAGATTGAGAGATGAAACTCCGGATGATTTACTCCCTCGGCTAACTAACCAGAACAGGATCGTACCAATACCAAAATGATAAGTTTATAAATGTTTTTCACTACCCTGATTCATTCAGTTATTTATGTTTGTTAATTCCACCTCCCAAGCAAATACATAAATAAACAAACAAACAAATATTCAGGGGGAATGTGTCATAGGTGATAGAATCAGTGGATGAATCTAAAGAAAAAAAGTTATGATTTCTTTCTCTCCAAAACACAATGCAAAAAACTCTTAAGTTAGGTAAGACATTGAAATTTTATGACAGTAGCATGATGCAGAGGAACAACAGAAGGAAAAATCTAACTAAACCTGAGTCAACTAGGACTAATTACACTAAATTAAGTGGAACACACAAAATACCTAAAACCACTTAATAAACAAGCAAGAAATATTACATTTGATTAACTATACTGATGCCTGAGGGAAGTTCTTGTGCTTAATGCAGCAAGTATGTACAGCTGCAGAGACACTACACATAGTGCAAATAAATTAAAAAGTATACAGTACACACACTGATTCCTGAAAAATCAAAATACCATGGAATACTAATGAAATACTTATCAGGATGATGATGACGATGATGATGATAATAATAGAAATAATAATGAATTAGTTTAGGGTATTATGCAATTGACATGTACAATTAAAAAAGAAATTGCACCAGACATTTCCTGTGGCAAAGAAGGGTTGCTTTGTGCCACGTTACTCAAGTCAATTCACTTTATTTTGTATAGTGCATTTTCACAGCCTTACATAGTCTCAAAGCACTTTACTTTGTCCCTGCCCAATTGTCCCAGTGAGCAATATCAAGCCTGAAAAATTATAAAGCCACATTGGCAAGGATAAACTCAGTCATAGTAAGAAACCTTTGGAGGAACCAGAGTGAAAGGGGGAGCCCATCCTCCACAGGGCAGAAGTCAGGATAACAAAGTCCTGATCTATATGGTTCAATTAGTTAAGTCCGGATGTAAATACAGAATAACTGGCAGCAGGGCACACAGGAAAGACGTCACAGGCAGGAGGGCAGGCAGGAGGGTGGCACAGGCAGGACGTAATGGGCAGGAGGGCGGGCAGGCAGGGCAGCACAGGCAGAAGGGCTGGCGGGTAGCCAGAACTGTTTTGCCACTGCAGTCTGTTTTACAGTTTCATCTGCATTTGTTCCCACAAGGAATAACAACAGCTAATTTATGAACATGCTGCTTTTCAGAAAAGAAGTTTAATTTCTAGGAACATGACCAGTGCAAACATTTAGTGTTGACGGTTCTTTGTAAAATGGATGTTCTGTACTTTTATTGATCTGTCCGTCCATCCATCCATCCATCCATCCATCCATCCATCCATTTTCTAACTACTTCTGATGAAGTTCCGGGTTATGAGGTATCCTGAAGCCCAGGCAATATGGGACACACACACACACATAGGGTATACCTATCTTTATGGGGCCCGCTCATTCACTTCTATGGGATAAATGCTAACGCTAACTATGACAAGCTTAACCCCCACCCTGCCCTAACCATAACCATAAGTAACCCAGCAAAATACAAGAGGTTTTGCATTTTTAGTTTTTCCATAGCAGTCACAGATTTTTATAAAATAGAGTTTTCCTGGTTTTCGGTTTCGTGGTCCCCATAAGGGAAAAAAAACAGGTATTTATCACGTTATGGGGTAGGATAGGTATACCCGCTCGCACACACACACACACACACACACACATGCACACAAATGGATAGATCAACACAGTTACTATGGATGTCGATCCTGCAATAATGAGACAGAACTATCATACTTAATAGGATCATATCCCTAGTTCTACATATGCATAATTATATTTTAAAAAGATCCCACGCACCCAGCACATGAGATGTTTGAACTTCTGCTCTCTGGTAAACGTTACCGCAGTATGCATTGCAAAAAAACAGATTTAATAAGACCTTCTACCCCAAAGCCATCAGAATACTAAATGCTAATGAACATAAGTTTATGTGAAACCCTACTCTCTCTTCCTCTCTGTGCACTTTATTACCACAACTGGTATTAAGTTTACTTTTTATTTATACAGTATAGTGCAATAATATAATCACGAATGGTGTGTGAGTGTGCCCTGTGATGGGCTGGCCCCCCATCCTGGGTTGTTCCCTGCCTCGTGCCCATTCCACATTCCGGGATAGGCTCCGGACCACCCGCGACCCAGTAGGATAAGCAGTTTGGAAAATGGATGGATGGATATAACTAACATAAGACAGACATTACACCTAACAAACAATAAACACGAAATAAAGGAGTGGACACAAAAAAAATGTAATGCAATGACCAGATTTAACACCTGGATTATGTCCCCCCTTAGTCTCCTTTGCTCGAGGCTAAACAGATTCAGCTCAGCTAACCTCTCCTCATTAGACATTCCTCTAAGACCAGGAATCATTCTCCCAGCTAAGCAAGCCTGAGTCCGGCTTCCACTCCCCCGATTCCCAGCAATGTTAACTTGGAAGGGCGTGTTCTGTATGCACAACTGAGACAACCCAGGTGGAGCTCAGCTTATCGGCTGGCAAAATTGCCTTCAGGTATCACCCACCCTAGTGAGAGTCCAAGCTAGGGCTGTTCTCAGAACTCACCCTAAACGAGGTCCTGCTCAAAAGTTGTAATGACCGCCTGAGGTACCTGTGAGCCTTGCCCGTAATGAGTCAGTGGGTGTAGCCGAGCTGACACGCTTTTGGGCGTCCAATTGCTGAGAACTCCCCTTCGGTTTTGACAAACTGTACGATCGCAAGCAGTGACAGCAGAGCCACAGACAAGCTCAACCAGCAGAGAGCGAATGGTAAGCACCCAACACCCGAAGGGCTCAACTGATCACATCCAAACGACTTCCTGATGGGATTGTGTACGTAACTGGTTTACTGTTGTTAATAGTGGTTGAACTTCTATGCAAGTCCCCTTGTTGGGGGAGAGGGAATGAATGAAAGCATAAGGTGAAATAAAACCTAAAATAAATCAAAAAGGTTAAACAGAAATCAAACCAAATGAATTGTGTTTCTTCTTCAATTGTAAACATAAATTAGTTATGCAACAATAACCTAATTGGATGTTAATGTATTGTGATCAAATTGATTTAGTCCATGAAGTTAATTCCTGCTTTCAGGCAAGAACGTGTGTGTCCAATTATGCGTGTTGTATCACCGCAGTTGACCACCAGAGACCCAACTCAGATGTTGTTAACCTACTATGGCGGACCACTAGAGGTGCAATTTCAATGGAGTGGCACTGCTATGGCTTGCCACTAGAAGCGCAATTTCAAAATGGAGTGGTAGTTCTATGCCTGACCATCAGGGGAGCAATATCGAAATGGGGTCGTAGTTCTATGCCTGACCACTGGAGGCGCGATTTCGAAATGGAGTGGTAGTTCTATGCCTGACCACTAGAGGCGCAATTTCGAACTGGAGTGGTAGTTCTATGCCTGACCACTAGGGGCGCAATATCGAAATGGAGTGGTAGTTCTATGCCTGACCACCGGGGGCGCAATATCGAAATGGAGTGGTAGTTCTATGCCTGACCACTAGAGGCGCGATTTCGAAATGGAGTGTTAGTTCTATGCCTGACCACTAGAGGCGCAATTTCGAAATGGAGTGGTAGTTCTATGCCTGACCACCGGGGGCGCAATATCGAAATGGAGTGGTAGTTCTATGCCTGACCACCGGGGGCGCAATATCGAAATGGAGTGGTAGTTCTATGCCTGACCACCGGGGGCGCAATATTGAAATGGAGTGGTAGTTCTATGCCTGACCACCGGGGGCGCAATATCGAAATGGAGTGGTAGTTCTATGCCTGGCCACTGGAGGCGCAATTTCGAAATGGAGTGGAAGTTCTATGCCTGACCACTAGAGGTAACCAAACGGTTGCCGACGCAAGATGAGTGACACACACATTTAATGCATGCGCATGCCGCTTGCGGCCTTCTTCTGTGCCTTGCACAGTATAAACCCCCTTAAAACAATTACTGAAGCGAGACGGCGCTCGCGTTACGGCGACGGATTTAAATTGTGAGTGCACTATAATTTGTCGCAAATGGTGCTTAACCACGGTGGGTCTCAAGCACAGGAGACTCCCAATTTCTAAATGACACACTCACAGCGCAAAGTTGTGTTAAACTTGCTTTGTCTACAGCAGGCACACACATACGAGTATGATCCTGATAGGTAACTAAGCTATCGGTCTTATGTCCAAGCGCAACATAATTTAGGTTAGAACCTCGTAACAAGTATTCCCGTTTGCTAATAGAGAGATCTCTCCCAGGATATATAGAAACGGAGAAACTCCGAATCGAACCTGGAAACAAAGCGCTACATCTGAGAATTTCGTCAGACATATGGTTAAGGTTCACTGCAGTTTAATACGAAAGAACTACAATGAAATAACCGAAAATAAAACAAAATAATATAACTACTAATAATAGAAATAAAAATAACTATAATAAGCCCTTATGATCCCGCTTAAATGCCTTCAGATTGCCATGAGTGCGACTTTGGCAACCAGTTCACAGTAGCGCTTCTTCACTGCACGTTCGGTCATAAAAAATTTAAATTGTGTGCTCAGAATAAGTTTAAACCTTCTGCCTTGTGATTATTAACCAATTGTTATGCCGAATGGTCGGCTCCTCCAAACTCAATTGCGAAACACTGTGAGTCTGTTAATGTGTGACTTAAATGGAACTCATTAATAACCAGTATCGCGTAATAACCTGGGTTAGAATAGAAGGCTCATACAACAAGCTGCGTCACCAGGTAATGTAAACGATCGGTAGCGAAGCTCCCCTCACGGCCAACGAGAGAGAGTCTCGCGATATTTCAGGCGAATTTGAGGTTTCAGAGCGTAGATCGCACAGGCAGGGATTCTTGTGAGCACTCAATGAACAGAGGCTGAAGTTGTGTAAAAGACATGCATTTATTCCTATAACTAACATAAGACAGACATTACACCTAACAAACAATAAACACGAAATAACGGAGTGGACACAAACAATGTAATCATGAAAATGCAATGACCAGATTTAAAATGAGTAACCTTAAAAGGGAAAATACTGTTCTGCAATGCAAGCAATTTTGCAAAAAATCTTATCTAGCTCTGATTTAAAAGAACCCAGGGTTTTAGCTTGTGTTACAATAACAGGAAGACTATTCCATACTCTAACTACACGCTGTGTACAGAAATGCTTCATCAAATTCGTTTTAAAATGTTCTCCAGCTAATTTCCACTTATGGCCACGAGTTCTGGTATTTAAACTAACATTGAAATAGTCATTTGGCTGAAAAGCATCCAGACCTGTTAGAATCTTAAACACCTGGATTATGTCCCCCCTTAGTCTCCTTTGCTCGAGGCTAAACAGATTCAGCTCAGCTAACCTCTCCTCATTAGACATTCCTCTAAGACCAGGAATCATTCTCGTTGCCCTACGTTGCACCTTTTCCAAGGCAGCAATGTCCTTCTTAAGGTATGGTAACCAAACCCGCACACAATATTCTAGGTGGGGTCTTACCAAGGAATTATGTTATCGTAGCATCACTTGCCTTGTCTTAAACTCCACACACCTAGAGATGCAATGTGCCTTCTCGCGTGGTGTTCCTGCAGAGGGAGTCTGTGAGTGCTGGAGATTGGGGGAGGGGGCAGTGTGGCTATGTCTGCTCTGTGTTCCTCCAGACGAGCAAAGAAGCTGTTTAGCTCCTTTGCTAAAAGGGCGTTGCTGTTAACAGTGACGGTGTTGTTGCCTTTGAAGTTTGTAATGTGTTGTATTCCCTGCCACACCCACTGTGGGTTGTTGTATGTGAAGTAGACCTCTATTTTCTGTTTCTCTGCCTGCCTGGCAACCTTGATGCCCCTATTCAGGTTAGCTCTGGCTGCACTCTGTGTTCTTGACTGCGCTGTCTTGTCCTGTAGTATTGTATTGTTGCTCTTGTGTTTATCTTGCACTTTCTCCCTCTGTTTGTGCTCCTTTCACTCTGTATAGTTCTATCTTGCCCGCACTTGTGTCATCTTGTGTTGTTTCTGTTTTTCTTCTTTGTCTTGCACCGTGGTCCAGGAGGAACAATGTTTCCTTTCACTGTGTACTGTGTATATTGCTGAAATAACAATAAACCCACTTGACCACCTGCCTCGATTCATCCTGAAGAGTTTTCCAATGTTGTTCAAAGGTCTGTTTGTTTCGGGTGAAGGACACGCCCCTGGACGTGCTGGATAAGGGGACCACAGATCAGTGTCCTCAGTCCTGCTTCTCCCTTCAAAGCTGAGAGGAAGATGACCCGCCTGCTGGTTCTGGTTTTGGCTTATGGAGCTCTGCTTATCTCCACAGAGGCCCAGCAAGATTACCACAGTCTCCCTGCACTCTACAAGACGGCCATTAAACTCGCAGTCGAAAATGCTCATCAAGGAACCCGTCAGCACATGAATTTCTATAACATCCAGGGCCGTCCGAAGGTAACTGCTGAGAAAGTGTTTACAAAAGTGTGAAACTTTCATCATCTGCAAGCTGAACTAATGAGAATCACATTGATTTTGATGTTTTAATTTCAATGCATATGATGCTTAATGTCTCTTCACAATGAAAGTGATGGTTGTATATCTCAGCCCTGGTCAATTTTACCTTCTCACAGTTTCTCTCTGAATCTGCTGCAGTCAAGTCTGTGACAGTTTGCCATTTTTTGGGTGATTATTGTTTGTTATATTGCCTTTAAAACAGTTGTAGGCAATTTTGTATATAACGTGTTTATGTGATTTAGATCAGCAGTGAATACATTGACATTGAGATTCTCTTGAGAGCAACAAAATGTCCAAAGTCAACTGCAACAGACCATCGGGCTGACTGTATTTTCATGGACAAGAGGGTAAGTAAAGAGTCACTGTGACTGTGAGCATTGGACATATCAGTTAGCAAATTAATTTAGGTTCATGTTAACTTTTTTGATGCCCTGCGGAGGAAAGTTAGCCAACAATAAAGTAACAAATAGATAGGTGGCCTCAAACAGCCAGTTCCATCACCTTATTCTCAAATTTTAGTAGGTTTACAGGCTTAAAGGCTGGATTACCAGGCAGTTGAAATCAGCCTTAAATGGCAGTGTGGTGTTTTGTGGTGAAAGGGCAATTAAATCTGGTCAGAGCAGGGTAGATGCGCAGTGTGAATTACCCTTTAAATTTACCTATTTAAATAGTGAACTACAGGACCACTTAGCTTGATCGGAGGACAGTATTTTAATACAGAGCAGTGTTCAGTTAAACGGGATTTGTTGTTCATACTTTTAGATGAACTTGCTTTGTATAATATAGCCTTAAGGTGACCCTGCTTTGGAAGCTCTTTCCTCTAAAATTGTTCTGTGTCATTAAACCCTGCAGTCCAGCAGCTCTGCCTTAAATCTTTAGATATATCTTTACTACACCTTCTCTCACTGTATTTATTGCCCACCACTCTTTAAATACTGTTTTTGTGTGTCTGTGTGTTTTTGCAGCCATTCATTAACTGTAGAGTTTGCAGCAGACGGTCTGGTAATAATCTTACACATCCATCAATTGACTGTGTACCAAACAAGAAAGTGGATGAAGTAAGTGTAGAGAGTCTTAGCATTATGGAAATGTAACAGGTGTGTGAATTGTGTCTAAACATGTGGTTAAACTTTGATTGTGTTTGTACATGCAAAAATTTGATCAGAGTACTGTTTATTAATGACAAGGTTACTTTTAATCTGAACAACAGTGGCAGCACCAGGGAAAAGCTTGGGGGGGGGGCTCTAGCTCCTCCTCCAATGACCATAGTACCCCCACAGCACCCCCAAAATATTGGTTTCATTTTTTCTTTAACTATCTGTAAAATCTGTATATTGTGTAAGACATTTTTGCGGTTTTTATAGCATACTTGTAGTGTATTTTTTCTTCAAAGTACACATAGAGGCTCTGTGAGCTAGACGTTAGAATTTCATATTTTATCATATTTTATCCATGCTGTAGCTTATCGTGCTGTGTGCTTCTATACAGCATCTACATAAGCTGAAAAGCTAAAGCACCCGCTCTAAATAATCTCACTCCCCTATAGCACCTGTAGCATTAAGTCACTGGCGCTGCCACTGCTGAATAAACGACTCCAATCTGACTAAACCGCTTAACTTTTCCTCCCCATGTTACATTTCAGGACAAACGACGTAATATGTGTCCTTCTGATAAACCTCCTCTCAGATCTAAAACTGCCTTGGCTTCCAAGGACACTAAAGAAGCTGAAGGAGACTGTCTGGGCTGTTTCTGATGGCTGATGGTCCTGCAATGTGGACCAGAGGAGGAAACTGGAAGGGAAAATGCTTTGCTTTATATCATGCCCACCCAAAGCCCCCAGTGAGTAAGCCATAGGCGCCGATAGCATGGAAAAACTCCCAAGAAGGAAGAAACCTTGGGAGGGACCAAACTCAAAGGGGGAGCCCATCCTCCTGGGGCCGGCAAAGTGTAGGTGCAGGATCACAAAAAACTTAACGAGAGAATTCGACTGTCCCTCACAAAAACTGTAAAGTTTTAGTGGCTAAATTGCTTTTTCTATGCCTTTTCAAACAGGAGGAGATTTGTTTGGCTATATGTAGAAATTTTCTATACAATTTAGACAGCACAGAATCATTAACCTACTTTAATGAATTTATTTATACAACCACATATTTCACACATTTTGACATCAGTCATGCAGTGAAGATACAGTCTCTTTATTTCTTGACGCCAACCCTCCCCATTAATCCGGGCTTGGGACCGACACCTAGTTGAGCTGGCTTGCTCCCTTAAGTGGCTGGGTTAGGCTAAACTATGTACATATTTATAAAGACTACAATAAATTTATAAAGACCTCCCTAAATATGTAGTCTAACAAAACGCAGTTTAAAGAAGGTAGCCTACCTGGTAAACAAAGAAATTAAAAGGCCCACAGCATATAATCGGGCTATATTCCAAGCAGTTTTTAAGAACGTAACCTACATGGCGAAATTGAATTACTTTCTGGACCAACAAACGCAACCAGGCATGAACATTATGCACCTTCCTAGTCTTGATGTAAGTCGTCCTACAGATGAGGACGTTAGGCAGCCTTTAGATCCGACCCATCATGCACTGCAGTTTTTTGCAAATTCCTCAGACGGAAAACCATTAAATACCTCTTCTATTACCTTATATTACCTTATATTCATGTAATAAATATACAAATATCAATTAGTTGGAAATCAGCCAGACAGACGTAATTACTACAAATGGTTTCCACTGTATTTGTGACTCTGAGTGCCGCAGGCTTGGATGCAGTGCCGCACCATTTTGTAAGGCATGCACTGGCCAATCATGTAGCACTTCTCTCAGAAATATTAATGAGACATCACCTACCACCCTGCAAAAAAGAAATTTGCCGCTTGTCCCCCTGCACATGAGCCAACTTGGCTGCGTCAACCAGCGGAGCTCCGGAGCCTCTGGAGAAACACGCGGCAAAAAAGGCTCGCATGCGGTCTTCCAAAGTTTGGGAATACTTCAGTCATGACACCTTTTCTGCGCCTCTACTGTAGCTGGCGTTAATGATGCTGTTTCAGCCATTTTATATTTTCTGTTTACTTATTCTGTCATGTAAGACTGAGACAAATTATCGTTTACGACAATTCTTACACACTGTAGCCTGACTTGCTGACTTAAGTAAGTTTAACTATAAGCTACCTTTGCTAGTGTTTGTGAATAACATGTTTCTCTAGTTATGAAATTATTCCATGTTTTAGCATCTGTTTCAACATTAAAGTCAAATTGGTATACTGAAATATATAAAAACTATTGAACTATTAACTTAAGTCTAACATAGAAAATCCTACTGAATCTCTTAAGATTTTCCTTTTTTGTTAATGCACTAATGTTTAAGAAGTGTCTTAATAAATTGAATTTCAGATTTGTGTGTGGGTGGGAGTGGGTGAATTGTATTAAATTCATACATTCATTCTTTTGGCTCAGACATTACTGACCTAAAACAAATTGAGGCATTGGGTAAGTGCTTAAATTAGCTACTAAATGGCAAAAAATATTCTAAATATCACATTTTCCATTCTTCGGTATAATTTTAACGAATCACCTATGCTGCCAAACATTAACGCATAGATTGTCACAACACTCTATGTTTTAGTTCTTCTTTATGTGTATAGGACGGTGTGATGGTTCTGGTGGTGGGTGTGGCCGACGCTGCTCGCGATGTTTGGCTATGCTGCAGTCCCAGGGACCAAGTTGGAACACATTTCCACCTTCAAGCTTAGGTGGAAAAACGGCACCGAGACCCAGCAGCAGGACAACTTCACTTGTCCAGACAACCAGCCCTGCTTCATCATTGAAGTAAGCCCTGTGAACAGGAGCGAGATGTACTTCTGCAGTGGATGTTATAGCGGAAAGAACATCCCCATCCTCACGTCTGCCGGAGTGCCCCCTCAAGTGGGTGTGTGACTTAACTCGATGGATGAATTGGACAGAATGTACTGTTACTAGAGGTCGACCGATATGGGTTTTTCAATAGCCGATGCCGATATTTAGGAGTCAGGGTCAGGCGATGGCCGATATATGCTGCTGATTTTTTTTGGCCGATAATTGGACGTTTTCCCCTCTATTTGCATGGTAAAATATCACACTAATAATAACAAACGATACACAAAATTTCTCAATTTAGCATTTATTGAATACTCAACTTGGAAACAATAACACATTTATAAACAATAAAAATAGCAGCATCAGAATCTCTGTTAGTGCACAATATAGCAGCAAACTCCTCATGTTTGACGGAAGGAAATTTGTAAACAATACAAAAAGGAATAAGCATGTTATCTTCAGTTGTAATCCCACTTCCAGTCCCTGAGTCTTACTCACCACACTCATACTTCACAGCAATCAGACAGCAGTTAATTAACCAGAAGAGAAAAATGCAAAAACACAACAGAACTTGTAAATAATAACAAACTAATAGACAATAAAAATAGCAGCATCAGAATCTCTATTAGTGCCAAATATAGCAGCAAACTCCTCATGTCTGACGGAAGGAAAATTTGTAAATACACAAAGGAATGAGCACATCTTCAGTTTTAATCCCATTTCCAGTCCCTGAGTCTTCCTCATCCCACAAGCAGGCAAGGCATGTCACCCCGGTTGTGTGACACTTATTTTATATAATAAAATAAGTGCCCCCTGCGGCCCCAGAGCCCGAGCAGCCGTCTCCGCTGCCTGCAGCTACCGCGCCCACGTCCGAGGCGCTTTCCCTGCCTGCAGCTCCCGGGCAGGCGCCCCCTCTGCAGCCTGCAGCTCCAGTCCCTGGCCCCACTCCAGTCCCTTCTCCCCCTGTGACTCTGGTACCCTCACCCCGACGAGCCCGACCCCGGCCACGGGTCCTTATGTCTGTGTCCCATAAGGGGAGAGGACACAGACGCACGGCTGGGGTCCCACCCGCCCAGCCCCCTGGCTCGCCCTCCCTCGCCGGCGCTAGGGCTTGGTCGGCGCCTGCGGGTCCTGGCCCTCCGGGTCGGCTGTCGTCTGCGGGTCCCCCTCCGCGGCCTCGTCGCCCTGCCTCGGTCCCTCCTCCGGCGTCTTATCGGTTGCCTGCGGGCCCCCCGACGGCGGCTCCTCATTCGCCTGCTGGTCCTCCCGCTCTGGCGTGTCGGAGGACGTCGCCGTCTGCTGCGGCTCCCCCTCTCTCCTTGCCCTCGCCAGGGTCCCTTCCAGCTCCTTCGTCCCCTTCCCTGGTCTCCCCTCCGACTCCCTCCTTCGTCCCTGCGTCTGTCCCTCACCCCGTCTCCTCGGCCCCTCCGGCTCCGGCCTCCCGGCCGCCTGCAGCCCTTCCGGCTGCCTCCCGTCGCCCGCTGGGTCTCCCTCGGGCTCCTCTTGGTTCCCCCTCCTTCTCTCCCTGGCCTCCCGTCTTTGTCCCTCCTGCCTCTGCTCCCCCTCGCTTTGTTCCTCCTGTCTCTGTCCCTCCTCTCTTTGTCCCTCGTCCCTCTGGCTTCTGCTCCTCTTTCCCCGATGTTCCCTTCGTTCACTCCCGGTCCTTTTGTCCTGCCTGTTCCCTCCGTGTCCCCCTTTCTGATCTGTTTCTCTGCCTTTCCTGTTTTATGTCAAGTCTTGTCCTGGCTCCTTCCCCTGTGCCAGTTCTGTCTGTCCGTTCTGTTCCCTGTCCCTCATTAATGAGGTTTTATATAGATATACATATATGCCCGGCTTGTCCGCTCCTCGTGTGTGCCACGCCCCCTGATTACCCACGTGTGCTTCCCTGATCGTCTCCTGCTTTGCCCGATTACTTTGATTAGTCATGACCTATTTTAAGTTCTGGTCTTACCTGTTTGCCCTGTCCGTCATTGTAGTTTGTCAATGCCTGCGTTCCGTCCTGCTCTACCCGCTCCGTTTCCCCGATTAAAGACCCGTTTTCACAAACACAAAAAATTGGTTCAGATAGGCGACGGACAATCTGATTGGCTCAGATAGGCGACGGACAATCTGATTGGCTCAGATAGGCGACGGACAATCTGATTGGCTCAGATAGGCGACGGACAATCTGATTGGCTCAGACAGGCGACGGACAATCTGATTGGCTCAGACAGGCGACGGACAATCTGATTGGCTCAGACAGGCGACGGACAATCTGATTGGCTCAGACAGGCGACGGACAATCTGATTGGCTCAGACAGGCGACGGACAATCTGATTGGCTCAGACAGGCGACGGACAATCTGATTGGCTCAGACAGGCGACGGACAATCTGATTGGCTCAGACAGGCGACGGACAATCTGATTGGCTCAGACAGGCGACGGACAATCTGATTGGCTCAGACAGGCGACGGACAATCTGATTGGCTCAGACAGGCGACGGACAATCTGATTGGCTCAGACAGGCGACGGACAATCTGATTGGCTCAGACAGGCGACGGACAATCTGATTGGCTCAGACAGGCGACGGACAATCTGATTGGCTCAGACAGGCGACGGACAATCTGATTGGCTCAGACAGGCGACGGACAATCTGATTGGCTCAGACAGGCGACGGACAATCTGATTGGCTCAGACAGGCGACGGACAATCTGATTGGCTCAGACAGGCGACGGACAATCTGATTGGCTCAGACAGGCGACGGACAATCTGATTGGCTCAGACAGGCGACGGACAATCTGATTGGCTCAGACAGGCGACGGACAATCTGATTGGCTCAGACAGGCGACGGACAATCTGATTGGCTCAGACAGGCGACGGACAATCTGATTGGCTCAGACAGGCGACGGACAATCTGATTGGCTCAGACAGGCGACGGACAATCTGATTGGCTCAGACAGGCGACGGACAATCTGATTGGCTCAGACAGGCGACGGACAATCTGATTGGCTCAGACAGGCGACGGACAATCTGATTGGCTCAGACAGGCGACGGACAATCTGATTGGCTCAGACAGGCGACGGACAATCTGATTGGCTCAGACAGGCGACGGACAATCTGATTGGCTCAGACAGGCGACGGACAATCTGATTGGCTCAGACAGGCGACGGACAATCTGATTGGCTCAGACAGGCGACGGACAATCTGATTGGCTCAGACAGGCGACGGACAATCTGATTGGCTCAGACAGGCGACGGACAATCTGATTGGCTCAGACAGGCGACGGACAATCTGATTGGCTCAGACAGGCGACGGACAATCTGATTGGCTCAGACAGGCGACGGACAATCTGATTGGCTCAGACAGGCGACGGACAATCTGATTGGCTCAGACAGGCGACGGACAATCTGATTGGCTCAGACAGGCGACGGACAATCTGATTGGCTCAGACAGGCGACGGACAATCTGATTGGCTCAGATAGGCGACGGACAATCTGATTGGCTCAGATAGGCGACGGACAATCTGATTGGCTCAGATAGGCGACGGACAATCTGATTGGCTCAGATCTGAACCAATCAGATTGTCCGTCGTCTATCTGAACCAATCAGATTGTCTGTCTATCTGAACCAATCAGATTGTTTTTCTTACACAAAAAATTATTCCGTTTTCAAAACACTTTTGTGCAAGAAATGCTCCCATGAGCCTGTGTTTAGTGCCTACAGAGGTCTTCTTTTTGCCACTGGTACAGGAGAGTACGGGTCCCACCTTGCCACAGCCAGGCACCTCCACGCCATCGACGGGCCGCGGAATCTCGATGGAGCGCACGTTGCCGTACTTGCAACACTCCTCCCGGATGTCCTCCAGGATCTCCTCGTAGTCCTCGTCGTCCACCAGCTCCTCGGGCATGACCATGTTGAGGAGGCACAGCACCTCCGTGGGCATGCCGGAGCTCTGCAGCCGCTGCAGCCCTGGAACCTGCAGCGTCACCGGCGTCTCGATGATGGCCGTCTGTCCCGGGGGGCGACAAGAGTGTCAGATACCCCCTGATCGTCCAATCGTCTCGAGTAACAGCGAGAAATTTACATGGACCCAAATAAACCCAAGAAATAGGGGCATTAAGCTTCCTGGGAGGCACCCAGGAACCAAGTTGGGTTTAGGACATCAGAAAGGCGGCAGCCGAGGACAAATACTCACAGCGTTGGCATTCTTAGCCCCCACGCTTGCCCGCTGGACGATGAGCTTCTTGTCTCCGAGCTGCATGCCATTGAGTCCAGCCACGGCCTGCGGGATGCATCCCACACAAGCGTCAGCAATTCCATCCGGAAGCCCCGAGTCACCCCAGACCTTCCAGCTGCTGCCCCACCTCACGCACCTGGTCAGTGGCACTGATGTCCACGTATTCACAGAAAGCATAACCCTTAGACAGTGACGTGGCACTGTCCTTCACAAGGTTGAAGGCCTTAAGAGGTCCGAACGACGTCAAGAGTTCCTTCACCTGGGCAAGAGGAGGAGACGCGGGGGGGCGATTAGCCCGACAGTCCAGGCACGGCACCTCGCTAGAAATGCTAATCTTAACTGTGGGAGAAGCAGCATGTTAAACTTTGCAAAACGACATGAGGAAACAGTGAAGACATCAGGAAAATGGCTTTATGACAAGTGGCTCGACATTACGGTGCAACACTAGAGCTCAAAGCCCCCTGTGCCCTTTCTGCATGACTTACTTACTGGGAGCGTACAAAAGTAACTATTTTGATTCTTGTCAATGAATGATAACACAGATTCCCCCCCCCCATCCTACAGCATATACAACACAACTGAATTCCTAATCAAGTTCTCTGATAATTCCAACTACGAATTTTGAAATATGGACCGAGTTGCATCTGATTTTAAGGGCCACAATAATTAAGCTAGATGGTATATAAAAAAAAAACTAAATAAAAACAGCTAATTATATGTTAAGTGTTCCATGTATACAATGTGGAGGGGGGGGGGCGACTCGGCAGAACACAAACCCAGCCGAATCACTGACTTCCTGTTCTTAAAACCAAGAACCACATTGGTGCAGTTAATTAGAGGGACAAAGCCTACAGGAGATAAACTCACAGGTAAAGCTAAGAGCCGCCACAGGGTCCTGCTAAAGGGGCCACGGCTTGAAGCCAAACAGGACGAAATAGCTCTGCTAACATCATTCCTCACTTATTCTACAGGAATCTACTGTAAAGCCGCATTAACCACTGACTTCAGAAAGGAGTCACCTGGGACACTGGCAGCCACAAGAGGGCGCTACCTCCTACCTTCTCTTAGGGGCAAAAAAAAAAAAAAAATCAAATTTATACCCTGTGATCAGCATAATAAGTCTCTCCCCAGCCTTCAACCCCCAAAAAAAGGACCCCATATGCTTAAGAGCACTCCAGGACAGAGCCCCCCCACAGGGGCAGGCCGTCGACAGGGAGGATATCCGTGCGAGGGACGGAATGTCTTACTTGCCTTGTGTTACATGTTGGCATGGCAGCAGTAGGTCAGTACTACTGAACAAATTATGAGCGAAGACTTAACGATCTTACAGGCCCCTAGCTGGGGACAAAGTGGGGAACAAAAATGAAAGAGCTGTAA
Organism: Brienomyrus brachyistius; assembly: GCF_023856365.1. Taxonomy (NCBI): domain Eukaryota; kingdom Metazoa; phylum Chordata; class Actinopteri; order Osteoglossiformes; family Mormyridae; genus Brienomyrus; species Brienomyrus brachyistius. The sequence goes on from NC_064554.1 coordinate 80,597, forward strand.
GTATCAAAGCGGTAGCAGGGACTGCAAAAAAAATGTAAACACCAGGATACAAGCAGCGGTTTCCATTTCACCTGTCTATGGCACATTTACTGGCTTTGACGTGAAATACATTAACAGTTCTGCTGGATTCAAACTCTCTCCCCCCAGTGCTGCTTTGGTACAGCCTTCCTCTTGACTTGGATTACATGTGACTCACACTGGATAAGAAAGATTACGATGACAATCCGAAAAGGAGGAAAAAAATCAAAGAAAAACAAACTGACTGCACTTCTCACTTACCTTTCACTGAAACCGCGATCACTATCTTGTGGGCTGAGTCTTGCCATTTTTAACAGTTTAGGCTAAAGTGAGTGGGACACCGGAGCTCAAAATGTTACAATGCAGGGGTGGACGCAAAACGTTTTGCGATTAACTTTTGCAAAATAAATAGGTAAACTATTAAATGCCTGTATGGATTATGTCTATAATGGGCCGATTTCAGTGGGGTGGCGATATAGGAAGAAAAAAAAAAAATCATAAAAGATGCTAATGAGAAGTAGAAAATGTCTAAAATGTGACCCTTTCAACACTTTCAGAGTAAGACGACCTCATCTGTGCATGTTGTTATGGTAATATTATCCATCACTGACGTCATAACAGAATAGGGCATGGGGCACGATGTGAAAACTCCAGTGAAGCTGATAATCGTTCACCGGGAAAAAGGTCCGAAGTATTTTCTGCCTTTCGAGCGACACAGCAATGTAGGGAACGATTCTTCCGCAGCTCCCCATCGCTGTTAACGGGATGTGAAGTCATCGTTCTCAGTGTGCGGACATGGACGTGAGACACGGCACGTCTGCGAATACTGAAGCGTTTGGGGACTTGGTCGATCTCCCCCACATTTCAAGCACAGTCTATGGTAGTGTTTCCCAGCCCAGTCCTCGGGGGTACCCCCCCGGTTAGTCCACGTTTTTGCTTCCTCTCAGCACACCTGTACCAGGTATTCGGTGTTCCTGATTGGCTGGGAGCTAGGAGGGAGCGAAAATGTGGACAGTCGGCGGTTCCCCGAGGACTGGGATTGGGCAAACACAGGTGTACGGCAATGTGGAGGTATTCGTCAGTTAGGTGACGCGCAGATGACTCGATTTTAAATTTTCATGCAGCAAAACGACGCGGCTGATTCATCCGACTAACACTCAGCAATTAACCCGATATACAAATATTCCAGGGTACCCAGCAACAGGCAGCACAGGGACTGGCTACGTGACTGGTTTGGCAAGCCGCCAGCTGTAAGGCACGTTTCCCAAAGCCTTTGTTGCTAATAAGGTTATTTGCTAACAACATTAGATAACAACTGAATGGTTCCAACTATGCAAGTCGATAACATGAGGTTTTGGGAAACGTACCTTTTACATTAGCGGGGTCTCAATATCTTCATAATTTACAGCTGGATAAACAATGAGCGTAATGTAACTGTCAACTCATTACCTACATGTCTAATAAATGTTTAATAAATCCCATGAATATCTTTAAAAAAAAAAAAAAAAAACCTCAAATGTGCGGCTATTTTCAGCAGCTAGCTTTAAACATGATGCTGACATTTGACCCCCCAGTATCTTGTAATGAATTTTAAGCGGTGAGGTAACTTTGACAGGCTTTCTTTTCCTACTAATCAGTTACACAGAGACGAGTGTTTATTTTATGTATGTATGTGCGTGCGCGTGCGTGCGTGCGTGCGTGTGCGTGTGTGTGCATGCCTGCTTGAGTTCCACGTGCAGCAGTGGGACAGAAACACAGGAGGGTTGTGGGTCGGCTCCCCGGCGACAGAGACTGAGGGCGGGGTACCTGATCGTCACTGAGATAGTTGGGCAGGCCTCCGACAAAGAGCTTGTGTGGCGAGTCTGGAACCACGGTGGAGACGACCCCTGCAGACAGAGCGGCACGGCGCCCAAAGCCGGCCGATCACAGCAAACCGTCAACATGCCGGATAATGACCACGAGCAAACGGCGCGAGTGAAATAAGCCAACTTCAAATCAGTATGACGTCGTTATCTCCTATATAATATCAGATAAATGTAACTCCAGCAAAAAAATACCTAAATACTGGGGCAGTTTGACGACTGTTTTTTGTCTCTCCCATCTTGCTCTCCATGGGAGATGCTGACACATGCAGCACCAGTCAAAAGTATGGACACACCTGCTCTTAATGCATTTGTCTCTATTTTAGCTGTTATTCACCTTATAGTAAAAGGCCTTTGGGCATGGAAGTTATGCATATGAAGTACTGCAAAGACAAAATTTTTGTCTCTTCAAAATAGGAGCCATTGGCTTCGATGACAGCATTGCGGACTCAACCAGCTAACATATGTACCCACCTGGACCGTTTCTCCAACAGTCCTCGAGTTTCCACAAGTTCTGCGCGCAAGCTGGCTACCTTACTCTTACTCTCATCCAACTGATCCCAAACCAGCTCTATAGAGTTTAGGTTGGGGGGCTGTGGGGACCATCTCTTTCCTAGTTCACAAGGTAATAAGCTACTTGCATAACCTTCAAGGTGGGCTTTGGGTCATTATCTTGCTGAAAAACAAGTCATTTTCAGTAGGTGTGTCCAGAATTTTTAACTAGAATAGGAGCCAGCAACCCTAGAACAATTTGGGGGTTAGGGTCCTTGCTCAAGGGCCCAGTGGTGAAATCACTCTGCCAACCCTGCCAACCAGCAACCTTCTTTTCATGGGCAAACATCACAGAGCCACACAACACCCCTATGTTAACAGTAAGAAGTGAGTGACTGAGCTGTGTGTGTGTGTGTGTGTGGCTCAGCTGGTTAGGATGCCAGCGTTATCATCAGAAGATCACTGGTTCACATCACTGGTGATCACACCACTGGGCCGGCGAGTTTGCTCTAGGGACAGGCTGACCCTGATTTCTCAAAAAAAAAAAAAAAAAAAAACATTCTTCACTTTGGATAAAACTGTCTGCTAAATATTTACAACATTAAGTAAATAAAAGTGAAAGTCTCCCTCTTTATATGACAAGACATCCGCAGCTTGCGAAGGACAGTCAGTCCGTAACGAGTACAAAAAACTGGCCTTGCCGATCGGCTCTTCAAAGGTAAATAAAGATTAAGGTTATGACGGCGACAAGCAAAACGGACCTGGTACGTGGAAGGCGGGCTGCTCTGAGATGCCAGGCAGGGGGCGATAGTCGTGGGGCCGCCTGATTTTTAACGACTGACCCTGGAAAATGATGCCGTCGAAGGCCATTGCCTGCGTGGTCTCATCCACGGACCGAAACTAGGGCAGAACGAAGAACGTCGTTAATCAGGGAAGGCTGCGGTCTCCGCCTGGACACAGCAGCCATTAGGCAGGAAAGACTCTTACTTCAAGGAAGGCAAAGTTCTTGTCCTGGTTTATCTGAACAGCGAGGACGGGATTGGTGGGACCTTGACATAAGCCAGCCAATCGCATCTGGGTATTGAAGAAATCCGCCATGGCCTCCTAAAAAGACAGGCAGACACACTGAATGAAGACAGGCAGACGTCTGAAGACATCAAAACAGGCAAACGAGAAAAAAAATGACTGACAAGTCTAGTACATTTATCTATTTATTTTGCGGACACTTTCATCCAAAGCAACATACATTTCATTGAAGAAGCAGGACCAGACAGTTCCTAGAGCAAATAGTGCTTAAGGGCTGCGCTCGGGGGCCCAATGGTGAAATCACTCTGCTGCCCAAGGGATTTGAACCAACAACCTTCTTGTGACCGGCTCAGTGTCCTAACTCACTGAGCTACACATGACACCAGTATGCATGACAGAAGGCAACGCGGGACTTTGCCTGGACTCACCTCCGTCAGGCCGAAGGGGATGTTGCCGACATAAAGCCGCCTGGCCTGCCGGGTCATCTGGCTGCCGACCATCGGCACCTGGGTGGGCGTCACTGCCACGCCGCTGGTGGTGGATGTTGCCAGTAAAGCTATCGTGGGGATCTGCCCTGCAGCTGTGGGGAGGAGAAAGGGCTTCAAGACCCCAACCAGGGACGGCCAGAACATCCGGATCGTCGCCTTCATTTGCTTCTAACCCCTAGGTTTAAGCTCTCTTCACACTGTCTGAAATCATCCCAAGTGTTATTCCCTCTTTGACCAGCAGGGGGGAGGAGGGCACTCCAGAATAAATGCTTTCATTGCAACCAATATACCATAACCTTGCAATACTGAACTAGCACACATGGAAGCGTCGCATCCAAACCTTGCATTGCCTTGTACTGCATGGGGGTGATGTGCTCGAATCCCGGAGGGGGAACATCCCAGTACTTGTATGTCCTTTTCTTACGGCTTCTCCGAGGAGAGTAGCTGCCCAAACACAAAACAGAAGGTTGTTTTCCCCAAACAATACAGTGTAAACACTCAGAATCTGGCAAAAACAAACAGATGGCAGAATGTTTACATTTAACTTTGGATCGCAGGCAGTTTAAGGTCATGAGGGTGTGACCATGCGCCACTTTTTAGGCTGGCTTTGAGGTCCCATCGCTATGGCGGGGGCTACTTATAAACGCCAGTTAAAATTTAATATGGGTACAGTCCCCCTTCCCACCACGAAGAAACCAATTGGTTGATTGTGAAAGAAACTTGTTAAGAGGCCTCAAACCATGCTAGATATCAGCTTCAGTGCCTGTAACCGGGACCGTGAGGGGGGGTACCTGTGCTTCTTGTGCTCGCGTGAGCTGCTCCGTCGGTCACGACCCTTGCGGTCGCGGCTGCTGCTGCGCTTCTCGTGACTCCGCCCCCTGGAGTCCTTGCTCCAGCGGCGGTGCTTCTCGCCACGGCTCAGAGACCGGCTGCGGCTACGCTTCTTGTGTCGCTCCTTCTCCCGCTCTGGGGGACGACACCGTGGTACCAGTGAGACGGTGGGCGGAGCGACATGACTGCCCCCCTACCATCCATTTCGATAAATCCAAGATGTGTAACTCAGAGGGATTATGAATGTGTGTCCGGATGGTTGTGGGTTTGAAGCCCATGAGTCACAGAGTAATCATATTACCAACTTCCCTGGGGTGCTGGATGCTGACTGACCCAGCGCTATGCCTTAAAAGTCACTTACGGAGACCAAGATGTGGTACGGGGTCTAACTCCCCAGTTTCCTCACCAGAATGAAGCACCTCCATTCAATTCACATATTCAATCACACCCTCCTGAAACAAACACACCCATCTCTCAATGGCTAATAATTTCAAGGGCACAAGGACATCCCCTTGAATGTCAGTCTGTTGTGAAACAATAAAAACATAACCAGACTAATTAATGATATAGGAGCACAGTGGTGAGTACAGTTGCCTCACGCCTCCGAGTCTGGAGGCCTGAATTTTGCCTCTGCTCTCTGTATGGGGAATTTGCCTGGAATAGGCTCCAGGGGAGCCTGACTAAGATAACTGGTTGGACGATGGATGGGTAATTAATATCGTTTCAATCTGACAGACAGCACTTTATTAAACTAGCAATAAAATATCACCTTTCTATCCCAGCAGGTCCTTCATATAGAAGCTTAAATAAATCCCTGAAGGTGCAGTTTTCAGTGAAGCATTTAAACGCAGGTGCTGCTCGAGGAATCAGCTTCATGCATCAGTTATAACAGCGTTACGGTAATGCACCGCTGCAAAAGTACAGACACGGAGCGGCCAATGCATCTTACGTAAATCGGTAATAACCAATTACCGCAATCGCAGGCATAGTCAGAGCGCAGATATGAATGACTGGAACTGCTAGTTTATCGAACACGGCGGCACTTAGTGCTCGTCTAGCCGAATCAGGTCGTTTCGAATGACATTTTAGTGATTTAGTGATAAGGAGCTGATATGACAAGATTGCCATTTGATAGGTACATAAATCAATCCTACTTTCGACTCCGTTGTAACGCATGTTGTATATTTCAGTTGCGTTAGTATGGCTTAAGTTTATTCAGTTTACTGGATTCTCTGCACTTTAATGAAGTTATATGTGTATTGTTATATAACTGTACATCATTGTTAGTTACTGCTATCCGCTGTAAAGGTAGATACAGGTGCAAGACTTTGCAATAACGACCTAAAAGCAGTTGTTATGATTCCAGGGAACGCGGCTGATTTTTAGAGTCTATACATCATGAAGAAACGGCGATCGTGTGAGAAAGACTTATTCTGTACGGATGACAGGGCCAGCATTTCGGACCCAAGGGAAAGGCTATTGTGCATCGGAAAGAGACAAAATCATATCATTATATAGAAAACTCGTCGTAGTATTTAAAAACCAAGTAACTAACACTGTTATTAAGTGCGGACTTTAAATCAAGTGGTCGCGGTCGTTTTTATTTGCATAAAACTTTAAACGTGATCTTGAAAATATAACGCTTGCAACAAACATCCATGCATAGTGTGTTACTGCGAATGAAAATACGCGGGTCGCAATTTATGATCCAAGTGTATAATGGTAAATAATTAAATAAATAAAACCGCAGGCTTTCACATCGAGTGCACCCCAATAACGTTTCATTGAAATGTCCATGTTATGTACGCCGGGCACTGATGGATGCAGGCCTAGCGATCTCTATAACAATGCCAAGCAAAGAATGTCACTGATTTACCAAAGCGGTCAGTTTTCGGGGATCCTGCGGCAGCTGGGAGAAGAAGAATCGGGCAGGTTTCAGAATCGGCGAGCGCTCGGATAAAAGGCACCGATTTCCCAGCCGCGCTTTTCTTTTCGGAACCAGCAGAAGTGCCCTCCGCACCATCCTCGGCGCTAGGACACGCCGGCCACTTTATTACCCTAAAACAGGGAGCATACACCGATCTTCAAAGCCAAACTTACCTTGCCGATTTTCGCTTAACTGCTTCTCAAACTCATCGAAATCGGACATTTTTCAGTCCGTACTAAAGACGTATTGCAAAATAAGCAGAGGTCCAACAGTAGGCCTTTGAATGGGCTACAGGCTGCATTGGGTTCTGCTGCTTTTTCTTCCGAGTCGCCTGCCCCTCCTCCCCCGAAGTCATCGGCTCTTCCTCGGTTGTATCACACACAGGTTCGGAAACATTCGATGCGCATTACCGTCCCCTCCTGCACTGGAGGGTTAAGGACAACGTGATTATATCGAACCAAAATTGAAATGTGCAAGTTGACTTTCCTAGTTATACGTCTTCATTTTTATTCTGGGTTTAACAACCATGAGTTTATGACGTATTTTACATGATTAGTTGGCGACTGGACCTTATTGTTTATATCTCTTATTAAGGATCCATCCATCCATACATCAATTATCAAAACCACACACTTACAATCCGAGTCTAGTTTCATATGCTGCGCTGCTGAGCGACCCGCAGAATATTATGCATGAGTACAAGTCACAAGCCCCGTTTCCACTAACACGGGGCTGGTTCTAGCTTGGTGCCTTTTGAGACCGAGGCAAAAAGATGCAGACTCTCCCCGTCGGGGAATCGAACCCCGGTCTCCCGCGTGACAGGCGGGGATACTCACCACTATACTAACGAGGAGATGTACGCGCACTACTTTTACATCTTCAAGATAAACAGCGGATGACTACTAACATTTGCGAGTAATCAATGACTGAGCTTCATGTCATGACCATGGTGCTCAAGAGAAGAAAAAATACATAATGTACGTCCACTGATACCAGAACAACCATATAGCTTTATACTAAGACGATGATTAAACGGAAAATTCCTTTACAAAACACTGCCACAAAATCATAGTTTCGCAATATTACATCGTGCAACGGGACACAGTGTAAGTACGTGAAGTCGGTAATTAAATCAAGAAAAAAAAGTGAGAGGAAAAGAATACTTTTCTATTATCATATTTTTCTAACTGGCCAAACTGAGTCATATTTTGATTATACACACTAACAGAAAAACAGTGCAAATCTCCGGTAGTCCGTTTCACTTGCGCTCCGCTATGGGGCAGTAACAAGCAGAGCTTAAGTGTGGAAGGAAAAAAAAAACACAGGACAGCATCAATCCCAACTTCACAAACGCCGGAGATCGAGATGCTGTAAGCATGACAATTAACATCTTTATCCAAGGGAACAGCTGCAAGACACAGATGCCGCGCCTAACAAAGGTAGGATCGATTCCGAAGTTCAGGCATTTACAGACGCGGACTCTTCTGGAGTTGATTTTTTTCGGGAGATACGCATCAACTTCAAAAGTATGAACCGCATTATATCTATATCTGTTATGACGTTGTAGCTATTGATACTGATGCATCACAAAAATAATTTAAATGTTTTTTCATTCTGACATATGTTCGTTCGGACGAGGATTTTATTATATGAGATAAGTTTTAAATGAAAACTTTTTTTAATCTATATGATTAATTCTCGAATCTAAGCCAGACTTCACATAAATCATTCATTCATAAATATAATGGAACATACAACATCCAGGTATCCATGAAATTTATGATCAGGCTATACGTTTGTGATAACAACAAAACAACACAACATGTATATTTACAATATATGGGCCTATTGTTTAATATTGCCTCCAAATTATAGCCAGACAATAACGCAATAGGCCGACATCAAACTATTTTCATGTAAAACAAAAGTGCTGGCAGTTTGCTTGTGCTTACAGACCCCGCCTTGAGCCCATCCAGAAAGATCCCAAAAATAACCGACAAGCAAAGGTTGTAACAATCTGAGCATGTTTAGTTTAATGTAATCAGGAGCCGAATTAATAACGCGAATAAATGATCAAACCGAAAGTCTGTAGTCGGGAATATCCGATAACGTCTTTGACGTGCAGTTAAGATAGTCAGAGGAAAAACCTTGTAGTTTACTTATATATATGCCTAAATATATGAGTGTGTCTCTCCGGTGATTTAATGATGAATATAACGATTACATATCAAATCACACATTAAGCAATTATTATATTACTAGGTTGAACGTTTTCACTATGTCTGTCGTCACCTTGATTTCACGATTTTGACTATTCTTCTTATCCCAGATTGAACAAGTCATTGTGGCGATGCAAGATCCCGACATGGGGATAAAGATGAAGAATCAAAGACTGTTAATCACAGTGATTCCACATGCGATGACAGGTGCACGATACATATTTTACTTTTTAAAAATAATTTTTCGTGCCGCCCGGGTTGTCTTACACCCGGCCGTGCAGTGTCCCGGGGGCCGGGTCCTAATGGTCATTTAAGCCCTTCACAGGAAAGCCCATACATCGGCGGTCTTCGGGAATCCTGTGCATTAAGACTGTCATCGATCTCCTTGCGCTCATATTTATTTATGTAATTTATTTATCGAGTTCAGCGTTTTTGATTTATGACGGCTTAATGCATTTCTCGACTCTAACTAGATGCCTTCCTCGCTATGCCTTCCCAGGAAATGATATCGTGGAGTGGCTAATTCAGAAGTACTCCATCATGGAAGAAGGTAGGGCCGAGAAGTATGTAGGGAAGCGTTACCTGGTGCTCTTATGTGAGGTTAATCGATTGTTTTTTGCCCTTCGTGACGACGATGGCGCCCCTGCTGGCGAAAGACGTCATCAGGTTTTTTTTTTTTTGTAATAAAATAACAGAAATAAACGAGTCTTTTGAATAATAAATACAAATGAAGTAATAGAATTTGTCATCCATACAACAGATTAGCCTAGCTGCATTTATGTGTAAGCATATGCAATTCACGTGTCTGACAGAAGCATGTTCTGTTCCATTGATATTGCTGAGCCTGTGAATTAATAAATGTCAGAATTGAGCTTGTCCATAACATAGACACCCCATTCGCCTGAAGCTTTTGGGATTTTCTTCCCCTGGCGTCAATTTATCTGCTGAATTATTTATCTTTCTGCTGAGAGGCTATTAGTACAAATAATCTGTAGGCCAGTCCCGAGTCGCGCCGCTACGCATGCTGAGCTGTACGGTTTGATAGTCCCGATGCAAACTTCGCTGATAGCCAGAGGCAGTCAGTCATGCCTGGAGAAATATCGCTATCCGTCTCCCTCATTATGCACTTCTGCAAGACGCTGTTGTCCTGAATTCCCGGGCGATGCAGATGAGGTTTTAAATAGCAAGGGAGCAGATTTCCCTGATTTACAGCCCAGATTGGAAAAGAAGTCGGAATGGAAAGGAGGGGACTTTTAGGCAGTAGATGGCAGATGCATTAACAGACTTGAATGGGCAAAAAACCTGTTGCCCCGGTAAGCAGTTACCCCTCCCTGTAAACACTAGGCTTCCCCCTAGCAGCGCTGTTGCTGCGCCGGTCTGAAACCCCCGGGAGCGCCTGACTGCCAATGGCCGCGGAGGCAGCCGGAAAGTGGAAAGTCCCAATTACTCGTAATTAATTATAGTTCCGATGAGGAATGCACCATCCCCGCGGCTTATTCTGTGCACCATGTCAACGTTTTTTCCAGTTACTTGCTATACCGTAAAATAAAATATAATATGCCTACTCAGTTTCTAGTTATCGTGTGTTCTACTGTATTCCACTGACAAAAATTTAGAGAATTACTATGCCTAAATCTGGGCTACGAGTAGTGGATTTGTTTGAGCTTTGAGTAGTTTACGTGGAAATGAGTGACCACTTTGTGTGTTTTCAGAGGCACTTCATGTGGGGAATCTGATCGTGAAGCACGGCTACATTTACCCCCTAAAGGACCCCAGGACGCTCGTCCTGGGGCCCGACGAGACGCCGTATCGCTTCCAGGTAACCTAAAACCACGGTTTCTTCAGATGGAGGGCAGCGCGAGAGGGTGGTGGCCATGTGGGGGGGCACGCATATCGAAACTATTCGTTGGAGAGACTGCGGAATTACCGTGTAGGACAGTATTTCTCAATCTGGTCCGGGCTCCAGAGCTGAGAGGGTGCAAAAACGTAGACTGTCTGGTAGGGAGCTGGGAGGGAGCAAAAACGTGGATCATCTGTGTGTCGCCGAGGACCGGATTGGGAAACACTGATGTATGAGAACCAATGCCAGTTAAAGTAGCAAAATGCCTTCCACCCGCCTTGTCCCTGACATGTTAAATCACAAAGCACCTTTGTCACGCTGCTTCTGAATAGTTTCAAATGACAGCATCTCCTTTTTGCTAGACTCCGTACTTCTGGAGCTCTCAGCAGTGGCCAGCCTCCGAGCTAGATTACGGTGATTACCAATTATTAATCATGTGCTCGCCTATTACATCATTACTTCCCTTTACTAGAATAATAGAAAAACACAGTTTCTTGCCATGTCTTTCTTTTGCTCTTCTAAAGCGATTTATTTGACTAAGAAGAATATCAGAAAGCAAGGGCAGCTGATAGACTATGAAAAGGTAAGAGAAAATTTTTATTTATGTACATTTCAATGCTATTCTTATTCGCTGGTCTGAAGCATTGCTTGATGAGATCATGTGATAGCTGAATGCTCATGGGAGTTTTACTTACACAAAATATTATGAGGGTAGAAGGAAAAATGATTGGTTCAGAGAGATAACCAATTAGATTGTACATGAGGTGGATCCGAGCAACTAGAGGAGGCAGGAGCAACCAATCAGATGTCTTGGTCCTGCCTCCTCTGCAATCTGATTGGTTATCTATCCGAACCAATCATTTTTCCTTCTGCCCTCAGAACATTTTTGTGTAAGAAAACCTCCCACCAATTATGCACATAGTAGGATCGCACATAGACATCCACCAACTTGCCGCCATGTTGCGTCAGGGTCAACGCATTTTAGGTTCTCATCAGTAAGAGGGTTTGTGAATCCGACACTGCCAGCTGATATCCTGGGAGGGGTTCGGCCTGTGAGTCATAACGTGAACCCATGCAGCAACGCAGCCAGCCGTGCGACCTGGCAATGTCGCATTTAAACATCGTCTCCGCAGGACAGCTACAACATGTTGCACAAACGGATCAACCACACCTGGGACTTCGTGGTGATGCAGGCGAAGGAGCAGCTCAGGTAAACCCCACCCCAGCCCGGGAATACTGTCGCATCGAGCTATGAAATCAATTTCATAAATGCACACAAGGGGACAGATGAGAATGGATGAATAAATCTCGTATTAAGAGGATGATGATGTTACCTAAATTAAAAAGTAACATGGTGTGTGGTCATAATTTCCCTCCTATCTGTTAAATCAGACCTCAGCCTAAACACTAGAGTCGGAAATCCATTTCTAAGTGAAAAAGGAAACAGAAAAATGAAAACCCTACCTTGCAGTTCAGTGATTACCGCTATATGCTAATTACCCAGTATGCTTTCTGACTCTCCATCGACTGCTCTGCTCCTACCAGGGCAGCCAAACAGAGGCGCAAGGCGGACCGCATCGTGCTGGAATGTCAGGAACAGGCCTACTGGCTCGTCAACAGACCGCCAGTAAGCACCTCCCCCGAAACCCCTGACTCCCTACATCTGCCCCGGCGAAAACCCAGTATGCTGTGATTAGAGTAAAGCACACACTGGGTAAACCTGAACTCAATGCACCTTGGCAGCTCGAATATCGCCTCAGGCTGGGGGCGATTCTAGGATTTTTTTGAGGTTGTGGGGCAGAGTGGTGGCTCTGGGCCTAGGGATCTGTGCAAGCAAGTGGAAGGTTGTTGGTTCAAATCCTGTGAATGCCCAGAGTGATTCTACTCCGTTGGGCCTTTCAGCAAGGGCCTTAACCTGCAATTGCTTTGTCCTGGGTATGACATTAATCTACATGCAGGCCTGTTAGGAGATCCTTCAACTTACAGGGGAAACTTGGCAGGATTGGCAGGAAGGCATAGGCAGGGTCCCATTCCCCCACAGAGAGCTGGGGGGTTGTGCAGTTCTCTCCCACGACAACGGGTTTGTTCAATGAAGGAAGGCAAAGGAAACATCTGTAAGGACATATGGAACATTTCCGGTATAATTTTCGATCTCCGTCATCTCCAGAGCATTGAGCTCAGCAAAATTCACGGGGGGGGGGGGGGGGGGGGGGGGAGTTTTATCTTCGTTAAGTAAGACACACAGAGTGTCTCCATGCATACTTTGTGGGGGAGGAATATATCACTTCAGGCCTGATAACCCACTACTGCTTCAGTGTGATCATGAAATATTTACTTAGCTGGGAAGAAGCCTATGTTCTGTGGGACGAGAGCTTTCAGAAGACAGACAGGACAGCAGGCTGCGGGAATGAGCAACTGCACCCTCGCTGAGTGTAATTTGGAGTTCATGAATAACACAGGAGAGTGGAGAATGAAAGTGTGGGACAGGAGCAGAGTGTGGTGTGTATCTGGCTTAATCCCGGCCGTCACTAGGGCCCCTTTCTGCTGGGTGCGCAGCATCTCTCAGGGCTAATAAGCATCAGCGTTTATGTGGGCCATTATCCCCATCCGGGGCGGCATCAGGAGGTGGGAATGGCAGCCACGCAGCTGCGGATCACATCCTAAATTCAGCTTATTTTGCAGATGTACCTTTTATTGAGACTAGAGCAGTTGGGGGTTTAGGGACTTCTCTCAGGGGTCCAGTGGTGATGTCACTCTGCTGACTGTGGGATTTAAACCGGCAACCTTCCAGTCATAGGCGGCGACTGCCAACCCGCTCAGCCACACACCACCTTCATTGATGAAACCCACCGTTTTGACGCCAATTAGACGGAAACACAGTTGAGCCAAAAACCACGCAGCGTAGGGCCCCCCAGTCAGGTGCTGCTCGTGTTTAAAAGGCAGGGACGCTCTGCACTCTGGTACGGCCAGGTGGACGGGGGAAGCTGGGGGGGGGGGGGGGGATTAAAACCAGCAAATGACAAAATGGCCGCTTCCTGCCTCCTTTCTCTTTGCCCGAGAAACACGAGACGCATCGCTAAGACTGGTGATGCTTGGATCTGGGAGAGAGGAGTGCGAAGGGACTGGGAGACGGCCTGAAGCTAAAATGCAGACATGCTGTGTTTGCGTCTCCCCCCCCACCACCCCCCCACTTGTTGGGCCTTTTAAACGAGCTGGAAGAGGATCCCACCTCCGGAATACCGGATCCATTATCTGACCTCTATTCCTGCGGCTCAGGCTTAATGCTGCATGTTAGCGGAGAGATAATGGATGTAATTGCAAATAGCAGCGTAATAATTTGCCAAATAGTCTCTCTGCTGTTAAGTCCTGAGCTGATCTGAAGCACTTTAATTGGGATTTAAGGAAACCATGTTAAATCAGATTGCATTCAGTATCGACATTTGGTTAGTTTATTCTGTAAAGCAGGGTACCCCAGTCCTGATCATGGATACTGTGTCACCGACTGGCCCTCCAGGACCGAATGGTCCTTTTGGAAAGCTGTCACACTGTCCCCTACTGGGCAGTGTCGCCATGGGCTGTACCCAGTGGCATCATGGGAAATGTGACCAGTAGTGCTAAGGGGTATTAATGCAGCGTTAGACCGGCGTCAGTCTGCTTGAGAGAAACGAGCTCACTCTTCATCTGAAGTTCAGCTAAGGATTTCTCACCCTCTGATTTTCTGCAGCCGGGAACATTCAGCGTTCAAGAACAAGGCCCTGAGCGAAGGAACCGGCACAACTCCCGAGTCCAGCTGGTCTGAGCTTTTTATTAAGCATATACATTTTTTCCGTAATGCCAGTACCTGCTGTTTATCGCCTCTGTCAGTCACAGGACCGGATCCGGGCAAACAAGAGAGCCGCTCGGGGCCTAGATAAGATCAAAGTCATGAAGAAAAAATATGTATATTAATATCTATATATATATGGCAGCTATAGGCAGAATAGGCTGTTGCCTTGGGCCCCCAAATTACCCAAGGAAGTGAAGTGATAATCAGTGTTTTTGGTGGGAGGGCATCCGAGGGAAGCTCGTGTGTGAGTGTGACAGCACTTCGTTGTGCTCATCTTTCTGTCTCACTTCTTCCTCACTTCCTGCTCTCGTTTTCCATGCTAACGTAAGTACGTCAGCAGTCCCACAATACATACTCGTAATAGTGCTATATTATTCATGGTTTCTAGACTGGATGTCTGCTTAGTAAAGCCAGGAGCTGAGTGTGAGCAGAATTCCTACTGTCTGATTCCTTGCATGTGATTCGCTCGTGGGAGTTTTACCCTCACAAAAATGTTCTGAGGGCAGAAGGAAAAATGATTGGTTCAGAGAGATAACCAATTAGATTGTAGAGGAGGTGGGTCTAAGGAACTAGAGGAGGCAGGAACAAGACATCTGATTGGTTGACCCCCCCCCCTCCTCTAGTTGCCTGTATCCACCACTTCTACAGTCTGATTGGTTATCTCTCTGAACCAATGAACCTTGTGCCCTCAGAACATTTTTGCGCAAGTAAAACTCCCATAAACATGTGGCTTATATCATGTTTAGAGACGGTTTTGTTTCTTCCTTCTTTACAGAACAGAACGCGGACTACTACAAAAGAGAGGTAAGCCTGAAAGAATTTAGAGTGAACCTATTTCAGCTGATGGGATGGTTGCCAAGAACAACCAAAGAGGGTGATTAAGTGGGCTCTTAAGAATGCTGTCATAAGAAAATTGCTTCGGAAGGATCTACATCTGTGTTGTCGTTTTCTTTTGTTGGCTCTCAGATATTGACAAATTCTGTTTAAAGGTACAACAGCATGGCTCTTATCAGGGCTTGGATGTGTACCATGCTGTGCCTTTTTTCTGACTCTTATATTCCCCGTGTGATTTTTCATGGCTCCCGACACCAGATTGAACACATCAGGAAATCCCTGGGCCGCTCGAGGGTCAAGTCCTCCATCTGCCTGGAAAGGTTGGATAACAGCCTCCCCCACCTACCCCCCCCCAACACCTGTGATTCAGCCTCAGTCCCAGCATAGCTGGGGGACCACTGGTTCGACACCAGTCCACATTAGTCCCTAACTGGGGGATATCTCTGGGTATTCTGTATACTGTGCCTCTGATTGGTGGGGGGGGGGATCTATTTCATGTTAATTCTGACAAAAATGCTGGGGACTGCTCTTTGTGAAAATCTAACCTCGTTATTTCGTTCTTTCGTCCATCTGCCCATCCATCTTTCACCATAAATCTCAGAGTCACACATATCCTGGATTAATGATGCCTAACTAATATTGAAACCGGTTGACTATTAAACTGAATTGAACTGTATTTAACTGCAAATAATTACTTAATATTGATCAGAAGGTCGCCGGTTCAAGCCTGGCTTCAGCACACTTGTGGGTCCTTGAACAAGGCCCTTAACCCCCAGGTTCCTGGGAGCCTCTACGGGCAGCTGCCCTTTGCTACCAAGCTTTCTCTCACCTATGGAGAGCAAGATGGAGGAGATGAAAAGAGAATTTCCTTATAGGGTTCAATGACGTATAATCATTTCGTCACCATTTCGAGCTCCAGTTTGCTGGAATATGCCAGCATTGAACCTGAATATTTGATGACTTGCAAGGATTATAGAAAGTAGGACTAAAACTGGGAATGGCTGGTCTTCTGTGTTCAGCTTCCTTAAGTTCAGCGAGCAGTACCTGAACCATGACCCCATGATGCAAGGCTGCCCCCCCAGCAACCCCTGGATAACAGATGACACGGCACTCTGGACGCTGAATGCCGACATGTGAGTGTGCGTTACCGCGCCCCATCCTGCCTCTTCAGGGCCACACCCCCAGAGGTGACTGTCGTCTCTTCACTTCCACGCCTCCTGGTGCAGGGTGGAGACACCCACCAAGCTGCGGGTGGAACGATGGGGGTTCGGCTTCACGGAGCTCCTTAGGGACCCTCTGGGACGGTGCAAGTTCAGGGAGTACCTGGAGAAGGAGTTCAGTGGTGAGCAGCATGTAGACCCCCCCGCCCAAGTAGATCAGCTTCATGGAGGCATCGTCAGCAAGTAAGAATCATATTCATTATTTGATCACTGCGGGCCTATTTGGGCAGTGTGTGACTCAGCAGATTGGGATTCATTGCAGGAGGTCATCAGCTCAAATCCCAGAGTCAGCTGAGTGACCTCACTATTGGGCCGTCGATCAGTTACTCCAGGGACTGACTGACCCTGCCCTCTCAAAAAAAAAAAAAAATAGGATCTAGCATCTGCTAAATTAATAATCATGATCCCTCTATGAAAGGCAATTCTCCTCCATATTGGCATCGTGATGAGCGCCTCCTGCAGGTAGCTGATGCATGCGCTGTTTCATTCACAGTGGAGAACCTCTGTTTCTGGGAGGCCTGTGAGGACATCCGGCACGGCGAGAGCGCTACGATCCCGCAGAAGGTGGAAGAGGTCTACAAGTGAGTGCGACCTTGTGGCCCAGTGGGACAGTTTGCATCCCAGTTGAATTTAGAGCAGGCCCTGATGTGGCACTTGCTTACTCCCAGTGGGACTGCAAAGCTCAGGCTCATCACTTCCTTCCCCCCAGGCAGTTCCTGGCCCCGGGAGCCAGCAAGTGGGTAAACGTGGACAGCAAGACCATGGAGAAGACCCTGCAGGGCATGAAAAGCCCACATCGTTTTGTCCTGGATGACGCCCAGATGCACATCTATTTCCTGATGAAGAAGGTAGGAGCATTAACTGTGCACAGCCATGAAAGTGGATGACAGCTTCATTAAAACGGGCTCTCGGCCTCTCCTCTCACCCTCAGGACTCCTACGCCCGCTATTTAAAGTCCGATCTCTACAAAAACATGCTGGCTAGAGCCATAGAACCACAAGAGACCAAAAAAAGGTAAAACTATTATCTTCTATAAAAGGGGTCTTTCTGTAATATATTCCATGTATTTTATATAAGGGGATAAGACTCATATTGGTGTGGGATACACACAGGTTCTGTTTCTGGGGTTGTTAACGATTAATTCCAGGGATTTTTGGGCTTAGTGTGAACTGCTGGCTTCAGCTTAGCTTCGTCACTAAGACTACACAGAGTTCTGTAATGTTAATTGCTTTTGCGTCCCCTGTGATGCTCTCCAGTTTCTGTTTGTAATTCCACGGTAGTCAAGGATTTTCCAACATGGCTGACTTAGAAAAGGCAGTGCCACAAGTGTTAGCGGAACGCTAACATGTTCTCCTTCCCATCATGCCCCAGTGTCTTTCCCTTTGTGAGACGCCAGCGGCACTCCAGCCGTAACCCTGCCCTTTTCGCCCAGGCCTTAGAGGACAACGGCAAGACCAAGTCCCTGGGGTCACCAGCAAGTCCCACAGCAGCCTGCTCTTCCTAACACTGCCTCCTGGGGGGGGGATGCACTCTGAGCTCACTGCTGCCCCACAGAGGCTGTTTGGGGGCGGTGCTCTGCTGCTCTATTTGACGCAGTCTTCCAGGATTTTTAACTTCGGATGTATTTTTATTATAGTGTCATGTTAAATAAGAACAGACTAAATTATGGTTTAGATCAGAAGTGAGAAAAGTCCTGTGTCTCTATATATAGGAAAAGTTTATTTCATTAGTAACAGACAAACCATAGTTGAGCCAAATATTGCCTTATTACTAAGTAATAAACATCTGCATACAACTTTCACTGAAACAATGGTTGTAATAGATAAATAGCCATTTAAAACTTGGCATTTAGCTCAGTGCTTATAATGTGGATTGTGTCCCATATTCCAGATCAAAACTGTGCAGTTTCGAACCTGCATCATGTCTGCTTCAGATTCCAGCAGCTTCTCTCATCCTTTGTTCATTTACTTCTTCAGCATTTCTCAATAAATTAAGCAAGTTTTTAATTCACCTTTAGTGGAATTCTGTCACTTAAATACCAAAATAGAATAACACAGGTGTCGTACTTTTCAACCATTTTTCTTTTGGCTTATAAACGGCATGTGCTACTCTGAGATCACTGACCTGCTGGAGATGTGGTTCGGAACCGCAGGTGACCTCGAGTTCTTTTTTTTTTCCTCCGTGGAGGGAATCAAACAACAAAAGAGATTAGCCAGAGATCCACCCTGCACGGACTTGCTGGTATGATGGGAACGGGACCTAGATTTACTGGAAGCACAAAGAGAGCAAACTAAATTCTGCCCAACAGACAGGCGGAACAAATCGCTACAAAAGGTTTCAGTCACCTGTCTCCCCTGCCAGGACAGCACCTCCCTCCCACAGCGCACCAACAATACATTATACTATTATACCGTGTCTTGGAAAAGTATTGGAATCCTACTTAGTGTTTTAAAAAGCAGCACATTTCTAAATTATCTATATCCCAGTCCCTGAAAGCTATAACTAAAGATTACTGAGGGTAAGATGAATCTCTGCTGCATCTCATAAGTTCATTAAAAATCGAAACTTCCTTTCTTTCAGAACTGAATTTTCTGCCATGTTGGTCTTTAAAATTGTCCATTCGGCTCCAACAAGCTTTCGAACTCCAGTTTGAATGAAATATTGGGCTGCGAATGTGAAGTAGACAGGGTCATGGTGAGGAATGCGTCAGGAATATGGGGCGTGTCTGGAAGTCTGTGTCCATCACCAAAGCCTGTGATATTCATTATTGGCGGTTTGTTTATTGGCTGCTAAGGCTCACAATGGAAGCTCAATACTAAGTGTTTTGAATTACTGAAGTTTGCATGTTGACGGAGCCGGGATGGATGGATGGATGGATAGATAAATGTTTAATAATACATGCAGTACAAGTGTCAAACTAACTTTACCAGACAAGCCCATTAAAACGAGGCTCTCAGTTTCTCTTGAAATTCTTATGTAAAAAAAAAAAATAATAATAATAATAAACTACTTTGCATGTTACTTTTTAATAGATTTCCTTTTTAAAAAATTAAATCTGACTACGCAAATCCTTCAACTCCTACACTACCCATCAAGGCAATCCTCAGGATTCCAGCAGCACAGAGTTAACTGATGTTCTGCGCGGTTCTTAAAAATGCATGAAACTCGCGAGATAAAAATAAAACAACCGCAACAGAGAATACTGAAATTCCGTCTTCATATTACTGAAACATACAGGATTAAGAGACAACATGAAGTTGGGAAAGGGATTGGTGGGGGGTGGGGGGTGGGATTAAAGGCACTGTCAGCATAACATCATAAAGACGGCACCGATGTCCATTTGCCATGGATTATGTTGTATTCTGCGACTAAAAAGGACCCATAATCTGATTAAGTTCACATCAGACTAATGAGTGAATCTTCTCTGACAGCATTACTGACGCATAGCCCGCCATCCAGAGCTGCATTAGTGCGTTATGGGTTTCTAAGGCCCACCTTAACACAGCAGGGAAACACGTGCTGCTTAGTACGCTATTTCTCGGATCTGTAACATCGTAAGGTCACAGTACAACGTCGTGTCTTTCTGCAACTTTATAGCAGGGCTGAACAGCCAGGTGGCATTTTGGGCATTTTCAAGGTGAGCCGATGGGTAGGCGAGCCGGCAAAAATCTTGGGGAACCCCCCCCCCCTTTCCCAGTCAGCAAAATTTATTGCACAGCAAAAGTTATGGAGACCCCAGCTCTGTAAAATTTACTGTGGGAGTCCAAGGAAACTTTAAAAACACAATATCTCAATCTCCGGAGTCCTTTAAACCTAAAAAATATACAAAGAAATCTATGCTGTGATTCTGCTAGAGAATTTGGGCCCCATGAATGCATATCATATTGGGCCACAAACCCACACCAATGCAGTTATGTTCCAAGTTTTTTACTGTCCTAATCTCCCCCCCTTAACTGCGCCCCAGACTTGATGTTCCACGTTACAATTTCAACCAAATGTTGTGTGTTAAAAAAAAAATTAAATTGTGCACCAAAATTTTTTAACATGAAAGCAAGCATTAATAAAACTTAATCAAATGTTGATTTTTTTTTTTTTATATATAGAATTTCTCATTGTTTTGCTGATATCTGGGAAAACTGGGTTCATGGATCGGGATGGAAAGGCATGTTCAACGCACATTTTTTTTTAAATATTGATTTCCAGCAACTAATAAGCAAATCGAGGGAAATCTGCAAGGTACAAATCTGCAAGGTACAACAGAACCGTTCATCTCATTTCTACCCCGTCAAATCGCGTCCCAGGCTTTCTGGACCTCCCACTGAAATGCATTCAGCGACATCCACCTAAACAATTGCATTACCCCGGCAACGGGACTGCAGTAATCTCATTTAGTCTGAGAATTTGTGTGTCAGAAGGTAGAAAATTAGGATACGGACACGTTGCTCAAAGAGTGCCACGGAGTCACCAGCAGTATCATCAAACACGCCATTTAATACAATAATTTTTTTATCATTGTTTGTATAAATACAAATGATTCTTATTAAACAGCATGACTGACTCGTGCAATACAAATAGGCATATGCTTATTAGATTTCAGAAATCACAGAAGAAAATCAAGCTTGGCAAAATAAAAATTATGCAAAATTATCCAGTATATTTCAGCCGTTTCTATAAATGTACGCTAAGGTGGTACTTGCCAACGCCGAAACAATTCTCTCATCCAGTCACAGTGCTCTTTAAAATGGAGATACTTTAATTTATTTAAGGTTGAGTTAAAACACGACATTTAATATTCAGAATAAAATCAAAATCTGATAAGGGATTCACATCGTTTACCGTTTAACTGGTATGTCCATTTTCGATAGGCTTGTTGGGTGGGTAAAAACCCTATTTAACTGATCAGGGTCACTTAGGCAAGTTCACCTTAATTAAAAACAAAATAACTAAACAGCACATAACTAGTCAAAGTGTAAACTCTGCTGTTGGCAAAAACTGTACGGCTGGACCCCCAAGGGCACCAGCGACTGTAGGGCCTTGCTTGGCCAGTAGGGGGCCCCCTTGCACGTGACATTGCAAGGATTTGTAAGTTGTAGGGCGCAGATGGGAAACGAGGTGGGGTAAGAAGCATTTAAAGTGCGGAGCCACATACAGCCATGGGGGTGGGTTTGGGTTTCTAGCACAGCCTGCAAAGACCAGAATAAGTTCCTTTCCTCAACACACTAGCGCCCCCTTGGCCAAACACGACCCATGGTCACCTTGCAAATCATTAAGCTGCCCTGAACCCCACTCTGCTTTCAGTAAGTGCCATTTAAAAACAATGATATACACACATTTTCAGGAGAGCACCTGTGAAGTCACCCCCCCACACACACACACACACACTACTGGCATTGTTTGGCACCCGACCCATGTAAACCTGACCCCGATTTGCATAATTTATTCAGGTATATATCAGAAACCAGGGTTTCTGCCACCTAGAGGCTGTACGGCGCAACAAGAGACAAATCGCCATCAAAAACACAGGACCTGGAGAATCACCCGGGGTGGGGGGGATACATACTGTCACGTACTGGCGTGGGTGGGGGAGGACGCAGGCAGTGTGGCAGTCAGCCAATGGGCGAATTCACGAGAAAAAACACTGTATGTTAAAAACCGCTAGCATCCAGCATGAGAGAAAAAGGTCAAAGCGAGTCAGGGTTTTTCCGGGGGGGGGGGGGGGGGGGCAGGGTTGGTCTTACCTACACTGGCATGGGAGGGGTGGGAGGCATTGGTTAATGGTACAATGTGCAAGACAATTATCTGGGAGAGGAAAATTAACTTCCCCTAAAGTAAAACTAAAGTCACAAGAAAACTGTGGTACCCTCTGTCAATAGACCACACTCAAAAAACTCTGAGTAAAAGAGGAACGTTATTGGCCTGGCTAATCTCTCTCTCTCTCTCTCTCTCTCTCTCTCTCACACACACAGCTTGAAATGCTTTTTACACATTTACACTAATGTATATCACAATGCTACCAAAGCTTTGCAAATGACCACAGAGCGGGACTGACACCCAAGTGTGTGTAGAACCACACACACACACACACACACACACACACACACACACACACACACACACACATACACACACACACACACACACACACACACACACACACACACACACACACACACACACACACACACACACACTCACTCTCTCTCTGAAGTGCTTTAAAAACATAACGGATAAATTATTTTATGTGCAAACTGGGAGGGGGCAACAAAAAGTCGCAAAACACACATGGAATCGATCCCCTCCCCCATCACAACCAACCCTCGGTGAACGAAACCAGAAAGTCAGTCATTGGCATCCCGGGTTCCGGACTTTGCTGAAATGCACGACCGGTGCGGGTTCTGGCGGGGGCTGACTGGGGGCAGGGGGGGTTGGCCTGGTGAGCAGCGCGGCAGTCGCCTTCCACGCATCACGTCTGTGCCAGCTGCAGCTCCTCCAGGCCGTCTTTGCCCAGGTGGTAACGGGCCAGGTCCTTCCGCGTCACCAGTCCCACCACCTGGGCACCGGGAACATGATTGGTACGTAGAACAGGGCATAGATAGCTGGTTATGTTATGAGGGAGGGGTGGGAGTAGCACAGGAAACCAGGGTGATAACCTTGATCTAGATGGATGCCCAACGGCCACTGGCTGAAAACCGATGCAGTAATTTTCGAATTTTACAATGAGAATGGAGATATGTGCTGGAGATGACGAAGGCCTGAGGACCTCGCAAGGCAGACGCACCTGGTTGTCACTGTCCACCACAATGAGGTGCCGCAGACCAAGGGCCCTGAACAGCTTGAAGACACGAGGAAGCGACGTCTCCTGAAAAAGAGGCAGAAGAACACAGTCGCAGAACATGACTGTTTAGTCAAATGTGTCTCTGGTTCTCAAGGACCAAGACCAAGGCTGAGACTGAGACTAGTACCTGCGTGACAGTGTAGGGGGTGGGATTCATGAACTCCGTCAGGTCCATCATGCACTCCCTCTCGTCTTGGGACACATGGATGGACTGGATCGGAGGGAAGCGAGGGTAGGCATCCCGGAAGTCCTTCAGCTGCAGTTTGCGCAGATTGAGACGAGAACGAGCCCGTTCCACAAACACCTGGTTGAAAAGAGTACACCGGTCACAACGTGGATGAGCACACTTCTCATTGGCTTGCTGCACTGACATTCGCAACCGTGTACGCAGTAAACAGACCCCTCATTGGTCAATCGCACTGCCAGTCACATCCAGGTATTCAATAATCAAACCCCTCATTGGTCAGCTGCACTGTCATTCACAGGCATGCATATACACCAAGCACCCTGATAGGTGTTAGTGTGGACAGACATGCTCCTTATTCAGCTGACCTCTGCAGGAACCTTAGGTCACACTCACCTTGTGTTTCAGGAGCACGATAAGCTGGAAACGCAGGATTAAGCCACAGATTTTCCCTGGCTAAGAGCACAAAATTCAGATTAGCAAAGCCCCAAAGTACATCATGTGACAAATCTCCAGGAAAACAAAATCACCCCTAGTGGGAGGGACATACCTCACAGCCATCACTCAACCCGGAGACTACAGGGAACCCGTTGTGATTGGTCGAGGTGTTGCTGAGCACATCCACAATAGTGCCCACTTTCTCCACCAGGTTGAAGCAGGTTACTGGAGAGCTCATAACCTCCCTGAATGGACAGACACACCAAACCTGAATATACAGTGAGAATGAAGCACCAATGTCTTGCTAAAGGCGTGTACTGGGCTCATTGAAGCATTAGCAGGGAAAATCCTGTAGGGGGCAATATACCTGGCAGTCAGGGAGTGGGAGGTGGCTGGGGCATCCCAGTGCAGGAAGGGCACACTCTGCAGCTTGATGTGGATGTCGTATAGCCCCTGTGGGAAAATTCGAGTCACTCAGAAGAGCTTAGGATCACATCTGCACAACATTCATAAGCTGCCACCCCTTGAAGTTTTACTTCCTCTAAGCAGATTTGCTGGCACATTGAGGAACAGAGAAGCGAAACGAGCTGTCACAGCATGATGTGCCACCTTAAGTTAGACAGCTGTGCAAAAACAACGGAAGGGTTCTCAAAATCAGTCACTGGAAGGACAGATGAAAAAAAGATGGCGTCAGACTGGTGGCTAGCTGCACCACCCACACCAAAAGCAAACATGAGACCGGAGCAGTTAACGAAACACGACTGGCCCGATTCCAAGTTCTGCACGGTCTGAAAGGCGATGAGCTCATCACTCACTGACAGGCTCACACATAATGCCAAATGGACCAACCCGCTCCAACCCGAAACGTCAACACTGACCTCCACGAAATAATCGCCCACGATCTTCGCCGTCATCAGAACCAGCATTATGGGTAGGCCGTAGGTGACATTTCCGGTGGCTTCCACCATGATGACAGTCAGGCTGAGGGTCATCCTCACGATCCCACCTGGCAAAGACCTTCGTAAACAGACGCAAACCCGAAGCCTCATGTGCCTCCATGCACCTCTAGACGAGCTCTGAAAAGCAGGCTGACCGCGGACGGACACTCACCAAGCTGGGCGGCGGCTCCAATCAGAGCGTACTTCCCAGGGTCGGCCAAGGTCTGTCAAACGAAACGCCACAAATCATAAAACATGCTCATTCAAAAACTTCGAGGGGGCTTTACTTCCAACAAACATTATGTTAAACTACATCTATGCCGACATGACGCTGGGCGGCCCAGGAAATCGATACAGCACTAACCAATAGGGCACCTTCAAAGAGTCACGTGACTGCTTAAAGAGTAAATCTGATTGGACAACAAAGAGGAAATCAATCTAAAGCGGGTGTTGAAGGAGGCCCTCTGACTTCTAAAGACCCCGTTCAATTTCCTTAATATATCAAAACCTGCAGCGTTTCCATTAAAGTTCTGCACAAACAAGCAAATTTGTTGACAAAGTGAAATTGCATAAAGGGTGTTTCCATTAAGTAACATCATGGAAACAACACCTGCAATTTATGATTCCGTGCCTCAACATGGATTGAGCTTTTCATGAGATACGAGCTCTAGAACCAAGTCATCGTGTCCTACACAGCAACAAGTTCGCAAAATCGGCTTCCATTTCAGTTTTGCGAATCGCCACAAAAACCACTTCAATCAAACTGAAAGCGTTTGAGGGCTTGTCCTCCTGAAATATAATCGTACCCATTAACGGATTTTCAGTTTTGCTTCTTCAAAATGTGCAAAAAAATCAAGGTCAGTGGAAAACGTCGCCACTGTGAGGTTTCTCTCTGCTGAGGGAAGAGTTCTGCTATCGTGACGGCCCCTCCTCCGCCAGCGGACCACGCCGCCTCACCGGCTATACGGCGCTTCCCCAGGAACGGCGACCCGTCCTGATGTACCTGTATGGAATTGTGCGGCGTAATGGAGGCCAGCAAAATGCCAAAGAGCCGCCCCCAGGCGGCGCCGATGAGCAGCGAGGGGATGAAGACCCCGGCGGACACAGTCAGGCCGTATGTCCAGCAGGCCAGGAAGAAGTAGGTGATGGTGAAGATTCCCAGGTCACGGGATTGTAGGAACCTGCCGGGGGGGGGGGGGGGGTGGTGGTGGTGGAATTCATCACCTAAGTCAGTGTTTCCCACGTTTTTGCTAAAATGTTGATCATGTAGTTGATCCCCAAGAACGCTAATCTAGCGAAACCAGCTAGTTTTACTTGATTCACCCTTGTAATGAGGATACAGGTGTACAGAAATTATTTCATGATGAATGGCATTTTTCATATGATCATTTCCATTTTTCTACCTGGTGTAAAGTGCAATTTGGAGCCGATCAAGACCAAGCCATGTTACTTTGGTATGTCTTTCATCCACTAGAGGGCATGGATGAACACAGTTTAGTGCCGTTCGAACTTGCCTACGGTGGCATTCGTCAGGGCACTTGAGAAGCGCTCCTGTTCTCCCCAGGCAGGGTGACAGTCCCCCCATCCCAAATGAGGGAAGCCTTGAATAATTGAGGAGGATTGTGTGTATGGGTTTAGCTGTCTGTCTGGGAAAACAATCAGCCAGAAGCGGCCCGTAAACAAACCTACGACACGACAGAGGTGGCAGACGAGTCTGACTGTTCAAACAGCTGCCCCGGACCTAGCCAGCCTGTCACCAATATCAAACACAGGTGTTCATTCTAAAGATGGACAACGGACTGTAATTATAATCTCTTCCAGAAGAAGGGCACAACAGGGGCGACCAATCCGGCTTCAGGTCACGACCCATCCTGCCCTGAAACACGTGCTGGAAACTCCACGGACCTGCGGGGCTGTGGAACAGGCTGCGGACACTCCTCTCCGGGGTGTTGAAGACGATCGTGGCCATGGAATTGTACTCGCCATCAGCACAGAACAGCTGTGAGAGGGATAAGTGGAGGTTCAGGCCTGAGGACAGGATACACACCCTCTCAGCTGTTCAGCCAATGAAATCACAGAGAGCCCACCTCCAGCTGCCTTACCTGCAAGGGGTATTCCTCCAGCTGATCCTCCCCCAGGGGCTGGCAGTCGTTGGAGAAGTAGATCATAGTGAAGAACACAGTGGCCGTCACGGCAGCAACCAGTATGGCCTCGATCACCTGCAGGCAGGGCCGGTGGATATACCTGGGGATGGGGGGGGGGGGGGGGGGGGGGGGGGCATGGTGGCTCAGCTAATGATTTTGTTGTGGGACAACTTTCATTTGCATCAAACCAGTGTGGGGCAGTTTCAAGGTCAGCCCCACAGTCTCGGGATATATTTATTTAATTATTTAATTTCAAGTGTTAAGATGCCTAAGTTTCAGACAGGCGTGACACAGTAAAAACCAAACAGGCCTCACTTACGTGCACACACACAGGCAGAGGTACGCACACACACACACACACACAGGCACACATGCGCACAGAAGTACGCACACACACACACACACAGGCACACACACGCACACAGGCACACGCACACAGGCACACCTGATCCTGAGGATGGTGAGCCAGTAGTTCAGGACGTTGAACAGTGCTCCCAGCAATCCACCTGCGGGGGGGAAAGAGACATGGGCCCGGCATGAGAAAACCAGAAACAGAACCAGTCCGTTAAGATGTAAAAGAGCAAGGTTTGGGTTTCCACAATAAGACGCTCCCTCTCTCTCTCTCTCTCTCACCGAAGGCTCCCATGACGATAAACAGAGGAATCTCATACAGGTAGTACTCCGTGCTCTGAGGGGGGGGGGTAAAAAAAAAGAAAAAAAAATCAATACCCAGAATCCTCCAGTCAAACATGCAAATGACAACATCACACCCTACAGGACTACACACATGGGGGCACCTCTTGTTTGCCTCTTTTTTTTTTATTTAATTTTATTATATATATATATATATATATATATATATATATATAGAGTAATTTCTTCTATTTTCTAAAAAGTTACTGATATCTAGTTGGATGGCTAGATGAACACCGCTTCAGTTCCCAAACTTCTCCTCAGGGGCACCTCAGCCGTTCCATGATTTTGTTAAATTTCACCAACAGCTGAATTAAAAAAAGTTAAATATACTGGCTTAAAAAGTCAGTGAGAGACTGACTAGCTGTATGAGGTGTGCTGGTGGCCAAGTCAAAAAAAACACATGGCTGCATTGGACGGTCGCTGCAAATACTAGGATGATTTTAGCAGAGGTTCTGAAATGGCGAAGTTGACACACTTTCACAGGCATAATATCATAGTTTTACACCAACACGAGGATAATCTAAATATCATTTTCTTTGCCTGCCTAAGACTTTTGCACAGTAGTGTATAATTTTTAAAAAAATGGTGAACGTGTTGTGATCCTACAGGAAGCATACAGTGGGCATCCGGGGCAAACGTTTCCCAAAAACTTCAGGCACCGAAGGCGGGAAAAATTCTGCTGCGTTTAAAAAAAATAAAATAAACAACCGTATCTGCATACCATGTAAACTGCTACAGGTGCCTCTCTTGTAACGAGAAACATCCACAACCATGGCTAACATGCCTACCTAAACCAGGAGGCCCAACTAAAACAGCGCGGTACTCATGTCCACCGAGGTGATGACTATATTTCCAGCCCAGGGGGCCTCCCAGGAAAGTCATGCGCTGCGGGGTGGGGGCTGTGTCCAAGTCCCCCAACAAACGTTTCATGGTTTCCTTTCCAACCCATGTGACCAGAAGGCAGGTAAAAATACATCACTGCTCATGTGACAGGGTACCGAGTCGAGCCCTTTCTGGAAATAACAGCTCATCCTTTTCTCTCTCACCCTTGTTTCCCCATAAAGTTCACAGATCAGCCCCTTCTTGAACGGCACGGACAGGAAAGACCAAAACATGTTCGGGAACAGTGTGAACTTGGTCTCATTCTGGATTTTGGTCAAAATTATACCGTCTTCTTTCGCCTTTCCCAAACGAGGTAATGATTATAAAATGCTCTCCACTCTAAGTTGTCCAGACATCCATAAACATCACATTTTCCCCACTGACTAACGGGAGGCAGGAAACCAATGTCAGAGGGTAACGGCCGACATCTCCCAAGAGCTACTTGACTTGCGGACAGCATACCATTGGCCAAGACAACCAGATCAATTACCGATGCCCAATATTTTGATTTTCAAGATTCCATCTACAGACTTTTAAAAAGGACAATCTACATCACAACACCGACAGAAATGGGAAACTTACATCGTTGTCAAAGCGTCCAAAGTTGATGAGACCTGGGTTACTAAAATCTCCCGGCTTGTTGTGGTAGATACTCATGAAGAAGTTCAAGGTGAAGGTCGAGATCATGGAAGCGAAGAACTGAAAGATACGGGTCACTGAATAGTTACATTTCACCAGAGCCCCGTGGCGGGGCAAGGAGATCAGGTATGCTAATCGGAAACGTCACTCACGATTCTCCAGGTCAACATCTGGTTCCAGAAGGAGGCTCCCTCCTCCAAGCTGAAAAGGACACCACCTGCAAAACCGGAAACCATCAGAAACTGCTGCATAACTGCATTACTCACAGATCAGCTCCACTAAACTGGAAATATTCAGCAAAGGTCATACAGGGGTCTTTATTGCAAGGATAAGACTCCACTGGTGTGACTCCATGCCTTTGTGGCATTTTTTTCCTGGATTATTCATCAACACAGAGCCACCTTGTACTTTCCATCCTGAAACCGAAAAATCAATGGCGGAGGCCGAAGAAGCCCAACGCTGACAGGACACTCTAATAACCTTTTTTTTACTCATCATAGCTTCCCTTCTTCCTTGAGGGTAACATTAGATTCTGGAGGCATGGAACTGATCTGAGATCAGAGCTTCGGGTGTGTATATGGGTGTGTCGAGACTAGATGGTCAGTATGGATAACTAAGGTGCACTAAAATTGGGTGAGCAGGCAAGGCATGTCACCCAGGTTGTGTGACAATTATTTTATATATATGTATATATATATTCCATCCACCATCCCTCCTTTACGGAGAACTGCGTTATTTTTATTGTCCATTACGAAGAAAAAAAAAACTATATATATATATATATATATATATATATATATATATATATATATATATATATATATATATATATATATATATATATATATATGGGTGTATCGAGACTAGATGGTCATTATGGATAACTAAGGTGCACTAAAATTGGGTGAGCAGGCAAGGCATGTCACCCAGGTTGTGTGACAATTATTTTATATATATGTATATATATATTCCATCCACCATCCCTCTTTTATGGAGAACTGCGTTATTTTTATTGTCTATTGCAAGCAAAAAAAAAAAAAAACAATACATATATACATATATATTTATGGGTGTATCGAGACTAGATGGTCATTATGAATAACTAAGGTGCACTAAAATTGGGTGAGCAGGCAAGGCATGTCACCCCGGTTGTGTGACAATTATTTTATATGTATGTATATATATATTCCATCCACCATCCCTCCTTTACGGAGAACTGCGTTATTTTTATTGTCCATTGCGAAAAAAAAAAACTATATATATACATATATATTTATGGGTGTATCGAGACTAGATGGTCATTATGGATAACTAAGGTGCATTCAAATTGGGTGAGCAGGCAAGGCATGTCACCCAGGTTGTGTGACATTAATTATTTTATATATATGTATATATATATTCCATCCACCATCCCTCCTTTATGGAGAACTGCGTTATTTTTATTGTCTATTGCAAAAAAATAACACAAAAAAACTATATATATATATATACACACATATATATTTATGGGTGTATCGAGACTAGTTGGTCATTATGGATAACTAAGTTGCACTAAAATTGGGTGAGCAGGCAAGGCATGTCACCCAGGTTGTGTGACAATTATTTTATATAAATGTATATATATATTCCCTCCACCACCCCTCCTTTACGGAGGACTGCTTTATTATTAATATCCATTGCGAAAAAAAAACACAAGAAAAAGAAAAAATATCTATATATATACATATATATATATATATATATATATATATATATATATATATGGGTGTGTCGAGACTAGATGGTCAGTATGGATAACTAAGGTGCACTAAAATTGGGTGAGCAGGCAAGGCATGTCACCCAGGTTGTGTGACAATTATTTTATATATATATGTATATATATATTCCATCCACCATCCCTCCTTTACGGAGAACTGCGTTATTTTTATTGTCTATTGCAAAAAAAAAACAGAAAAACTATATATATATATATATATATACACATATATATTCATGGGTGTATCGAGACTAGATGGTCATTATGAATAACTAAGGTGCACTAAAACTGGGTGAGCAGGCAAGGCATGTCACCCCAGTTGTGTGACAATTATTTTATATATATGTATATATATATATATATTCCCTCCACCACCCCTCCTCTACGGAGGACTGCTTTATTTTTATTTCCATTGCAAAAATAAAACATTTTAAAACACAAAAAAAAAAAAAAACGAAAATAATAATAAAAATTATTTTGAATGTGTATTCAAATAAGTTTGAATGTGTGTGAACTATATATAAATATATATATACACATGCATATACAGAAATATATACACACACACACACATATATATATATATAAACACACACACAGACACACACTCACATAAACACATACACACACTGTGTACAGTCTTATGCAAAGGTTTGGCACCCCTTGACAAATAACATCTTTTCAATTACAAAAGCAACAATATCAGTTAATACAGTCTCTTTAGGAACTGGGGGGAAAATACACAATATTTTCAGCAAACATTGATGAATAGTTACTTTTTATGCCATAAATTGAACAAAATTACAAAATAAAAACATTATTATGGCACTCTGCAAAAGTTTGGGCACCCTACGTAATCAGTACTTAGTAACACCTCCTCTGCCAGATATCACAGCTTACAAGCGCTTCTTATAGCCAGCTGAAAGGCTTTCAGTTCTTGTACTTGGGATTTTCTCACATTCTTCCTTGCAAAAGGCTTCTAGTTCTGTAATATTCTAATATATCAAGGGCTGTATTGTCAAATAGGAGATCGGCAGCATTCTCCCACCTGAGAAAACTGTACTACAATGCCCTTGATAGTGTGTAGAAACACACTCGTCAGCTCTAGTCCTCCTGTAACAACGCAAAAGGACTGGCAACCCTCAGGTATTTATGCGTGCGATTGTATGATAAATTCACCCTGACAGTCTCACACTTCTCTTGGTACCAACAGGTCTCATGGAATATATAAAAGGCAACTGCAACAATTATACTCGGCACTAAACATCGAGGCACGGAAATGCAGCAGAGCTTGTGTATTTCTCAGGATGCATTCTAGTAAAATGCCCGGAAAATGAGCTAAAGACATATTTCAAGGGGCACTATATAAAACCGATGGAAATTTTACTGATTAAATAAAAGGAAAAGCATCGTTTGAAAAATCACAAATGTTTCTAAGATTCAATGCATCGCTTTTTGACCACATCATAGCGATGAACACATCATTGTTCCTGACAATGTCCTAATACAGAAATAAAACTTTATGTTGGTAAACTCAAAAAGCCTTCAGCTGTCACACTGGCTAACGATCTCAAACGATTATAAAGCAGCATTTTGAAAAGCGCTGTTTTAAAATAACAGGTACAACACTTACCTTGTCTTCTGGCCAAATGCTTTTCACGGCTTGGCACTCCAACGGTGCTGAAACGAAATTTGTATTTCCTCCTACCTCGTTTGCCCTTCAGTTCTTCTTTTCTCCCTTTGGATGTTTTTTTCCTTCTTCTTTGGATATTGTTTTTTATTTTTGTTTGTTTTTTTTACTTTGCATGTTTTTCCTTCTTCGGATATTATTTTTTTGGCTTATTTTTTTAGACGATGTTTTTTTCGTCTTCTTTAAAAATTGATTTTTTTCGTCTTCTTTAAATATTGTTTTTTTTTTCATCCTTTTGATGTTGTTTTACGGAACAAGAGCCGTACAGTGCTACTCTATCAGGAGGTAGCGCCAACTGAACGCCTTGAAGCAGTACCCAGCTCTTTTATAGGGAGCGTCAACCCGAAGTCAAGTTCTAGAACGTTGCACTCACTTTTCATTGGTTTCCCAGCTATGCTGTCAGAATAATGTTTGCTGATTGGTCGAAAATTTTAAAACGTACCCGAGTACTGTAAAAAAACTCAAGATCTTGCTACCCTACGGAGCACCCATAAGGTGATTTTTTTTATACGTTATATGCAGCTATTTGTAGCAGGCCGTAATTAGACTAATCCACCCTTTGTCAATAAAGCCAACAAGAGAACAGGTTGCCCAAAGTTTGCTCAGGTACACGCCACAGCACAACCTTAAAAACACATCCAGCACAAATCACACTAGTGAATGACACAGCAAATCACAGCAATAAAAAAGACCCCTATGGGCAATCCAGCACCCAGACTACAGGTGCCAAAAGGCCCAGCCTGCCTAATAATGAACCCAAAATATACATACAACAAAGAAAAAGACACAAACAAAAAAGAAAATAAAACTAGCCAGCTGCTCCCACTAAACCCCGCTCCCGAGGCCACTAAGCCGGCTGGCTTGATAATACACGATACAACCTCAGATAAAACATATTAAAGCAACACCAGGGAGGTTTACAACCTGATCCTTAAAATTATCGACCCGTAATTCCACCTTGAAAACCCCTAAAGAACAGTAGTTTACCCCATGACTCACTGCCCCATTCAAACAAAAAAAAAACAGGTTTTTGGGGTAACCTTTAGGTCAGCTCTTCAAAACCAGGTATGAGGACTCTTCAGCTAATCAGTCCTCTAATTAGAAATCTAATTAGGGAGTTGCAGCGAAAACCTGCATACACACCGGCCCTTTGCGGATAAGATTGTTCACCCCTGAAACAAGCAAACAGAAAGGCTGCTACACTGCAAATTCAATATGCCCGCCGATGCTCCACCAAATCTATCAGGACCCTGCCTGTCTTTCCCGTGCCTGCTCCTTTGCCAATATGCCCTACCATCGGAACATGCACAGCCATCTCGCCCCGGCTATGCCTCCAGTCCGAACTGCAGTTCCTATACCTGCCTATAATTGCCTGGCTACAATCCATCCCCCAAAATGAAATTGATGACCCAACGATCACAGCTAAGAATTCTATCCCCAAACCACTGGTCTTCCTCCCCAACCGAACGATCATTCACTGACCGTGGTAACTTATAAGGGTTGGTATGATGACCAGTGGTGGACCTCACCGAACGTTTAACTGGTCTCTACACCTCGGGGGGGACATAACCTCCTCCATTATACGAGGCCTACTTGTGGATGCTCTATTGCGACCCCTCCCACCAGCCCTGTCCCCGTAAAATCACAGAGTCCTCATCCGATTCCATTTCTGTTGCCCCTGTGGGCAACCCAGACTCAGGAGACATTACCAGAACATCTTCCCCTGACATAACAACCCCCTGTGGTACTGGACGCAACTCTGTTCGGTGAACTTGACGGACAACCCCGTCCCCCTCCATTGGAGTTGCAGAGTAAACTGCACCCTGATCTTGGGGACACCGAACTACCATATACAAACAGGCATCCCAATGATCCTGTATTTTACCTCGAACATGGTTCCGCAAACACACCAGCTGACCTTCATCAAACCCCTAATCATTAACCAACTCATTGTGTTTCCGATTTCGTGGTGTGGCTTGTTCCTCCAACTAAGCCTTCACATACTCTTGAAGCACCTGCAAACTTTCCTGATGGTTTTGTACCCATTCCTCCAAAGGTCCACCATACTGACTGATCCCGGCAGGAGCCTGAAGATAGTGTATCGGTAATCGAGGCTCACAGCCAGACCTTAAATAAAAAGGCATCATCCAGTCATTTGGTGGGGTGTAGTATTGTAAGCTTCTCTGCTGGAGGAAGTGTGTGAAGCAAATTGTGCAAAAAAAATATTAAAGCAACACCAGGGAGGTTTACATCTAGATCCTTAAAATGATCGACCTGCAATTCCACCTTGAAAATCCAATTACCATATAAAGGATACAAGATGTAAAGATGACAAATGACATGGCACACATTTGTTGTTTAGACTGTTGTGTCAGGTTAATTGAAAGCTGAAGGATCTTAGTGTTTACTAGTCTAAGTAACAGAATGTCTAAACACTGTGCTTGCCTTTATGGGTTTTTAAGCAGAACATATAGGTATAGAAACATATTAACATTACGTTTCACGATTCACTGACTGGAGAATAGGAGAATATACACATCAATATTACTACTTAAGTTAACTAACCCTAATCCCAACCCCTATTGGCATGGAGCCCGCCAGGGTTCAGGTGAGATATAAATCTGTAATCTGTATCAATGGTTTTGCTATCCATACCCACCCTATTAATGTTAGCTTCCCAGGGTTTCTTGTTAGACAAGCTCTGTGTCTCTCTATACCCCCATTTACTGCACGACTGATTGTCCATTTATAAAGAATCAAATAGGGTGAAGATGGTTTTAGTTTACAATTACTCTGGAAGGTGACCAGATTAAAAAAAACTAAATACCATGCCTACGTGTATGTAATCTCCATCCCAGTCCCCATTTTCCCCATAATCCTCGTTTTGATAGTGCCAATTTGTGTAATGTGAGTTTTTTTTTTTTTTTAAAAACTGTTATAGAAGAACATACTGGATGCCACATGTGTACAATTACCCCTTTCTAATTAGTGGGGTCCGTTGTGTCAGCTACAGCCTTTACTAACATACACATAAGTATACAGTCTTACAGCACTTTTGTTTTCCTTTTGTATTTAATGGTTTTCCATTTAGGGGGCAGCATGGTGGTGCAGTGGTTAGCACTGTTGCCTCACACCTCTAGGGCCCGGGTTCGAGTCTCCACCTGGGTCACATGTGTGTGGAGTTTGCATGTTCTACCCATGTCATCGTGGGGTTTCCTCCGGGTACTCTGGTTTCCCCCACAGTCCAAAAACATGCTGAGGCTAATTGGAGTTGCTAAATTGCCCATAGGAGTGTATGCGTGAGTGAATAGTGTGTGAGTGTGCCCTGCGATGGGCTGGCCCGCCATCCTGGGTTGTTCCCTGTCTCGTGCCCATTGCTTCCGGGATAGGCTCCAGACCCCCCGCGATCCAGTAGGATAAGCGGTTTGGAAAGGCTGCCTAACGCCCTTAATTTGTTTGCAATTTCGCCAGGTAGGCTACCTTCTTTAAACTGCGTTTTGCTAGACTACACATTTCGAGATGTTTTATTGTAGTCTTGGTAAATATATATATATAGTTTAGCCTAACCCAGCCACTTAAGGGAGCAAGCCAGCTCAGGTAGGTGCCAGTCCCAAGCCCGGATTAATGGAGAGGGTTGGCGTCAAGAAATAAAGAGAAATAAAGACAACTAATACTCCTAGTTTGCGAGATCTGACTGCAATGGCAGCACTGCTACAAGGGTGTGGATAAATCTATACAAATATCACCTGCATGCACATTACTTCTTTTACAATAACCAACTCCTGATCCATACTGTTAGTCGTGAAAAAAAAACTATCGTGTACATAGAGGCCCTGTGTAAAAAGATAACTGCCAAGGAAAAGATCAAAAACATTTATTTCAAGGATACAAAGTTTTTATGGTCATGTACAGTGTACAGTGCAATTCTTATTTGATTAACTTGAATGTCTCCACAGACTAGACGATTAAACAAATAAAGCAGCGCAACATTACAATAACTAATAACAAATAAACAAAGCTCACGAGTACTATTACAGTATTTATATCATTTATTTAAACTTAATTTTACCAGGTAAATTAACTACAAAGCAGTTACCACTGCTTTGCCTGCTTCTCGGGAGAAATAGCAGATATACGTCATGTATGTGACTAAATTCTTAAGCCAATAAGGGCAAAGTTGTGTCGTAATGGAGGCGGATCCAGTTTGTGCAGCCGGTTAAAGACACTACGGGCATGTAAATGGAGAACGAAATTATAGTTATACCGAATCTCCTACACACAATACCAAGGTTACCAACTTTGGTCAGCTGACCGGAGTGAGACGTTCAATTCCCGTAAGATTTCTTTGCGCCAGCCTGAGAGTCTGAAAACACGTCACACCAGATGCATGAGAGATGGAAACCTGGGATATTCAGTCGAATCAGATCAAATATGATGCTAAGTTAGTACTAAGTTAAAATATGTTCCGGACTTGTAACATGCACCCATGATTTGGAACAGTCAGCAGGCTGTCTCTGGCCACGCCCCCTACACTCGGTCCGGCCCCTGGCTTTTCCTGAATTCTGATTCCTTTAGATAAACATTGACTTCATTAATATTGTTATTGATTTATCGACAGACCATCATACGTTTTAGACGTTATAATAACAACACTCTATTGATCCCCAAAGAGAGAAATTCTCTCCTTGCCTGCCCCCTCTTACTGTCCATGATACACAAGCACATATGTAGAAAAACGTCAGCTTGGAAGTCAAGGCTGGACTTAACCTACTCCTTAGGGTTCAACTGGAAACTGCCCCATGGCCGAGCGGTCTAAAGCCTCCTGCGCAGCGAAAATGGCCTTTCAAAGTAAGGGGTATTCTGTTCTCCGAAGTAAGGCGTGGGTTCGAATCCAACTTCCGACAAAAGTTCTTCAATCGCTACAGCAGAATTTGAGCCACTGATCGGCTTTAATTGCTTTGTTTTATTTTTGCGTTTCAGGCAAAACTACATAACACTTAAGAGGTGCAGGATGATCTGTCTTGCTCTCGCGAGGTTTTTGTACGACGTGACATGGTGACATAATGCAGCGGACGATAAAAATCTAACCACAATGCATTGCGTCAGGACCAGAATGTATTGCTTTAAGCCAGCGCTGTATGTGGGTACATGAAGTGGAAAGCACCCAATAACAAACATAACATTTAAAAAAAATCTACAAACTAGTGGGAATATAAAATAAAATAAATGTGTCTGGGCAAATTGGTAAGTTAAATTAAATCGTTTTAAGCAGTGTTAAGCAGTGTGTGGTTTTAAACACGAGTAGCATGTACCGTGTTGACGGCGCATGAACGTATCTTGGCAGCACATGTAAAACTTAGATTTGCAAGCGGGATGTGAAACAGCATTTAGGTGTTTAAAACAGCAATAGAGTGCGTGTTTGTTCACGCAGTTACAATGTTTAGTTGTTATTTCTGTGGAACATCAGTGCAAACCCTTAGGGAACATGTTTTACATGTCAAACTTCACCGTCATGAACCACGATGCGTGTTCAAGTGTGGCGCTACAGATTGCCACAATACGTTTCGTTCATATGGGGAATTTAAGGCTCATTTTTACCGTAAACATAACACAGATTCATATATTGATACTACAAATGCCCTTACGGTGTTTACGTGTAATATGTCTATGTGCCAGCGCCAATGTCGCGATGTCAGATCACTAACAGCTCACTTAAAGGAACATATAGCCGAAGGACGTGTTGTGACATGTCCGGTGACAGGATGCGACCATACGTTCACTGTGAGATCGTCGTTTACAGCCTACATGTCCAGGAAACACAGACAATGTTCTGTGGACAGTATAAGAGATCTTTATAAGGAGACAGTTTCTCAGTTTCTTGAAACTGAACCGTTAGTTACAGGCCCTACAGAGAGATTTAGTGAGACTGATGAAGGTGAAGTCCATCTTACAGAAAATTTCAGTGACCTTTTTCTTAGAAATATTTCTCTTTTCTACTTGAAATTACATGGGCAGTTTCTTCTGCCAGCATCAACTATACAAAATATTATTGAAGAGATGCTAAGCATACATGAACTAGGACAGACATATACTTTGAATAAATTAAGTGCATTCCTGAAAAGTGACTTAACTGAATTAACAGATGAGGTTATTGGTAGTATATGTGATGTTGTGAAGGAATCTGACCTTTTCACCATTAGTCATGAAGGACCAATGAGAACCAATTTTTCAAGAACTAGGGCTTTTAAACAGATGTTTAGATACACAGAACCTGTAAAGTTGTACTTAGGAAGGGATGAAACAAGGTCACAGAGGTTTGCCTACTATGTTCCATTGAAAGACACTTTGAGACATTTACTGGAGTCAGACTTATGGCAGAATTGTGCTGCACAGGGTACATACGTACCATACACTGATGTGCTTTGTGATGTCAGTGATGGTCAGGTATATAAAAACAATGAGTTCTTTTCTCAAAACCCATCATGTCTAAAACTAATTCTATATCAAGATTCTTTTGAGGCGGTGAACCCATTAGGTTCAGCAAAAAGCAGCACAAAGTAGTAGCTGTATATTTGTCTCTGGCTAATTTACCACCTCATCAAGTACAGACCACATGTCACTTGTAATGCTGTGTCAGGAAAAAGACTTCAAACACTTTGGCCATGACAAAGTTTTCTCAAGGCTCATTGCAGACTTAAAAGACCTGGAAGACAATGGAATAACGGTGGCAGAGGAAAAAGTTAAAGGGACTGTTTTGTGCATTGCAGGGGACAATTTGGGGTCTCATAATATCGGTGGATTTACAGAAAATTTTAGTTTTTCTGAATATTTCTGCAGGTATTGCCGGACAACCCGAACAGATTTTCAAACAGATCCAAATGCATTTTACAGTCTGAGGAACAACAAAACGTTGAAGGTATAATATCTGAGTTTTAATTCATTGAATTACTTCGATGTTTGTATGCCTGGCCTGCCACCTTGTTTAGGCCATGACATTTTTGAGGGTATCCTTTCCTATGATTTAGCCCTTTACCTGAAGTACTTCATCAAGCAAAAAAAGTGGTTCACTTATTCAATTCTGAATAGACGCATTAAGAAATTTAAGTACAGTGGCTCTGATGTGTTGAGTAAGCCATGTGCAGTAAACTCCAATGGAGTAAAGCTTTATGGTCAGGCTGTTCAGAACTGGAATTTTCTAAGACTTCTTCCTGTGATCATGTGTGACAAGGTGAAAGAGCCCACAGATGATGATTGGCAGTTGACCCTTCAGCTAAAAGACATTGTGGAGCTGATTTGTGCACAGAAAATTTTATTGCCAGAGGTTGCATACCTTGACGTTCTTATCCAAGAATATCTTGCTTGTAGATTTTCTTTCTTTCCAGGACATAGGTTAAAGCCTAAGCATCACTACTTGCGACACTACCCTGCACTGATTTTAAAGTTTGGTCCTTTGATCAGGTTGTGGACAATGCGATTTGAAAGTAAATAAGGCACCATGGCAACAACAGTCAGAACAGCATCCAGTTCACAGCTAGTTTTAAAAATTGCTTTAACGCAGAGTGATTACAGGAAATAGGTGTACTGCTTAATATTAATTAAATTATTAAAATGTGCTAATAATAGACATATTTGTCAGTCAGACATTGTGCTTTTTAAAGAGCAGAAGGGATACATTAAATTACGATTATATTGTCCTTACTGTATATATTTTTACATTTTTCCCCTCAATGATTGTCAAGTGATCACAATTCTTACTGTGCTTTACCCCTCACTTGATAGAGATGTACCAAAACTGAACATATAACTGGATTTCACTCAGAATAACCAGGCCTTCTTTTTGGACTCTTTATCCCTTTTTATTTTATCTTCGCTTTCCTCAAGCCAGGCATTTACAGGTGAAAAACCTTAAACCACAAAACACCAACTTTCACCAATCTATCTTATGAGCAAACACAAAATTTTACTTTAAATGCATATATATATATATATATATATATATATATATATATATATATATACATACACACAAAATATACAATAAATGACCAATCTCAGCTTCAAATTTCCACACAATTATACATAACTTGTTCTGAATAAAATTCCTCCAAACATCAAAGTTTAAGATCAAACCACTGGGGAAACACATAAATGAGTTACTCAACGCAATAAATTGCAATGAAAAGCTAACCAATTAGACAATCGAACAATAGGTTTAACACTTCTGCCCATATGAATTATTAAAAGGAAAGTTCACCCTTAATACTTTTTTTTTTTCTTTTTAGCAATTTAATATTTAACTTTTAGATAAACTAAAAATAGAACCCCCCCTTTTAAACCGCATTAATGCAAACATCTGAATCAATAAAACAGCATTCCACATATTGTCATTAAGACACTTACAGCACACCATTTATTCCTAATACAGTCAAATACCACAACTCATATAATGTTACAAGCCAGCACCAGCGCCTCAATGCCTCATTAGCGCACCCCATTAAGAAATAAACCCCACTCGCAACAGGTAGTGCTTGCTACAAATAACATTTGCAACAAAGTCCAACACGCATGGTTCATGGTCTTACCGGCTGTCCGTTCAGAGTCTACTTTTCAGTACACAATCGCAGCACAGTTCCAGAAGCACTTGGTGTAGATTTGACCCTTTGCTTGTCGCGCTACCAATGCGTTTTGCCGACTTTATCCAAAATAAAGAGCAGGTGCGTCCGTTAATGCCTTCCCCTCGGGTGCACACAGGTGAGTAAACTTTGGTTCCGCATGACCACTTGCGTGAACGACGTAACCACTTGCTGGAATGACGTTCATCGCAACAATGATATAAATATTTTCCCCCCTGACATATAATCAGTGTAAGCACACAAACACATTGGCCGGTTATCCTATTCATTCAGTTCCACGGACAGTGACCTGTGTTACTGTGCTGTGACATCTGGTTCCTTCATTGGCTCTGTATATTTCTATAAATGACTAAATGGCTCTGTTGTAGAAATTTCCAGCCAGAGACTTGGTTCCTATATAACGAGAAGATTTTATTTTTACTCGGACTGAGAAGCTACAGAAAATCATCTCTGCATGTGATCTCCCCTTTACTGCTCAAGCAGAGCACACGCACATCAGCAAGTGTCAAGGCAGCAAGTGCATACAAACAACTTCTCAGGGCCTTCAGGAAGAGTCAGACTGCGGTGTCATTCAGAGATACCATTGTCTAAGACTTGCACTAAAACATTCTATGCACTTGGGCATATTTAAACAAAGTAGTATGGTACCTATGTCAGAATCCATCCCTGCCTTGTCCTGTTCACATGTCACTGGCCATCCTATTCTCTCCTCTGTCTTGTACCCCTTAGCCCATAGTGTGTTTGCCTGCTCATCGGGCCACCATGTGGCTTAACGG
The DNA here is from genome assembly GCF_023856365.1 of Brienomyrus brachyistius. Lineage (NCBI taxonomy): Eukaryota > Metazoa > Chordata > Actinopteri > Osteoglossiformes > Mormyridae > Brienomyrus > Brienomyrus brachyistius. The sequence goes on from NC_064554.1 coordinate 122,791, forward strand.
GCCAAGTGGTTGGCCACCGTGCCTGACTCCCCTTTTGATTGTGGGTTTTGAGGATATCAGTGGGTCTGTGTTTTCATGATTGTCCCCCAGGCCACCATGCAGCTCAGCCCTTGATTCCAACTACAGTAGCAATCAGGTGGTTCTCGGTCTACTAGGACTGTATAACAGGATTCTTCACCCATTCTATCTTTACTCCTTCAGCCGCATACATGAGTCAGACCTATAGGTTATTCAAATTCCGTCCTGCCAAATTTACTGGACAGGAAGTGGACACTGCAAATGAATGTGTGAATACGCCAATACCTACATCTTTACAAGTTACATTAAGGGGTTTGGTACAGTAAATGGCTGTGAGGTGGGATTTCTTCTTGATGTCTGTTTGTAGCCCGTCCACCAGCAGCTGCTGCTGTATTTATCACACCAAGCAGGGAAAGTATATTGCTAAATTTTCCTTAGTTCAATTACGCTTGATTAAGCTAATTAAGCCGGCTATGTTATTTACATTCAGAAGGATGCCGCCATATTGGGTTATACACAGATGCCACGATAGCTCACACTCACATTCCCTCTTCATTATTTTTCTAAACACACTCTATCCTGCCTTGTCACCTGCAACAAGATCTCACTCCCTGTAGCAATAAAAGTCTTTCTTATGATTGAGCAGATTTCTGCTTCTCTCCTAACCATGGGCATCCAAAGTAAGATGAAGCAAAATGTTAGGAAATTTGATAACACATGGTTACTCTTTTGGTAACAGTGACTTTGGTTTTATTTTGATAGATGTAAACTACATAATATGGTCTTAACCTTGTTTTCTGTCCTAAAAGCAAACTTTTATGTTACAGGAGAAAAGTGCACAGCTGCTTGGATCAACCCCAGCTAATCAGCGCATATGGGAATCTTTTCAAAATACCATGTGAGTCTTATGCAATTTACCCAATTAATATAAGCTCTTTAGATGACGCTTAAATAATCAATTCCCATCAACTTAGTGTCAAAACACAAACTCAGTGGCAAAAAAGTGAAGGGCAACAGACTAAGTTGTGAAAATGAAATCTGCATGTGATGAAAGGGCATGTGACTGTATCGCGATGATTATAATCATCAGATCAAACGGACCACGGAGTTGGCGGTATGGTCACACTGCTGGTCCCATGTCAGTAGGGTATAGCACACCCCTGGGCCCGGATACTACTAGGATGTCACTGGTGTACCACTGTGCCGTCAGAGTGTGGTGTGTCACTCCACAGCATTGGCAGGATTGCTCCTCTCCCTGCAGCACCACCATACGCACATGACGGTCATCTGTGGTACTGCAGAACTGAGATGTATCGCTGAACATGGTAGGACGCCAGTCGTCATCAGTCCATCAGTCCATGCCTCCCAGTGACTACACCACTCCAAACGCAACCGTTTCTGTGCTATTGTGAACGGCAGCCTATACATGGGACGGTGAACCCGTAGTCCAGCTGATGCCAGTCATCGCGACACGATGATATAGGGTGTTGTAGAGAGTCCAGTAGCTGTGTCCATATATCAGGCGCAGGTGTCATGGGGATCTGTGATGCTTGGAGCACAATCCGACGATCCTTCCTTGGCGTGGTCTGTCTTGGATGACCAGAAACTTCACGACGTGTGTGGATGCCTCACGTGCCCATTGGTTTCAATATCAGGCCACTGTGATATCCGCATGGCCCACATGCAATTGCAGCACATGACCACCTGGCTTCATGTAAACCCGCAATGCAACCCTATCAAACTCCGTCAAGTGCCGTTAACACTGTCTAATGTGACTACGAGGCATCCTGTGTCTGGTGATTAAACATGCCAACTCCTTGCAATTTGAATCATTTACATATCCATCACTGGTCTGCACATGTACCAGATTACATCTTTAATCGGATAGTTACTTCTGGGTTCTCAACTTTTTTTTTCATAATACCCCTTAAGTGTATATGCCCTTCACTGATGAGAAATTCATCAACATCTAAGTCCTACATTCATGTACAATGCATATTAAATGAATATTTTGTCACTATTAGTTTTGATGTATCATTCTTTGAATGCACTCAATTGAATCATGGACAGTGGTTCCACATGGAAAAAAATGAATATTCCGAAAAGGAAAAATCCTTCTTCGGTTGATACATTCACTTTGTGTTCTGAGAATTTTTCCCTTGAGTGCCTTGTACAGTATGTCTAGTGTGTTTTTGGTGTGAATGTGGCCATAATCATACAAGGAAAAAACCACTGACTTGTAGTGAACATGTAAAACCGCAACATGCAGTGTCATACGTAACTGAAATAAGAAATGCTGGATTGCCTGAGTTGCATGCGTGCATGTTTTTTAATATGGGCAACATGGTTCCCTGAGATGCCTCAGTGTTGCTCACCGCCATCTCTAACACACAACCTCACAAACCATCTTAAAACTACTGAAAGAAATAATTGGCTACACTGCAGCTCCACTGTTTTGTTTGGCACCCCTGCATGTCCTGCATTGTGTGGGGAAAAAAGCTGAAGGCTGAGGAATGTTACATAACACAGCTAGAATGTAAAAACTCTCTCTGGTGTAATTCACTGCGTAAAACCAATGGTCCTAAGTGTGGTGTCTTCTTCATAACACTCCCTGATGTTTGTGTCCGTGACCATGAGATAGGGTGGCTGCTTTTCTTCCTTGCTTTCCTTGTATTCCTACGTTTCCTCCCCAGCCTTGGTTGGTAGGTCAGGCAGCATCACCTTGTTTTAATAGACCCAGGTGCAATTTATCTTGAAATTAGACTCAAGTGCAGAAAATGTTCTATCAGAAGTCTTTGACAATCTCTGAATTACACAGAAATCTGACTTCTTCTGAAGCTGTGAAATTGTTCATCTGTATTTGCTGCATTGGTACTTGTTGATGTGCGTGTGCCCTGCTTAAGGAGTAAAGGGGAGATGACATGCAGAGCTAGTTTTCTGTAGTTTATTTTCTTTGTCTGAATAATAATATTCTCTTCATATAGGAACCCAGTCTCTGGCTGGAAATTTCTACAATAGAGCCATTTAGTTATTTCTAGAAAAATATTTAGAGCCAATGACCTGATGTCATAGTAACACAGGTCACTGTCCGTGGTGCTGAATTCTCTACTTGATGGGCTGGTGCTGAATGAATAGGCCAGGTGTCTGTGTGCTTCCACTGACTGGCACCCAGACATATAATGACTTTTAACAATGAAGGGGGAAAAGTCCAGACAGGAAATTAGTCAACAGTAATTAGTAATCAAATATAGTTCTCATTTATCATTATGTAAATTTCAAAAACCTTTTCTGACTATTAATCTGCACGTTGCAATAATTTAATATTAACTAACTTGCTGTAACGTAAAGTGAAAAACAAGTTTTAAAACTAGCTGTGAAATTTTTGATGCTGTTGACCTGAATGTTGTTGCCAGAGCCTTAGGATACGTCTCTACACATAAGTGAGGGGATGGATGCACTATTCTATGGAGGCTTCTGAAGAGAATTATTATCCCAAATTTAAATTGAGAGAGATGATTAATTCCTTTTTAATGCAGTCTGCCTTAAGAGCCCCTGTTCTGCCGTTGATCTTTTGCATGGATGCTATCATGTATTAGTTTACTCTATGAAATTTAGTTTGAATTTTGATCACATGTCAAACTAAAGCATTTTGGACTGGATTCCTGAGTTCTTTTTAACGCTGTTAAGTTACATTTTTATTTCAGCATAATTACAAGTTCCCGCAGGGAAGAAATAAGTCAGTTACTTAATAAATGACTATAAAGTAGTTGCTGCAGTATATATTCCATAAATTTACTGAACTGGAGTTTTATGCATCCTTACAAAGTAATAACTGTATGTGTTCTTTAAGTATGAAAGAGTTTAGGACATTGTCACCTGCAGTGGACGGCCACGTGTCCCCATAATTATAACTTTAGATTATATTTCTGCATGACTGAGTATTCACTGAGTACCTGGTAGTGTTGGATGATATTTACGTCTCATATTTACCATTTATGTCAGTCTTCAAAGTGTGTGGATTATTAAGGTTGGTCTTGGTTGTTTTCTTCCCTGGAGAAACAGAAGTTTAATGCCATGATGCCACAGCAGCTCGCCGTTCCTGTCAGTACGGTGGAGGTAAGAGTTTGAAACATTCATCAGCCTGTCAGCTACGCATCTCGCCTGGACATGGGACTCAGCTTTTATTCTTCCATAATACCGCTTAAGTACCTCACTCTACTCAATCTCAGTACTGTTTAAGGGTAAATAACTTTTGTCACTGACTGCCAGAGATTATGGCAATTAAATGGAAAATATGAAGCAGACATATGAAATACAGTGGGCTGTTTGCAGTAAGTTGGGCTTAGGGTTAGTAATGGGGCTTTTTCCACTGACTTCTGCTTCTGTGCCCTTTCTTCACACTGCTGTTCAACTGTCCTCTTTATAGGAGGGAGGAGCAGCGCAAATGCAGCCGACAGATATAAAGCCATGTGCTGGCAGCAGACGCTTCGCACCCCTTAATAGCATATCTGTTGCTGGTAAGACTGTCTGTGCTGCCGGTCATCTCAGTAACCAGGTGAAACTCCCCAGGCAAGATCAGGACAATGTTGTGTTGAGTTTCAGTGAGTTTCCTGTGTGTAAAGCCAGTTTTGGGGTCAATGTGGAGCCTGGTCCAGTCATGAGCTGGGGAGACGTGACCAAGGCTGCACTGTTACTCTTGTGTGTCTTTTCATTCAAAACTCTTTTTTTTTTTATTTCCCCATAGTGTCCATCATCTTGAGCAGCACCGGCTGTCATTTAGCACAAAAGATGCCTGTTCAGTTTTCCATCTGAACAAGAGCCCTCTGGACCCAGGTGTGCACTACATGAGCACTTTGTTCCTGACTCCTTATCAGCGTTTACATTTACACTCTCAGCCAGTCTTTAATCTGCAAAGTTACGCTTGGTGAGATTTATACAGACACGAGTAAAGAGGATTTTCTCACTTTTCCCAAATTCCCTCTAAGTCTGTATTTTCACCTCTTGAATGCTGGGATTTGTAGGCCCAGCTCTTCACCATGTATAACAACATCACCCTCAACGCTAGAGAAACCAAGGAGCTGATCCTGGACTTTCGCAAACGGATGACTCCCCAAAGTCCTATCTACATCGCAGAGGATGCTGTAGAGGCTTCAACAGCTTCCAGTTCCTCGGGCACACAGCTTCTGGCGGTCAAAGGCATCGTCTTCAGGTGCTGCCTCAGAAAAGCAAGCAGCACCTTGAGAGACTCTAGCCACCCAGCACTGTCACTTTTCACCTTCCATCCATCCATCTGCACAAGCATTTCCAGATTTAGAGACAAGTTTCCTCCCCATTGCTGTTAACCAGCCAGTGACGCTGACATTTCCTCACACTGCCACTGTTACCTCATTCTGTACTGTTACTGTGTCTGTCTATGCTGGTGCCATTACTTTAATTTTATTTATATAGTATTATCACTGGTTATACTGTTGAGGTGCAACTACAGACAATTTTTCTTTGAATTAATCTAGCGACTATTTTCCCAAGCTGTTGATTCATCAAAACTATTATTTTTCCTCCAGAAAATCAGATTGACCGTTTAAGTTAATATTATTTTAAGAACAACACAAACTACGTCATTGCGGGGTTTTAGATAATGGACACTATACAGATATTTTTTTCGCCCACCATTCAATAAGCAGATAAGTAACTTGTCTAAAATATTTAGATTTGTATTGTGATCCCCAAAAGTTAGTAATCTGTATAAAATCAGTGTATCTTTGTTTTTTAAATTTGATTCTGTAAATCAATGTACACTGAACAAAAATATAAACGCAACACTTTTGTTTTTGCTCCCATTTTTCATGAGATGGACTTAAAGATCTACAATTCATTCCAGATACACAATATTACCATTTCTCTCAAACATTTCTCACAAATCAGTCTAAATGTGTGATAGTGAGCACTTCTGCTTTGCTGAGATAATCCATCCCACCTCACAGGTGTGCCACATCAAGATGCTGATCTGACATCATGGGTAGTGCACAGGTGTACCTTATACTGCCCACAATAAAAGGCCACCCTGGAATGTGCAGTTTTGTCTCACAGCAAAATGCCACAGATGCCACAAGCATTGAGGGAGCGTGCAATTGGCATGCTGACAGCAGGAATGTCAACCAGATCTGTTGCTCGTGCATTGAATGTTCATTTCTCAACCATAAGCCGTCTCCAAAGGCGTTTCAGAGAATATGGCAGTACATCCAACCGGCCTCACAACCGCAGACCACGTGTAACCACACCAGCCCAGGACCTCCACATCCAGCAGGTTCACCTCCAAGATCGTCTGAGACCAGCCACTCAGACAGATAATGCACGGCCCCATGTTGCAAGGATCTGTACACAGTTCTTGGAAGCTGAAAATGTCCCAGTTCTTGCATGGCCAGCATACTCACCGGACATGTCACCCGTTGAGCATGTTTGGGATGTGCTTGACCGGCGTATACGACAGCGTGTACCAGTTCCCACTAATATCCAACAACTTCGCACAGCCATTGAAGAGGAGTGGACCAACATTCCACAGGCCACAATTGACAATCTGATAAACTCTATGCGAAGAAGATGTGTTGCATTGCATGAGGCAAATGGTGGTCACACCAGATACTGACCGGTTCTGAGTCCCCAGACCCCCAATAAAGCAAAAAACTGCACATTCCAGGGTGGCCTTTTATTGTGGGCAGTATAAGGTACACCTGTGCACTACCCATGATGTCAGATCAGCATCTTGATGTGGCACACCTGTGAGGTGGGATGGATTATCTCAGCAAAGCAGAAGTGCTCACTATCACACATTTAGACTGATTTGTGAGAAATGTTTGAGAGAAATGGTAATATTGTGTATCTGGAATGAATTGTAGGTCTTTAAGTCCATCTCATGAAAAATGGGAGCAGAAACAAGAGTGTTGCGTTTATATTTTTGTTCAGTATAGAATAAGCCCAGATTTTAACCTAAAAATTTTCCTCAAATGTTTATTCAGTGGAGATAAGTACAACCTCTAAAGATAGGCCTACACCCGTTTTGGCAGTGTCTCCGGATCCCATGACAAATAATGCCTTCAGTACATCCTCCTCAACCCACACTGAAAGCAGAAGTGCTATGGGCTTTGCAAACGGTTTGCCGACATCACTCCTATACGTCCAATGATGACATTCACACCGTCTCCAGGGTGATGTTCCCTGACTCGCAGGGTCACTTGTGGTAAAGATAAAACCGCTTTTCTTGCGCGATTTGGACTCGCTCCATATATTAAAAGGGAGCTTCGTTGTCATGTTTGACGTAAGTATGAACAGGACCATCAAAAGAAAACAACTGGATGTGCATGTCAGGTATTGGGTGAATTATGAGAATGGCTCTCGAGTGCAGTCCTGGTTCTGGGATCACAGTACATGAGCCACTCCACCGCTGAAGACTTACTGGAGAAGTTTAAGGTAAGCCATTCAATAACATTTAAACTCATTAACGAACCCATGATTTTTAAATATCCATGGTTTATCTTTACATGTGTTTAAATGGGAGAACCATATTTATTGGTAAGCATATTTTAAAGATTTTATTGCTGCTTCATGGCTTTTGCTGCAAAAAAAATAGTTCATTGAGGAAATAGAATGTTTAAGTGTTGTGTAGCAACATGTACAGCTGTTGTACAGGCAAAAACTCTGGCTCAGTCCAAAGGAGGTGGATATAGGAATGGCTGTCATCAAGGTGGGACTTCTGTGAATTCACTGGTATCTTTACATACAAATGTATCAAACAATTGTGAAGTAAAAAATATGTGAATAACATGGAGTTTGAGCTGGTTTGATATGTACAGCTGAGGTAGTGTTAACCTTGGGCTGAGTGTGCAGAAAGATTCTGGAAATTTGACAAACCATCTTTTTGTCAGAGACAGTCAGGAGCCAAAGGCAGTGGAAGTGACCTTGGTGTCCTTCAGATTAAAAAAAATTGCCAGATTGTGCTCTCAAAAATGTGCAAAAAGGCCTTGGATAAATGCCCTCTGAAGTACTCGATTGTACATGAGATGACGTGCTTGGACCCAAACAAAATGCACACCAGCCAGATAACTGCCAGCAGAAAAGGAGAAATCTCATGCAGAAGTTTGCGCAGGAGAATCGGTTGGCAGGCAGGATATCTGCTGGTAAATCATAGGATAAGAATAGGATAGTTCAGAATATTATTTTTAAATTATGCTTTTCTTTTTTCACATCTAACTGAATCAGGGACGGATTACAAACCGGGTTAGCGGGGCCGCTGCCCAGGGGCCCTTGGGGTGCAGGGGGCCCGTGGGCCCCAAGCCCAAAACAATTTGCAACGCTTATCAGCAATGTATTTTCGTTTGTCTATTTTAGAGGGCCTACATTCTTTGATCCTCTGCCTACAAGGTCCCCTGACCCTATAGGGAGGGTGTTTGGCTGCCAAGGGCCCTTGACTTGTGGTGGTTGTGGTGGTGGTGCAGGTGGTGGTGGTGGGGGGGGGCCTCGCGAACGTTTTACCCAGGGGCCCACACAACCCATAATCCGTCCCTGAACTGAATAGTGTTAACACGTAGATTTTAGCAGTATTTAGAAGACCGACTCTTGGTGTTTGAAAAGAAGCATCAGCCCAGTTATATTTTCTTTGATGAGCCTAGAGATATCTCAAGATTAAATTAAAATGATTGCACATTTATGGTATCATAGGAAAATTGGGTTATAAATCACTTTCCTATTCTACATGTGATTCTGTGTATTGACATTGTTGATCTGCATCTAATCTACTGTAATTAATGTAATTACAGGTGATGCAATATCCCAGCAGTCTGATAATCACCTGCACAATGAGGCAAAAGGCTTGGATTTTATATCCTTCATTCCTTCAGCACCATCCAAAGTTGATGTCTTTTTACATCAAAAAGTTAGTGGGCCTTATCCTGACCTCTGGATGTTCTGCAAGAACTTGCTGCTGCTGTCCTATGGGCAAGCCGAAGTGGAACGAATAGAGGTGGAGACCTGCAACTTATCAGAGGAAACAGTTGTTGCACAGAGGCTTATATGCGACCATGTCAGAGTGTGTGGGGGAGCAACCAAAGCGCCTCTGACCAAAGGTGAAAGATGAGCGAAAAGCAAAAAAGAAAACTTGAGGAACTCAAGAGGAAGAGAGTCTCACTGGAAAGTGTATGTGAGAGTTTACAAAAGGATGCTGAGCACATGGCAGAGGAAGCAGAGAGTGCTGCTGGAACCAAAAGGGCAACATTACTTACCAAGTCCAATACTCTGAGCCGACGAGCGAAGGAGGAGAAAGAGCAGTTGGTGGTCTTAAATGCAGATACTGAAGAATAGGCTACTGAACTGTGACTCCTAACACATCAAGAGTGAATCGGTGGAAACAAAAATATTTAGGTTCTTTGCATTTTTGGAGTATTTTACTTTCTGTGCCTGTTTGTACATTGTTCACAGCCATAATACTTTATAATTACAAGGTAGTTTTATGTTAGAGCTCTTGCTCCAATAAATATGTGCCTTGTAATTAACTAAATTCTAGGCTATTCAGTTTTTTTTGCCCTCGTGATGGTCGTGGGTTGTGAAAAAAGCCTTCTTCTTAGGGGTACCGCTGGGGCCAGCCGGGCGTATGTCGTGGCTTCAGTGAGTACTTATGTTTGTCATGCTGCCTGTGTACTTTATAGCGGCACAACATATTTCTGCAAATTGCATGCGTCAAATTGTCTGTCTCTCTTAAAAAATATGAAGTGTCACCAAAATTTTAAACGGGGAATCAATCTCAATGAAAAATATTCGTCAAGTAACGTTTCTAAAATAATATAGACATACTAATAATTATATATTAATAAATCGGATGAACGATGCATCCCAAATTGTATCCGCTGCGCACTTCTTAATCAGGGCAATCGCATCGTGGAGGTTTCTGCAGACGCCCAAAAAGACTTACTTAAGAAAACTGTTGCATGATAATTTGTACCATTTTCAAGGGTGGGGGGCGTGCAGTAGATGCCCCCTTTATTTTTGTGCTTCTGCCGTTCAAACCGAGCAGCACTGAGTTTGTCATGGCACCTGACGCCAAATCTACTGCTTAGCTGCTACAGACAGAACTATCTTCAAATCACCACTAGGGGGTGTCAATGCTGCAGCTTCGTTCTATGGTTGATCTTTTTCAAAGACAGTTTTTTTTCTCTCTCTCCACATAATCAACTTAACTGATTAGCGTGCTTTCATAGTAATGGTTTTTAATCCGTGTTAATCTTCTGAACAATGACTAGTAAAGGTTCTATGAGGTTGTCCTACTTACTATGGATTTTAAGTTTTTTATCAAGGTGTTAAAACGTACCACAGTTGCCAGTCCTGTGTTTTATGTCTAGCAATTTGTACAGTTTCTTCAGTATAAACACATGCCATGATCTGTGAGAATCTCCTCCAGAACTCTGCATTTCCTCAAGATCTTTTTGTAATATTGCATCATGGCACTGCTCAGAACAACACAGATGGTGCATAACAACACAAGGGAGTACAAGACAACATGGTGCAGAAACAGTGCGATACAAAGCAGGACAAAACTGGATGATACGTGGTCAGTGGTGGATAAAGTGCAGTAACAGCTGTACAGTGCAGCTGCCGTGGAAATGACTGTTACAGGGGATGCAAAAGCTGCAGGTTTGAATTGTTTGGCGAATGAAGCTGTTCATGAATCTGCTAGTCAGTGTTTGTGGATGGTGGTCAGAGTCCTGGATTATAGACTGAACCTTGTTACTGTGGCAGTTAAAGTACAGCTGGTCAATGGAGGGCAGTTCAGTGCGAATGATGTTCTTAACAGACTTCGCAATGTACTGCCTTCCTGTCATGTGGCTCCACCATACCATAGTACTACTGTAAGAACTAGGGATGTAACGATACATTCAACTCACCATTTGATACGATTCACGATTCTGAGTTCACGATACAATTTTCTCATTTTTTGCAGAATGAGCTGCAGACAAATATATTCAAAAATATTCTTATATTTATCTTTCTGAACTGTTGACACTGTTGTGAACAGTGCAACTGAATTTGAATAAAATACTGTTGAAAAAAATCCCAAATCAAAATAAGTAAATAAAAAAAAATAAATCAAATAAATAAGCTAAGGTTTGCATGTGCAGCTTTTTAGCGTGCTTTGCCCTTTTAATAATCTTCACTCAGCTCACGGTGGTGCCAGTGGACCTGTTTGTGTATGTTATCAGTCTATTACAATGTTTGCATGCAGTTTATGTCTTGTCTGTGCTTTTCTCGCTGTTTCCTCCTCGTTTGTGATTACCGGAAAGCTAATATGCTGCCACACCGCCAATTGAAGATCGGGCGGTGCGTCCATCCATCCATTTTCTGAAACCACTTAATCCCAACTGGGATCGCGGGGGAGACCGGAGCCTATCCCGGGAACAAGGGGCGCAGACAGGAACCAAGCCCAGGCAGTCACCTACACACCGCAGGTCGCACACACTCACACAACTACAGGGCCAATTTAGACTCACCAGTCAACCTATCCTGCATGCTTTTGGACCGTGGGAGGAACCTGGAGTCCCCGGCGAAAACGGGGAGAGCATGCGAACTCCACACAGAAAGGGCCCTGGACCGAAGCCAGCACTAACCACTGTGCCGTCCTCAGTTTCAAATTCATTCATCATCTCGCGTTCGCTCAAAACCAAAAACTGACGTACGATGTCGACGTGATACGCAGTGACATCTGACGTCAAACTCACATTGTGAAATCAAATGTAATATTACACCAGTTTTTCTGTTAAAGTACTGTGAAGTACTCCTACAATAGTGATTCATTTTCCACATCAGCCGGTTTAAATCTTCATGCATTTGCACCGATTTTTTACTGATTTGTGATTCATCATTACATGCCAGGGCCAGCAGCTCTGCATGGCTCGACCCTCATAAACATTCTCCACACATGCTGTTCAGGCAGTGGCCACAGAAATTCCCCCAGTGAACTTTATGCTTTCTGTCGGAGAGTATGCTGTGTTCTGGCCTTAAACCCTGCATACTACTTTGCAGACTTTGATCCTCTTAACAACAATTGGCATTTCTGGTGGCTGAATATCCATCCATCCGTCATCCAACTGCATGCTTAAAAGCTGTGAATAATAGTAATAATTCTTAAAATTGCAACTATCTAGAATTTCAGCCTAGTTACTCAGCTAAATTACTATTTAAACCTAGAATAATTTCTATAAGGGGCGGCATGGTGGTGCAGTGGTTAGCACTGTCGCCTCACACCTCTGGGACCCGGGTTCGTGTCTCCGCCTGGGTCACATGTGTGTGGAGTTTGCATGTTCTCCCCATGTCGTTGTGGGGTTTCCTCTGGGTACTCCGGTTTCCCCCCACAGTCCAAAAACATGCTGGGGCTAATTGGAGTTGCTGAATTGCCCGTAGGTGTGTGTGTGTGAGTGGATGGTGTGTGAGTGTGCCCTGCGATGGGCTGGCCCCCCATCCTGGGTTGTTCCCTGCCTCGTGCCCATTGATTCTGGGATAGGCTCCGGACCCCCCGCGACCCAATAGGATAAGCGGTTTGGAAAATGGATGGATGGATAATTTCTATATGTGTGATAGAATCAAAAAATATTTTGTTTTACATATAAATCTTCACAAGGTGTATTGCACATGGTATTCCCCAGACACCGCCACCCCAACAGATGCTTTGTTTGTTAAGACAATAGCTCAGAAAGTGGTTGATCGATCTTTTGCAGCTTTTACCAAGGTTTGTACAAGCCAAAATTAAATTTTGAAACGGATCCCTGCCACACCCTGCCCTCCTGAACCTCCCGTTTCCTCCCTAGTGTGGTATAACGTGCCATGCCTGTTCCGCGTTTGTTTTACCTCTCCTTCCTGCCCTTGTGTTACTCATTTCAGGTGCCTCTAGTTTGCTCCCTGCTTAGCCTTGTATAAATGTGCTTCTCAGTCCTGCCTTTAATGTTGCTGCTGCTGTTTGCCTGTGTGTTCTTCCCTGCTTATGATTCCCCCGTGATCCAGTTGTGATCCAGTTGTCTTCATATCATGTATTCAACTCTACTGCCTCAGTCCAGTATTATCTCTGACCATCATCTTATTGCGTTCAATATTTCCCTTGCTCAAAATATTAGCCCCCCGACTCGCTTCTATATGCCAAACGTACAATCACGTCAAATACAGCAAGTAACTTTATCGATAACCTCCCTGAGCTATCGTTTTCAACCAAACTAATGTCGAATTCTGCTGAACTTGATAGCATTACGGATTATTTAGCATCTATGCTTAATTCCACTAGAGAAAATTGCTCAGTTAAAAATAAAAAAGGTTGTACGAGGTTTACTTTGGGCCTCCGCCGATGCCACCCATTGTCTTACCATGTGAGCGTCTCAGGGACTATGCCCGGTGCCTAGGAACATAGTGTGTACGCCCCTCAGAGGGTAGACCGGTACCTGTCATCAGCGTGTGCGAACTCCAGAGGTGTAGTTTTGGTATCCACTTAACTTAACTTGGGCAGTCAAGTTTGGGACCCGGATAAATAAATGGGATTTAACCCAGAGGCTGCAAGATAGTATTTACCACCATAGTCCTAATAAGGATAGAAGTCCAATCTGGAAAGTTTATGAAGAAGTTAGCAAATCAGACAGTCATAAAGTAATCGAAACAACATTTATTAAAAATACTACAATATACAATTATTGACATGTGGACACATACTTGTAAATACATTTGGACAAATACAATATTAAACAATCACATTCCTCAGCTGAGAGTGAACAAAGTTCTGTGGAAAGTATCTGACTACAGATAGACTTTCACCCAGTTCTCTGCGGGAGCTCTGATTACAGAGTGACTCCCCGACTACTTCTGAAGCCCTTCCTTAAGTATCCAGACCAGGTGATGGCATGTTTCTGAAGACTGACTAATTTCGGTCAATGGTTAATTTTAGGGGCATTGCTGACCTTGGTTCTCAAGTCCCCAGCCAATCAGATCACTTTAGGGGGTGGTTGTAATTCCCTTGTTCTACCATGAGAGAATCTCTCTCAGTTTGGTGGGTTGAGCCGAAGTTTCTGTATTTCTCTTAGGAAAAGCTATACTGCCTTAAATCTGAGAGTATAATACTCCTCGTCTCATGCCTATTCAAACGAGACCAAACATGCGTGTATTTGTCCCTAACATCTATGTGTGCTGAGTTATCCTGTTTATAGTGGAAAAGGTGTCTGTGTCTGGAGGCTGACAGCTGTTGTTGCTGTGGATTGATTGTGGAACTCTGGTCACTCCGGGGGTGAAAGGTCTTGCTTTTTCTGTGCTGCTCCAGTTATTCCTATCCAGTCTCTCAGGAGCCGGCAGGCCTTTGCCTTCCTTAAAAGGGGTGGTTTGACGAGTTGAGTCCAGTCTTGCCTGGGCCAGCGGAGCTCTGAAATAGACTGATGCAGGCTGATCAGAGTTGGGGCCTGCAGGACCTATAAGTTTTATGTCCTTACAGAATGTAAGTGGCATCATACTAAACTAGTGGTGTTCGAACTAGCATGGAAAGAGGCTATGGGTAGCTACAAAAAGGCTCTTAGTGCCGCCAAATCATCTAGTATCTATCAGAACTAATTGAAATAAACAAAAATAATCCTAGATTCCTATTTACTATGGTGTCCAAGCTGACTAATAACCAGACCACTGGTTATTTTCCAGTGACGACTTTATGAAACTTTTTGACCAAAAATATGCTCAATTAAACAGAACATTTTGAATATTGAATATTGGTTAACCAGTCAGAACTGATGTACTTAATTTTATCTTCAAATTCATCTACTTGTATGCTAGACCCTGTTCCATCAAAATTATTCAGCGATGCTCCCAGCATTGATTGAACCGCTACTAGCAATAGTTAAACTAAAACATATAATCATATTACCCCAATTTTATCTTCACTGCACTGGCTGCCAGTTAGATTTCGTGTTGACTACAAAACACTGCTCTTAACCTATAAAGCTGTAAATGGTCTTGCACCGCAGTATGTGAGTGACCTCATTTGCGTTCCGAATCATACACTCAGATGACGAGATGGAGGTATTCTATCCGTACCCAGAATAAAGAACATTACCTTTGGGGGAAGAGCATTTGCTCATAAAGCACCACAGCTATGGAATAAACTTCCTATTAGTGTTCGGAACTCAGACACAATCTCTGCTTTTAAGTCAAGGCTTAAGATGTACCTCTTTCGCCAGTCTTTTGGATAGTTAAATCTTCTTTTCTAAGGTGAATGGGAAATCTGGAGGTTCATAGTTATTTGAGATTGAAGGGGAAAGGGGGGATTGGTGCTGTCGTCCTGCCACTCTCGCCGATCACTTAAGCTGTGGATGGGAGGTGGCTTGACGCCAAAACCTCTGTAAACCCTCATGCCTGTGCTTCCTTCCAGGTCACTCTTTTAGGCAGGCTGTCATAGTTGCTTTAGTCCTGCCGGTTAGGTGTAGGGCAATAACTCTTCTCCATCTTCTCTTTTTCGAGCTGATACCGAGCCGACTACACCGTGTGAACCCGCACCTGGACTCCTGGATATAACTACATGAAACCAACTGGGACTTTATAACTATATGAACTCTAATGAATGTCAATGTAAATGCAGTTTCATGCTCCTTGGTCGCCCAGAGGAGGATGGGGTCCCCTTCTGAGTCTAGGTTCCACTCAAGGTTTCTTCCTGCTAGAGGGAGTTTCCTTGCCACTGTCGCCTCAGGCTTGCTTGGTGGGGTTCTGGCCGGTTAAATGTAAAGTGCTTTGTGACAATGCATGTCGTTAAAAGCGCTATATAAATAAAATTGAATTGAATTGAAGTGCTTCCTCAGATTCATTTTTAAATGTTCTCCAGCTAATTTCCACTATGGCCACGAGTTCTAGTATTTTAAATTAATATTGAAATGGTCATTTGGCTGAACAGCATCCCGACCTGTTAGAATCTTATATACCTGGATCATGTCCCCCCATAGTCTCCTTTGCTTGAGGCTAAACAGATTCAGCTCAGCGAACCTCTCCTCATAAGACATTCCTCTAAGTGCAGGAATCATTCTAGTCATCCTACGTTGCACCTTTTCCAAGGCAGCAATGTCCTTCTGAAGGTATGGTGACCAAACCTGCACACAGTATTCTAGGTGGGATCTTACCAAGGAATTATATAATCGTAGCATCACTTCTCTTGACTTACATCTCTAGGTGTGTGGAGTTTAATCCAACATCCTTTTGCCTTTTTTTAATGCTTCCCCACACTGGCAAGAGTGGGACATGGAAGTATCAACATACACACCGAGATCTTTCTCGTAATCAGCTACCTTTATTTCAGTGGAACCCATAAAATATCTGTACTTTACTATATTTACTATATTTCTGCTCCCTGCATGGATTACCTTATATTTATCTATGTTAAATTTCATCTGCCACGTATGAGCCCAGTCGCTAATTAAATCCAGATCCTGTTGTAGCCTCTCTGGACATGAGACATGATCTAACATCAATCAGAAGATACCACACCAGCAGATAATGATTTCTGGAATAGTAAAGTTAAAGGTTGGCTAATAATACCCCTCATCTCTTTTAAAACTATAGATAAGATGCCATCAGGGCCTTGCGATTTATTTATTTTGAGCTTAGCTAGGCTTTGTACCACATCAGCCTCAGTTATACATATATTGGTCATAGACATCGTTGTATTTGTACTAAATGGTGGTAAGCTATTCTACTGTGAACAGCCATTGTAAAATAATCATTAAACTCATTTATATCAATTTCATTTTCAATTATAAGGCCCTTACTATCCTGCAAATGAGTGATTTTCAGCTTTTAGAGCTCTTTCGGAGTTAAAATATTGGAAGAAACTTTTAACGTCATCCTTATAACTGTTATTAACTAAACCTGTAGACTTAGATACTCCTGCTTTATTTTGAAATCATTAGTTAATTTCCATTTGTGGAAGAAAGCCCTTTTGCTCCTGACTTTATTCTTAATTTTCGTAGTAAACCACCTGTGACATCGCGTGCTGGACGAACAGGCAGGAAGCGAGGAATCAAGGATCCGGGAAACGGAGAGTCGGGAATGAGGGTTTATTGATGAAAACAGGTACCAACAGCGAGAGATTTCAATGACAGGACTGGGGAAACAGACTTGAATGTGGACTAAATACACAGGACTACTCAAACTGACAGAAAACAGCTGGTTACAATCGGGGCAGCACACATGGTTAATGAGGGGGCGTGGCACACACGAGGATCGTACAAGCAGGTCATGACACCAGCTTGGTTGCAGTTTCCTAGATTTAGTTTTTCTGGAAACGGGTATGAAGTTCTTTTGCACTTGCAACAATGTGCTTTTAAAAAATTCCCATGCCTCTTCCACAGTATTGCTATTTAACTCCATCCGATTTACAGTTTCTAGTTTCAGTCTCATACCATTGAATTACCCTTCCTAACATTGTATACTTTTGTTTTGGACTTGGTTGAAGACTCAGGCAGCAGGAGTTGCCCCAACGTTGGTATGTCCTTATCCATAAGGGGGAGTAAACGTTCTGGTTTCCCGACCTTATAGATGAAGGAGTTGGGGGATGTTGCCAGTGACCTGCCGGATTCCAGGCAGAACAGGCCTCGCTATGCCACAGCCCTTCAGAGACTGGGCCTTCCGTGCAGAACCTCTGCATCCAAATTAGACCAGTTGTTTAACAAAACCCTAAAATGGGGTTATTTTTGACATGGAACGGGACTTTGATTCAACAACCCATTACTTAGTTGCGGCAAGTACCCAATATCAAGTATAGCTGCAAAGAATCTGCCAGAGATTTTCAGAGAAGTTCCCCAGATGCATGGACTGGACTAAGGTGCGTCAGATTAAACAGGAGCCTGGTAAATTCTGTGAGCCCCACGCCAAGTGACTGATGGAAACATACTCCAGCTACAGTGAGATGGACCCTCCAGCGGACCGAGAGTGGGATTCCCTCTGGGAGCGACAACTCGTGCAGTTGCTGGTGGATGAGCTGCAAACAGACATCAAGAAGGACTTCCAACCTCACAATCATTTACCAAACCACTTCAGGTAACTTGTAAAGATGTAGGTATTGGAGTATTCACACATTCATTTGCAGTGTCCACCTCCTGTCCGGTAAATTTGGCAGGACAAAATTTGAATAACCTATAGGCCAGACTCATGAATGCGGCTGAACGAGTAAAGGTAGAACAGGTGGCCAATCCTGTTATACAGTCCTAGTAGATTGAGAACCACCTGATTGCAACTGTAGTTGGAATCAAGGGCTGAGCAGCATGGTGGCCTGGGGGACAATTATGAAAACACAGACCCACTGATACCCTTAAAACCCACAATCAAAAGAGGAGTCAGGATGGCCAGTGACATGTGCTGGCTAAATGGGGACAACAAAGAGAGAACAGAACAAGGCAGGGAGGGATTCTGACACAGGTGCCATGCTACTTTGTTTAAATATGCTGTAATGTTTTAGTGCAAGCCTTAGACAATGGAATCTCTGAATGACGCCGCAGTCTGGCTCTTTCTGAAGGTCCTATACTGTAACCGTCCTGAGAAGTTGTTTGCATGCACTTGCTGCCTTGACACTTGTTGATGTGCGTGTGCCCTGCTCGAGCAGTAAAGGGGAGATCACATGCAGAGCTGATTTTCTGTAGTTCCTTAGAATAAAAATAGAATATTCTCTTCAAATAGGAACACATGCTGCGTTTGATAATTTCACTCCAACTCGGACAAAAACGTCACGAAAAACATCACTTCCCATTAGAAACGCCTCTTTTATGACGTTAATGTCTGACAGAATCTTCTTGTCCGAGTTGCCCCTGTGACGTAATTTCAACATGGCGGCTTACACACTCAACATTAATTCTATTTTACAAATCCTTAAAAATGTTTATTTTGTTAAATTTATTATTATCCCATCCATCCATTTTCCAAACTGCTTATCCTACTGGGTCACGGGGGGTCCGGAGCCTATCCCGGAAGCAATGGGCACGAGGCTGGGAACAACCCAGGATGGGGGGCCAGCCCATCGCAGGGCACACTCACACACACCATGCACTCTCACATGCATTCCTACGGGCAATTTAGCAAGTCCAATTAGCCTCAGCATGTTTTTGGACTGTGGGGGGGAACCGGAGTACCCGGAGGAAACCCCACGACGACATGGGGAGAACATGCAAACTCCACACACATGTGACCCAGGCGGAGATTTGAACCTGGGTCCCAGAGGTGTGAGGCAACAGTGCTAACCAGTGCACGACCATACCGCCCATTTATTATTATTATTATTTATAATTATTAGTAATTATTAATGTAATTGCACGTGTTCGATTTAGAGAATACCATATTGTGACCGTAAACAGTATCCTAACATGCAATATCAGATTTTTACCAGACTTGTTAGTGTTTTTGGTTTGTTTGTAGTTTGTTTGCCTCTCGAAAAAAGAATATCGCTATGAATGTACTAAAATACTTTATAAAGCTTTTAATGTGGTTTGACTAGTTCCTGTTTCTTGTTTATTTGTCTGAAATAATAATCTTACTCCATAACTGCTAAAATATAAAGCAACAACACAGCAGCGTATTCATGGAGGCAGCCATGTTTGTTCCGAGTTGTGCTAGCTTGAACGGGAGATTGTTGGATGTGATGTCACCCAATTTGGAATTTCCAAGTTCCGAGAGAAAAACGAACGCACCACAAGACTCTGGCTGGAAATTTCTACAATAGAGCCATTTAGTTATTTCTAGAAAAATATTTAGAGCCAATGACCTGATGTCATTGTAACACAGGTCACTGTCCGTGGTGCTGAATTCTCTACTTGATGGGCTGGTGCTGAATGAATATGACAGCTGGCCAACATGTCTGTGTGCTTCCACTGACTGGCACCCAGACATATAATGACTTTTAACAATGAGGAGGGAAACGTCCAGACAGGAAATTAGTCAACAGTAATTAGTAATCACATATAGTTCTCATTTATCATGATGTAAAATTCAAAAACCTTTTTTTTATTATTAAGGGATAAATGTAATTGAGTTTTAATGTATCCTTTCCGCTCTTAAAATCGCAAATTAT
Organism: Brienomyrus brachyistius; assembly: GCF_023856365.1. Classification (NCBI taxonomy): domain Eukaryota; kingdom Metazoa; phylum Chordata; class Actinopteri; order Osteoglossiformes; family Mormyridae; genus Brienomyrus; species Brienomyrus brachyistius. Next base: position 142,910 of record NC_064554.1, read on the forward strand.
TTCTGACTATTAATCTGCACATTTTAATAATTTCATTAATATTACCTAATTGGTTTGTCTTTTTTATTAAATTTTAAAACTAGCTGTACAATTGTTGATGTTGTTGCTGTTCTGAATGTCATTGGCCTGTTGCCTTACGTCTGTCTAAACATGAGTGAGGGGATGGATGCACTATTCTATGGGGGCCTCTGTAGAGAATAAATGATCCTAATTTTATATTGAGAGAGATGGTTAATTCCTTTTTAATCCATACTGCGTTCAGAGCCCCTGTTCTGCCGTTGATCACTGCTGCATATCATCCCCAAACCAATGGCCTGGATGAGAAAACGAATGATGACATAAAATGGTAAGTCTGTTTTTGAGGTTGTTTTAGAACTGTGTGAGACAGGCTCTATTCTTTTAACATTACATCAGGAATTACTGATATTATTGACAATCAATCCCTTAATATACAGTATCTCACAAAAGTGAGTACACCCCACACATTTTTGTAAATATTTTATTATATCTTTTCAAGGGACAACGTTAAAGATATGAAACTCTGATAGAATGTAAAGTAATCAGTGTACAGCTTGTATAATGGTGTAAATTTGATGTCCCCTCAAAATAACTCAACACACAGCCATTAATGTCTGAACTGCTGGCAACAAAAGTGAGATTAAAAATGATTTGTGGCAAGATCGGATCATGTGTGTTGAAGAGTTTCTTATGACTGACAAGTAGTTATTTAAAAACATATCTTGAAACAGCAAATTACATTGTTCTTAATGCTTTTAGAAAATGACTCTTTATAATGATCTGTGAATAATAATAATTTGCTATGAATGTTTTTCCACTTCAGCTTTCCACAATTATTCTTCCCGATGAGAAAAGCTACGGCACGTTTTTTGATGAAAAAAATAAAGTAGTTGAGACAATAAGCAACAACAGCTGAAAACATCTCCTAGTCACAGGAAAAACAGAAGCAGGCATGTGGTAAACGAATACAAAAGAGGTACCAAAACACAGTTTATCATGTTGGAGATGAGGCGCTTCTGTTCAACATGAGGAAGCGGGGACGGAAAGGAGGAAGAACGGAACCGGATTTTACCGGACCTTATGTCATCCAGGCAATATGTGGCAAGCTGGTTACACTGTCTAATTCTGAAGGGGCAACTTTAAAGAACAAATACAATGTAAACCACATACAGAAGGAGCCAAACTGATGTCCCAAGTCAGGAATCACACAAGGTGCCAGAAGAGTATAAGACCAGTAAACCTCCCTCTAGCGCAGAGCTTCTGACAATCGAGAAGGATGCTGACAGTTGAAAAAAAACTCATGTCTGTGTGTTATGAAAGAATATCAATAAATGTTTCCGAAAGGGGATGACTCATTTGGTAATTATTTACGGCTTATGTTATGGCTGCCAATTTACAGTCTTTACTGAAGTCTGACTTCTTTTGAGTCACCTTTAATATAGATTGGACACTCTCTATGCAATGTGCAATACTTACATAGATGGTAAATGTTTACCTGCTTGCACAGATGGATGATTAGGTAATTAGTGTAAGTGTGTGTGTGTGTTCAATCGCATGTATGTCCAAGGTCCATAGTAAATAATATACACTGATCAAGAGATGCCCGAAAGTGGATAAAAGAGGACATTAGTGGGTGTATCACTTAGTGTAACGCGTGCAGGAAAATGAGCAGGACTGCAAGCCATATAATGACCCTTGTCTAGCTCTTAATACAGTATGCATACAGTGATGTATCTACAATGGACAGCTACTATGAGCAGATAGCACAGTACAGGTGCTTATAAGATCTGTATGCTATTTCCATCCATCCATCCATTGTCCAAACCGCTTATCCTACTGGGTCGTGGGGGGTCTGGAGCCTATCCCGGAAGCAATGGGCACGAGGCAGGGAACAACCCAGGATGGGGAGCCAGCCCATCACAGGGCACACTCACACACTATTCACTCATACATGCATACCTACGGGCAATTTAGTAACTCCAGTTAGCCTCAGCATATTCTCAGCATATTCTTGGACTGCGGGAGGAAACCCCACGACGACATGGGGAGAACATGCAAACTCCACACCCATGTGACCCAGGCAGAGACTCGAACCCGGGTCCCAGAGGTGTGAGGCAACAGTGCTAACCACTGCACCACCATGCCGCCCCCTGTATGCTATTTCATTCTATAAAAAGAAACTTACTGTACTGTACAATAAAGTATTTCACCACTGCTTCTTCCTCAGCTCCCACTGTTTGCTAGCACATGCATCTTTTGATTTCTTAGTGCAATCTGTGCTTTATTTTTTTTTTGTGAAATGTAAGTGCAGTATCTGTTTATTAAGTGCTGTGGTTTAATATGTACATTATTATTTCAGTACTGTGTATACTGTCCTTAATGTCTTGCCTCTCTCGTATAACTTGAGATACGCCCAAATTGACTTGCAACAAGTGGTCCTGGTTCCAAATGCGGAAGGCGATGGATACCTGTATTTTATATGCTGTAGTGTGCTGGGTGTCAGACATTGCAATGCACCTTGCTTTGATCTTGACCTGTTAGATCAGAGGGAGGTAATCTTATCCAGAAAGGGCCACTGTGTATGATGGTTTTCACTGCAACTCTCTTAACAGCGAACCTAACAGTTATCCCAATACCTTGATCTTGCTAGCATATTTAAATGTGTACCTATTCAGGAATAGAGTGGTGAAGGCATTCAGAGGAGGACTGATGATTATCAGAGGGAACAAAGGGGCTGGGTACTTGTCAGTATCCAGTAGAACCACCAGACTCCTACACTGAATGGTTCTGGATGTGGCACAGACGTTAATCCCTCTGTATTAGGGGATCCGTCTCCAGTTTGTACTCTTCTAGTTAATAGGTAGATTATCAGGCAGTTTTTCACCCTAGTCCAGTACTCATTGACAGCCTAATACACCGTGTTTCAGTTTGTCTTGATAGTCAATACATGTCACAGGATGTACATTACTCTGATGGGCAGGCCCTCTTACATATGATGGAAATTGCAATACCTACTTTTGGCCACGAGATGGCAGCAAGAAAATAGAAAAATTATTTTCCCACGGTCTACTAGCAGCTTTTAGATGTTAATTCTTCATAAAAATAATTTGACTTGATCCAATGTATTTTTAATACAAACAATTACCACACAAAGCTGCTAGTTTCCTCCGGTTTCCCCCCACAGTCCAAAAACATGCTGAGGCTAATTGGAGTAGCTAAATTTACCGTAGGTGTGCATGTGTGAGTGAATGGTGTGTGAGTGTGAGCTGTGATGGGCTGGCCCCCCATCCTGGGTTCTTCCCTGCCTCGTGCCCATTGATTCCGGGATAGACTCCGGACCCCCTGTGACCCAGTAGGATAAGCGGTTTGGACAATGGATGGATGGAAATAGCATACAGATTAAGCACCTGTACTGTGCTATCTGCTTATAGTAGCTGTCCATTGTAGATACATCACTGTATGCATACTGTATTAAGAGCTAGATAAGGACAGTGGGTCATTATATGGCTTGCAGTCCTGCTCATTTTCCTGCACCCGTTACACTAAGTGATACACCCACTAATGTCCTCTTTCATCCACTTTCAGGCATCTCTTGATCAGTGTATATTACTTACTATGGACCTTGGACATACATGCGATTGGACACACACACACACACACACACACTTACACTAATTACCTAATCAACCATCTGTGCAAGCAAGTAAACATGTACCATCTATATAAGTATTGTACATAGCATAGAGAGTGTCCAATCTATATTAAAGGTGACTCGAAAGAAGTCAGACTTTAGTAAAGACTGTAAATTTCTCAGCCATAACATAAGCCGTAAATAATTACCAAATGAGTCATCCCCTTTCGGAAACATTTATTGATATTCTTTCATAACACACAGACATGAGTTTTTTTTCAACTGTCAGCATCCGATCCAAACGGGATTCCCATTTCCTTTCTGTGGGATCCAACAGAACACGGGCTGACCATCAGTCAACATGTCTTCAACCGTGCAGGACAGGACCCAGTCCAGGCCAAACCTCACGGTGCTGGTGTTAATAAAAAAAATGTAAGGAACATGCAGCTGCAGCTCACACACAAACACAGTCCACAGCATCCAGAAAAAGGTCAGGCCTTTTTCTTCTTTAGCTGACTCCGCCCAGACCTCGCCCCCTTTCTGGGCGCCTCGCACTATGCCTTTGAACTGGCCCTGCAGCTTGGCCCGTTTCCTGTTTCCCAATGCAAGTCATAAGATTCACCCGTAAATGATATTTTGAATCGGAACGATATTTATTACTATTGTTTAGATTAAATATATAACGGTTTAATGATTGAATATAACTTGATATTGTTGTTTGTGTTGTTTAGTTTGAGGTTCTAGTTTCTGTCTTTATCCGCTTTCGTTTCAGTAGGCAGCTGGTTCATCCCAGGCTCAGGGTCTCTCTGCTCTTCATCAAACCCACACCCCCAGTTTGGGAGCACCCTCTCCCTCTCCTCCCCCCACGGCTGTGACTGTTACTCCTCCTTGAGGAGTAACTGCTCCGCCCCCTATCCCAGCCCTATACCCACAGGAGTGCATCACCCAGTGAGCCGCCGCCCTGCCTGTCCCCTCACACAAGCACACACTGAAATCATGGTCCTAAGCTCTCTGTGTGGGTCACCACGATAGTACAGCACACCGACGATTACCCTCTGACTGAATCAGAATCAGCTTTATTTGGCCAAGTATGTTCACACATATTGGGAATAGTTAGACATTTAATCAAAATAATTAAGACAAGACATAAACATACAGTTCTGTTGATATGCGACGCATATAACCTCTGCATTCACAGCACTGCTTCAGTTATCGAAGAGCAAATTTCCAAAACTCACTCAGTCCGATAACCTAAAGTAATAAGTCATAATCCTCTTCATACGTTGCAGTAATGGGAATGAAATCTCACTCAGTGTTTATGTAATGGAGCAATGGAATTTCGTGAAATTTCCAAAAGTCCACAGAAATATTTAGAAAAACATTCCTGCAGACTGAGTTTTTGATATTTGCTTTTCAATTAACACAATTTTCTTCAGTCTGAGGTTTAACAGAATTCAGCCATATGCTGTTCAAAAAAAACTACACAGAACAAAAACAGAATGGACTTTACATCTGTCTGAAAGGAAAGTTGACACAGGCTGCAGCAGTGAACAAATCAATCAATGTATTAAAGTTAGGCATTAAGTAACTGGAGGCAGTATATACATAACATGATAACATGCCTTTTCTGTATTGACCATATTAAGGACGCTGTAACACTGCCCACCACATACCTGCTTCATTTATTGTTTTATACTTGCAGCTGCTTATTCAGACAGCTCGTCTACCTGTCTGTCCATGTTGCCCTCCCATGACAACTGGTCCAGCCTACAGGTGCCGTCCCATTCCGGCATGTTACCCATGAGTCATAGCGGCACCTCCGGGAGCAGCTCCAGGTGAGCCCGTGCCTCCCCTCCCCCACCTGTCCCCATGCTGAGTCTCGGGCCCCCGTCTTCCCTCTTGTTCTCGCCTATACCCACATCCTGGCCTGTGTCTGCATCGTCTCACCTCGTTAACAGGACTTTCGCCTTCTTCTGTCCTGATCCATTCAGGCCCATCATTCTGGGACATGCTTTGATTTATTTCGCCATAGTTACTCTTTGTTTTCCTTTGTACTTTGCACTCTACAAGTAAAATGAATAAAAAATAGGCATTATTTTGATATTGTTTTAGTACAGTGACACTAGTATATTTGTTGTTGTTTCCAGGCAACACTGCATGCTGATTTAACGTCTTTCCTTAATCTCCACCCCATTGCTCACACACAGCCAGTATCCCAGTTTGTGGTCAATGAGCTCCTCCTCACTCACCCCAGTCTCCTAGTCCAGTGGAATGTCCAACAGCTTGGGCTCTCAGTTCCTGCGTGTCATGCCCGGCTCGTCCGCTCCTCCTGTGTGCCACGCCCCCTGATTACCCACGTGTTTTCTCCCGATTTGTACCCAGCTGTATCTAGTTAATTTGCTCAGTCCTGTGTATTTCAGTCCGTGTCTTACCTGAGTCCAGTGTCTGTCATTGATGTTTGTATGCGTGAGATGTTTCCCCGTCCGCGCTTCCTAATTAAACTCCCGTTTTTGCCTGTCCGCTTGCTCCTTGCACGCCTTGCCCGCACGATCGCCTGCCTGCTTGTACCCGATCGTGACACTGCGCAGCTCTACAACTCATTACCCAGGGCTCTCGCACCCGGCCACAGTGCCCCTCTCAGGCTCCCCGCTGTATGACAGCACTGCCCCATCGGAAGTTCATGAAGCCTCACAGTACGACGCCTCTCCCCACGCGCGCTTAGCCACCACCGGGACTCCCATCACTCCTCCTTCCCTGTAGGGCGGCGCACTTCCATTATTATTACAGTTTCTACTGTCACTCTGTTGCTTTTCCTGGTGCTGGACTTTTGACAGATAAATACATTATTTGTTGCATTCAGTGACAAAAGATTGGTCTGTTTAACACCCTTAGTCTCCACCCTATGAGCCCCTTGTTGGCGGCAGAATCAGGAAGATGTCGGAGAAAGCAGAGGTAAAGTGAATAGTCACCTCGACAATAATGTGGAAACCGCTAATGGTGATCATGCCTGTGTGGGTGAAATGGATCACCACAGTATAAGCGGATGATGATTATAGACGATTTTTCCCTTTTTCTTTATGTCTGTTTACCATCTAATAGGCATTTTTTTTCTTTGGGATGCGTCTAGGTCAGATACGACCAAAATATTTTTCTCATTTCAGAAGTGAAAAAAAATATTGCTCTCAGATTCTGTTCAGTTGTAGTTTTTTAAAATAATGTACCTTGATTTGTGTTTGTTTAAAATGCCATTACCTGTTGCTTACTGGGCCGCTGAAAATGTCTGGCCCAGCTAAATTTCTTGGTTTAAAAATCTGGCCCAACTACTTTCCAGACCTGGACTAGCCCTACTGAATCATACACTAATGTTATTCTGTTATGTGGGCTGTTGTGATAGGGAGATTTGCTGGATGCTGCACGACGGGTGGTGTCCCTGCTGCAGAATGCCCTGTCTGAAGCAGCACCTAGAGACAGTGAGGGTTGTTGTTATCACCTTAATATTGTATATACGCAATCTGTTATTTCTTAACTAATATAATTGTAAGGTATTCTTCTAATATATTGTGCACAGCCAACAAAAAAGAGAAAAATGCAAAACCAAAGGAAGGCTTTCTTTTCTCTTAAAAGTCTTTTTTCTAAACCAACTGAGAGTCAGTTAGAGGGGTGTTCATTATCAGTATTGTTGCTGGCATTTCTGAAAATGTGCCAATTTTAGTCAAGTGGCTACTTTTCAAATGCAGTCCCTGGCCAAGATGAAGAAAGTTCATGAAGACTACATGATAATATTAAGCACTGACATAACAAATAACATTTTTTACATGCAAAATATACAGGAAATATACACTGCAACAGGCTAGGATAGACAAATAACCAAATACACTTGCAAGCCTGACCACTTTAGACCCCAGATTAGAAAATTGGTGAATGAGCATATATTTTTTCCAAGTTTTGTTTTGCTTTCAAGTTCTCACAAATAAAAAAAAAAAAAAGATTTTCCCACTATAGCCAGATCCAGTTTCCGTGGGGGGCGGGGGGGGGGTGACAATTTGTAGTAATAACTATTTCCTGCTGAAAACCACTGGTAAACTATCCACATGTCTCTGAATATCTGTGAGTCCCGAGACCTCCATGACAGATAGATATAAGTTGCTAGTGTTGATCGGCAGGAAATCTTCTCCAAAGCCCCACCACCACCTCACACCAATCCACCCAGGGTTTACTCCAAATAAATTTGCTGGTAATACAAACCGGATCAACTTGTGGTTTGTGTCCACGTGTACTAGAGACAAAGGCCCTGGTACATTCTGCGTACAACACAGCCAAGACTTGACAACCTTTATATGATGCGCATGGAATCAACCCTATGCATGGAGGCTGCAACTCTTCTCCACCGAACCCTGTAGCCCATTGACTGCAGCCTGCATTGACTATCCTGTAGCCTGCATTTGGTAGATCATTCTTGACAGAAGAAACCAAATTGTCAAGTTCCCTAACACAGAGCTCATACTCTTTTATTCTTCTTAAGATTGTTCTTCTTGAAACACCCATCAGTGTGGCTATGCAAGGCACAGGAAGTTGAGTATGGAGCATTTCTTTCAAACATTGTTCTTCAATCAAAATCTTGGGTCGTCTATTGGTGGCAGCGACTTCCTGTGTGACACATGGGGCTGGACGTTCCAGATGTGCCCTCACAAGGTCAAAGAGCTCTTGCAAAGCCAGGGTGATAGCAGGAGGTACTTCAATGTGATTAGACAGGGCCTGCAGAAGATACAGCTCCTGATGACAAAGGAACTCCAGGTAATCCAAATTTAGTGGAGTCGCGCTGAATCCTATTTCTATTTTATGCAGAAGACTTTCGAGAAGGTGGTATCTGAGCTGTTCACAGAACAAATTATAGTTAATGAGGTGTCAAGATCTTGTCTCTGATCCACACACTAGGCCTACCATTCAAAAGTTTTAATTATGAAAATGAAATGTTTTTGTTTTGTGAGGTGCTTGTTCATGTATGATGATGTAGTGGCTGCTCTGTTTGACCGTGGTAAACCTTTTCACAAACAATATAAGTGAAGAAGTATGACATTAGATCTAAGGACCAGAGTATAATAAAGTTAAATAAAATCCATCAAAAACACTTACTCAGTGGAGATTCCAATGTAGTAGGCAGACAACTTTATGGCTTTAATAATGAGTGTATTTAGCAGCTACAAGGACAAAAGATATTATAAACCTCTCCATTTTAATGCTAATTTAATAAACATTAACAGATAGCACTTAAGGTGGTTTCGCCTATAGTCTGCTAACACTAACCCGAGAACTAATATCTGAGGAGCGTTCTTCCCAGGATTTGAATTTATTAAATTGGCTTTGTGATGTTGTATTAAGAAATTTTATTCACAATGCAATTTACCGTACATTGGCCCATTCTTTTATATACGGTAAGACGAAGCGGGAAATTCGAGCGAGCGAGTGCTGTGCAGACGCGAGCGCGTAGAGGGGATGGGTTTTCAGCACTCGAGCACACGCACGCGCGTGGTTCGACTTTTGGCCCTAATTTAACGGCGAGCGAGTGAGTGAGTGCTGTGCAATCGCGAGCGCGTAGAGAGCATGGATTTTCTGTTTTTATGCGCACGACTTTTGGCACTAATTTAACGCCATAGAAATGTGTGTTTAAAAGGGGAGGAGATCGGGTTGCAGCGCTGGTGTGAGCGGTTTCTCCGGGCAGTTCGCTCGAGGCTAACGTGGCTTTGGGAACGTGGTGTACCCGTCACCCATGCCAGGGAAGAAATCAAAACCGAAATGCTAGGAATATGGACTTCATCTTACGTCAAGCGTTTTCCCCTCCATTGACGCCCATAAAGAAAAGGCTTAAAGTCCATATTCCTAGCATTTCGGTTTTGATTTCTTGTCAGGTAAGTCTTTATGGCCAGATACATTCGCGAGAAATTTGGTGATTTGTGGTGACTGTTTTAATACATTAAGTTGCGTTACGCATTTTCACATTAAGCGTTTTAGAATGTCCCGTGGCAGGTATCCCCTTCTATTGCCCTAGGGAGGGTTGTAACCCTCGTCTGTATATTAATAAAGAATAATCCTTCTATTCCTGTCTCATGTATCTGGACCTCCCCAGCAATTTAACGAAATTTGGTGGCAGCGGTTACAAGTGAACCCGTTTAAGTTTAGCGCTCATACTAGCGCACCAACTCATGTGGTCATTGGGGGCATCCTTGGGGCACCATGTTGGTGACCCCTTATCTAGACCTACCACATCAGGTAGGAAGGTGCCTATTTCTACCAACTATTCAGACCATCAGACCCAAACCATACATTCAGTCATGCACAGGCACTCCACCAGAGGGCTCTACATTCTGTCCTACATCTGCTCACCTGTTAGACCCACACTCAGTCTCCATCCTGATTTCTACCTACTACTCGGACTATCTCACCAAAACCAGTCCTGTGGCCTGTTCTATGAAGCGGGGTTACTGGCTTATTGGGGAAACTTGTCGGATTTCTTGATCGGGACCTTCAACTGCTCTGCCATAGAGAGCATCCTAACATGCTGCCTTACGGTCTGGTATGCGGGCTGCTGGTGGCCTCCTACCGCTCTGCCATAGAGAGCATCCTAACATACGGCCTTACGGTGTGGTATTCGGGCTGCTGGTGGCCTCTATGACTTTTTTTGTAGACAGTCCATCTGTGTGGTGCTGTTTGCACGAATTGTTTTGGGAAATGCACTTACAGTTTTGCAGATGTTAAGGGTGATTCCAGAAATGCATCAAAGCAACTGAGGAACTGCAATGTCACTGTACAGTTACTTATAATGGGCGCCAATGTAATGTGTAGAGTGGCAAATAAACTGATTCACCATTTACTCTCATGTACATCACTTAAAATGCTTGTTTTAAATGCAAATGTGTGAATGTAAATCTAAGCAGTAAAGCTACAATTTACATTCTGTTTGCATGGTGGAAAGAACATTTAATCTGCCTTTTAAGTGTGATTAGAAGATCTAATGCCTGTGTGCTTGTAATAAGATGGTCGCTGGTTCAAACCCAGCCACAGCACATCTCTGCGTCCTTGAGCGAGGCCCTTAACCCCCAGCTCACTGGGCATCACTATGGGTGGCTGCCCTTCGCAGACAACTTACTCTGTTTACTCTAAAAAAAAGAGAGCAAGTTGAGAGAGAAGTTAAGACAATTTCTCCACAGGGACCAATAAAGTATCAATTATTATTACTGTATGAGAGACTGTCTAATATCAGATAGATAACAGACTCATACTGTGCTGAGCTTGTCTGAGAGAGATGATTAGCAAATGCTCTCCCACAGTATCTCAGCACTCTGTACAAAGAACTTTAAATGCTCAGTATCTGCTCCTGTTTATCTAATTGTTCTCATTTTAACTGGATGTTAAGGAGTAAATTAATAAACGTCATGTAAGTGCACATTAAAATGCTTTTTCACTGTTACTTAAGTTCCCATGTGAACAGCCAATCAGATCAGCCTGATGTGTGTCTCTCTGTTTCCTCTCTGTTTCCTGCCCTTTCATCCCGACCACGACCATGATCTCTCACTTAGCAGCAGAGCAGTTTATTCTAAACAGTGGAAGCACAAAAATGTTCAGACTCTTTGGTCTTCTCATTTTCATTAGTAAGGCCCTATAATATAAATTATTTTGGGATTTTAATATTTTCATTTATCTGTATGATGTGATCAGTGGAATTTGGCCATTTAATCTGCATCATAGTTAATAGTTATTTAGATTACTATTATATGTCTTATTTGATTATGATTTTTTTTGTTTTTCTGTTTTTGCAGACACTGCACTGACTACAGATGTTGTTCAGCCCAGTCACCTGATGAGGGTTCAGCTTGGAGACAGTGTGACCCTGACATGCTTCTGTCAAGGAGAAACAACTTTTGTTACTTTGTTTAAGCAAGCTGTTGGTCGGAAGCCCCAGCCCATGGCGAAAGCACTTCTCTACGTACCTGGTGAATTTTACAAGGAATATAAAAGCATAAAACGTTACTCCTTACTGAATGCAGAGGGGAGTTTTAACCTCACTATTTCTAACGTGGAGCCGTCAGATTCTGCAGTGTATTATTGTGCTGCTGTGTTTCTTCATGAGGTCACCTTCGGGAATGGAACCTTTGTCATAATCACAGGTAAATGAGATTCCAACTATTTTCATATTTGCTTTATTATAATGTCAGTAAGATTATTCCCTGCAAAATAATTTTGACAGTTTAGTTGTTTGTCAATATAAAATTAGCAAAGATACCTTATTGTCTGCTTTGTTCCATAAATGTTTTTCTAAACATCAAACAAAAATCATTCATTATTATTATTATTATTATTATTATACAATTTGTTGCATTTTGCTTGCTGTCAGCCAAAAGCCTAACCTTCTCTTTATACAGATGTTAATGTTACACATTGCAGCCTCTTTAAAACAAATAACATAAAAAAATGTTTGAGTTGTTATATACAGTATAGGACTGTGCAAAAATCTTAAGCAACAAAAGAAAATTATTTTTGACGTTATTTATCTGAGCAGTCAGTGTGTATTCACTCTGAAAAAAAAAATGCATGATTTAACATATGAACTAGGGATGTGCACCATTCAGAACTGATTTGAGAATGAAATTCTCAAATACGTATCCTAAAATTCAGGATTTTGAATACATATATGAACTTGAATTTCAGTTCATTTTGTTAATCTGAATTACATTTGAATTGTGGTTGAAAACAGGTTGTGGCATTGAAATTTATATTTGAATTTAAAGAAGAAGAACGAAAAAGGGTTTGGATTCAAATTCAAGTTCATATACGTACTGTAGGTGTAGCTTTTAACTAAAATATGAACTTTAATTTAAATATGAATTATACATAAACACATTAACATTGTTATACATCATTGTTATAAAAATGTCGTTTTGTAAAGAATGAAATAATGCAACATTTGAAGTGTCACCTAAAATAATAATTATACTGTCATTTTGTGCACCATGGTGGATCTGCTCATAGGAAGAGCTGAGTGTCTCTCCTTAAAAGTCAGTGTTGGCTGCAGTGACGGCAGTTTCTAACCTAAGAAACGTCCCAAACACTTTTCCTGCATCAAAAGTCAAACTAGTCCCTATTCCTGCCATGAAAGGTTCACATAATGTCACCGATACCTGAACCAACCATGTTTATCAGAGGATGCCAACCCTTTGGCTGCAGCTTTCTCTGCACACGCTGAGAGAGTCTTCAGTGTAGCAGGAAAAGATTTCAGGCCAGAAGATTGCAAATTAAATCATGAAACCTTTGAAGATATTATGCTGAATAAATGTAATAATAATGAAAAATTAGCAATGTGTATTGGAATAAAGCATAATTGTATTTGCCATGACGTTTTGCTTTTCGCTGTAGTGCTATGGTTGAACGGAAAAACTTACTTTTGTGTGCATAAGAAAATAAATAGGAGGAACTACGAAACCAAGTAATTCCTTTTACTATGTATACTTTTTCTTTAATGTTAAAAGATAGACAAACTAGTAATGGGCAAACAGCTCTTCGGCTCTTGAATTAAATTATGCAGGTACTACAGCAAAATGCTCAAAAATACCAAAACACATCAAGAGCTAAATATGCAAAAACAATAAATACCTTCCTGTGGAAAAGGGGCAACATAAACCAAATGTAAAGTCACGAAAATCATGAAAATATAAAGTACACTTTACACACTTCATTTCTTTGAATTGAAATTAATTATATTCATCTACCTTCATACATTAATACAAGACATTATATGATTATAATGTTTGTTATTATCATATAATTTTTATTTAGGTATTATGTAGGTGCAGTTAATGTATAGTGTTACCTGATATATACTAATAAGCAGTAATACAATAAAAAGAGAGAAGAATGTCAGCTGTTCTCCAAGAAGTTACTGATTTCTTGGATGGCTAGAAGAACATCGATTCAGTTCCCAAAAATCTGTAAGAACAATTTTTGAGGATCTGTATTTTCCATTGTTATTCTCAAAGGGCTGTCATCATGACTATTTTGCTTTTCAGGTAAAGACTCCAACAGCAGGACTGTGGTACAGCAGCCTGTGTCTGACACATTGCAGCCAGGAGACTCTGTGAGCCTGCAGTGTACGATAGAGACTGGGAGCTGTGCAGGAGAACACAGTGTTTACTGGTTCAGACATGGATCAGGAGAATCCCTTCCTGGAGTCATTTACAGCCATGGAAACAGCAGTGATGAGTGTGAGAAGAGCCCTGAGGCTGGATCTCCTACACGGAGCTGCGTCTACAGCCTCCCCAAGGGGAACCTCAGCCTCTCCGATGCTGGGACTTACTACTGCGCTGTGGCCATGTGTGGGGAGATGCTGTTTGGGAACGGCACATAGCTGGATATAGATGGTAACACCCAGTGTGGGGAGATGCTGTTTGGGAACGGCACACAGCTGGATATAGATGGTAGCACCCAGTGTGGAGAGTATATCTGCTTCAAAGTTTTATTTAGCTTATTCTGCTATTAAGACATTTATTTCTTTTTTTAATGTAATGAATTTTCTAATTTAAGTGCTTAAATTAAATTACACAGATGTTAATTTAATAATTATCCATCCATCCATCCATTTTCCAAACCGCTTATCCTATTGGGTCGCGGGGGGTCCGGAGCCTAATTTAATAATTATTTCAAATATTAATATCCATCCATCCATCCATTTTCCAAACCGCTTATCCTATTGGGTCGCGGGGGGTCCGGAGCCTAATTTAATAATTATTTCAAATATTAATATAAATTGTTAAAATGCAAAATACTAGAAGTTCATGTTAAAAATGGACTATTTACAAAACAACTGCTGTAATGTGTTATCGATTTGATCTTTAACTAATGTAATGTAAGCAAATGGGAAATGTGTCTCTATATCATTATGCTGAAATCTATCTCTTTGTTACAGGCTTTCAGAAGCTGCTGGATCCTCTTCACTCTGGCTTGCTGATAGTTTTATCTTGCAGCATTATTCTGAACGTTGCTCTCATTTGTATAAGATGTAAACTGACCTGTACACACTGTGCAGGTACGCTGCCCGGCTTTATGCACTCAGAAGGACAAAATGTAGATTTTAACAAATTATAGAAATATAAAATTGTTTTATGATAGATAACATTTTCATATTAAAACCACTCTTGCAGGTAATACAGTTTTAAAATCCATTATTAAATCTCACCTTATTTATATAAACCTTTTTGTACTGTAAGATTTACATTTTTGTATTATATCTTTCATATTTAGCAAAATCTATTGAAATATACATGTTGCAATAAGTTGCATATCAATAACTTTTATTACCAAGATCTCCTTTATAGCAATTTTATTATATATGATATATGAGAACAAATGACACGTATCCAAACATGCACACTTAAATTGACAGAAGTCATTTTTACTTTCATTTTTGAGACAAAAAGGATGTTGATTGCTTGAAAATTCGGAATGTTATCTGACCACGGTATGATACCGTGCGAAATTAAATAATATATTGATGTGTTATATATTTTAAACAGATGAAAAGAACAGTGATATATCAAAAGTGGAATGGTCACGCAAGCAAGTATGTAATAAATATTTCAAATTACAAATCGTCAGTAAAACAAATGAACCTCAGACTGATTTCCATCCTGGGATCAGCATTTTAAGTGCTATTTGTGAAAATAGGTAATAGCAAACCGATTTGATCCATCCAATTCTGCCATCTTTGTCTCCACAGTGCCATGACGAGGACACACTGAATTACGCTGCCCTGTATTCTGACCTCCGCTACAGAGATTATGAATAAAGATGCTTCTCATTCATGTCAGTCACACAGAGTGTTCAGGGTGTAGCTTTAATAATGTTCAGAGGAGGGCAGGGGAGCCAGTGCTTCTGAGACTGAATCACGGGATTTTACGGAGCACCGGTGCTGAGTTTGGTGTCAGTGTGTTTGGGGCGCATTTTTACTGGAAGTGCAAATGTTCAAGCCAGACTGGGGGCTGAGGGAGGGGGAGAGGGGAGCCACAGAGATTATTTCTTCATGGCATGGGGGGGAATAAGCGGCTTTAATGTTGTGGAAAGGCTGAGTTGCTGCAATCAGTTCTTTGATGTCACACATGCTTACTTGTCTCCCTTGTGTACCATGCTGAATGGTTTGGGGCAAACGCACAGGGACTGATCGATTATATTAAACAGATGAAAGAAACTGAATGAAAATTTCAAGTGTTCTTAAATTACGTTTTTCATTTAATTGTGTGTTCTGGATGTATTTTTGAGTATATACATGTACCTGTATATGTACCTGTATATATACCTGTGTCGTTAATAACGATGTGGATAATTAAGAAAGAGGAGTTTTGTTTCTTGCTCCCTGTCTTGTTACTTGGCTCACAAACATACACACACATAGACACACACACAAACATACACAGACACACAAACACACACACACATAGACACACACACACACAAACACACATGCACACATGCACACACACACACTGCTACGGCTCTGTAAGAACACTACCATGCTCTTTTGTGTGAGTGGGGTGGGGGGTGTTAAATAAGATGAAAATGACAATGGCTGTACTTTTGTTATGTCAGTTGTGTTTCTATAGTCATTGTATCATATTCCACAAGCTTTTTATTCTACAAGATGTACAAGCCAGTCAGTGTATTCAGTGGGGTGTTCAGGAGTCATTAGGTTCTGAAAAATGTCTTGCATTTAAAACATAATGTACTTTTGAATACTTAAGTATTTTTAGATGCAAATACTCCAGTACTTTAACTGAAGTAAAAAATTAACTGAAAAACTTTGAGTATTATTTGACGAGGAGTATCTATACTTAACTCAAGTAGTGAAGTTGTGTACTTTGTCCACCTCTGTCCAAAAGTGACATACAGCTGTAAGCTGTTTGGGTTTGTTTGTCTGCTGAGTGCTTCTCTGCAGTGCTGCAGATGTTTCCACTGGTTAGATGCAGCTCAGGAAGACTGACCCACTGACTGCACTGTGCTGGACTCACTTTGCAAAGAGTAAAAACCACACAGACAGAACAATATCTGCTTCTTGTAAGACCCTGTTTCCTCTCTACCTCACCCAGGTCACGCTTTCAAGTATTCAGCCTAAGTTATTTTATCCAAACAAGCCACCATTATTATTCATGCAGCTGGACATTTGACTGGAGCACATGATTGCTACATATCACTACTGTACATGGAACGGAATGTACAGTTTTCACAACAGAACTTTAGAAAAGCAAAATTCTCATCAGTCCACATCTCTAACCACCACACATCCTAGGGCTCCCATTTATAATGGTACATTTTTGTTTTATTCACATTCTTTTTCATCACACAGATAAACACCATCCATTAATCTTACAGCATGTATCCTGGTCAGGGTGATGGGGACGACACCACCTATATCGAGTGTGATTTAAGGCCAAGACCTTAAAAGGGAGAGTCAAGACTGAGGCTTGTTACAAGAGCAGTGGGGCACAAAACAACAAACAACATCATTATGAATGTAAAAGAAATGGATGTATATATAAATATAGGGTAATAATAGAAACAAAAAATAAGAATATATTACATACAGAGGAATATTATAGGAATATTAAAATTAACTTATACACAATCCTTAACTTATACACAATCCTATTGCATGTAACATTATTGCTCATGTGCCAGATATTAGCCTCCCAAAGGAAGCTGCCACACAGGGCATAATGCACTGGCTCAATGCAACACTGCACATCAGTGAATAAGGAGGAACAATATTGCAGATCAGCAGCAGATAGAAACTGTATCAGAAGACAGTGAACAGGGGAAAAGTTCAATGAGCAGAGTGCAGATTATAAAGCCTGACTGCTGTGGGGCCCAATGACCTGCGGTACCGTTCTGTCACACGCCGGGTGTCTGAGTCTCTTACTGAAGGAGCTGCCCTTACGGGCCTCCATAGTCTGCTGGGGGGGTGAGAGGTGTCACATAAAATTGATGACAGCCTTGTTATCAGCCTGCTCTCATCCATCTACTCTACAGTGCCAAGGGACGCTCCTCCCTGATGATGAGAGGAGTCTAAGCATGTGGACATTTGGGATAATGTGAGTTCAGAACTGGATGGTCAGCTGTACGACTTCCAGTCTGTAGGCAGACTCATCACCTTCAGTTATGATGGCAAACACAGTAGTATCACCTGCAAAATTCAGGATCTTCACTGGAGCAGCAGTGATTTGTGTAGAAATTGAAGAGAAGAGGGAGAGCACAGAGCCTGGAGGAGCTCAGTGCTGAGGGTCAGCGTGTCTGATGTGTGCTGTAAGCATACAGATGTCCTGCATTTGTGGAACATTTTGTTTGTGCTGCTGTTTATATGTGTTGTTGACGCTGCAGTCAGTAATTTTCCACTAGCAGTCTCACCTCTGCATTTTACAGGAAGACTGACCGACTGAGAGCAGGGTGTTTGTGTCTCTCTTCTCAGTGAGCGAAAACCACACAACCATCAGGTCCTCAGCTCAGGCCCACTGCTTCACTAGAAAAACCACAAAGGGTATTTTTATCTAAAAGTGGGTGAGCAAGTGAGATGTTATTGACAGCATGAATTTGTCTACTAACATTTTAAATTCAAACCTAAAAAGCAATATGTCCAGGATGTCAGTAATTACATTTAGTCAGTATGAACAATTTGGGTGCAATAATATAGAATAATGTAGAATTTTGCATAATTCAGTTAATACCAGTAAGATACCGACCATTAACACTATAAGGTCATGTTGCTGAATCTCATTGTTAAAGTTAAATGAATCTACGCATTTTTATACACACAAGACTGTGCTTAGTTCATCTTTCAGTCAAAATCACACAGTGAGGCAAATCTGACCATCTTAATTGTTTTTGCTTGTGTGGAATGGCATCCCATGCAGGCCTGTGCTCTGTGCTTCCTGGGACAGGTCCCACCCTCTCCAGACCCCGATGAGAATTAGTAGTCGCTGGATAAAAGATTGACAAAAGATAAAAATACAAAAGTCATTCTTGCTGTCTAACCTCTGATTACTGCATGACATTTCTGATTTCTGATAACTGATAAGTAGAAAATATGTTTAGTCTCTTGCTTGGTGGTAAGAAAAAAGGAGAACCACAAAGAGCACAGTCATTTTCAAGGTTATTTCTCACTGGTCAGTGTGAAAGGCTGCGTCATTAATATAACGCCGGGCTCAGCACAGTGACTGCACCTGCGCTGCACTGTAGAACACAAGCCAGGCTGCAGACCATCAGCCCTGAAAGTTAAAACAGGACTCGTATGTGTGTCATGTGGTGTTTAATAAAAATTTACAGGACAGAACATAGTGGATTCAGTTTCCTTTGCTCTTACACTCCCAGTCCAAAGTGTGGCCACGACTGCTGTCAATGCATCTGTCTCTTTTTTCACCTTAATTTTTCACCTGTGTTATTCACCTTAATATCAAAAGGCTCCAAAGCAGTACAGTAATGCAGAACAAATATTGTAACTAACAAGGAAGTGGGGAGGTAATGGACAGAAGTGTTGGTTTTTGGTAACTCCACTCCTCTGACCTCCACTGTAATTTTAGGTTCCTTGGAACAATATTGTAAACCAGTCATCACACACCTAGGGGTTAAAGTCGACACCAACCTTAAGTTTGACACTCAGATAAGGTTAGTTGTCAAGTCAAGCTTTTTACAATTGAGGCAGTTGGCCAAAATAAAGCCAATTCTTTCTAGGCAGCACTTTGAGACAGTAATCCACTCTTTTGTCACTACTAGTTTGGACCACTGTAACGCCCTCTATGTTGGGGTTAGAGGCTCCACTATTGTTCACCTCCAGAAGGTTCAAAATGCTGCCGCACATGGAAATATGAGCATGTCTCCCCCATTTTAGCCTCACTCCACTGGCTGCCCGTACATTTTAGGATTCATTTTAAAATTCTGTTATTTGCTTTTAAAGCCCTCAGTGGTCTTGCTCCATCTGACCTCTGTGAGCTGCTTCACCCTTACACCCCCACCCGCTCTCTCAGGTCAGCTGATCAGCTGTTCCTGACGGTTCCTAAGACTCAGCGTGAGCTTAGAGGGGATCGAGCCTTTGCAGTCGCAGCTCCTAAAATGTGGAATGACTTGCCTTTTCACATTAGAGAGGAATCCCCTCTGTCCGTTTTTAAATCTCTTCTAATCTCTTCTCCTTCACCTTTGACACATTGTGAGATGTTAATTTTAATAGTAAATCTTATTTTAATCTTAGCCTTTTCTTTATTAATTAATTGATTTTTTAAAATTTTTATTAATGGCCTTTTACTCACATTGAATGTTTTGGTTTTTATTAAATTTCTTTTACTTCGTTTTTAAGTGTGTGAATGTTTTTATTTATTCCTTTGTGCAGCACTTTGGTCCATAAGGTTGTTTAAAGTGCTTTTCAAATAAAGAGCTGGATTGGATTACATTGGAAGATGGCTCAACAAATCTCTTTCACAGAATGTAAAATTCGACAGAGGGCGCAAGGTGACATTCTGTCAGGGGCCCAGAATTTTTAGCTACACCTCTGTGTTACTGTGTTTTTTTTGTTCTAGCCATCAATAACTCTGGAGTTGCTATATCGCCACCTGGTGGTGAAAAGATCAGACAAAAATATGTACACATGTTACCAACAGTTTGAAATTGAAGTGCAGAGTTAACAGGTTTAATTAATCGTCCCCACGGATGCCAGTCATGAAATTTGAGAATTGCAAATTAAAACACAGGAAAAAATCAGGAACACTACAAGATAAAATATTTAGCAAACACTCAATGTGCATCCAGGGTGACAAGGGACAACTGGAGGATGATATGACAATCTGACAGTGACATTCACAGCACTTTATATGTTGCCAAAAACAGAAAAGGGGATTAAAATCAAGAATCAGAAATCATGTATGAGGGTGGGGCTGCTTGGTGGTGCAGTGATTAGCACTGTTACCTCCCACCACTGGGACTCAGGTTCGAGTCTCCGCCTGGGTCACATGTGTGGGGAGTTTGCATGTTCTCTCTTGCTAAATTGGCCGTAGGAGTGCATGTGTGTGTGAATGGTGTGTGAATGTGCCTTGCAATGAGCTGCCCCCCCGTCCTGGGTTGTTCCCTGCCTCGTGCACAGATCCTTCCAGGATAGGCTCTGGACCCCCCGCGACCCAGTAGCATAAGCGGTTTAGACAATGGATGGATGTATGAGGGTGAGTCACAATGACGACAGCTGCTCTGTTGACTTGGTCCCAGGAGTCGTCAGCGTTGGTCTGCCGGGGCCCCCGTCCTGTCTGTGGAAGCACCCGTCTTGTTGGCTGTTCTCTCTGCCTGGGCCCCCTCTCCTGCTGCCTCACGTTTGGGTTGAAGTGGCTCCCCAGTGCTTCTGTAAAGCTCTTTGTGTATCTTAGAAAAGGGCTGTATAAATGTAACATTCATTCATTTATTCAAGGTCCCAGCCAGAAGAGTGCAGTACTACACTGTCCCCCACAGCCTGAATCAGCTGGATGTTATAGGATTAAGACACTTCCTGCATTAGGCCATTTACCCTCAGTGTATTTCCATACCCTGACAGGATGGATGACAATACTATGGCCATAATTTTCAATACACAGTTTTCACAGGAGTCTCACCCTCATCCACATTCTCTGCATTCCTTATCTCATGCTTCTTTGCCACCCGCATCTCCTCTGCCTGCTTTGTCTCATTTTCCCACAATTGAAACACCGTCCAATTTGTCTCTGTTTTAGTTCTACCACATTAGTCCCTGAGCAACCAGTCTGATCCCGTTCCTCTAATTTCAGACGCATCTGGCTTATCTGATTGGGACTGAAGCTGCTGTTACTAGGAAAACCACATTCGTCCCACTGGGGCAGGTCTGACACCGCGTCCTTCCCATATGTCTCCCATAATTGTTGTACAGAATTTCAGCTGGAGTTCTTTCCCAGAAGCAAGTAATTTCACTTTAGCACCTGTTCAGTAAAAGTCAAGTAGGTCTTTAATGTTATTTTTAACTTTACACAGTTGAGTATAGTACAGTTACAAAAGAAACTGTTTCCCTCGGACCAAGGTGCTACTTAAATTAACAGAAGACTAACACATACCAACCTAGCAACATACTGTATGGTGCATAATGAGCAAAAACTGTGCAAACATTGCAGGACAGTGCAAAAAGAGAGGACAACTGACACCAACGAGCACAAACAGCACAGTAAACCCAGTACTGAGAAGGCGCAGTTTGGTTGTCCAATGAGGTAGCAATAAAAATAAATAAAAGTAACTGTAAACATGGCGACAATAAGATAAAAAATAGTAGTTAAATAATAAAGTGTGTTAATGAGTGTATGTGTGTGTGGTATCAGATTAGTCCCTGAGAGTTCAGTAGTCTGACGGCATGGGGGATAAAGCTGTTTGAGTCTGGCTGTGAAGGCCCGAATGCTCCGGGACCTATTTCCAGAAGGCAGGAGGGTGAAACGATAATGTGAGGGGTGGGTGGGGTCATCCACAATGGTGGTGGCTTTGCGGATGCAGTGTGTGGTGTGAATATCTGTGATGGAGGGGAGAGATATGTTAGGGTTATCTTCTTCTGAAGATGCGCTGGAAACAAACCAGTCTCTGAACACAGAACAACACAGACAGCTGTGATGACGTTTTACTTGCTGCAAGGTGTAGGGAATCCACTTGCAGAGTCTCCGCAGTTTCAGCAAAATGATGGTTTATTGAACAGCAAAAATAATACAATGTAATACAGTGTAGAGACACACCGGGTACTGAAAGGCAGCTCAGATACAAATTGAAGACAGTTCTTCACCCCCCTTTATACCCAAAAAGGCCCTCCCCACCAAGGTGTTGTGTGTAGGTGTTGTGAGTGAATTTACATATAAAGAGTGACCCCCTGGAGTGTGAGGATCCTGAGACAGGGACGGGACAGGACAGGGTGGAGACTTTTATGATCATTGTAATTCAATTCTTATCACCTTATCTTATCCTTATCACCATAGTGGTGCCAACTGGAACCCCCATTCTCTCCCTGGCTTCCCCCATGATCATAAATTCCTAACATTGTCTGCATTCAAATGATCAACCAAGAACCTTGGGACATTTTTACCACTTTTCCTTACAAAGGGAAGCCCGGTCCTGACCTCGAGGTGTCAGCCTCTCAGTCGAACTCAGCCAACTTCGAAAGAGTAACTCCCCTCGCAGTGTCTTTTATTGAGGTACACAAACAGGATATGCAACTGACATTGAACATTGTTTGTCACCATATATGGGGTGGAAATATTCAAGCGACAGTTCTTGAGACGTGTTATTGCTCAATTAAGATCAAGCTGCGGCAGGGTGTTGTTTCTAAGCGTCTAGCAAAATGATGATAAAAAAAGTACATATTTCTCTAACACGATACTCCCAATGATTTTCTCACCTGTCATCACTATCTGTTGTAGGGACTTGTGATCTGAGGCGACACAGTTCTCAAAGCAGACCGTGATGCAGCTGCTCAGGGTGCTTTCAACAGTTCCCCAATAGAGTGTGAGAATGGGAGATGGGCTTTTCTGAGCTTCCGTGGAGAGTAGAGGTGCTGCTGTGCTTTCCTTACTATGGAGCTGATGTTGAAGGACCTGGTGAGATTCTCCGCCAGATGGACAACAAGGAATCTGGTACTCTCTACGATCTCCACAGATGAGCCATCGATGTGCAGCAGAGAGTGGTCACTCTGTGTTTTGTGTTCTTCTAACGTCAACAACCATCTCTTTGGTCAACATTCAGAGACAGGTTGTTGGCTCTGCAGCAGTCCGATAGTCATCACACTTCCTCTTTGTATGCTGAGTCACCGTTTTTATTGATGAGACCCACAACAGTCTTGTCATCTGCCTGATGTTGATGATGGAATTCGAAATGTGCATTGCTGCTCAGTTGTGAGTCATCGGAGTTAACAGCAGTGGGCTGAGCATAAAGTC
Source organism: Brienomyrus brachyistius (assembly GCF_023856365.1). Taxonomy (NCBI): domain Eukaryota; kingdom Metazoa; phylum Chordata; class Actinopteri; order Osteoglossiformes; family Mormyridae; genus Brienomyrus; species Brienomyrus brachyistius. The sequence continues at coordinate 166,538 of NC_064554.1, forward strand.
CTGGGTTCCTGCTACAGCGTCTGAGCAGTTGCCTTCGTCGCCCATAGCTCCTGCGCAGCCCGAGCAGCCGCCTCCGCTGCCCCCTGCGGCCCCAGAGCCCGAGCAGCCGCCGCCTGCTTTGCCCGTAGCTCCTGAGCAGCCGCCTCCGCTGCCCCCTGCGGCCCCAGAGCCCACGCCCGAGGCGCTCCCTCCGCCTCAAATGACTGTGCCCCCTGGGGCTCTTGTTCCTGGCCCCACTCCTGTCCCTGACCCAGCTCCAGACTTTCCTGCCCTAGTCCCCGAGGAGGTCCCGGACAGTCTGACCACCGTGTGTGCCACGCCCCCTGATTATCCACGTGTGCTTCCCTGATCGTACCCAGCTGTGTCCGATTATTTTCAATCAGTCCTGTCTATTTGAGTTCATGTCTTACTAGAGTTCAGTGTCCGTCATTGAAGTCCGTCTGCGTGAGATGTTTCCTGCACCCCGTGTTCCTAATAAATCCCCGTATCCTGCCTGCCTAGCCTGTTTCCTGCCCATCCGCCGCTCCCGTTAAATGGCGATCGTGACACAAGGCACACGCACATCAAGTACCAATGCAGCAAATACAGATGAACAATTTAGGAGGAATACTAGTCAAAGGAAGGAAGAAAAGCAGCCCACCCTATCTCATGGTCACGGACACAAACATCAGGGAGTGTTATGAAGAAGACATCACACTTAACACCATTGGTTTTATGCAGTGAATTACATCAGAGAGAGTTTTTACATTCTAGCTGTGTTACGTAACATTCCTCAGCCTTCAGGTTTTTTCCACACAATGCACGACATGCAGGGGTGCCAAACAAAACAGCGGAACTGCAGTGTAGCCAATTATTTGTTTCAGTAGTTTTAAGAAAACTAGAACATAAAATGTTTGTTTTACTTAGTCCACAAAAGAGTTTTTACCTATCTTAGTGTATTTTACATCACATACACTCTCGGTCCGTTGTGGAGTCCATCCCACTGTAGTTGGAGAATGCTGCCATCAGTCGCTTGGTGTAGCACTCGCAGGATTTACCAGGCTCCTGTTTAAACTGATGCATCATGCCCCAGTCCATGCGCAGGAGGACCAGTCTCTGAAGGGCTGTCGCATGGTGAGGCCTGTTCTGCCTGGGGTCCAGCAGGTCACTGGCAATGTCCTTCAACTCACAGTGGGCTTGCGTTCATAGTGGGGTACCGCAGGGTTCGATTTTAGGACCACTATTGTTCCTAATTTACATAAATGATATGGATACCAATATATACAGTAAACTGGTGAAATTTGCAGATGACACCAAGGTGGGTGGTGTAGCAGATACTGAATTAGTGGCTCAGCAGCTACAGCGGGATCTTGATTTAATTAGTGACTGGGCCGATACCTGGCAGATGAAATTTAACGTCGATAAATATAAGGTACTCCATCTAGGGAGCAGAAATATAAAGTACAGGTATTTCATGGGTGTCACTGAAATAAAGGTAGCTGATCATGAGAAAGACCTTGGTGTGTATGTTGATGCTTCCATGTCCCATTCTCGCCAGTGTGGGGAAGCAATAAAAAAGGCCAATAGGATGTTGGGGTATATCTCCAGGTGTGTGGAGTTTAAGTCAAGGGAGGTAATGCTAAGATTATACAATTCCTTGGTGAGACCTCACCTAGAATATTGTGTGCAGGTTTGGTCACCATATCTTAAAAAGGACATTGTGGCCTTAGAAAAGGTGCAGCGTAGGGCCACAAAAATGATTCCTGGTCTTAGAGGAATGTCATACGAGGAACGGTTACTTGAGCTAAATCTGTTCAGTCTCAAGCAAAGGAGATTGAGGGGGGACATGATCCAGGTATATAAGATTCTAACAGGTTTGGATGCTGTTCAACCAAATAGTTACTTCAGCATTAGTTTAAATACACGAACTCGTGGCCATAGGTGGAAATTAGCGGGAGAACATTTCAAGCTGGATTTAAGGAAGCACTTCTTTACGCAGCGTGTAGAGTATGGAATAGTCTTCCTGATAATGTAGTGCAAGCTGAATCCTTGGGTTCCTTTAAATCAGAGCTAGATAAGATTTTAACGACTCTGAGCTATTAGTTTAGTTCTCCCCAAGCGAGCTTGATGGGCCGAATGGCCTCGTCTCATTTGTATAGTTCTTATGTTCTTATGTTCAACTCCTTCATCTACAGTGTCAGATGAGCAAACCTTATCTCCCCCTTGAGGATTTGGACATACCAACATAGGGGCAAGAATTTCTGCTACCTCGTCCTGCTGCCTGAGTGTTTCGCCACGGCACTTCTTCACCGAGAAGGAGGTAGAGTCGGGTGCTGAATGGTTATGATCCTCGTCTGCAGGGGGGAGAGGGGAAGGGGCAGGGGAACCACTGGCTACTCCTCCCTCGGTGGCATAAGGAGGAAGCTGCTGTTTGGGCAGCAATGCTTGGGCAGGAGCCACACAGTTTATTTCTGGGTATCTAATTAGCGGACACCATTAGGTCCCTTCAGGGGCTCCACAGACAAACTCATTGACAAAATAGAATTGTCACAGAAAAATTCTTTGTCACATGCTCAGTCGACATGGACTGTGTGCTATTTACATATTTTTGGCACAAACGAAATCTCATATGCATATCGATTTATCTTTGGCACAAGTGGACCTCCATCACTTTAAAGAGGGTAAACTCTGATCAGGAAATTTACGACGTCAGAATAAACGGATTTTTTAACAGAAGTAACTGACATGCCCTAATAAGGAAATGCATACAATCAGAATACAATATCTGTGGTTTTTAACAGTGGTAACAATCTGATAATGAAAGGAATCAGATCAACATTTCTATAGCATGTAACAGAGCTTGCTCCCCTCCAGAACTCATTGTTCCAGTAGTTATCTGAAATCATCTGCAGGAGCTATTCTTTTATTTGTATATTAAGCATAATTATTCATGAATATTATTGATTATGTTTATTTGTTTAATGTTTTTATTTATTCGTATTTATTGTTTATAATATAATGTTATATAGTATTGCAACACTTGAAACGAGAGGTACTTGCCTGCCTTAGTGATATTTACTATTGTCTAAGTGTATTCCCACCTGTAGGAGGCAGCAATGGTTGTTATTAAAGGTGCTGAGATTACGCGGCTCAGGGCTGAAGGTGCAAAGTGAAACAGTCATTGACCGTATTTGCCATGTGTGATGGTGTCTGCATATCGGCCCTTTTGCGCCAAACAAACCAGTTCAAAGTACTGTGTGTTAAAATATCATATGAATAAATCCTCTCAAGAACTAAACTCAATATCGTATCCTCATCATTCAACGCGTCTGACTTTTGCACCTCTTACCACAAGGCAGTGGATTACATGGGGAAATTACAAACAAGGAGAATTTAATCTGTTTTTCCTCTACATTGTCGTTATTCAGAATATTACAGACTATGAACAAAAATGGACAATGTAAGAAAATAAAAAAATGTGTATGACAGAAAGCTAGAGTATTTTTGCAATGGTGAGCACTAGCTGGTTTATGTACTAGCTCACACTCAAGAAACAGCATAAATGCTACTCATACACAGTTGGGGGGCAGGGGTCAGTCCTTGTGCCTGTAATGAGGTCACCAGTTGAAACTAACCCAGCCTCAGCACGTCTGTGGGTCCTTGAGCAAGGCCCTTAACCCCCAGCTCCCTGGGCGCCCCAACAGGTAGCTGCACTTCGCGGACAACTTACTCCACAAAGAGTAAGTTGAGGGAGACATAAAAAACACAATTTCCCCACGGGGATTAATAAAGTCCATCCATCTATGGAATATTATTTAGCACTATATAACGCAGAATATAAGAATTACGATTTTATAAAAAGTATGCCAAATATCCATGATATAATCATTACAATGTAAACATTATAATGTAATCAACACAATGGAACCAACTGAGTATGTATTTGCACCTTTTGTTAGTCTGAGTTTCTGTTAGCTACTTTGTTAGTCCTGAATCTATGAATATTCACATTTTTATCGCGTATATTTTATCACTATGTAAAAGGACAAATATATTATCAACCTTTTAGTGAGACAATGTATAAACGGCTGAAACTACCAAGGTTTACTACTGAAGGAAGGGATTCACCTGAGTTCACCAAAAGTTCATGGCTGAGTATTTTTAAAAAACCAAGTGGAGCTGCTCGCGCCACTATTATGTTCAACCGAGAGGCCAAACGGTAAAAGAAATGACTGTCAAACTTATCACCTAGGGGTAAATATAAATCTATACAAATATCACCTGCATGCACATTACTTCTTTTACAATAACCAACTCCTGATCCATACTGTTAGTCGTGAAAAAAATAACTATTGTGTACATAGAGGCCCTGTGTAAAAAGATAACTGCCAAGGAAAAGATCAAAAACATTTATTTCAAGGATTCAAAGTTTTTATGGTCATGTACAGTGTACAGTGCAGTTCTTATTTGATTAACTTGAATGTCTTCACAGACAAGACGATTAAACAAATAAAGCAGCGCAACATTACAGTAACTAACAACAAACAAAGCTCACGAGTACTATTACAATATTCATATCATTTATTTAAATTTAATTTTACCAAGTAAATTAATTGAAAAGCAGTTACCGCTTTACCTGCTTCTCGGGAGAAATAGCAGATATACAAACGTCATGTATGTAACTAAAATCTTAAGCCAATAAGGGCAAAGTTGTGTCGTAATGGAGGCGGATCCAGCCTGTGCAGCCTGCTAAGAGGTGCTGCCTGATGTGTCTTGCTCTCGCGGAGTTTTGGTACCATGTGACATGGTGACGTAATGCAACGGGCGATAAAAAATATAACCATGATGCATTGCGTCAGGACCAGAATGCATTGCTTTAAGCTAGCGCTGTATGTGGGTGCATGAAGTGGAAAGCACCCAATAATAAACATAACATTTTTTTAAAAATGTTTTCTTCACCGGTGCAGTGAATTTAAATAAAGAGCTATGATGGTGCTGCAAATGGCTTTGCATAGTAGTTAGTAGTAGCATTAGCCGCTGTGTGCGGCATTAGCTTTCTACAGTCCTTACAGATGGTTCGTGTTTTGTCTGTCTCCCTTTCGCCATTTATATTTTCCGCCGGGCACCCGAAATGCTGACACACAAAAGATTCAAAAGTGTCTGGGGTATCTACTATAGTAATTTAGTCAGATGCCGACATATTTACAGCAGCTCATTTGCAGCGCATTCGTGAAACGGCTTTTCGCTCCAACGAGAAATCTCGTCATGTTGTAATATCGCGAGATCTCGTGACACGCGTTTCACTCCCACTTCTTAGTAACAGTCATGATTTGATAAAGTGACAACCTGCGTAATAATTGGTAATACATAGAGTTTGCTATTGTTCAGGCTAGCAGACTGTTATGGCTTGAGGTTAATGGTGCCTGTTACTTGTGAATTTTCACATTTGCAGGGATCTTCTGCCTCGTGAACGTGAAACGGGTAATTATGCTAAAAGAAGAAAAAAGCAGAACTGCAATGTGTGTAAGGCTGGTGCTGATTTTTCAGTCTGAACACAGTAAAATTTATACAAATTACCTGTATTCAAACTTGTATTCTTTATATAGTTTGGTTAATTACTATTTAAAAGTTTTATCTGCGCTCCATTGTATAACTTATATTGGAGACTTGTATGTACTTTTCGATTGGAAATGGTTAGCTGTATACAGGGGCGCCGCTAAGGGGGGGAAAGTTGGGACAATTCTAAGGGCCCACGCCCTTTAGGGGCCCCCAGAGATCTGAATGGGTGTGGTAGGGGGGCCCAACCTCATATTTTGTCATAGGGCCCAAAATTGCTAGCGGCGCCCCTGGCTGTATATACTTTGAATATTTTTATGATTAATTTCTTTGTTTATTCAATTTGGCAACAGATCTGCACTTTTAGCAGTATTGCTGTCAATTTTTGTGAAAGTTGTTACTAAATAAAACAAAAGAAGCAGACTTGTATATCGTATTGTATATCCTATATTGGTCGTGTATTCTTCCTGTAGCGTAGTGACAGCTTTTTGTACGGAAGCCGTGAACGGCTGTGCTTGCAAATATATTTTCTTCTGAATAATTAGAAGGATAAGCATATTTTGTCGCCGCCGCGAGATAGTCATGCCATACACAGCTCTGCTCGTTTTTGTACTGTAACCGTGTTACTTAATTTGCGAATCCATGAATTTAACGTTGACATTAAGTCAACATTGACATTGACAACGTTGACATTAAGTGTTGCACCTATCTAGTGTTTTACCGTGAAGGGCATGTTATATCTTGTCTCTAAGTCGCACTATGGTCCAGGGGAATGCTATGTCATATTAGAACATGTGTCGATGATGTGGCAATATAAATATTTTAGAATACTGTCAGTTTTAGTTTCAGAAATCCATCATTTGAGAAAAAAGGCCAGTCACGACAAATATATATGGAATATAACAACAGAGGTTAGCTGTATTTGTTTAAGTGTAAAGATGCACATAGAAACATGCATGAGCTCATCTGAGAATAAACTGAATGCAATGAAGATTTGTGACTCCTGCTGGAAAATGCGAATAGTGGCAGGGTCTTCAAGCAGTACATTTGTCTGAGAGTCAGTTAATATTAGGAAAGGCACCGTTTTTTTTTCAATGGCGCTAATTATCAAGAAGGAAATGGAGTACCCCAGTACCTGGTTTACGGGCACTGGAAGCTCCAGTATCAGTCAGACTTTCATGTAAGTATATGTGTGTTTAATGACTTGTGCATGTTTCATCTTTACCAGGGGCAGAGGGGAAACTCAATAAATAGCCTTCTCTCACACTTCCAGGCCTGCAGAACTGAGCATGTCCCCTGGTTTTGTGCATATGTCTGTAGGCTTTGAGTTTTTCCTATGGGGGCTTCAATTTCCTCCCAGAGTACAAATACGTGCAGATCAGTTGCATTGGGGAGTCCATACTGTGATGCTGAGTGGGTGTAGGAGGAGATTGAGAGATGAAACTCCGGATGATTTACTCCCTCGGCTAACTAACCAGAACAGGATCGTACCAATACCAAAATGATAAGTTTATAAATGTTTTTCACTACCCTGATTCATTCAGTTATTTCTGTTTGTTAATTCCATCCCCCAAGCAAATACATAAATAAACAAACAAATATTCAGGGGGAATGTGTCATAGGTGATAGAATCAGTGGATGAATCTAAAGAAAAAAAGTAATGATTTCTTTCTCTCCAAAACACAATGCACAAAACTCTTAAGTTAGGTAAGACATTGAAATTTTATGACAGTAGCATGATGCAGAGGAACAACAGAAGGAAAAATCTAACTAAACCTGAGTCAACTAGGACTAATTACACTAAATTAAGTGGAACACACAAAATACCTAAAACAACTTAATAAACAAGCAAGAAATATTACATTTGATTAACTATACTGATGCCTGAGGGAAGTTCTTGTGCATAATGCAGCAAGTATATACAGCTGCAGAGACACTACACATAGTGCAAATAAATTAAAAAGTATACAGTACACACACTGATTCCTGAAAAATCTAAATACCATGGAATACTAATGAAATACTGATGATGATGATAATAATAGAAATAATAATGAATTAGTTTAGGGTATTATGCAATTGACATGTACAATTAAAAAAGAAATTGCACCAGACATTTCCTGTGGCAAAGAAGGGTTGCTTTGTGCCACATTACTCAAGTCAATTCACTTTATTTTGTATAGTACATTTTCATAGCCTTACATTGTCTCAAAGCACTTTACTTTGTCCCTGCCCAATTGTTCCAGTGAGCAAGATCTAGCCTGAAAAATTAGAAAGCGACATTGGCAAGGATAAACTCAGTCATAGTAAGAAACCTTTGGAGGAACCAGAGTGAAAGGGGGAGCCCATCCTCCACAGGGCAGAAGTCAGGTTAACAAAGTCCTGATTTATATGGTTTATATGGTTCAATTAGTTAAGTCCGGATGTAAATACAGAATAACTGGCAGCAGGGCACACAGGAAAGACATAAACAGGCAGGAGGGCAGGCAGGAGGGTGGCACAGGCAGGACGTAATGGGCAGGAGGGCGGGCAGGCAGGGCAGCACAGGCAGCCAGAACTGTTTTGCCACTGCAGTTTGTTTTACAATTTCATCTGCATTTGTTCCCCCAAGGTATAACAGCAGCTAATTTATGAACATGCTGCTTTTCAGAAAAGTTTAATTTCCAGGAGCATGACCAGTGCATACATTTAGTGTTGATGGTTCTTTGTAAAATGGATGTTCTGTACTTTTATTGATCTGTCCATCCATCCATCCATCCATCCATCCATCCATCCATTCATCCATTTTCTAACTACTTCTGATGAAGTTCCGGGTTATGAGGTATCCTGAAGCCCAGGCAATATGGGACAAACACACACATGCACACACATAGGGTATACCTATCCTTATGGGGCCCGCTCATTGACTTCTATTGGATAAATGCTAACGCTAACTATGACAATCTTAACCCCCACCCTGCCCTAACCATAACCATAAGTAACCAAGCAAAATAAAAGAGGTTTTGCATTTTTAGTTTTTCCACAGCAGTCACAGATTTTTATAAAATAGAGTTTTCCTGGTTTTCAGTTTCGTGGTCCCCATAAGGGAAAAAAAAAACAGGTATTTATCACGCTATGGGGTAGGATAGGTATACCCGCTCGCACACACACACACAGACATGCACACAAATGGATAGATCACCACAGTTACTATGGATGTCGATCCTGCAATAATGAGACAGAACTATCATACTTAACAGGATCATATCCCTAGTTCTACATATGCATAATTATATTTAAAAAAGATCCCACGCACCCAGCACATGAGATGTTTGAACTTCTGCCCTCTGGTAAACGTTACCGCAGTATGCATTGCAGAACAACCAGATTTAATAAGAGCTTCTAACCCCAAAGCCATCAGAATACTAAATGCTAATGAACATACGTTTATGTGAAACCCTACTCTCTCTTACTCTCTGTGCACTTTATTACCACAACTGGTATTAAGTTTACTTTTTATTTATATAGTATAGTGCAATAATATAATCACGATTTGTGTGTGAGTGTGCCCTGTGATGGGCTGCCCCCCATCCTGGATTGTTCCCTGCCTCGTGCCCATTCCACATTCCAGGATAGGTTCCGGACCACCCGCGACCCAGTAGGATAAGCAGTTTGGAAAATGGATGGATGGATATAACTAACATAAGACAGACATTACACCTAACAAACAATAAACACGAAATAAAGGAGTGGATACAAAAAAAATGTAATGCAATGACTAGATTTAACACCTGGATTATGTCCCCCCTTAGTCTCCTTTGCTCGAGGCTAAACAGATTCAGCTCAGCTAACCTCTCCTCATTAAACATTCCTCTAAGACCAGGAATCATTCTCCCAGCCAAGCAAGCCTGAGTCCGGCTTCCACTCCCCCGATCCCCAGCAATGTTAACTTGGAAGGGCGTATTCTGTATGCACAACTGAGACAACCCAGGTGGAGCTCAGCTTATCGGCTGGCAAAATTGCCTTCAGGTATCACCCACCCTAGTGAGAGTCCAAGCTAGGGCCGTTCTCAGAACTCACCCTAAACGAAGTCCTGCTCAAAATTGTAATGACCGCCTGAGGTACCTGTCAGCCTTGCCCGTAATGAGTCAGTGGGTGTAGCCGGGCTGACACGCTTTTGGGCATCCAATTGCTGAGAACTCCCCTTCGGTTCTGACAAACTGTACGATCACAAGCAGTGACAGCAGAGCCACAGACAAGCTCAACCAACAGAGAGCGAATGGTAAGCACCCAGCACCCGAAGGGCTCAACTGATCACATCCAAACGACTTCCTGATGGGATTGTGTACGTAACTGGTTTACTGTTGTTAATAGTGGTTGAACTTCTATGCAAGTCCCCTTGTTGGGGGAGAGGGAATGAATGAAAGCATAAGGTGAAATAAAACCTAAAATAAATCAAAAAGGTTAAACGGGAATCAAACCAAATGAATTGTGTTTCTTATTCAATTGTAAACATCAATTAGTTATGCAACAATAACCTAATTGGATGTTAATGTATTGTGATCAAACTGATTTAGTCCGTGAAGTTGATTCCTGCTTTCAGGCAAGAACCTGTGTGTCCAATTATGCGTGTTGTATCACCGCAGTTGACCACCAGAGACCCAACTCAGATGTTGTTAACCTACTATGGCGGACCACTAGAGGTGCAATTTCAATGGAGTGGCACTGCTATGGCTTGCCACTAGAAGCGCAATTTCAAAATTGAGTGGTAGTTCTATGCCTGACCACTAGAAGCGCAATTTCGAAATGGAGTGGTAGTTCTATGCCTGACCACCGGGGGCGCAATATCGAAATGGAGTTGTAGTTCTATGCCTGACCACTGGAGGCGCGATTTTGAAATGGAGTGGTAGTTCTATGCCTGACCACTGGAGGCGCAATTTCGAACTGGAGTGGTAGTTCTATGCCTGACCACCGGGGGCGCAATATCGAAATGGAGTGGTACTTCTATGCCTGACCACCGGGGGCGCAATATTGAAATGGAGTGGTAGTTCTATGCCTGACCACCGGGAGCGCAATTTCGAAATGGAGTGGTAGTTCTATGCCTGACCACTAGAGGCACGATTACGAAATGGAATAGTAGTTCTATGCCTGACCACTAGAGGCGCGATTTCGAAATGGAGTAGTAGTTCTATGGCTTGTCACTAGAAGCGCAATTTCAAAATTGAGTGGTAGTTCTATGCCTGACCACTAGAAGCGCAATTTCGAAATGGAGTGGTAGTTCTATGCCTGACCACCGGGGGCGCAATATCGAAATGGAGTGGTAGTTCTATGCCTGACCACTAGAGGCGCGATTTCGAAATGGAGTAGTACTTCTATGGCTTGCCACTAGAAGCGCAATTTCAAAATTGAGTGGTAGTTCTATGCCTGACCACTAGAAGCCCAATTTCGAAATGGAGTGGTAGTTCTATGCCTGACCACCGGGGGCGCAATATCGAAATGGAGTGGTAGTTCTATGCCTGACCACTAGAGGCGCGATTTCGAAATGGAGTGGTAGTTCTATGCCTGACCACTAGAGGCGCAATTTCGAACTGGAGTGGTAGTTCTATGCCTGACCACCGGGGGCGCAATATCGAAATGGAGTGGTAGTTCTATGCCTGACCACCGGGGGCGCAATATCAAAATGGAGTGGTAGTTCTATGCCGGGCCACTAGAGGCGCAATTTCGAAATGGAGTGGTAGTTCTATGCCTGACCACTAGAGGCACGATTTCGAAATGGAATAGTAGTTCTATGCCTGACCACTAGAGGCGCGATTTCGAAATGGAGTAGTAGTTCTATGGCTTGTCACTAGAAGCGCAATTTCAAAATTGAGTGGTAGTTCTATGCCTGACCACTAGAAGCGCAATTTCGAAATGGAGTGGTAGTTCTATGCCTGACCACCGGGGGCGCAATATCGAAATGGAGTGGTAGTTCTATGCCTGACCACTAGAGACGCGATTTCGAAATGGAGTAGTACTTCTATGGCTTGCCACTAGAAGCGCAATTTCAAAATTGAGTGGTAGTTCTATGCCTGACCACTAGAAGCCCAATTTCGAAATGGAGTGGTAGTTCTATGCCTGACCACCGGGGGCGCAATATCGAAATGGAGTGGTAGTTCTATGCCTGACCACTAAAGGCGCGATTTCGAAATGGAGTGGTAGTTCTATGCCTGACCACTAGAGGCGCAATTTCGAACTGGAGTGGTAGTTCTATGCCTGACCACCGGGGGCGCAATATCGAAATGGAGTGGTAGTTCTATGCCTGACCACCGGGGGCGCAATATCAAAATGGAGTGGTAGTTCTATGCCTGGCCACTAGAGGCGCAATATCGAAATTGAGTGGTAGTTCTATGCCTGGCCACTAGAGGCGCAATTTCGAAATGGAGTGGTAGTTCTATGCCTGACCACTAGAGGTAACCAAAGATATAGCTAGGCGGTTGCCGACGCTAGATGAGTGACACACACATTTAATGCATGCGCATGCTGCTTGTGGCCTTCTTCTGTGCCTTGCACAGTATAAAACCCCTTAAAACAATTACTGAAGCGAGACGGCGCACGCGTTACGGCGACAGATTTAAATTGTGAGTGCACTATATCTCGTCGCAAATGGTGCTTAACCACGGCGGGTCTCAAGCACAGGAGACTCCCAATTTCTAAATGACACACACTTGGCTCACAGCGCAAAGTTGTGTTAAACTTGCTTTGTCTAAAGCAGGCACACACATACGAGTATGATCCTGATAGGTAACTAAGCTATCGGTCTTATGTCCAAGCGCAACATAATTTAGGTTAGAACCTCACAACAAGTATTCCCGTTCGCTAATAGAGAGATCTCTCCCAGGATATATAGAAACGGAGACACTCGTCCGAATTGAACCTGGAAACAAAGCGCTACATCTGAGAATCTCGTCAGACATAGGGTTAAGGTTTACTGCAGTTTAATACGAAAGAACTACAATGAAATCACCGAAAATAAAACAAAATAATATAACTACTAATAATAGAAATAAAAATAACTATAATAAGCCCATATGATCCCGCTTAAATGCCTTCAGATTGCCATGAGTGCGACTTTTGCAACCAGTTCACAGTAGCGCTTCTTCACTGCACGTTCGGTCATAAAAAGTTTAAATTGTGTGCTCAGAATAAGTTTAAACCTTGTGCCTTGTGATTATTAACCAATTTTTATGCTGAATGGTCGGCTCAAACTCAATTGCGAAACACCGTGAGTCTGTTAATGTGTGACTTAAATGGAACTCATTAATAACCAGTATCACGTAATAACCTGGGTTAGAATAGAAGGCTTGTCCAACGAGCTGCGTCACCAGGTAATGTAAACGATCGGTAGCGAAGCTCCCCTCACGGCCAATGAGAGAGAGTCTCGCGATATTTCAGGCGAATTTGAGGTTTCAGAGCGTAGATCGCACAGGCAGGGATTCTTGTGAGCACTCAATGAACGGAGGCTGAAGTTGTGTAAAAGACATGCATTTATTCCTATAACTAACATAAGACAGACATTACACCTAACAAACAATAAACACGAAATAACGGAGTGGACACAAACAATGTAATCATGAAAATGCAATGACCAGATTTAAAATGAGTAACCTTAAAAGGGAAAATACTGTTCTGCAAAGCAAGCAATTTGTGGAAATACTGTCCTAAAGTAATATAGCAGGTGAATAGGAGTTTAGGTTGTTATAAATGAAAGGAAGTTTGTTTATTTGGTTGCAGAGTGGGGGGGGGGGGTCTTGGCAGTTGGTTGCGGAGGCTGATGAGCTGATGGGTGATGGCACTCAGGGAGGCGCGGTGTTTGCAGCGGTTGTTGGAGTGGAGCCCCTCTGATTCCCTCTCCTGGTGAAGCTTGGGCTTGGTTGCAGTTCTCTGTCCAGCTGGGTCTTCACTGATAGGCTTCAGGAGGGCTTCTTGTGGGCTTCTCTTCTCTTGGGCTGATGTTCTCTGCCTCTCTTCGTGCTGATGGTCTTTTGTTTTCTCCTCCCTTCTGTTTCTCCTCTCCTGGCTTTGTTCTGAGGTGCCAGGTTTTATAGTGTAAAGTTCGTGAATAGGAGTGACCAGGAATTCGACTCCTGGACCAATGGCTGACCATCCATTTGGCGGGCTTTCGGAAGGGGGTCTGTATCAGTCCTTTTGAGATTTATGACCAGAGTGATTTCCCTTGTATTGATGATTTTCGTTAGGCTGGTGTAACTTTTGATATATTCACTTTCGTGGTAACCACTGACCAGATTTGGAAACTGGAGTGATTTTCCATCGGTTTGATACCAAACATGCCATAGCAGCCTAGCGGTTCACACCTCATACCATCTGTAATGATTAATTAATGATTACTTATATTATGTCGTTATGTTATATTACTCACACCTTATTTTATGCCTCACAATCTATATAATTGTAAATATACTGTGTAGCTGCTGGCGCGTTCCAAACTAAATCTCATTGTACTTACAATGTCAATAAAAACATCCATCCATCCATCTAGGCAGGCCAGTGTCGCCTCCATCCTTCCTGAAGTCAGTGATTCCTTTGTCTTTGTGCTGTTTAGTGCCAAATTGTTTGCTGAACTCCAACCTATCAGTTTCTGGACCTCATCTCTGTAAGCTGACTCATAAGAACCAAAGAGATTTACAAATGAGAGGAGGCCATTCGGCCCATCAAGCTCCTTTGAGGAGAACTTAGCTAATAGCTCAAAAATCTTATCTAGCTCTGATTTAAAAGAACCCAGGGTTTTAGCTTGTGTTACAATAACAGGAAGACTATTCCATACTCTAACTACACGCTGTGTACAGAAATGCTTCATCAAATTCGTTTTAAAATGTTCTCCAGCTAATTTCCACTTATGGCCACGAGTTCTGGTATTTAAACTAACATTGAAATAGCCATTTGGCTGAACAGCATCCAGACCTGTTAGAATCTTAAACACCTGGATTATGTCCCCCCTTAGTCTCCTTTGCTCGAGGCTAAACAGATTCAGCTCAGCTAACCTCTCCTCATTAGACATTCCTCTAAGACCAGGAATCATTCTCGTTGCCCTACGTTGCACCTTTTCCAAGGCAGCAATGTCCTTCTTAAGGTATGGTAACCAAACCCGCACACAATATTCTAGGTGGGGTCTTACCAAGGAATTATATTATCGTAGCATCACTTGCCTTGTCTTAAACTCCACACACCTAGAGATGCAATGTGCCTTCTCGCGTGGTGTTCCTGCAGAGGGAGTCTGTGAGTGCTGGAGATTGGGGGAGGGGGCAGTGTGGCTATGTCTGCTCTGTGTTCCTCCAGACGAGCAAAGAAGCTGTTTAGCTCCTTTGCTAAAAGGGCGTTGCTGTTAACAGTGACGGTGTTGTTGCCTTTGAAGTTTGTAATGTGTTGTATTCCCTGCCACACCCACTGTGGGTTGTTGTATGTGAAGTAGACCTCTATTTTCTGTTTCTCTGCCTGCCTGGCAACCTTGATGCCCCTATTCAGGTTAGCTCTGGCTGCACTCTGTGTTCTTGACTGCGCTGTCTTGTCCTGTAGTATTGTATTGTTGCTCTTGTGTTTATCTTGCACTTTCTCCCTCTGTTTGTGCTCCTTTCACTCTGTATAGTTCTATCTTGCCCGCACTTGTGTCATCTTGTGTTGTTTCTGTTTTTCTTCTTTGTGTTGCACCGTGGTCCAGGAGGAACAATGTTTCCTTTCACTGTGTACTGTGTATATTGCTGAAATAACAATAAACCCACTTGACCACCTGCCTCAATTCATCCTGAAGAGTTTTCCAATGTTGTTCAAAGGTCTGTTTGTTTCGAGTGAAGGACACGCCCCTGGACGTGCTGGATAAGGGGACCACAGATCAGTGTCCTCAGTCCTGCTTCTCCCTTCAAAGCTGAGAGGAAGATGACCCGCCTGCTGCTTCTGGTTTTGGCTTATGGAGCTCTGCTTATCTCCACAGAGGCCCAGCAAGATTACCACAGTCTCCCTGCACTCACAAGACGGCCATTAAACTCGCAGTCGAAAATGCTCATCAAGGAACCCGTCAGCACATGAATTTCTATAACATCCAGGGCCGTCCGAAGGTAACTGCTGAGAAAGTGTTTACAAAAGTGTGAAACTTTCATCATCTGCAAGCTGAACTAATGAGTATCACATTGATTTTGATGTTTTAATTTCAATGCATATGATGCTTAATGTCTCTTCACAATGAAAGTGATGGTTGTATATCTCAGCCCTGGTCAATTTTACCTTCTCACAGTTTCTCTCTGAATCTGCTGCAGTCAAGTCTGTGACAGTTTGCCATTTTTTGGGTGATTATTGTTTGTTATATTGCCTTTAAAACAGTTGTAGGCAATTTTGTATATAACGTGTTTATGTGATTTAGATCAGCAGTGAATACATTGACATTGAGATTCTCTTGAGAGCAACAAAATGTCCAAAGTCAACTGCAACAGACCATCGGGCTGACTGTATTTTCATGGACAAGAGGGTAAGTAAAGAGTCACTGTGACTGTGAGCATTGGACATATCAGTTAGCAAATTAATTTAGGTTCATGTTAACTTTTTTGATGCCCTGCGGGGGAAAGTTAGCCAACAATAAAGTAACAAATACATAGGTGGCCTCAAAGAGCCAGTTCCTTCACCTTATTCTCAAATTTTAGTAGGTTTACAGGCTTAAAGGCTGGATTACCAGGCAGAAGCAAATGCTAATCATCTGAGGGGTGACCTGTAGATTATGCTTCGAGCTATGAACCCTAGCTGGCCTTATTTAAAGACCTGTGGGCTGTACTACAAAGCGGGTTTTACATACCCAGAGTTAACTCAATCGAGCCAGGTTAACTAAAACTCATTGTTGAAATCAGCCTTAAATGGCAGTGTGGTGTTTTGTGGTGAAAGGGCAGGACTTAACTCTTGTTTTAATTAGAAAGCCAGTAATTAAACCTGGTCAGAGCAGGGTAGATGTGCAGTGTGAATTACCCTTTAAATTTACCTCTTTAAATAGTGAACTACAGGACCACTTAGCTTGATCGGAGGACAGTATTTTAATACAGAGCAGTGTTCAGTTAAACGGGATTTGTTGTTCATACTTTTAGATGAACTTGCTTTGTATAATATAGCCTTATGGTGACCCTGCTTTGGAAGCTCTTTCCTCTAAAATTGTTCTGTGTCATTAAACCTTGCACTCCAGCAGCTCTGCCTTAAATCATTAGATATATCTTTACTACACCTTCTCTCACTGTATTTATTGCCCACCACTCTTTAAATACTGTTTTTGTGTGTCTGTGTGTTTTTGCAGCCATTCATTAACTGTAGAGTTTGCAGCAGACGGTCTGGTAATGATCTTACACATCCATCAAATGACTGTGTACCAAACAAGAAAGTGGATGAAGTAAGTGTAGAGAGTCTTAGCATTATGGAAATGTAACAGGTGTGTGAATTGTGTCTAAACATGTGGTTAAACTTTGATTGTGTTTGTACATGCAAAAATTTGATCAGAGTACTGTTTATTAATGACAAGGTTACTTTTAATCTGAACAACAGTGGCAGCACCAAGGAAAAGCTTGGGGGGGGGGGCTCTAGCTCCTCCTCCAATGACCATAGTACCCCCACAGCACCCCCAAAATATTGGTTTCATTTTTTCTTTAACTATCTGTAAAATCTGTATATTGTGTAAGACATTTTTGCGGTTTTTACAGCATACTTGTAGTGTATTTTTTCTTCAAAGTACACATAGAGGCTCTGTGAGCTAGACGTTAGAATTTCATATTTTATCCTATTTTATCCATGCTGTAGCTTATCGTGCTGTGTGCTTCTATACACCATCTACATAAGCTGAAAAGCTAAAGCACCCGGTCTAAATAATCTCACTCCCCTATAGCACCTGTAGCATTAAGTCACTGGCGCTGCCACTGCTGAATAAACGACTCCAATCTGACTAAACCGCTTAACTTTTCCTCCCCATGTTACATTTCAGGACAAACGACGTAATATGTGTCCTTCTGATAAACCTCTTCTCAGACCTAAAACTGCCTTGGCTTCCAAGGACACTAAAGAAGCTGAAGGAGACCGTCTGGCTGTTTCTGATGGCTGATGGTCCTGCAATGTGGACCAGAGGAGGAAACTGGGAGGGAAAATGCTTTGCTTTATATCATGCCCACCCAAAGCCCCCAGTGAGTAAGCCATAGGCGCCGATAGCATGGAAAAACTCCCAAGAAGGAAGAAAACTTGGGAGGGACCAAACTCAAAGGGGGAGCCCATCCTCCTGGGGCCGGCAAAGTGTAGGTGCAGGATCACAAAAAAACTTGACGAGAGAAACGAGAGAATTCGACTGTCCCTCACAAAAACTGTAAAGTTTTAGTGGCTAAATTGCTTTTTCTATGCCTTTTCAAACAGGAGGAGATTTGTTTGGCTATACGTAGAAATTTTCTATACAATTTAGACAGCACAGAATCATTAACCTACTTTAATGCATTTATTAATACAACCACATATTTCACACATTTTGACATCAGTCATGCAGTGAAGATACAGTCTCTTTATTTCTTGACGCCAACCCTCCCCATTAATCCGGGCTTGGGACCGACACCTAGTTGAGCTGGCTTTCTCCCTTAAGTGGCTGGGTTAGGCTAAACTATGCACATATTTATGAAGACTACTATAAATTTATAAAGACCTCCCTAAATATGTAGTCTAACAAAACGCAGTTTAAAGAAGGTAGCCTACCTGGTAAACAAAGAAATTAAAAGGCCCACAGCATATAATCGGGCTATATCCAAGCAGTTTTTAAGAACGTAACCTACATGGCGAAATTGAATTACTTTCTGGACCAACAAACGCAACCAGACATGAACATTATGCACCTTCCTAGTCTTGATGTATGTCGTCATACAGATGAGGACGTTAAGGCAGCCTTTAGGTCCGACCCATCATGCACTGCAGTTTTTTGCAAATTCCTCAGATGGAAAACCATTAAATACCTTTTCTATTACCTTATATTACCTTATATTCATGTAATAAATATACAAATATCAATTAGTTGGAAATCAGCCAGACAGACGTAATTACTACAAATGGTTTCCACTGTATTTGTGACTCTGAGTGCCGCAGGCTTGGATGCAGTGCCGCACCATTTTGTAAGGCATGCACTGGCCAATCATGTAGCACTTCTCTCATAAATATTAATGAGACATCACCTACCACCCTGCAAAAAAGAAATTTGCCGCTCGTCCCCCTGCACATGAACCAACATGGCTGTGTCAACCAGCGGAGCTCCGGAGCCTCTGGAGAAACACGCGACAAAAAAGGCTCGCATACGGTCTTCCAGAGTTTGGGAATACTTCAGTCATGACACCTTTTCTGCGCCTCTACTGTAGCTGGCGTTAATGACGCTGTTTCAGCCATTTTATATTTTCTGTTTACTTATTCTGTCATGTAAGACTGAGACAAATTATCGTTTACGACTATTCTTACACACTGTAGCCTGACTTGCTGACTTAAGTAAGCTTAACTATAAGCTACCTTTGCTAGTGTTTGTGAATAACATGTTTCTCTAGTTATGAAATTATTCCATGTTTTAGCATCTGTTTCAACATTAAAGTCAAATTGGTATATTGAAATATGTAAAAACTATTGAACTATTAGCTTAAGTCTAACATAGAAAATCCTACTGAATCTCTTAAGATTTTCCTTTTTTGTTAATGCACTAATGTTTAAGAAGTGTCTTAAATTGAATTTCAGATTTGTGTGTGGGTGGGAGTGGGTGAATTGTATTAAATTCATACATTCATTCTTTTGGCTCAGACATTACTGACCTAAAACAAATTGAGGCATTGGGTAAGTGCTTAAATTAGCTACTAAATGGCAAAAAATATTCTAAATATCACATTTTCCATTCTTCGGTATAATTTTAATGAATCACCTATGCTGCCAAACATTAACGCATAGATTGTCACAACACTCTATGTTTTAGTTCTTCTTTATGTGTATAGGACGGTGTGATGGTTCTGGTGGTGGGTGTGGCCGACGCTGCTCGCGATGTTTGGCTATGCTGCAGTCCCAGGGACCAAGTTGGAACACATTTCCACCTTCAAGCTTAGGTGGAAAAACGGCACCGAGACCCAGCAGCAGGACAACTTCTTGTCCAGACAACCAGCCCTGCTTCATCATTGAAGTAAGCCCTGTGAACAGGAGCGAGATGTACTTCTGCAGTGGATGTTATAGCGGAAAGAACATCCCCATCCTCACGTCTGCCGGAGTGCCCCCTCAAGTGGGTGTGTGACTTAACTCGATGGATGAATTGGACAGAATGTACTGTTACTAGAGGTCGACCGATATGGGTTTTTCAAGTCAAGGGTCAGGCGATGGCCGATATATGCTGCTGATTTTTTTTGGCCGATAATTGGACGTTTTCCCCTCTATTTGCATGGTAAAATATCACACTAATAATAACAAACGATACACAAAATTTCTCAATTTAGCATTTATTGAATACTCGAATACTTGAATACTGGAAACAATAACACATTTATAAACAATAAAAATAGCAGCATCAGAATCTCTGTTAGTGCACAATATAGCAGCAAACTCCTCATGTTTGACGGAAGGAAATTTGTAAACAATACAAAAAGGAATAAGCATGTTATCTTTAGTTGTAATCCCACTTCCAGTCCCTGAGTCTTACTCACCACACTCATACTTCACAGCAAACAGACAGCAGTTAATTAACCAGAAGAGAAAAATGCAAAAACACAACAGAACTTGTAAATAATAACAAACTAATAGACAATAAAAATAGCAGCATCAGAATCTCTATTAGTGCCAAATATAGCAGCAAACTCCTCATGTCTGACGGAAGGAAAATTTGTAAATACACAAAGGAATGAGCACATCTTCAGTTTTAATCCCATTTCCAGTCCCTGAGTCTTCCTCATCCCACAAGCAGGCAAGGCATGTCACCCCGGTTGTGTGACACTTATTTTATATAATAAAATAAGTGCCCCCTGCGGCCCCAGAGCCCGAGCAGCCGTCTCCGCTGCCTGCAGCTACCGCGCCCACGTCCGAGGCGCTTTCCCTGCCTGCAGCTCCCGGGCAGGCGCCCCCTCTGCAGCCTGCAGCTCCAGTCCCTGGCCCCACTCCAGTCCCTTCTCCCCCTGTGACTCTGGTACCCTCACCCCGACGAGCCCGACCCCGGCCGCAGGTCCTTATGTCTGTGTCCCATAAGGGGAGAGGACACAGACGCACGGCTGGGGTCCCACCCGCCCAGCCCCCTGGCTCGCCCTCCCTCGCCGGCGCTAGGGCTTGGTCGGCACCTGCGGGTCCTGGCCCTCCGGGTCGGCTGTCGTCTGCGGGTCCCCCTCCGCGGCCTCGTCGCTCTGCCTCGGTCCCTCCTCCGGCGTCTTATCGGTTGCCTGCGGGCCCCCCGACGGCGGCTCCTCATTCGCCTGCTGGTCCTCCCGCTCTGGCGTGTCGGAGGACGTCGCCGTCTGCTGCGGCTCCCCCTCTCTCCTTGCCCTCGCCAGGGTCCCTTCCAGCTCCTTCGTCCCCTTCCCTGGTCTCCCCTCCGACTCCCTCCTTCGTCCCTGCGTCTGTCCCTCACCCCGTCTCCTCGGCCCCTCCGGCTCCGGCCTCCCGGCCGCCTGCAGCCCTTCCGGCTGCCTCCCGTCGCCCGCTGGGTCTCCCTCGGGCTCCTCTTGGTTCCCCCTCCTTCTCTCCCTGGCCTCCCGTCTTTGTCCCTCCTGCCTCTGCTCCCCCTCGCTTTGTTCCTCCTGTCTCTGTCCCTCCTCTCTTTGTCCCTCGTCCCTCTGGCTTCTGCTCCTCTTTCCCCGATGTTCCCTTCGTTCACTCCCGGTCCTTTTGTCCTGCCTGTTCCCTCCGTGTCCCCCTTTCTGATCTGTTTCTCTGCCTTTCCTGTCTTATGTCAAGTCTTGTCCTGGCTCCTTCCCCTGTGCCAGTTCTGTCTGTCCGTTCTGTTCCCTGTCCCTCATTAATGAGGTTTTATATAGATATACATATATGCCCGGCTTGTCCGCTCCTCGTGTGTGCCACGCCCCCTGATTACCCACGTGTGCTTCCCTGATCGTCTCCTGCTTTGCCCGATTACTTTGATTAGTCATGACCTATTTTAAGTCCTGGTCTTACCTGTTTGCCCTGTCCGTCATTGTAGTTTGTCAATGCCTGCGTTCCGTCCTGCTCTACCCGCTCCGTTTCCCCGATTAAAGACCCGTTTTCACAAACACAAAAAAAACTATATGTATACATATACATACACTGAACAAAAATATAAACGCAACACTTTTGTTTTTGCTCCCATTTTTCATGAGATGGACTTAAAGATCTACAATTCATTCCAGATACACAATATTACCATTTCTCTCAAACATTTCTCACAAATCAGTCTAAATGTGTGATAGTGAGCACTTCTGCTTTGCTGAGATAATCCATCCCACCTCACAGGTGTGCCACATCAAGATGCTGATCTGACATCATGGGTAGTGCACAGGTGTACCTTATACTGCCCACAATAAAAGGCCACCCTGGAATGTGCAGTTTTGTCTCACAGCAAAATGCCACAGATGCCACAAGCATTGAGGGAGCGTGCAATTGGCATGCTGACAGCAGGAATGTCAACCAGATCTGTTGCTCGTGCATTGAATGTTCATTTCTCAACCATAAGCCGTCTCCAAAGGCGTTTCAGAGAATATGGCAGTACATCCAACCGGCCTCACAACCGCAGACCACGTGTAACCACACCAGCCCAGGACCTCCACATCCAGCAGGTTCACCTCCAAGATCGTCTGAGACCAGCCACTCAGACAGATGATGCACGGCCCCATGTTGCAAGGATCTGTACACAGTTCTTGGAAGCTGAAAATGTCCCAGTTCTTGCATGGCCAGCATACTCACCGGACATGTCACCCGTTGAGCATGTTTGGGATGTGCTTGACCGGCGTATACGAAAGCATGTACCAGTTCCCACTAATATCCAACAACTTCGCACAGCCATTGAAGAGGAGTGGACCAACATTCCACAGGCCACAATTGACAATCTGATAAACTCTATGCGAAGAAGATGTGTTGCATTGTATGAGGCAAATGGTGGTCACACCAGATACTGACCGGTTCTGAGTCCCCAGACCCCCAATAAAGCAAAAAACTGCACATTCCAGGGTGGCCTTTTATTGTGGGCAGTATAAGGTACACCTGTGCACTACCCATGATGTCAGATCAGCATCTTGATGTGGCACACCTGTGAGGTGGGATGGATTATCTCAGCAAAGCAGAAGTGCTCACTATCACACATTTAGACTGATTTGTGAGAAATGTTTGAGAGAAATGGTAATATTGTGTATCTGGAATGAATTGTAGGTCTTTAAGTCCATCTCATGAAAAATGGGAGCAGAAACAAGAGTGTTGCGTTTATATTTTTGTTCAGTATATATATTTATGGGTGTATCGAGACTAGATGGTCAGTATGGATAACTAAGGTGCACTAAAACTGGGTGAGCAGGCAAGGCATGTCACCCAGGTTGTGTGACAATTATTTTATATAAATGTATATATGTATATATATATTCCATCCACCATCCCTCCTTTACGGAGAACTGCGTTATTTTTATTGTCCATTACGAAAAAAATAAAAAAACTATATATATATATATATATATATATATATATACATATATATTTATGGATGTATCGAGACTAGATGGTCATTATGGATAACTAAGGTGCACTAAAACTGGGTGAGCAGGCAAGGCATGTCACCCAGGTTGTGTGACAATTATTTTATATAAATGTATATATATATATATATATATATATTCCATCCACCATCCCTCCTTTACGGAGAACTGCGTTATTTTTATTGTCTATTGCAAAAAAAAAACAGAAAAACTATATATATATATATATATATATATATATATATATATATATATATATATATATATATATATATATATATATATACATATATATTCATGGGTGTATCGAGACTAGATGGTCATTCTGGATAACTAAAGTGCACTAAAATTGGGTGAGCAGGCAAGGCATGTCACCCAGGTTGTGTGACAATTATTTTATATATGTGCATATATATATTCCATCCACCATCCCTCCTTAATGGAGAACTGCGTTATTTTTCTTTTCTATTGCTAATAAAAAAACTATATATATGTACATATATATATATATATATATATATATATATATGTATATATATATATATATATATATATGTATATATATATATATATATATATATATGTATATATATATATATATATATATATATGTATATATATATATATATATATATATATATATATGGGTGTATCGAGACTAGATGGTCAGTATGGATAACTAAGGTGCACTAAAATTGGGTGAGCAGGCAAGGCATGTCACCCAAGTTGTGTGATAATTATTTTATATATATGCATATATATATATTCCATCCACCATCCCTCCTTTACGGAGAACTGCGTTATTTTTATTGTCTATTGCAAAAAAAAAACAGAAAAACTATATATATATATATATATATATATATATATATATACATATATATTCATGGGTGTATCGAGACTAGATGGTCATTCTGGATAACTAAAGTGCACTAAAATTGGGTGAGCAGGCAAGGCATGTCACCCAGGTTGTGTGACAATTATTTTATATAAATGTATATATATATATATATATATATATATATATATATATATATATATATATATATATATATATTTATATATATATATATATATTCCATCCACCATCCCTCCTTTACGGAGAACTGCGTTATTTTTCTTTTCTATTGCTAATAAAAAAACTATATATATGTACATATATATATATATATATATATATATATATATATATATGGGTGTATCGAGACTAGATGGTCAGTATGGATAACTAAGGTGCACTAAAATTGGGTGAGCAGGCAAGGCATGTCACCCAGGTTGTGTGACAATTATTTTATATATATGTATGTATATATTCCATCCACTATCCCTCCTTTATGGAGAACTGCGTTATTTTTATTGTCTATTGCAAAAAAAAAACACAAAAAAACTATATATATATATATATATATATATACACATATATATTTATGGGTGTATCGAGACTAGTTGGTCATTATGGATAACTAAGGTGCACTAAAATTGGGTGAGCAGGCAAGGCATGTCACCCCAGTTGTGTGACAATTATTTTATATAAATGTATATATGTATATATATATTCCATCCACCATCCCTCCTTTACGGAGAACTGCGTTATTTTTATTGTCCATTACGAAAAAAAAAAAAAAACTATATATATATATATATATATATATATATATATACATATATATTTATGGATGTATCGAGACTAGATGGTCATTATGGATAACTAAGGTGCACTAAAACTGGGTGAGCAGGCAAGGCATGTCACCCAGGTTGTGTGACAATTATTTTATATAAATGTATATATATATATATATATATTCCATCCACCATCCCTCCTTTACGGAGAACTGCGTTATTTTTCTTTTCTATTGCTAATAAAAAAACTATATATATGTACATATATATATATATATATATATATATATATATATATATATGGGTGTATCGAGACTAGATGGTCAGTATGGATAACTAAGGTACACTAAAATTGGGTGAGCAGGCAAGGCATGTCACCCAGGTTGTGTGACAATTATTTTATATATATGCATATACATATTCCATCCACCATCCCTCCTTTATGGAGAACTGCGTTATTTTTATTGTCTATTGCAAAAAAAAAACAGAAAAACTATATATATATATATATATATATATATATATATATATATATATATACATATATATTCATGGGTGTATCGAGACTAGATGGTCATTCTGGATAACTAAAGTGCACTAAAATTGGGTGAGCAGGCAAGGCATGTCACCCAGGTTGTGTGACAATTATTTTATATATATGCATATATATATATTCCATCCACCATCCCTCCTTTACGGAGAACTGCGTTATTTTTATTGTCTATTGCAAAAAAAAAACAGAAAAACTATATATATATATATATATATATACATATATATTCATGGGTGTATCGAGACTAGATGGTCATTCTGGATAACTAAAGTGCACTAAAATTGGGTGAGCAGGCAAGGCATGTCACCCAGGTTGTGTGACAATTATTTTATATAAATGTATATATATATATATATATATATATATATATATATATATATATATTCCATCCACCATCCCTCCTTTACGGAGAACTGCGTTATTTTTCTTTTTTATTGCTAATAAAAAAACTATATATATATACATATATATTTATGGGTGTATCGAGACTAGATGGTCATTATGAATAACTAAGGTGCACTAAAATTGGGTGAGCAGGCAAGGCATGTCACCCCGGTTGTGTGACAATTATTTTATATATATATTCCATCCACCATCCCTCCTTTACGGAGGACTGCTTTATTTTTAATATCCATTGCGAAAAAAAAACACAAGAAAAAGAAAAAATATCTATATATATACATATATATATATATATATATATATGGGTGTGTCGAGACTAGATGGTCAGTATGGATAACTAAAGTGCACTAAAATTGGGTGAGCAGGCAAGGCATGTCACCCAGGTTGTGTGACAATTATTTTATATAAATGTATATATATATATATATATATATATATATATATATTCCATCCACCATCCCTCCTTTACGGAGAACTGCGTTATTTTTCTTTTCTATTGCTAATAAAAAAACTATATATATGTACATATATATATATATATATATATGGGTGTATCGAGACTAGTTGGTCATTATGGATAACTAAGTTGCACTAAAATTGGGTGAGCAGGCAAGGCATGTCACGCAGGTTGTGTGACAATTATTTTATATATATGTATATATATATTCCATCCACCATCCCTCCTTTATGGAGAACTGCGCTATTTTTATTGTCTATTGCAAAAAAAAAAAAAAAAAAAAACAATACATATATACATATATATTTATGGGTGTATCGAGACTAGATGGTCATTATGAATAACTAAGGTGCACTAAAATTGGGTGAGCAGGCAAGGCATGTCACCCCGGTTGTGTGACAATTATTTTATATATATATTCCATCCACCATCCCTCCTTTACGGAGAACTGCGTTATTTTTATTGTCCATTGCGAAAAAAAAAAAACTATATATATACATATATATTTATGGGTGTATCGAGACTAGTTGGTCATTATGGATAACTAAGTTGCACTAAAATTGGGTGAGCAGGCAAGGCATGTCACCCAGGTTGTGTGACAATAATTTTATATATATGTATGTATATATTCCATCCACCATCCCTCCTTTACGGAGAACTGCGTTATTTTTCTTTTCTATTGCTAATAAAAAAACTATATATATGTACATATATATATATATATATATATATATATATATATGGGTGTATCGAGACTAGATGGTCAGTATGGATAACTAAGGTGCACTAAAATTGGGTGAGCAGGCAAGGCATGTCACCCAGGTTGTGTGACAATTATTTTATATATATGTATATATATATTCCATCCACTATCCCTCCTTTATGGAGAACTGCGTTATTTTTATTGTCTATTGCAAAAAAAAAAACACAAAAAAACTATATATATATATATATATATATACACATATATTTATGGGTGTATCGAGACTAGTTGGTCATTATGGATAACTAAGGTGCACTAAAATTGGGTGAGCAGGCAAGGCATGTCACCCCAGTTGTGTGACAATTATTTTATATAAATGTATATATATATTCCCTCCACCACCCCTCCTTTACGGAGGACTGCTTTATTTTTAATATCCATTGCGAAAAAAAAACACAAGAAAAAGAAAAAATATCTATATATATACATATATATATATATATATATATATATGGGTGTGTCGAGACTAGATGGTCAGTATGGATTACTGAGGTGCACTAAAATTGGGTGAGCAGGCAAGGCATGTCACCCAGGTTGTGTGACAATTATTTTATATATATGCATATACATATTCCATCCACCATCCCTCCTTTACGGAGAACTGCGTTATTTTTCTTTTCTATTGCTAATAAAAAAACTATATATATGTACATATATATATATATATATGGGTGTATCGAGACTAGTTGGTCATTATGGATAACTAAGTTGCACTAAAATTGGGTGAGCAGGCAAGGCATGTCACCCAGGTTGTGTGACAATTATTTTATATATATATGTATATATATATTCCCTCCACCACCCCTCCTTTACGGAGGACTGCTTTATTTTTAATATCCATTGCGAAAAAAAAACACAAGAAAAAGAAAAAATATCTATATATATACATATATATATATATATATATATATATATATATATATGGGTGTGTCGAGACTAGATGGTCAGTATGGATAACTAAGGTGCACTAAAATTGGGTGAGCAGGCAAGGCATGTCACCCAGGTTGTGTGACAATTATTTTATATATATGTATATATATATTCCATCCACCATCCCTCCTTTATGGAGAACTGCGTTATTTTTATTGTCTATTGCAAAAAAAAACAAAAAAAACAATACATATATACATATATATTTATGGGTGTATCGAGACTAGATGGTCATTATGAATAACTAAGGTGCACTAAAATTGGGTGAGCAGGCAAGGCATGTCACCCCGGTTGTGTGACAATTATTTTATATATATATTCCATCCACCATCCCTCCTTTACGGAGAACTGCGTTATTTTTATTGTCCATTGCGAAAAAAAAAAAACTATATATATACATATATATTTATGGGTGTATCGAGACTAGATGGTCATTATGAATAACTAAGGTGCACTAAAATTGGGTGAGCAGGCAAGGCATGTCACCCCGGTTGTGTGACAATTATTTTATATATATATTCCATCCACCATCCCTCCTTTACGGAGGACTGCTTTATTTTTAATATCCATTGCGAAAAAAAAACACAAGAAAAAGAAAAAATATCTATATATATATACATATATATATATATATATATATATATATATATATATGGGTGTGTCGAGACTAGATGGTCAGTATGGATAACTAAAGTGCACTAAAATTGGGTGAGCAGGCAAGGCATGTCACCCAGGTTGTGTGACAATTATTTTATATAAATGTATATATATATATATATATATATATATATATATATATATATATATATATATTCCATCCACCATCCCTCCTTTATGGAGAACTGCGTTATTTTTATTGTCTATTGCAAAAAAAAAAACAAAAAAAACTATATATATATACATATATATTTATGGGTGTATCGAGACTAGATGGTCATTATGAATAACTACGGTGCACTAAAACTGGGTGAGCAGGCAAGGCATGTCACCCAGGTTGTGTGACAATTATTTTATATATATGTATATATATATTCCATCCACCATCCCTCCTTTATGGAGAACTGCGTTATTTTTATTGTCTATTGCAAAAAAATAACACAAAAAAACTATATATATACATATATACTTATATATATATATATATATATGGGTGTATCGAGACTAGAAGGTCATTATGCATAACTAAAGTGCACTAAAATTGGGTGAGCAGGAAAGGCATGTCACCCCAGTTGTGTGACAATTATTTCATATATATGTATATATATATTCCCTCCACCACCCCTCCTCTACGGAGGACTGCTTTATTTTTATTTCCATTGCAAAAATAAAAAATTTTAAAACACAAAAAAAAAAAAAAACGAATATAATAATAATAAAAATAATTTTGAATGTGTATTCAAATAAGTTTGAATGTGTGTGAACTATATATAAATATATATATACACATGCATATACAGAAATATATACACACACACACATATATATATATACACACACACACACACAGACACACACTCACATAAACACATACACACACTGTGTACAGTCTTATGCAAAGGTTTGGCACCCCTTGACAAATAACATCTTTTCAATTACAAAAGCAACAATATCAGTTAATACAGTCTCTTTAGGAACTGGGGGAAAAATACACAATATTTTCAGCAAACATTGATGAATAGTTACTTTTTATGCCATAAATTGAACAAAATTACAAAATAAAAACATTATTATGGCACTCTGCAAAAGTTTGGGCACCCTACGTAATCAGTACTTAGTAACACCTCCTCTGCCAGATATCACAGCTTACAAGCGCTTCTTATAGCCAGCTGAAAGGCTTTCAGTTCTTGTACTTGGGATTTTCTCACATTCTTCCTTGCAAAAGGCTTCTAGTTCTGTAATATTCTAATATATCAAGGGCTGTATTGTCAAATAGGAGATCGGCAGCATTCTCCCACCTGAGAAAACTGTACTACAATGCCCTTGATAGTGTGTAGAAACACACTCGTCAGCTCTAGTCCTCCTGTAACAACGCAAAAGGACTGGCAACCCTCAGGTATTTATGCGTGCGATTGTATGATAAATTCACCCTGACAGTCTCACACTTCTCTTGGTACCAACAGGTCTCATGGAATATATAAAAGGCAACTGCAACAATTATACTCGGCACTAAACATCGAGGCACGGAAATGCAGCAGAGCTTGTGTATTTCTCAGGATGCATTCTAGTAAAATGCCCGGAAAATGAGCTAAAGACATATTTCAAGGGGCACTATATAAAACCGATGGAAATTTTACTGATTAAATAAAAGGAAAAGCATCGTTTGAAAAATCACAAATGTTTCTAAGATTCAATGCATCGCTTTTTGACCACATCATAGCGATGAACACATCATTGTTCCTGACAATGTCCTAATACAGAAATAAAACTTTATGTTGGTAAACTCAAAAAGCCTTCAGCTGTCACACTGGCTAACGATCTCAAACGATTATAAAGCAGCATTTTGAAAAGCGCTGTTTTAAAATAACAGGTACAACACTTACCTTGTCTTCTGGCCAAATGCTTTTCACGGCTTGGCACTCCAACGGTGCTGAAACGAAATTTGTATTTCCTCCTACCTCGTTTGCCCTTCAGTTCTTCTTTTCTCCCTTTGGATGTTTTTTTCCTTCTTCTTTGGATATTGTTTTTTATTTTTGTTTGTTTTTTTTACTTTGCATGTTTTTCCTTCTTCGGATATTATTTTTTTTGGCTTATTTTTTTAGACGATGTTTTTTTCGTCTTCTTTAAAAATTGATTTTTTTCGTCTTCTTTAAATATTGTTTTTTTTTCATCCTTTTGATGTTGTTTTACGGAACAAGAGCCGTACAGTGCTACTCTATCAGGAGGTAGCGCCAACTGAACGCCTTGAAGCAGTACCCAGCTCTTTTATAGGGAGCGTCAACCCGAAGTCAAGTTCTAGAACGTTGCACTCACTTTTCATTGGTTTCCCAGCTATGCTGTCAGAATAATGTTTGCTGATTGGTCGAAAATTTTAAAACGTACCCGAGTACTGTAAAAAAAACTCAAGATCTTGCTACCCTACGGAGCACCCATAAGGTGATTTTTTTTATACGTTATATGCAGCTATTTGTAGCAGGCCGTAATTAGACTAATCCACCCTTTGTCAATAAAGCCAACAAGAGAACAGGTTGCCCAAAGTTTGCTCAGGTACACGCCACAGCACAACCTTAAAAACACATCCAGCACAAATCACACTAGTGAATGACACAGCAAATCACAGCAATAAAAAAGACCCCTATGGGCAATCCAGCACCCAGACTACAGGTGCCAAAAGGCCCAGCCTGCCTAATAATGAACCCAAAATATACATACAACAAAGAAAAAGACACAAACAAAAAAGAAAATAAAACTAGCCAGCTGCTCCCACTAAACCCCGCTCCCGAGGCCACTAAGCTGGCTGGCTTGATAATACACGATACAACCTCAGATAAAACATATTAAAGCAACACCAGGGAGGTTTACAACCTGATCCTTAAAATTATCGACCCGTAATTCCACCTTGAAAACCCCTAAAGAACAGTAGTTTACCCCATGACTCACTGCCCCATTCAAACAAAAAAAAAACAGGTTTTTGGGGTAACCTTTAGGTCAGCTCTTCAAAACCAGGTATGAGGACTCTTCAGCTAATCAGTCCTCTAATTAGAAATCTAATTAGGGAGTTGCAGCGAAAACCTGCATACACACCGGCCCTTTGCGGATAAGATTGTTCACCCCTGAAACAAGCAAACAGAAAGGCTGCTACACTGCAAATTCAATATGCCCGCCGATGCTCCACCAAATCTATCAGGACCCTGCCTGTCTTTCCCGTGCCTGCTCCTTTGCCAATATGCCCTACCATCGGAGCATGCACAGCCATCTCGCCCCGGCTATGCCTCCTGTCCTAACTGCAGTTCCTATACCTGCCTATAATTGCCTGGCTACAATCCATTCCCCAAAATGAAATTGATGACCCAACGATCACAGCTAAGAATTCTATCCCCAAACCACTGGTCTTCCTCCCCAACCGAACGATCATTCACTGACCGTGGTAACTTATAAGGGTTGGTATGATGACCAGTGGTGGACCTCACCGAACGTTTAACTGGTCTCTACACCTCGGGGGGGACATAACCTCCTCCATTATACGAGGCCTACTTGTGGATGCTCTATTGCGACCCCTCCCACCAGCCCTGTCCCCGTAAAATCACAGAGTCCTCATCCGATTCCATTTCTGTTGCCCCTGTGGGCAACCCAGACTCAGGAGACATTACCAGAACATCTTCCCCTGACATAACAACCCCCTGTGGTACTGGACGCAACTCTGTTCGGTGAACTTGACGGACAACCCCGTCCCCCTCCATTGGAGTTGCAGAGTAAACTGCACCCTGATCTTGGGGACACCGAACTACCATATACAAACAGGCATCCCAATGATCCTGTATTTTACCTCGAACATGGTTCCGCAAACACACCAGCTGACCTTCATCAAACCCCTAATCATTAACCAACTCATTGTGTTTCCGATTTCGTGGTGTGGCTTGTTCCTCCAACTAAGCCTTCACATACTCTTGAAGCACCTGCAAACTTTCCTGATGGTTTTGTACCCATTCCTCCAAAGGTCCACCATACTGACTGATCCCGGCAGGAGCCTGAAGATAGTGTATCGGTAATCGAGGCTCACAGCCAGACCTTAAATAAAAAGGCATCATCCAGTCATTTGGTGGGGTGTAGTATTGTAAGCTTCTCTGCTGGAGGAAGTGTGTGAAGCAAATTGTGCAAAAAAAATATTAAAGCAACACCAGGGAGGTTTACATCTAGATCCTTAAAATGATCGACCTGCAATTCCACCTTGAAAATCCAATTACCATATAAAGGATACAAGATGTAAAGATGACAAATGACATGGCACACATTTGTTGTTTAGACTGTTGTGTCAGGTTAATTGAAAGCTGAAGGATCTTAGTGTTTACTAGTCTAAGTAACAGAATGTCTAAACACTGTGCTTGCCTTTATGGGTTTTTAAGCAGAACATATAGGTATAGAAACATATTAACATTACGTTTCACGATTCACTGACTGGAGAATAGGAGAATATACACATCAATATTACTACTTAAGTTAACTAACCCTAATCCCAACCCCTATTGGCACGGAGCCCGCCAGGGTTCAGGTGAGATATAAATCTGTAATCTGTATCAATGGTTTTGCTATCCATACCCACCCTATTAATGTTAGCTTCCCAGGGTTTCTTGTTAGACAAGCTCTGTGTCTCTCTATACCCCCATTTACTGCACGACTGATTGTCCATTTATAAAGAATCAAATAGGGTGAAGATGGTTTTAGTTTACAATTACTCTGGAAGGTGACCAGATTAAAAAAAACTAAATACCATGCCTACGTGTATGTAATCTCCATCACAGTCCCCATTTTCCCCATAATCCTCGTTTTGATAGTGCCAATTTGTGTAATGTGAGTTTTTTTTTTTTTTTAAAAAACTGTTATAGAAGAACATACTGGATGCCACATGTGTACAATTACCCCTTTCTAATTAGTGGGGTCCGTTGTGTCAGCTACAGCCTTTACTAACATACACATAAGTATACAGTCTTACAGCACTTTTGTTTTCCTTTTGTATTTAATGGTTTTCCATTTAGGGGGCAGCATGGTGGTGCAGTGGTTAGCACTGTTGCCTCACACCTCTAGGGCCCGGGTTCGAGTCTCCACCTGGGTCACATGTGTGTGGAGTTTGCATGTTCTACCCATGTCATCGTGGGGTTTCCTCCGGGTACTCTGGTTTCCCCCACAGTCCAAAAACATGCTGAGGCTAATTGGAGTTGCTAAATTGCCCATAGGAGTGTATGCGTGAGTGAATAGTGTGTGAGTGTGCCCTGCGATGGGCTGGCCCGCCATCCTGGGTTGTTCCCTGTCTCGTGCCCATTGCTTCCGGGATAGGCTCCAGACCCCCCGCGATCCAGTAGGATAAGCGGTTTGGAAAATGGATGGATGGATGGACAGTTTTCCATTTGAGGAATTAGCAAAAAACTGCAGTGC
The DNA here is from genome assembly GCF_023856365.1 of Brienomyrus brachyistius. Taxonomy (NCBI): domain Eukaryota; kingdom Metazoa; phylum Chordata; class Actinopteri; order Osteoglossiformes; family Mormyridae; genus Brienomyrus; species Brienomyrus brachyistius. Next base: position 200,569 of record NC_064554.1, read on the forward strand.
ATGATGGGTAGGATCTAAAGGCTGCCTAACGCCCTTAATTTGTTTGCAATTTCGCCAGGTAGGCTACCTTCTTTAAACTGCGTTTTGCTAGACTACACATTTCGAGATGTTTTATTGTAGTCTTGGTAAATATATATATATAGTTTAGCCTAACCCAGCCACTTAAGGGAGCAAGCCAGCTCAGGTAGGTGCCAGTCCCAAGCCCGGATTAATGGAGAGGGTTGGCGTCAAGAAATAAAGAGAAATAAAGACAACTAATACTCCTAGTTTGCGAGATCTGACTGCAATGGCAGCACTGCTACAAGGGTGTGGATAAATCTATACAAATATCACCTGCATGCACATTACTTCTTTTACAATAACCAACTCCTGATCCATACTGTTAGTCGTGAAAAAAAAAAAACTATCGTGTACATAGAGGCCCTGTGTAAAAAGATAACTGCCAAGGAAAAGATCAAAAACATTTATTTCAAGGATACAAAGTTTTTATGGTCATGTACAGTGTACAGTGCAATTCTTATTTGATTAACTTGAATGTCTCCACAGACTAGACGATTAAACAAATAAAGCAGCGCAACATTACAGTAACTAATAACAAATAAACAAAGCTCACGAGTACTATTACAGTATTTATATCATTTATTTAAACTTAATTTTACCAGGTAAATTAACTACAAAGCAGTTACCACTGCTTTACCTGCTTCTCGGGAGAAATAGCAGATATACGTCATGTATGTGACTAAATTCTTAAGCCAATAAGGGCAAAGTTGTGTCGTAATGGAGGCGGATCCAGTTTGTGCAGCCGGTTAAAGACACTACGGGCATGTAAATGGAGAACGAAATTATAGTTATACCGAATCTCCTACACACAATACCAAGGTTACCAACTTTGGTCAGCTGACCGGAGTGAGACGTTCAATTCCCGTAAGATTTCTTTGCGCCAGCCTGAGAGTCTGAAAACACGTCACACCAGATGCATGAGAGATGGAAACCTGGGATATTCAGTCGAATCAGATCAAATATGATGCTAAGTTAGTACTAAGTTAAAATATGTTCCGGACTTGTAACATGCACCCATGATTTGGAACAGTCAGCAGGCTGTCTCTGGCCACGCCCCCTACACTCGGTCCGGCCCCTGGCTTTTCCTGAATTCTGATTCCTTTAGATAAACATTGACTTCATTGATATTGCTATTGATTTATCGACAGACCATCATACGTTTTAGACGTTATAATAACAACACTCTATTGATCCCCAAAGAGAGAAATTCTCTCCTTGCCTGCCCCCTCTTACTGTCCATGATACACAAGCACATATGTAGAAAAACGTCAGCTTGGAAGCCAAGGCTGGACTTAACCTACTCCTTAGGGTTCAACTGGAAACTGCCCCATGGCCGAGCGGTCTAAAGCCTCCTGCGCAGCGAAAATGGCCTTTCAAAGTAAGGGGTATTCTGTTCTCCGAAGTAAGGCGTGGGTTCGAATCCAACTTCCGACAAAAGTTCTTCAATCGCTACAGCAGATTTTGAGCCACTGATCGGCTTTAATTGCTTTGTTTTATTTTTGCGTTTCAGGCAAAACTACATAACACTTAAAGACACTACGGGCATGTAAATGGAGAACGAAATTATAGTTATACCGAATCTCCTACACACAATACCAAGGTTACCAACTTTGGTCAGCTGACCGGAGTGAGACGTTCAATTCCCGTAAGATTTCTTTGCGCCAGCCTGAGAGTCTGAAAACACGTCACACCAGATGCATGAGAGATGGAAACCTGGGATATTCAGTCGAATCAGATCAAATATGATGCTAAGTTAGTACTAAGTTAAAATATGTTCCGGACTTGTAACATGCACCCATGATTTGGAACAGTCAGCAGGCTGTCTCTGGCCACGCCCCCTACACTCGGTCCGGCCCCTGGCTTTTCCTGAATTCTGATTCCTTTAGATAAACATTGACTTCATTGATATTGTTATTGATTTATCGACAGACCATCATACGTTTTAGACGTTATAATAACAACACTCTATTGATCCCCAAAGAGAGAAATTCTCTCCTTGCCTGCCCCCTCTTACTGTCCATGATACACAAGCACATATGTAGAAAAACGTCAGCTTGGAAGCCAAGGCTGGACTTAACCTACTCCTTAGGGTTCAACTGGAAACTGCCCCATGGCCGAGCGGTCTAAAGCCTCCTGCGCAGTGAAAATGGCCTTTCAAAGTAAGGGGTATTCTGTTCTCCGAAGTAAGGCGTGGGTTCGAATCCAACTTCCGACAAAAGTTCTTCAATCGCTACAGCAGAATTTGAGCCACTGATCGGCTTTAATTGCTTTGTTTTATTTTTGCGTTTCAGGCAAAACTACATAACACTTAAGAGGTGCAGGATGATCTGTCTTGCTCTCGCGAGGTTTTTGTACGACGTGACATGGTGACATAATGCAGCGGACGATAAAAATCTAACCACAATGCATTGCGTCAGGACCAGAATGTATTGCTTTAAGCCAGCGCTGTATGTGGGTACATGAAGTGGAAAGCACCCAATAACAAACATAACATTTAAAAAAAATCTACAAACTAGTGGGAATATAAAATAAAATAAATGTGTCTGGGCAAATTGGTAAGTTAAATTAAATCGTTTTAAGCAGTGTTAAGCAGTGTGTGGTTTTAAACACGAGTAGCATGTACCGTGTTGACGGCGCATGAACGTATCTTGGCAGCACATGTAAAACTTAGATTTGCAAGCGGGATGTGAAACAGCATTTAGGTGTTTAAAACAGCAATAGAGTGCGTGTTTGTTCACGCAGTTACAATGTTTAGTTGTTATTTCTGTGGAACATCAGTGCAAACCCTTAGGGAACATGTTTTACATGTCAAACTTCACCGTCATGAACCACGATGCGTGTTCAAGTGTGGCGCTACAGATTGCCACAATACGTTTCGTTCATATGGGGAATTTAAGGCTCATTTTTACCGTAAACATAACACAGATTCATATATTGATACTACAAATGCCCTTACGGTGTTTACGTGTAATATGTCTATGTGCCAGCGCCAATGTCGCGATGTCAGATCACTAACAGCTCACTTAAAGGAACATATAGCCGAAGGACGTGTTGTGACATGTCCGGTGACAGGATGCGACCATACGTTCACTGTGAGATCGTCGTTTACAGCCTACATGTCCAGGAAACACAGACAATGTTCTGTGGACAGTATAAGAGATCTTTATAAGGAGACAGTTTCTCAGTTTCTTGAAACTGAACCGTTAGTTACAGGCCCTACAGAGAGATTTAGTGAGACTGATGAAGGTGAAGTCCATCTTACAGAAAATTTCAGTGACCTTTTTCTTAGAAATATTTCTCTTTTCTACTTGAAATTACATGGGCAGTTTCTTCTGCCAGCATCAACTATACAAAATATTATTGAAGAGATGCTAAGCATACATGAACTAGGACAGACATATACTTTGAATAAATTAAGTGCATTCCTGAAAAGTGACTTAACTGAATTAACAGATGAGGTTATTGGTAGTATATGTGATGTTGTGAAGGAATCTGACCTTTTCACCATTAGTCATGAAGGACCAATGAGAACCAATTTTTCAAGAACTAGGGCTTTTAAACAGATGTTTAGATACACAGAACCTGTAAAGTTGTACTTAGGAAGGGATGAAACAAGGTCGCAGAGGTTTGCCTACTATGTTCCATTGAAAGACACTTTGAGACATTTACTGGAGTCAGACTTATGGCAGAATTGTGCTGCACAGGGTACATACGTACCATACACTGATGTGCTTTGTGATGTCAGTGATGGTCAGGTATATAAAAACAATGAGTTCTTTTCTCAAAACCCATCATGTCTAAAACTAATTCTATATCAAGATTCTTTTGAGGCGGTGAACCCATTAGGTTCAGCAAAAAGCAGCACAAAGTAGTAGCTGTATATTTGTCTCTGGCTAATTTACCACCTCATCAAGTACAGACCACATGTCACTTGTAATGCTGTGTCAGGAAAAAGACTTCAAACACTTTGGCCATGACAAAGTTTTCTCAAGGCTCATTGCAGACTTAAAAGACCTGGAAGACAATGGAATAACGGTGGCAGAGGAAAAAGTTAAAGGGACTGTTTTGTGCATTGCAGGGGACAATTTGGGGTCTCATAATATCGGTGGATTTACAGAAAATTTTAGTTTTTCTGAATATTTCTGCAGGTATTGCCGGACAACCCGAACAGATTTTCAAACAGATCCAAATGCATTTTACAGTCTGAGGAACAACAAAACGTTGAAGGTATAATATCTGAGTTTTAATTCATTGAATTACTTCGATGTTTGTATGCCTGGCCTGCCACCTTGTTTAGGCCATGACATTTTTGAGGGTATCCTTTCCTATGATTTAGCCCTTTACCTGAAGTACTTCATCAAGCAGAAAAAGTGGTTCACTTATTCAATTCTGAATAGACGCATTAAGAAATTTAAGTACAGTGGCTCTGATGTGTTGAGTAAGCCATGTGCAGTAAACTCCAATGGAGTAAAGCTTTATGGTCAGGCTGTTCAGAACTGGAATTTTCTAAGACTTCTTCCTGTGATCATGTGTGACAAGGTGAAAGAGCCCACAGATGATGATTGGCAGTTGACCCTTCAGCTAAAAGACATTGTGGAGCTGATTTGTGCACAGAAAATTTTATTGCCAGAGGTTGCATACCTTGACGTTCTTATCCAAGAATATCTTGCTTGTAGATTTTCTTTCTTTCCAGGACATAGGTTAAAGCCTAAGCATCACTACTTGCGACACTACCCTGCACTGATTTTAAAGTTTGGTCCTTTGATCAGGTTGTGGACAATGCGATTTGAAAGTAAATAAGGCACCATGGCAACAACAGTCAGAACAGCATCCAGTTCACAGCTAGTTTTAAAAATTGCTTTAACGCAGAGTGATTACAGGAAATAGGTGTACTGCTTAATATTAATTAAATTATTAAAATGTGCTAATAATAGACATATTTGTCAGTCAGACATTGTGCTTTTTAAAGAGCAGAAGGGATACATTAAATTACGATTATATTGTCCTTACTGTATATATTTTTACATTTTTCCCCTCAATGATATAAATATTTTCCCCCCTGACATATAATCAGTGTAAGCACACAAACACATTGGCCGGTTATCCTATTCATTCAGTTCCACGGACAGTGACCTGTGTTACTGTGCTGTGACATCTGGTTCCTTCATTGGCTCTGTATATTTCTATAAATGACTAAATGGCTCTGTTGTAGAAATTTCCAGCCAGAGACTTGGTTCCTATATAACGAGAAGATTTTATTTTTACTCGGACTGAGAAGCTACAGAAAATCATCTCTGCATGTGATCTCCCCTTTACTGCTCAAGCAGAGCACACGCACATCAGCAAGTGTCAAGGCAGCAAGTGCATACAAACAACTTCTCAGGACAGTTATAGGGCCTTCAGGAGGAACCAAACTGCTGCCTCATTCAGAGATACCATTGTCTAAGACTTGCACTAAAACATTCTGAGCACTTGGGCATATTTAAACAAAGTAGTATGGCACCTGTGTCAGAATCCATCCCTGCCTTGTCCTGTTCACATGTCACTGGCCATCCTATTCTCTCCTCTGTCTTGTACCCCTTAGCCCATAGTGTGTTTGCCTGCTCATAAGGCCACCATGTGGCTTAACGGGTCAAGTGGTTCCTGACTCCCCTTTTAGTTGTGGGTTTTGAGGATATCACAGGGTCTGTGTTTTCATGATTGTCCCCCAGGCCACCATGCAGCTCAGCCCAGGATTCTCCACCCATTCTACCTTTACTCCTTCAGCCGCATACACGAGTCAGGCCTAGGTTATTCAAATTTCGTCCTGCCAAATTTACTGGACAGGAAGTGGACACTGCAAATGAATATGTGAATACTCCAATACCTACATCTTTACAAGTTACATTAAGGGGTTTGGTACAGTAAATGGTTGTGAGGTGGGATTTCTTCTTGATGTCTGTTTGTAGCCCGTCCACCAGCAGCTGCTGCTGTATTTATCACACCAAGCAGGGAACGTATATTGCTAAGTTTTTCTTAGTTCAATTACACTTGACTAAGCTAATTAAGCTGGCTATGTTGTTTACATTCAGAAGGATGCCGCCATATTGGGTTATACACAGATGCCACAATAGCTCACACTCACATTCCCTCTTCATTATTTTTCTAAATACACTCTATCCTGCCTTGTCACCTGCAACAAGATCTCACTCCCTGTATCGAGTAAAGTCTTTCTAATGGTTGAGCAGATTTCTGCTTCTCTCCTAACCATGGACATCCAAAGTAAGATGAAGCAAAATGTTAGGGAATTTGACAACACATGGTTACTCTTTTGGTAACAGTGACTTTGGTTTTATTTTGATAGATGTAAACCACATAATATGGTCTTAACCTTGTTTTCTGTCCTAAAAGCAAACTTTTGTGTTACAGGAGAAAAGTGCACAGCTGCTCGGATCAACCCCAGCTAATCAGCGCATATGGGAATCTTTTCAAAATACCATGTGAGTCTAAATACCATCTAAAGTAATATAAGCTCTTTAGATGACGCTCAAATAATCAATTCCCATCAACTTGGTGTCAGAACACAAACTCGGTGGCAAAAAAGTGAAGCACAACAGACTAAGTTGTGAAAATGAAATCTGCATGTGATGAAAGGGCATGTGACAGTATCTCGATGATTATAATATCAGATCAAACGGAGTTGGCGGTATGGCCACACTGCTGGTCCCATGTCAGTAGGGTATAGCACACCCCTGGGCCCGGATACCACTAGGATGTCACTGGTGTACCACTGTGCCGTCAGAGTGTGGTGTGTCACTCCACAGTGTTGGCAGGATTGCTCTTCTCCCTGCGGCGCCACCATACGCACACGACGGTCATCTGTGGTACTGCAGAACTGAGATGTATCGCTGAACATGGTAGGACGCCAGTCGTCATCAGTCCATGCCTCCCAGTGACTACACCACTCCAAACGCAACCGTTTCTGTGCTATTGTGAACGGCAGCCTATGCATGGGACGGTGAACCCGTAGTCCAGCTGATGCCAGTCATCGCGACACGATGATATAGGGTGTTGTAGAGAGTCCAGTAGCTGTGTCCATATATCAGGCGCAGGTGTCATGGGGATCTGTGATGCTTGGAGCACAATCCAACGATCCTTCCTTGGCGTGGTCTGTCTTGGATGACCAGAAACTTCACGACGTGTGTGGATGCCTCACGTGCCCATTGGTTTCAATATCAGGCGACTGATATCCGCATGGCCCACATGCAGTTGCACCATATGACCACCTGGCTTCATGCAAACCCGCAATGCAACCCTATCAAACTCCGTCAAGTGCTGTTAACTGGCTAATGTGACTACGAGGCATCCTGTGTCTGGTAATTAAACATGCCAACTCCTTGCAATTCTAATCATTTACATATCCATCACTGGTCTGCACGTGTACCAAATTACATCTAAATTGGATAGTTCTGGGTTTTCAACTTTTTTTTCCCTGAGTGTATATGCCCTTCACTGATGAGAAATTCATCAACATCTAAGTCCTACATTCATGTACAATGCATATTAAATGAATATTTTGTCACTATTAGTCTTGATGTATCATTCTTTGAATGCACTCAATTGAATCATGGACAGTGGTTCCACATGGTAAAAAAATGAATATTCTGAAAAGGAAACATCCTTCTTTGGTTGATACATTCACTTTGTATTCTGAGAAGGTTTTTCCCTTGATTGCCTTGTACAGTATGTCTAGTGTGTTTTTTGGTATGAATGTGGCATTAATCATACAATGAAAAAAACACTGACTTGTAGTGAACATGTAAAACAAAAACATGCAGTGTCATCTATCCATTTTTCAAACCGCTTATCCTATTGGGTCACGGGGGGTCCGGAGGCAGGGAACAACCCAGGATGGGGGGCCAGCCCATCACAGGGCTCACTCACACATGCACACCTATGGTTAATTTAGCGACTCCAATTAGTCTCAGCATGTTTTTGGACTGTGGGGGGAAACCGGAGTACCTGGAGGAAACCCCACGACGACATGGGGAGAACATGCAAACTCCGCACACATGTGATCCAGGCGGAGACACGAACCCGGGTCCCAGAGGTGTGAGGCAACAGTGCTAACCACTACACCACCATGCCGCCCCCATGCAGTGTCATATATAACTGAAATAAGAAATGCTGGATTGCCTGAGTTGCATGCGTGTGTGTTTTTTAATATGGGCAACATGGTTCCCTGAGATGCCTCAGTGTTGCTCACCTCCATCTCTAACACACAGCCTCAGAAATGATTTTAAAACTACTGAAAGAAATAATTGGCTACACTGCAGCTCCACTGTTTTGTTTGGCACCCCTGCATGTCCTGCATTGTGTGGGGAAAAAAGTTGAAGGCTGTGTTACATACTGTAACACAGCTAGAATGCAAAAACACTTTATACTTCACATAAGATGGTGGACCTTATTGACAAAGGCAAATTTGTGTTGACCCCAGCAAGGCAGCTAGCGTACTTTGCATTTCTCACTTACCCGGATGTGACAATAAAGCGCTCCACTACAGTAAACCCTGCAGACAGCATTCCCCTGGAGGATGAGGGGCAGCCACATGAGTGTGTGGCAGAGTCTTTGGTTTACACTAAACTGAGAGCAGACTTGGAGAGCTCTCCCACTGAAAATAGCGAGATGGTTTTGTTTGTGGATGGCTCATGTTGGAGAGATGGGGATGCCTTGAAGGCTGGGTTTGCTGTAGTCCAGGCACAGGGTGATGATTTTCACACTCTCGTTTCAGAGCCAGTGGCACAACCCTGTTCCGCTCAATTAGTGGAGATAAAGGCTTTGACTACAGCGTGCCGGCGAGGACAACATAAGACAGTTACTATCTACACAGACTCTGCATACGCACACGGTGTATGCCATCTCTTTGGAGCAGTCTGGAAGCAAAGGGGCTTTCGCAAAAGTGACGGCTCCCCCATTCAGCATTATAATCAGATTTTGGAGTTGCTACACACAATGATGCGTCCCAAGCGTTTGGCTATTGTTAAGTGTCAGGCCCACCGCAAAGGTCGTGATTTTGTTATTCAAGGAAATGCAGCCTCTGATGCGGCAGCCAGGGCGGCTGCGCAGGTGAGTACTGCTGATCTTTTACCTATGGTGACTACAGAGCAGGTTTCTGATCTGGTGGCCCTGCAGGAGCGGGCGGGCCCCTATGAGGCCTCAGTGTGGCTAAAAAGGGGGGCCTCTAAGGATGCTAATGGTCTGTATCGCAACCATGAGGGACTTTTGGCTGCACCTCTGTCTCTGGTGAATATTTTGATAACGGATGCGCATGGTCTTGACCATTGCGCACGGGGGGAGGAGTTAAGGAAAATTACACAACAAGCTGCAAGCAATGATGGATGCAAGGTTGTCAGAATGTGAATATGAGGTGTGCATTAAGAACAATGTACGCAAAGCAATCACGGCCCCAGTAGGGCACATTCCAGTGCCTGAGGGACCGTTCAGACACTTGTGGTGGACTATGTGGACATGGGAAAAACAGCATATGGAAAGCGATATATGCTTGTGATTGTGGACAGGTTCAGCAGATGGGTGGAGACAATACCGTCCAAGGACATGGGGGCGATGACAGTGGTGAAATTCCTGATCAGAGAGTCCGAGGTTTGGGATCCCAACTGAAATAAGCTCTGATAATGGAGCTGCCTTTGTGGGGAAAGTTAAAAGTTAGTGGTTTAACAGCTGAGAATAAAACAAAAGTTGGCATGTGTGTATCACCCTCAGTTGCAGGGTATGGTGGAGAGAGTGAATGGCACACTTAAGCAGAAGCTGAATAAGATTTGCACCACCATGAAAATGAACTGGGTGGATGCCCTGTCAACAGCCTTGATGGCATATCGGATGGAAACGCACAGGTGATGCATTTGTCTCCGCATGAAATGCTGACTGGGAGACCTATGCCTGGATCGACTTGAGGGGGCGTATAAGGGACCCAGCCTAGATCAGCTGGGGGATGAATTAAAGTTGTACATGAGGACTTTAACCAAAATACACAAAACTATTTCCAAACAGGAAAAGGAGAAAGCACAGAAAGAAGACACAGACCAGGAGGAGCCAGTCATCTTTCCCGGAGATAAAGTCTACCTGCGAGTGTTCCGGTGAAAGTGGCACGAGCCCCGACGAAAGGGACCCTTCGAGGTGACATGAGCCACAGCAACAGCGGTGCAGGTAGAAGGGAGTAATACGTGGTACCATTTGAACCACTGCACTAGAGTACCGCACGAAAGACAGAGTCACTGAAAACTACACAGAGGATGCAGCTGCCCTTGACTCAGATGGCCCTGATGGAGCTCCCAGAGGAGCTCCACAGCTTGGGGTGGAGTCAGTTTCAGGATCAGAGCAGAGTGAGGGCCAAGAGGGAGCATCACAAGCAGACCAGCCACTCCAGACAGGACACGAAGCTGTGGGTTCTGGTACGGCTGACAGCAACGATGTTAGTGATGCTAATGATTTATCAGGCCCTTCAGGTCTGGGTGCACAGCAGGACCACAGGTCAGGTGAGCACAGGACAACTGACTTCACTGACTCAGCCTGGTCCTTTGATGCTGAATAACCTCTCAGATTACAGTGAGCGAAAGCGGAGAGAAATGGGGGGAGATATGGGAGTGAGGAGAGTGAGCAAATTTTAGAAGGATGCCCAGGATGAAGTAGACCTGGATGGGTTAGCAAAACGTACACTTGGAAATTGGTGGTATAAATGGGCTAAGTATACCGCCACTTCATTAGGGCAGGAGGGGTGTGTGTTGTGTGCAAGTCCTGACCCTTCAGTTAGGGTTGTCCCGTTCCCATACACTAATAAACAGTGTGAAGAATGGGAAATGGAGAGGAGTATGAGATTCTGGAAGAGTCTGTGTCAGGAGGGGCAGGCCCCTAAGAAAGTGCAGGCCCACATCTAACCAGACGGAGCGCATACCGTACTGCCCATATCAGCGTCTGATATATCAGGGAAATACTAAATATGCATAGAGGGTGGAAAAGCATTGTGGGCAGTTTAAGCCCTGGGAAGGAGGTCAGCAAGATATTATGGCGAACAAATTGAGTTTTTTTACAGCAAATTTTCCTCTCTTCATGTTGTCCCTACTGCGCAGATTAATCGTCCCATGTGCCTGCCAGCAAATATTGCTCCTTTACCTGCCGAATGCTGCCTAATTTTAATGCTGCAATTGAAAGGCTTCAAACATGATATGGGTGTGTGGGTTCTTACTAAAAAGTTATAATTCAAGTAGCCTCAATAACAGTCCATTTTGATGGCAGGTACCTGAAAGTACAACTCTGGAGGACCTTGAGAAGTGAAAGACACCTCTGCTTGACTTCATGGGCAATGCAGGTTGTCTGAGGCCTATCCGGTCAATAAGAGATGGGAATCTGCTGGAACATGACATTGTCACGTTTCAGGTCATCCACAGGGGTCAGGGTCCATTTCAGAGGTATTCTGTGTTCTGTTTACATGTACGTTAGTTAGGATCAGAATTTTATCCTTTGACCAACATGGATCAAGTTGCTATTATTTCTTTGAATATAAACTAATAAAGTAACCAGTAACACATTGATAATTAATAAGTGAGTTATAAACACTGTCTACATTCTGCGCCACCTGTTCTGCTTTGAGCCAATCACAATTACTGCTGACCAGATGGGAGATCTTTTCAGCATTCATCTGTCTCCAGAAGGTAGCAACAAGAGAGTTGCTGAGGAAATAGACTCTCCAGAAGGTAATGACCATCTCCAGGATGCAGAAGGTACTTTAATTGACCGTATAGTGTAGAAGTAAATGTTGTTTTTGTAAAACAAAATATACCTGTATAACAAAAAACACTGTAGCTAAAGTTAAATCCTCTTACTGGACAATCACCTATTTTAAATCGCTCTTCAGTTTTATCCGTTTTCCAAACCTCTTATCCTTCTGGGTCACGGGGGTCGGGAGCCCATCCCAGAAGCAATGGGCACGAGGCAGGGAACAACCCTGAATGGGGTCAAGCCCATTGCAGGGCACACTCACACACCATTCACTCACACATGCACACTTACGGGCAATTTAGCAACTCCAATTAGTCTCAGCATGTTTTTAGACTGTGGGGGAGAACCGGAAAACCCAGAGGAAACCGCACGATAACATGGGGAGAACATGCAAACTCCACACACATCTGACCCCGGCGGAGACTTGAACCCGGGTCGCAGAGGTGTGAGGCAACAGTGCTAACCACTGCACCAGCATGTCGCCCCATCCTATTAAGCTTATTGTTCAGAATTAAAAATGGGGTTATTAAGAAAGAGTAGCCTCCTATAAAATAGCCCAGCACTCCTCCCTCCAGGCCAAGAATATTTTCTTTATGGTCCAGTTCAAAATAATATCAACTGCAGAAATACGGAGCACATGTAATTTATCTGTATTTTAGATGGTAGACGAGTGGCTGGGTGACGTCGTGGCTGGATGACTTGCAGTGTAGCTTGTTATCTGTGCGTTCTGGACAGGCTGCTGACTTCTGATTACTTTTGCCATTTGGTTCGATGTTACGTCATTTCCAGGTGTGTCGGTGCCCAGTATGAAGCTAATCGGCGCATTATAGTTATGAAAAGAAGACAGAATAGCAAAGAAATTGAGGCAGAATTAATTCAACAAAGTATTAAAAATATTACTCAAGTAGATGAATCGCTTCTTGAGACTGAAGGCGACTGTATTTGCACGAACGAGCGTCGAAAAGAAATGCATTATTGTCGCGTTTAAATGAAATAGTAGTAAGTGTCACATTTGCGACGTATTACAGGAGGATGTTAATCTTAACTTTGACTGTAAAATATCATAATAAACAAGAAATGTGAGTTTTTAGTCTGCTTAAACAAGACTACCGATGTTACAGCGAGCGGACGCTGCTGCCGCGCAGGAGAAGCGAAGCGACATTGCCTTTAAAATGAGAGATTACATTCCGTGGCAGGGGGACAGTTTACAGCATGACACCGGCATTAGGCAGCAGGATGGGTGGGGTTAGGTGATCTCCCAGACTGAAAGGGATTCTGGGGACTCAGGGGACAGTGTTGCCCTGAGGGACTGAGGGCCACGTCAGAGGGGGCCTGATGTAGAGGGGCCCAGACAAGGGATGGCTGATGTAGAGGAGCCAGGTGTGGAGGTGCCACATATTGAGGAACCCTGGTGATCACACTACAGGGGGCCAAATGTTGGTGGGCCAAGAGGAAGTGGCTGGGGAGTAGAAAGCATAGATGTCTTGGAGGTGGGTAGACTACAGAGATTTATGCACCCCGGGATTCCCTCAAGTGCCTCTCAGATCTAGGATGGCCAATACTCGGTCCTCCCCAGGAGTGAGAGGATGCAGACTGGCTCCCCCCAGCCCTCCTCACCGGCTCCCTCCAAAGAGCTGTAGCCCTCCTTTTGGTGATGCCGACATCGTCCCTGCACTTCCCCCTCACACCCTCTGCCATGCGGCAGCAGACATGGCCCACAGAATGTATCAATTTTCTTTGATCTCTTGCTATATATTTTCCTGACATATATTTGTCTTTTGCCAATGTGCATTGTGGTATAGGAAACGTACCCCAGAGCAGGACTTTAGACTAAACCATTTTCAGTAAGGATAGGTGTGCTTGGGGTGAAAACACTTTAAATGAACTGTTGAGATTGATTCATTTTATCTGTACTTTTTTGAATATGAAGAATTATTTTAGTGGATATCTCCCTATTTTAATGCTAGAGGGAGCCCCCCTCCCCCCCCCAAATTTATGCCTGACCCACAAACCCACACACTGTCCACAGATGAGAACAGCGCAGACCCTGCACAGTCAGGTTTGGCAACTCCTTCCAATTTTATAGCCCAAACCAGGAGTAAAAGATGCAGAAAATCAGACCCTTCATAGAAAAATTTATGTTCAACGACACTCCATAATGCTGCTTAAAATGAAGCAATGCATGCACAAGTTAAAGCTCTTTTCGTTTTAATGAATGAGGAAAGAAATAGTTTTGGATAAAGAAATGAATTAGTCTTATTTTTTTCATGTGAGCATCCTCCTGCAACATTGAAATACGGTAAAGTGGCTGATGGATGGACTTGTATTAAATTTGGGAGGGTCTGAATGAAGCTCATTACCCCAAATTTTCTTAAATTGGCTTATATATTTACAACATGGTGACTGCAACAATAATACACCCACGACTGTGGTGTTCTACCTAGAGCACCACTAGAGGGAGCTCACACATTCTGTCGTACTTGCCACAGTAACAACAGTGATGTATAGGAACAGAGTTAGAAGCCGGTAATTTATATATAAAAAATGTCATTTCATTAATCTGACTGGGTAGGTCCAGCTGTCAATCCCACCCAGGCCTATCCTCAGCTCCGCCTCTGCATCAGTCCATCTCTTTGCAGTCCAAATTGTACATCTACCAAACTTGGCAACAAATTGAGAACCGTTCTGTTTCGGTGGTTGTATTTAAGGAATGTCACATTAGTAAACATCTGGACATCTGAAATGGGCAGAGACAAAATCGGCAGTACAGGCAGTCCAATGTCTTTGAAACTCCTTTTTCCTTCAGCACCCTCTTACTGCAAAACCTCAATCCAAAGTTCTCCATGTTGTTCATCTCTGTGAAACTGCAACAGGAGAGCTCTCTCCACTGGTGTTCTAATTCACCAAGGGAACAGGAAAGGCCCTCTTTTGGTAGACTGCCTACTGCAGGCTCTCTTTCCCGGGGATGAATCATCTCCAGCTTACTCAAGTGACTCTGGAAGTCGCATTAGATACTGTGTCCGGAAGCAGTCCATGCTGCGCTTAGGAATGATGTCTCTTCTAGTGTAGAACTGACTGTGGAATTTACTGTAAATTCCTAGCAAAAAAAAAAGCTGCCAGAAAAGTATTGCAAAATTGCTGTTAATCACTGTAAAACCCCCAGCTCCATGGGTGTCCCTACAGGTGGCTGCCCTTTGCTGCCAGGTTTGCTGTTACCTTTGTCTGTGCCCGTGTGTCAAGTAGAGCAAGATGGGGTAGGTGAAAAGAGAATTTCCCCAAGGGGAGTAACAAAGCATCTTCATTTCATTTAGAAAATAATTACAAAATGTCTTTTACAGGTTTTGTCCTATGTAAATTACAGCAATTGTCTTTTTTAAACAGAAAAATAACAATTAACTGTAATCTAGTTTAAAATATTATCTTGTATTCTATTCAAAATATAGAAGTTACCTAGCAACTGGAATTGGCAATAAATGCTATTAATACTCCACAATACTGAATGTTGTTGTAGAATGCTTTCCAAGTTAATTTTTGTATTTTACATTTGCAGCTATGCAATCTATGCATATTGTTAAGTGGTTTAAATGAGACTAAGACGAAAATGACAGCCTGAGACAGAGACCCACACAGAGCAAACTCACATTAACTGGAATGACATTAACTTGAAAATTTCAGGATAATCTTAAGAACATAAGAACATAAGAACTATACAAACGAGAGGAGGCCATTCGGCCCATCAAGCTCGCTTGGGGAGAACTAAACTAATAGCTCAGAGTTGTTAAAATCTTATCTAGCTCTGATTTAAAGGAACCCAAGGATTCAGCTTGCACTACATTATCAGGAAGGCTATTCCATACTCTGACTACACGCTGTGTAAAGAAGTGCTTCCTTAAATCCAGCTTGAAATGTTCTCCCGCTAATTTCCACCTATGGCCACGAGTTCGTGTATTTAAACTAATGCTGAAGTAACTGTTTGGTTGAACAGCATCCAAACCTGTTAGAATCTTATATACCTGGATCATGTCCCCCCTCAGTCTCCTTTGCTTGAGACTGAACAGATTTAGCTCAAGTAACCGTTCCTCGTATGACATTCCTCTAAGACCAGGAATCATTTTTGTGGCCCTACGCTGCACCTTTTCTAAGGCCACAATGTCCTTTTTAAGATATGGTGACCAAACCTGCACACAATATTCTAGGTGAGGTCTCACCAAGGAATTGTATAATCTTAGCATTACCTCCCTTGACTTAAACTCCACACACCTGGAGATATACCACAACATCCTATTGGCCTTTTTTATTGCTTCCTCACACTGGCGAGAATGGGACATGGAAGCATCAACATACACACCAAGGTCTTTCTCATGATCAGCTACCTTTATTTCAGTGACACCCATGAAATACCTGTACTTTATATTTCTGCTCCCTAGATGGAGTACCTTACATTTATCTTCACACCCGTTAACCACTTGATGGAATTCAACTTAGTCAGAGTTGCAACAAAGTCAAGTATTTTATGAATAACTATGAATAAAATGACAGCCTGAGACAGAGACCCACACAGAACAAACTCACATTAACAGGAAAGATGACATTAACATGAAAATGAGTTGCAACAAAGTCAAGTGTTTTTAAAACTGACCATATTCTAGGCTTAAAGGCCCAATTTGAAATCAGGACTGGACATAGAAATCTATTCAGAACAACATTACATTAATGTTAGAATAATGTTATATTTTTTGCTGGTCTGTGTTAATGTAATGCAACAACTCTGGTCTAATACCTCCCTGTCACTTTAATGCTGGATGTGTGTGCAATTTATAACAAGTTAGGCAAGCCACGGATTCAACCATTAAACTGCATTTTCATTCCACATTTTTTGACAGTTCTGTCCAAAATCATATTCCACCAAATCAGCCGTAACAAATTCCAATAACTTCAACCTTCAAATGTATTAAAGTTGATCTTTTTCAGTGTGTTCCTAAATCTTACGGTATAAGCAAAAGGTATAAATAAAAGATTAAGAACAATTTCCATTTGAATAGTGGAGAAGAGTCCTCATCTTTTGTACATGTCTCATGCTCAGAGTCCATCAATCGCCTGAGGAGAGAGGAGACGTGAGGATTGACTGAGTTGTTCTTCTCAGGCATCGTCCCACTTCTTTGGCTTGCAGTCTTCATGCTGCTGGTTGGATTGATTCCAATGAAACAGTTTAAACCGCAAAATCACATGAATAAAACTTACGCTGACCCTCACTGAAGCGGCCTGGTATCTGTTTCATACCTCACTTTACAACACACAGGACTTTTTTTTAACAATTTAAAGGCACAAGTTATTTTACGTCATGGCCAACCCACGTTTGCTAGTTTAATGGCAGAAAAATAGTCAAAGCCAGGCGCCTGGTCCACAAGGGTGTACTCAGTCACTGCTGTTTTTATGGTGTAAACATGCTATAAACTAATTTTTTCAAACATTTTCTTTAAGAGCTAGGTGCGCTAGGTGGATTGCTATTATAATGATGGATTTGCCAGGCAGAAGAAAAGAGTGCTTCTCTGCAGAGATACAAAAAATCTGCTTGTGCACAATGTGAAAGCGTGCGAGCAGACCATCTACAACAGCAGCAGGATTACACCAAAGTAGAGGTCTGCATTCCTGTGGAACCCACGGCAATAAAGTGCAGTGCAGGACAAACTTTCATTTTTGAATGCAGGAGCAGGAGGGAAGTGACTGATATGTTCGCAGGGAAAAAGAATTAAACAAGTGTTTTTTGTTATCAAACAATTTTTTATTTGCGTGAGTAAATACAAAATTACACAACAAAGTATAGCACGTTATCACAACATTACATTGTGTGAAAGCGCTTTACAGCATCCCCACCCAAAGCCCCCAGTGAGTAAGCCATAGGCGACAGTGGCAAGGAAAAACTCCCTAGAAGGAAGAAACCTTGGGAGGCACCAGACTCAAAGGGGAAGCCCAAACCTCCAGGGGCCGGCAGGGAAAGTCAAAAACACACACATCAGATAACTGCAACAGGTTCTTCTACATATCCTATACATGGGCATGGTACAGTGATGCAGTGGTTAAAACTTAACTCACACCTCTGGGGATATTCATCCATTTTCTGAAACCGCTTCTCCTGTTCAGCGTTGCTCCAGCTGACAGCTTTTGCAATTCATCTGTATCTGAATGAGGAAAAACAACATACAGGCAATACAATGGAGCTGTCAGTCACTCCTGGCACATGGAATACAGTTCTGCACTGACACCTCCGCAATGAACAATTGCATTATAGCATAGGAAACTAGTTAACTTTCACATAAAATTTAGATATAATCAAAACAGAAGCCTGGAACAATTTTAAATTTTACTAAATGGCAATATACTGATTTTAGTCACCAAACAAACTTTACAGGACTTGCTTCACTACTTTTATTCGTGTTTCTTGCAATACATCTGCCCTCTCCTGGTCTGGTGGAATATCATTGCTGTAGGCAGCACCGAGCGAAACCACCCGCATCCGCAGTAGAATGCAACATGAAAGCACACGCGGAAAAGTGAAATATCACCTAGACTTTGCGGCACAGGAAACTAGCCGACTTGCACATGAAATTTAAATTTAACCAACACAGCACCCCACAACAATGTTCACTTTATTTAAAGGAAATGAACTAATTTACTCACTAGCAAGCGCAATAATGTACTTAACACTTTAGATCCTCAAATTTCACCATCCTATGATTCTGCTAGGGTCCTCGTGGCCCTATTTTAATAGTTTTATTAATATTTTTTTTTTAAATTTGCGAATACAAAAAATGTCGTCTTTACTGCAAAAAGTCATCCCTTATGTGTAATGTAATGCTTTTTTTTGACCACTGGATGTCGACATAGACCGTGGAAAGCCGGTCAAAGTAAGTGCGACACCTAGCGGCAATTACAATATTTATTGTTAAATCAACGTAAAAAAAAAAAATTAAAATTAAATGTAATGACTTCTACTTTTTTATGAATTTGGATCTCTTTAGAGCAAACATATTCAAATGGTTTGTTTTTATAACGCTCCAAGTAACTGCGCAAGCCCCTCAAAGTGCCTTATGCCTCTGGCTTCCCATTCATTTCAATGGGCTTTCCCGACATCTGGGTAATTGTTTATTCCAAAGCCTCGAAAACACTCTGAACTGCAATTTGTCATGCAAAATGCATAATTTGTTGTATAAAATATGCTGCCTTCTAAAAAACAATTTATTAAAAGAAAATAAAAAGGGCATGCCAATATATATTTGGTTGCTTTTTGCCACCGTTTGACCGTTTTCTGCTCAGTAACTGTGCCTGGTCCTTCCCTGCTGTAAAGCTATTTTTAGTACCTCTTGCTAGCTCACCATTTGGTCACTGACAAAAGATAAAAGAAGCCGACCACCCAGACAGGCAGGCGCCCAGAGTAATCACTGCCATAAAGCTATCACGTGTACGGGGAATGCAAAGAACGAAACTAAATGGATACAAACACCCCAGCCCATTTCAAAACAAAAACATTTCGCTGCTATTTTGCAACATTCTGGATATTTCAGAGCACAATGTTTACCTTCTATGTAAAGAGCTAAATCCCCCCCAGAGTCTTCCACGGTGCTGCAAGGGTTTTGCACGGTGCTGCAAGGGTTTTGCACGGTGCTAGCGTTTGGAGAGGCCCAGCTCGGCAAAATACTAGGTCAGTTGAATCCTAGGTCCTTAGGACTCTGAGCGTTCACAGTGGGCTGTCTTTTCGGAGCCTGCTTTTTATTACAAGTTTAGCTGTTTATTACTAGCTATCATTCTTTCATACCTTGCGCTTTGGTTTCATATCTGATTAGTATTTAGTTTTTTTTCATGGTAGTTGAATGCAGGCTCCGCTCCTAAGTAAGCTGGCAACCTGGTCAACCAAAGAGAAAGCTGGCCGCCTGGTCAACCAAAGAGAAAGCTGGCCGCCTGGTCAACCTAATGCCTCTGATTTGAATACTAGGTCCTTAGGACCCTGGGCGGATTTACAGGCGGCGGTCTTTTCGGAGCCAGTTTTTTTTTCCTGCTTTTTATTACAAGTTTAGCTGTTTATTACTAGCTATCATTCGTTCATACCTTTAGCCCCATCCCTTCTGCATTGCCATAGCGCTTTGGTTTCATATCTGATTAGTATTTAGTTATTTTTTTTGCTCATGGAAGTTGAATGCAGGCTCCGCTCCTAATGCCTCTGATTTGAATCCTAGGTCCTTAGGACCCTGGGCGGATTTACTGGCGGCGATCTTTTCGGCGCCAGTTTTTTTTCTTTCTGCTTTTTATTACAAGTTTAGCTGTTTATTACTAGCGATCATCTTTTCTAGGGTTCATACCTTTAGCCCCATCCCTCTGCATTGCCATAGCCCTGTGGTTTCATATTTGATTAGGATTTAGTTTTTTTTCATGGGGGTTGAATGCAGGCACTGCCCTAGTCCCATAAAATTTGCATACAGGGTCATTAGGACCCTATGAGAAGCACGGGCGCCATTTTGATGACGTAAACTTTTTTTTTTTTTCGACATCTTGGTATCCTGCGGTCCTGAGATATGCCTCGGAACATACAAAGTCAGCGCGCTACAACTGAATCACAACATGTTTTAAAAAATGCTTCTAAACCGCTAATTCAACAGGGTGACGAGGACCCTAGTGGGTGCTAAAGGGTTAAACGCAGGAAAGCGCACGCGGAAAAGTTAAATGTCAACTACACTTTGCGCATAAAATTTAAATATAATTAACATAGTAGCCCGGAACAAAATCACTTTATTTAAAAGCAATATACTGACTTTACTCATCAAACATATTTTAATATACATGCAAATTTGACAAATACTAAATAATAAGATAAATTATCCGATAAAATGGGAGCAGAATGGCAACCCACCTTGGTGCAGAAAACAAGTGAAGCCGCGTCTTTCAAACCGGCAGCGTCCCACGTGCCGAGGAGTCAAATGTAATCAAGCAACACGGCCCACACACATTAAATAATAACATCATAATAATTATAGTTCTTGTATAATTATTCTCTATATTATTCTATAATAAGATTAACAGACTTTTATAAGTTAAGTTGTATATCGAGAACAGTATGCGACAGCATAAGCATATATCCCTTAAACGTTTATTAATTAAAAATCACACATTCATCCTGCTTAACATAAAACAATGACTTAAAGAGACTTAATTGTGAAATGAACGCTACTGTCCGAGGGTATTTATCTCCACAAATCGCTATGGAACATAATGTCTTAAATACTCAGATTTTCAGAATGACAGAATCTTAACATTTTAAATTTTGTTTTGCGATACCGATACGTAGTGATATTGGTATGTGGAACAACGTTATGTTACACACGCCTCCCACAATTCAAGAAGCTGTAGTTAGATTAAGAGCGTATTCACAATTTACCCGTTTGCCTTTTATCGTGACTGAGCACGATCCCCCACCCCAGCTGGTCTGCACTCCCCACATTGCAATTAACGATCCAGACCTCAGCGCTTTTGTTACCGTGGGACTTTTTGTGTTGAAGAAAACATTAAAATGAAGTCTGAGGAATGTTACATAACACAGCTAAAATGCAAAAACTCTCTCTGGTGTAATTCACTGCATAAAACCAATGGTCTTAAGTGTGGTGTCTTCTTCATAACACTCCCTGACTTTTGTATTCGTGACCATGAGATAGGGTGGCCTTTTCTTCCTTCATTTGACTAGTGTTCCTCCCTTTCCTCCCAGCCTTGGTTGGTGGTTCAGGCAGCATCACCTTCTTTTAATAGACCCAGGTGTATCCATCCATCCATTGTCCTAACCGCTTATCCTACTGGGTCGCGGGGGGTCTGGAGCCTATCCCGGAAGCAATGGGCACGAGGCAGGGAACAACCCAGGATGGGGA
Source organism: Brienomyrus brachyistius (assembly GCF_023856365.1). Taxonomy (NCBI): domain Eukaryota; kingdom Metazoa; phylum Chordata; class Actinopteri; order Osteoglossiformes; family Mormyridae; genus Brienomyrus; species Brienomyrus brachyistius. The sequence goes on from NC_064554.1 coordinate 222,309, forward strand.
GCCAGCCCATCACAGGGCACACTCACACACCATTCACCATTCACACTCGGCTCTTTTTCTGGTGTGTGTGTTTAAATAAAAAAAAAATAATAAAAAATTTCTGCACTTTCTTAACGGAGTTTTCAGACAGATGGTATTCATAGCCTGGGTCCTTATTGAGCTAGCATCGGAAATTCATCGCAGAGTCTCAAAGCACTTATGTAAGTCGCTCTGGCTAAGGGCATCTGCCAAATACTGTAAATGTAAATTCACTCACACATGCATACCTACGGGCAATTTAGTAACTCCAGTTAGCCTCAGCATATTCTCAGCATATTCTTGGACTGCGGGAGGAAACCCCACGACGACATGGGGAGAACATGCAAACTCCACACCCATGTGACCCAGGCAGCGACTCGAACCCGGGTCCCAGACGTGTGAGGCAACAGTGCTAACCACTGCACCACCATGCCGCCCCCTGTATGCTATTTCATTGTATAAAAAGAAACTTACTGTACTGTACAATAAAGTATTTCACCACTGCTTCTTCCTCAGCTCCCACTGTTTGCTAGCACATGCCTCTTTTGATTTCTTCACAGTGCAATTTGTGCTTTATTTTTTTCGTGAAATGTAACTGCAGTATCTGTTTATTAAGTGCTGTGGTTTAATATGTGCATTATTATTTTAGTACTGTGTATACTGTCCTTAATGTCTTGCCTCTCTCGTATAACTTGAGATACGCCCAAATTGACTTGCAACAAGTGGTCCTGGTTCCAAATGCGATGGATACCTGTATTTTATATGCTGTAGTGTGCTGGGTGTCAGACATTGCAATGCACCTTGCTTTGATCTTGACCCGTTAGATCAGAGGGAGGTAATCTTATCCAGAAAGGGCCACTGTGTATGATGGTTTTCACTGCAACTCTCTGAACAGCGAACCTAACGGTTATCCCAATACCTTGATCTTGCTAACATATTTAAATGTGTACCTATTCAGGAATAGAGTGGTGAAGGCATTCAGAGGAGGACTGATGATTATCAGAGGGAACAAAGGGGCTGGGTACTTGTCAGTATCCAGTAGAACCACCAGACTCCTACACTGAATGGTTCTGGATGTGGCACAGACGTTAATCCCTCTGTATTAGGGGATCCGTCTCCAGTTTGTACTCTTCTAGTTAATAGGTAGATTATCAGACAGATTTTCGCCCTAGTCCAGTACTCATTGACAGCCTAATACACCGTGTTTCAATTTGTCTTGATAGTCAATACATGTCACAGGATGTACATTACTCTGATGGGCAGGCCCTCTTACACATGATGGAAATTGCAATACCTATTTTTGGCCACGAGATGGCAGCAAGAAAATAGAAAAATTATTTTCCCACGGTCTACTAGCAGCTTTTAGATGTTAATTCTTCATAAAAATAATTTGACTTGATCCAATGTATTTTTAATACAAACAATTACCACACAAAGCTGCTAGTAGACCGTGGGAAAATAATTTTTCTATTTTCTTGCTGCCAAAAGTAGGTATTGCAATTTCGGCAAGAAATCATTTGTTTTTCAAAATGACTGAATCAGAATCAGCTTTATTTGGCCAAGTATGTTCACACATATTGGGAATAGTCAGACATTTAATCAAAATAATTAAGACAAGAGATAAACATACAGTTCTGTTGATATGCGACGCATATAACCTCTGCATTCACAGCACTGCTTAAGTTATCGAAGAGCAAATTTCCAAAACTCACTCAGTCCGATAACCTAAAGTAATAAGTCATAATCCTCTTCATACGTTGCAGTAATGGGAATGAAATCTCATTGTGTCGACATTGTGTGTCGTCCAATTTTTCATTATTATTACATTTAGTCAGAATAATATCTTATTTAGGATTTAATTTGCAATCTGGCCTGAAATATTTTCCTGCTACACTGAAGACTCTCTCAGCCTGTGCAGAGAAAGCTGCAGCCAAAGGGTTGGCATCCTTTGATAAACATTGGCTCAGGTATCAGTGACATTATGTGAAGCTTTCATGGCAGGAATAGGGACTAGTTTGACTTTTGATGCAGGAAAAGTGTTTGGGACGTTTCTTAGGTTAGAAACTGCAGTCACTGCAGCCAACACTGACGTTTAAGGAGAGACACTCAGTTCTTCCTATGAGCAGATCCACCATGGTGCACAAAATGACAACAATGTTAATGTGTTCATGTATAATTCATATTTAAATAATAGACTGTATAGTTAAAAGCTACACCTACAGCACGTATATGAACTTGAATTTGAATCCAAACCCTTTTTCGTTCGTCTTTTTTGTTCAGAGTGAATACACACTGACTGCTCAGATAAATAACGTCAAAAATAATTTTCTTTTGTTGCTTAAGATATTTGCACAGTCCTATACATTTTTTTTATGTTATTTGTTTTAAAGAGGCTGCAATGTGTAACATTAACATCTCTATAAAGAGAAGGTTAGGCTTTTGGCTGAAGATTACTGACAGCAAGCAAAATGCAACAAATTGTATAATAATAATAATAATAACAACAAAAATAATAATAAATGATTTTTGTTTGTTTTGAAAAACATTTATGGAACAAAGCAGACAATAAGGTATCTTTGCTAATTTTATATTGAGAAACAACTCAACTGTCAAAAATATTTTACAGGGAATAATCTTACTGACATTATAATAAATCAAATATGAAAATAGCTGGAATCTCATTTACCTGTGATTATGACAAAGGTTCCATTCCCAAAGGTGACCTCATGAAGAAACACAGCAGCACAATAATACACTGCAGAATCTGACGGCTCCACGTTAGAAATAGTGAGGTTAAAACTCCCCTCTGCATTCAGTAAGGAGTAACGTTTTATGCTTTTATATTCCTTGTAAAATTCACCAGGTACGTAGAGAAGTGCTTTCGCCATGGGCTGGGGCTTCTGACCAGCAGCTTGCTTAAACCAAGCAACAGATGTTGTTTCTTCTGGATAGAAGCATGTCAGGTTCACACTGTCTCCAAGCTGAACCCTCGTCAGGTGACTGGGCTGAACAACATCTGTAGTCAGTGCAGTGTCTGCAAAAACAGAAAAACAAAAAAATCATAATCAAATAAGACATATAATAGTAATCTAAATAACTATTAACTATGATGAAGATTAAATGGCCAAATTCCAATGATAACATCATACCAGAAATGAAAATATTAAAATCCAAAAATAATTTATATTTTAGGGCCTTACTAATGAAAATGAGAAGACCAAAGAGTCTGAACATCTTCGTGGTTCCACTGTTTAGAATAAACTGCTCTGCTGCTAAGTGAGAGATCATGGTCGTGGTCGGGATGAAAGGGCAGGGAACAGAGAGGAAACACAGACACACATCAGGCTGATCTGTTTGGCTGTTCACATGGGAATTTAAGTAACAGTGAAAAAGCGTCCTAATGTGCACTTGCATGACGTTTATTAATTTACTCCTTAACATCCAGTTAAAATGAGAACAATTAGATAAACAGGAGCAGATACTGAGCATATAAAGTTCTTTGTACAGAGTGCTGAGACACTGTGGGAGAGCATTTGCTAATCATCTCTCTCAGACAAGCGCAGCACAGTATGAGTCTGTTATCAATCTGATATTAGACAGTCTCTCATACAGTAATAATAATTGATACTTTACTGGTCCCTGTGGAGAAATTGTTTTAATTTCTCCCTCAAATTGCTGTCTTTTTTTTTAGAGTAAACAGAGTAAGTTGTCTGCGAAGGGCGGCCACCTGTAGTGATGCCCAGTGAGCTGGGGGTTAAGGGCCTCGCTCAAGGACCCAGAGACGTGCTGTGGCTGGGTTTGAACCAGCGACCATCTGATTACAAGCACACAGGCATTAGATCTTCTAATCACACTTAAAAGGCAGATTAAATGTTCTTTCCACCATGCAAACCGAACGTAAATTGTAGCTTTACTGCTTACATTTACATTCACACATTTGCATTTAGAGCAACATTTTGATAAGTGATGTACATGAGAGTAAATGGTGAATCAGTTTATTTGCCACTCTACACATTACATTACATTACATCCATTATAAGGAACTGTACAGCGACATTGCAGTTCCTCAGTTGCTTTGATGGATTTCTGGAATCACCCTTAACATCTGCAAAACTGTAAGTGCATTTCCCAAAACAATTCATGCAAACAGCACCACACAGATGGACTGTCTACAAAAAAGTCATAGAGGCCACCAGCAGCCCGCATACCACACCGTAAGGCCATATGTTAGGATGCTCTCTATGGCAGAGCAGTAGGAGGCCACCAGCAGCCCGCATACCACACCGTAAGGCCGTATGTTAGGATGCTCTCTATGGCAGAGCAGTAGGAGGCCAGCAGCAGCCCGCATACCACACCGTAAGGCCGTATGTTAGGATGCTCTCTATGGCAGAGCGGTAGGAGGCCACCAGCAGCCCGCATACCACACCCTAAGGCCATATGTTAGGATGCTCTCTATGGCAGAGCGGTAGGAGGCCACCAGCAGCCCGCATACCACACCGTAAGGCCGTATGTTAGGATGCTCTCCATGGCAGAGCGGTAGGAGGCCACCAGCAGCCCGCAAACCAAACCGTAAGGCAGGATGTTAGCAGCCCGCACCCAGAATAATAAGCAAACTGTGCAGAATTTGGTTTTGTTATGGTGTTTGTGATTCAATATTAATGGTGCTTTTATTCTGAAAGATAATTTGTTGACATCAAGACACGTTGCAAAATGCTGCCTGTAAGCGCAGTTACACGGCTGTCTATAGAGGTAAAAATATAACTGTAGGCATGAAATAATGCCGCCTCTAAGCAAAGAGTTTAAGACATCGTGGCCTTGACGGCCTTTCGTAATATAACTCCACGTAAAGCAGCATTTTGCAGTGTGGTAACTAGTAATGGTAGTTTGTAAATCCTTTCATATCTTCCCACAATGCAGATAATTGACTGAGAACTGTGTGTCTGGTCAGACTGCACTGTGATGTGCTTAGTGAAGCTGCAGTTGTATTTTAGTGCATATAACCTGCTTTGGCAATGTAGTATTGCCACTGCTTTGCTATATTATCACTACTTTTTATCTTTTACTTAGTCTCGACCACAACTTGTAATTGACTGACAGCCACCAACATCCTATTAATCTTATTATTCTGAATTAAAAATTGGGTTATTAAATAAGAATAGCCTGCTCAAGCCCCCCTCCCTCCAGGCCAAGAATGTTTTTTTCTTTATGGCCCAATTCAAAATAATGTCATCTGCAGAAATACGGAGCACTTGTAATTTATCTGTATTTTAGATGGTAGATGATGGGCTGGGTGACGTCGTGGCTGGACGACTTGCAGTGTAGCTTGTTATCTGTGCATTCTGGGCAGGCTGCTGACTTCTGATTACTTTTGGCATTTGATTCGATGTTACGTCATTTCTATGTGTGTCGGTGCCCAGTATGAAGCTAATCGCTGCATTATAGGTATGAAAAGAAGACAGAATAGCAAAAATATTGAGGCAGAATTAATTCAACAAAGTATCAAAAATATTATTCAAGAAAATGAATCACCTCTTGAGACTATAGGCGCCTGTATTTGCACAAACGAGCCTCGTCAAAAAGAAATGCATTACTGTTAGGAGAAAGCGCCGTAGCTTTCACTCCTACAATCTAGTTATGTTGGAGAAAGCGCCGTAGCTTTCACTCCTACAATCTCCTGTGTGAGGAAGCGCCGCAGCTTACCACTCACACACTTCCACTTCTAGGACCCAGGAATATTCGAGACAGCACACGTCTTTCTGTTTTACTTGCGCAAGGGTGCCCACTTCAGGTGCAACAGACAGTATCTGCGCCTCTGTTGAGTGTCACACAGGACAGTCCCTTGGCTTCTTTATTTATAGGGTAGGGGAGGGGTTACATGGGTCTTGTCTTTAAACTAGTCAATGCTGTGTGAGGCCTCCGTGAAACAGGGTTAATACAAAGCATTACATTTCTCAAGGTGGGCCCCCTGCTATGTTGACAGAATCTGTTTCCTTTCTCAAGGTCTCTTATTCCTGCTTCACAATCTGGTAGGCCCCTGTGAGGACATCTTGTCTGCAACCCTTTCTGGGCCATGGGTTAGTTGTTAAGGGTTGCACGTACACATATAGGAGGATAATAATATGATAAAATACACAGATACACTCTAACATTCCCTCCTGTTTATCATGTTAATTATACATTTGCTTGTGAACAGACAGGAGCGAGGGTGTTGCGCCAGTATGCTTCAGGATCGGGCCATGCCGGTGAGGATTTCGGCTCGTCCGTCATGGTGCGTCATGCATCCACCCCTGCTCCTCTTCATCTGCATCTGTTTCCATGTTTTGGGTGAGGGACAAAAACATATTCTCCTGGGCTCGGAAAGCAGAGCTCAGGGCAGAATTAATCATTATACGAAAACAAGGTATCACTGTGATACAACAACAGAAGAACATCACAAAGAATGCAAAAAATGGTATACTCAATTTGAGTAATATGGACCACCAAGCCCCGGCAGTGAACCAGGACATCCAATAGTCGTTCTGCGTCCTTGTGTCGGTGGTCATAGCAATTTGCAAGTCCTTCAGCCTTTGCATTGCCTTAGTCATGTTGGGTGAATGCACATTGTCAGGAATGTATGTACAACAGGTTTGGTTCAACAGCACGCACACTCCTCCTTGCGCTGCAGTGAGGAGATCTAGCGTCATGCGATTCTGTATCACCATTTGCCTGGTTATATCTAGTTCTTCATTTTGTTGTTGATCTATGATAACAGAGGCGTTCATGAAAAGACCTAGCCTATAGGCTAGGGTTTCAGTACGGAGTAGCAACTTTCCAACACCCACATTGGGAAAGAGGGAGAGCGTCACTTTCCCTCCTGTGGTCCAGAGTTTTTGGTCTACGGGGACATCTGTTCCCCACACACTGTCATGTGGTTCAACCGAGACGTGTCGTTTCTCGCGCGAGTTCTGTTCTTGGGGTACTATTACAAACGTATGGTCTGATACAAAGATGGGTGTGCATACTCCGAACCAATTGGGCGGCAACACAAAATATGCTCTATTTCCGCATAGCCAGGCCACTCCTTGCACCCAGTAAGTACCATTGCTGGGGTCTGACAACCTGCTTGGGGCGCCTTCTCCTGAAATGAATATCTGATTACAATTTGTGGTGTTCCCCATAAGGCGAGTACCGTTCATTTGATTAAAACATATAGTGTGATTAAAAGTTGCTGGGTCGCGATTCATTAGAACAGAAAAGGGGAACGTAACATTGGTTTTTGTCACATTGTAATCTATCCAAAATAATCGGTCACATGTGCCATTGCGTAGGCCGGGAGCATATGTGTCTGTGTCATTTATCTTTATGCCAGAATGTTGATATCCGACCCCACCGAATGAAGAAGCACACTTAGCTTGTGATATGTTCATGGTAGCCCCATATAGGGTCGGTCCTTCGCTGTGGTGTGGCATGACAGAACAAACGTAGCAGTTAGTCAAATTCTTATTGGATACCACATTATATACATATCGATACCAATAGTTCCGTAGGAATGGATGGGTTTCGTCTCCTTTTATGCTAGTGAGGTGCACTCCGTCCGGAGTCCACCTTTTCTTCTCCTGCACCTCAGTGTCTGGTACCAGCCATAGAATCAACATTACCATAAGACAGAAAAGACTTCCCAATATTCCCTTAGCCCACCATGGACACCCTACCAGAGCCATCCTAAAGGAGTACAGTTCAGTTGTTTTCTTCACCGGGTTGAGACAACGAAAACCTATTGTTTCTTCGTGCCTTTGTAGCGGACTTCCACTGTTACTCCGCGAATGAGGCGTCTGGTAAGGGTTGAATGAGCTTACAGTGGCTCTTGTGGATCCAGGAAGGTCTTTCCGCGATTTTCAAGGCTGTTGGTGTCGTCAGGAGGACTTGGTATGGCCCGTCCCACCGAGGTGAGGTCCAGTCTTTCCTTTGTAGTACTCTTATCAGCACCCAATCCCCAGGCTTCACCGTCTCCTGTAAAGTAGACACAGACGCTTCTGGCAGATTGCCAGGGTGCTGGGTGTTATTCTCATCCACAGTTTTACTAATGCTAAGCATTCTGGCCACGGTCTGCCTGTTTCTTCCATAGTTTTTCTCAATCTATTTTTTACTGTCCCGTTTGTTCTTTCCACCAAACCTGCACTTTGCGGATGATATGCACAGTGATTTTTTAATACAAAACCCAATGTTTGTGAGCATAAATCTAGCACCTTGTTCACAAAATGAGATCCGTTATCTGACCGTATTACTTCCGGTATTCCATATGTGGGGAAGAAATGGGACACCAGACACTTGGCCACTGTGACTGCATCACAGTGTTTTACTGGGTATATCTCCACCCACTTTGAAAAAGTGTCTATTATCACTAGGCAGTATTTCACTCCCTGTGACCATGTTAATTCCACAAAGTCCATATGTATTGCCTGAAACGGTTGTGTAGGGTTAGGGAATTGGCCTCGTTTGGGTCTTAGATTGCCCTGCGCATTATGTTTACAACATATAAGGCATGCTCTACAGTAGTTTTTTGCAAAATTGGAAAAATTTATAGTGTAAAAATGTTGTTGTATTATATGTACCATCCCTCCTGTTGAGACATGGGTTACCCCATGACTCACAACCGCGGCGGTTTTATACAGGCTGCGGGGTAAGATAGGTTTTCCGTCTAACTTGAATAGGTCTTTCGCTTGTGTGGCTCCTCGCGAAATCCACTTGTCTTTCTCTGACGTAGGAGCTTGTTGTTGTGCATCATATAGTACATCTTGTTCTATAAGGAATAACCCCTTCTCTGTTTTTTCTGGCGTTTGCTGGGCTGCTGCCTTTGCGGCTTGGTCAGCAACGCATTGCCTTTCGTTTCCTCTGAATTATCAGTCTGGTGTGCTTTGCATTTACATAACGCGAGTGTCTTTGGTTTTTGTACAACGTCTAACAATCGAAGTAGAAGTGCTGCGTGTCAAGGTTGTTCCTTGAGAACTTTTAAACCCTCTGTTTTTCCACACTGCTGCGTGGTGGTGCACTGCAGAGAACACGTATTGACTGTCCGTATATATTGTAATCTCCTGTCCTTCATGTATTTCACAGGCTCTGATTACAGCATATAATTCTGCTGCTTGGGCTGAGCATGTGGATGGTAAGGCTCCTGCCTCTATTACTTTGTCTTTAGTCACAACTGCGTATCCAATCTTATTTTCCCCGTATCTGTCTTTGGCTGCAGAGCCATCGACAAATAAGGTTACGGCGCTTGGAATTGGAGTTAGTGCAATATCAGCGTGAGGTTTTGTCTGTTCCTGTATTTCAGTTTTTCATACGCCACTATTTGATCTCCTCGGGCTACGAATGTTGCTTCTGGTTTAGTTTTTTTTAGCTTTCTGAGCGTGTTGGGCATACTCAACGGCTTGCTGCACTGTACCTGTGTTTTGATGGACCCAGTATTTATCAATATACTTCTTTATTTCAGGTTTTAACCCTGCTAGGAAAGCCCGTTTTAATTGTTGTTGGTACACCCCATTCTCGTCCTCCCCATGAGGAATCCCAGAGTTTGTCCTGAACAACGGGCGTACCCTGTCCAAGAAATCCTCTGGCTCTTCGCCTTCCTTTTGCTTACATTGGGCTATTCTCCCGTAATCAACTCGTCTTGTAAATGTTGTTTCTAGTCTCTGTCTCAAGTCGCCCAATGCTTGTTGTAATTGTGGGTCATCGTGACCGAGGGGCAAATTGTTTGCTCCTTGTCCAGTAAAGTCTCCAGCCACCCGGCCCCATTTATGATTAAGTAATTGTCTAAAACAGCGGAACAGCTCTCTTCCATTTAGGTGAAAACTGACCTGCAACTCAGTCATGGCGGACCAGAATTCAGGTACTCCATCCTCTATGGGTGGAATGCCTTTTAGGGCAGCAGCCCTATCTTCCGCTGTCCAGGGGCGGTATACTAATATTGTTGCTGGTGAGGCTTGGCCTCCTTCGCCAGGGGCTATACGGGGGTTTGCAACTTCTACCATGGGAGCAAGCAGTTCAGATTCATCCTCGGAATCCGAACGGTACCATTGTGTTTTTTTTTTTTTCTCGGGATTTATTCGCATTCGTAAATGCGGGTCTGTCGCTCTCGTTTGGTGTGGCCTTGCACTCCCTCCTTCATCTCCCCGCACAGCAGGAAGTGGGGGGTCTGGCATGTTATGCTATGGTGGGGGATGCTGTAGTACTGGTGGGCCATCCGCTGGTGTCTGCGGGGGAGCAGACGGCGGTGTTTCCTCGTCTATGTTAACAAGGGCCGCTTGCAGCGTTTCCTTTTTCTTTTCCTGTTTCTTTTTTCTGGCTATATCACGGAGTTTGCTTTGTTCTAACCAAACATCGGATAAGACATATTCTCGTCTTTTCTGTACTTTGTCCTTGCCTGTACAGCGGCCGGACATCATTTCTAATTTCAATTCTGTCTGTAATCTCAGAATATTTTCTGTACTCAGGGTTCCTGAAAACCCATGCTTTTTCCGCCATTTTTGGTTGCTTATTATTCCTGCCCCCTCCTTATACCTTTCCATGAATTTCTCATCACCCGCTAATTCTACCTTGCTTTGACTTTGCCCCATTTTTTTTTTTATATACAAAAAATAATAACCCCTAAGTGCAAGTCCCTGGCATGAGACCTCGGGAGGACACTGGCACGGCCTTCTACTGTCCTCTAAAGAGACAGCGGTGTCAGTTTTCAGGGGTGAAACCCGTCCTTTTTTCCCTTGGTCACCAGTATGTTGTTGCACCTAGGCCGGGTGTATGGGGCCGCTACTGCCCTCTCAACTCACACCCGCTTTCCCTGCTGCAGCGTCGTGCTTCTCACCTGGTCCTTCCTTTATGAGGAAGTGGTTCTAGTTCTTGTCCGGGGACCCGTCAGGCGCCAGCCCAGCCGTCAGGGAACAGTTCTAACCACCGGCCTGTGGCGAATTCACGTCGCAGGTCTTTCACTCACTCCCTATGAGCGAGACTGTCGACAGCTTTCGGTGTCGTTCGTCGGCGGACTGGTCGGCGCCCTCTGGTATCTCTCTCCGGATCCGGCTCGAAGGACCAATTTATGTTAGGAGAACGCGCCGTAGCTTTCACTCCTACAATCTAGTTATGTTGGAGAAAGCGCCGTAGCTTTCACTCCTACAATCTCCTGTGTGAGGAAGCGCCGCAGCTTACCACTCACACACTTCCACTTCTAGGACCCAGGAATATTCGAGACAGCACACGTCTTTCTGTTTTACTTGCGCAAGGGTGCCCACTTCAGGTGCAACAGACAGTATCTGCGCCTCTGTTGAGTGTCACACAGGACAGTCCCTTGGCTTCTTTATTTATAGGGTAGGGGAGGGGTTACATGGGTCTTGTCTTTAAACTAGTCAATGCTGTGTGAGGCCTCCGTGAAACAGGGTTAATACAAAGCATTACATTTCTCAAGGTGGGCCCCCTGCTATGTTGACAGAATCTGTTTCCTTTCTCAAGGTCTCTTATTCCTGCTTCACAATCTGGTAGGCCCCTGTGAGGACATCTTGTCTGCAACCCTTTCTGGGCCATGGGTTAGTTGTTAAGGGTTGCACGTACACATATAGGAGGATAATAATATGATAAAATACACAGATACACTCTAACAATTACTGTCGTGTTTAAATGAAATAGTAGTAAGTGTCACATTTGCGATATTTTACAGGAGGATGTTTATCTTAACTTTGACTGTAAAATATCATAATAAACAAGAAATATGAGTTTTTAGTCTGCTTAAACAAGACAACTGATGTTACAGCGAGCGGACGCTGCTGCCGCGCAGGAGAAGCGAAGCGACATTGCCTTTAAAATGAGAGATTACATTCCGTGGCAGGGGGACAGTTTACAGCACGACACCGGCATTAGGCAGCAGGATGGGTGGGTTAGGTGATCTCCCAGACTGAAAGGGATTCTGGGGACTCAGGGGACAGTGTCGCCCTGAGGGACTGAGGGCCACGTCAGAGGGGGCCTGATGTAGAGGGGCCCAGACAAGGGATGGCTGATGTAGAGGAGCCAGGTGTGGAGGTGCCACATATTGAGGAACCCTGGTGATCACACTACAGGGGGCCAAATGTTGGTGGGCCAAGAGGAAGTGGCTGGGGAGTAGAAAGCATAGATGTCTTGGAGGTGGGTAGACTACAGAGATTTATGCACCCCGGGATTCCCTCAAGTGCCTCTCAGATCTAGGATGGCCAATACTCGGTCCTCCCCAGGAGTGAGAGGAGGTAAACTGGTGCTCCCTCAGTCCTCTTCTCCTGCTCCCTCCAGAGAGCTGCAGCCCTCCTTTTGGTGATGCTGACATCGTCCCTGCACTTCCCGCTCACATGCTCTGCCATGTGGCAGCAGCCATGGCCCACAGAATGTATCTTTTTCTTTGATCTCTTGCTATTTTCCTGGCATATTTTTGTGTTTTGCTAACATGCATCATGGTACAGGAAACGTACCCCAGAGCAGGACTGTAGACTAAACCATTTTCAGGAAGGGTAGGTGTGCTTGGGGTGAAAAATAACTTTAAATTAATTGATGAGATATATTAATTTTATCTGTATTATTTTGAATAAATACAGCCCCCCCGCATATTTATGACTGACCCACAAACTCACACACTGTCCACGGATGAGAACAGCGCAGACCCTGCACAGTGAAGGTTGGCAACTCCTTCCAATTTTATAGCCCAAACCACAAGTAAAAGATACCCAAAATCAGACCCTTCATAAACTTTTCTATCTCCAAAAATACTCCATAATGCTGCTTAAAATTAAGCAATGCACGCACAAGTTAAAGCTCTTTTCTTTGTAATGAATGAGGAAAGAAATAGTTTTGGATAAAGAAATGAATTAGTCTTTTTTTTCATGTGAGCATCCTCCTGCAGCATTTAAATATGGAAAAGTGGCTGATGGATGGACCTGTATTAAATTTGGGTGGGCCTGAGTGAAGCTCATTACCCTACATTTTCTTATATAGGCTTAGATATTTACAACATGGTGACTGCAACAATAATACACCCACGACTGTGGTGTTCTACCTAAAGAGCACCACTAGAGGGAGCTCACACATTCTGTCGTACTTGCCACAGTAACAGCAGTGATGTGCAGGAACAGAGTTAGAAGCCGGTAATACATATAAAAAATGTAATTTCATTAATCTGAATGGGTGGGCCCAGCAGAGCTCACCCAGGCCTATCTATAGCTCTGCCTCTGCATCAGTCCATCTCTTTGCAGTCCAAATTGTACATCTACCAAACTGGACAGAAAATTTACAACCATTCTGTTTGGTGGTCAGATTTAAGGAATGTCACATTAGTAAATTCACGTTCTACATGAACATCTGAAATTGCCAGAGACAAAATCGGCAGTACAGGCAGACCAATGTCTTTGAAACTCCTTTTTCCTTCAGCACCCTCATACTGCAAAACCTCAGTCCAAAATTCTCCATGTTGGTCTTCTCTTTGAAACTGCAACAGGAGAGCTCTCTCCACTGGTTTTATAATTCACGAAGGGAACAGGAAAGGCCCTCTTTTGGTAGGCTGCCTACTGCAGGCTCTCTTACCCGGGGATGAGGCATCTCCAGCTTACTCAAGTGACTCTGGAAATTGCATATGATACTGTGTCTGGAAGCAGTCCATGCTGCGCTTAGGAATGACGTCTGTTTTGGTGTAGAATTGAATGTGGAATTTACTGTAAATACCTAGCAAAAAAAAAAAGCTGCCAGAAAGGTATTGCAAAATTGCTGTTAATCACTGTAAAACCCCCAGCTCCATGGGTGTCCCTACAGGTGGCTGCCCTTTGCTGCCAGGCTTGCTGTCACCTTTGTCTGTCCCCGTGTGTCAAGTAGAGCAAGATGGGGTAGGTGAAAAGAGAATTTCCGCAAGGAGAGTAACAAAGTATCTTCATTTCATTTAGAAAATAATTACAAAATGTCTTTTACAGGTTTTGTCGTATGTAAATTACAGCAACTATCTTTTTAAACAGAAAAATAAAAATTTACTGTAATCTGGTTTAAAAATTTATCTTGCATTTTACTCAAATTACAGAAGTTACCCTTTCAACTGGAATTGGCAATAAGTACTATTAATACTTCACAATACTGTATGTTGTTGTAGAATAGAAGTTAATTTTTATTTTTTACATTAGCAACTATGCAATCTATGCATATTGTTAAGTGGTTTAAATGAGACTATGAATAAAATGACAGCCTGAGACAGAGACCCACACAGAACAAACTCACATTAACAGGAAAGATGACATTAACATGAAAATTGTCACGGGTCGAGGTGAGCGATCGCGGGCAGAGCGGCGATCGTGCGGAAGGAGCAGGCAGGCAAGCGGGATAAGGGGAAAACGGGGTTTTAATCAAGAACGGGGATCTCACGCGAACAAACATCAATGAACATCAATGACGGACGCAGGACTCGGGTAAGACACGGACTGAAATACACAGGACTGATTGAAAATAATCAGACACAGCTGGGTACAATCCGGGAAACACACGTGGGTAGGCAGGGGGCGTGGCACACAGGAGGAGCCGACGGGCAGGGCATGACAAAAATGAGTTGCAACAAAGTCAAGTGTTTTTAAAACTGACCATATTCTAGATTAAAGGCTCAATCTGAAATCAGGACCTGAGACAGAAATCTATTAAGAACAACATGACATTAATGTTAGAATAATGTTATGATATTGTAATGAACGAATCTGGGCGTGGTCATTCGCTGCCATGTTAATGGGGAACACCGGTGATTAGGATTGGGGTGGGGGAGGGAGAGTTATAAAGAGGATGCCTATGTGGGAGGGGGGGGAAGAAAAGGTCTTTCTTTGGTCTTGTAGGGAAACTGGGGGAGTTGGAGTAGCTGTCAGTCTGTGGGAAAAGGAACCGTGGTGTGTCCGTCGCCGGTGGTAGACTGGCCGTGGATGAAGTTATAGTTAGTTATGGGGGGGGATAATGCTTTTAGAAAGATAGCGGTTTAAAGGGCTGGCAGCGAAGTACAGCGGGGAGACGAACCCCGTGGACTGAGAGACCTCAACTTCTTTTCCCTGGAGAAAGCGGGGGGGGCCAGGTGTGCCTCTTTCCAGGGGAGTAACCGCTTTTAATGGTGTAATTTTGGAATGAATGAGCGTATGTTTGTGTATGAATTTTATCCCCGGATTGCGGTCGTGAGTAAGAGGGCGGGGTTAGAAGGTGCATCGGGAATGATTTGTTTGCTGTGTGTAAGGGTTTGCACGGGCGTTGTGATTTAAGCTTGCTGTGCTGTATATTTGGATTCTGAGTGGCGTGGGGGGAACTGTGGTTGTATCATTCCTAGTGAGATGAAGTTAGCCCTCGGGAAGGGGTTGTAATCCGGGGAATATTTAATAAAGATCTTCCTATATTTTGGTGTCCTTATTTGGTTGGACCTTCCCAGCCTCTTTAAATTAAAAAGGTGGTGGCAGCGAACTTCGACAAGTGCGCCCTGGTAGCCCACTTGTTACACAGGTGGCAGCGGTGGGATCCTGCAAAGGGGGAGGAGAGTGAAAAGAGAGAGAACAAGTTTTTTTTCGTGTCCTTTTCCCCTGTGTATTAAACGACTTGAATTTTTATCATGTCACAAAGTGAGCAGGCAGCGTCGGCATCCGCCAGTTCCACATTAGAGTTCCCTCAACTCGGACAGCGTGAGTTATCGGGAGTAAGTGCTATACGGGGCTGCCTCCGCAGGCTCGTATTACTTATGGGGCTTTAAAGGGGGCCATGCAGGGATGCATGGAACCCAGTGGGAGTACTGATTGGTATCGTGCAGAATTCTCATCTCGCATTCGTTTACCTCAAGAATCAGCTAGAGAATTTGGCACAGCGTTGCGAAGGCTTGTTATGTGAGCTTATCCACTGGTTGATTATGCTACTCAAGATATGTTGGCACGGGACCATTTTGTGGTTACTGTGGGGGCTGGAGATTTGCGTATTCAGCTACGTAGTGCCAAACCCTCCACTTTGGAGGACGCCATCAGCCTTGCAACTGAAATTGAGTCTATTAGACGGTTGGAGGGACATGCTGGCCCCTCGGCGGTACGTGGTATAAGTGGATCAGGGTGGAATAAGGATCAGATGGAGACATTGTTGGGGGTGGTGGAGGGTTTGCGACAGGAGGTGCAGGCCCTGCGTGCAGAAGTGGTTACGTTAAAGGCCCGCAATAGTCCCCCTACTGCTGGTGAGAGCATAGTAGCTCCTTTGCAGTCATCCCGGGTAGCAGTGTCTGAGGCACTTCGGCCGGAGCGAATGGTGTGTTGGGAGTGTGGATGTGACAGACATCTAAAAAAGGATTGTCCCTATGTGTCGGGAAACTTTCGAGGGCGGGCACGGTAGGTCGTGTGCCCGCCCTGAAGCAGGAAGGCCCTGAGGTAGAAATTCCTCCAATGGCGAGTCTGTGTGGTCAAGGGCTATATATAGGTGCCCAGGTTGGGGGGGTTGAGGCATATTTATTGGTTGATACAGGGGCTCAGGTTTCAGTAGTGCCAAGGAGTTTTTGGGAGTCTGCCACAGGGGGGAGACCGGGGTTGGTGCCCTATGTTGGCGCTGTGGCTGTAGCGAATGGGGCTGAGCTTAAAATCTTGAGTAAATGGTGCACTGTGTGCCAATTTGAGTCTTTAGCCTTGGGGGTGGAATTTTTAGTGACTGATGGGGATATGCGAGATCTGTTGTTGGGGAATGACTTTTTAACCCAATATGGGGCAGTGATTGATTTAAAGGGGCAGAGTTGTCAGGTGATGGGGAAGATGGTGCCCCTAGTGGCACATGCCTCTAGTAAACAGCCCTGGATAGTGACCCTGAGTACTGATGTTATAGTCCCCCCACGGAGTGAGGTGGTCATTCCGGGAACAGTTAAAGTGGTGTCTGCCCACCCCTTAGTGGGGATGCTGGAACCTGCTCCATTATTAGCCAGCCGACATGATGTTTTGGTGGCACGGGTTGTTTGTCGTGTAACCCAAGGAGCTGTGCCTGTAAGAGTGATTAATGTGACCGAAGATGAGTGTAAACTCAAGCGGGGAATGAAGGTGGGTTCATTGGTCACAGACATCGAAGTGGGGCAGACAGCTGTCCTCACAGATGGTGGGGGGCCCGAGCAGTGCTGGACGGGTGAGGAACTTTTCCAACATCTAGGTCTGGATAAAAAGGGACTCAGTTTAGCAGAATCGTGTGCAGTCCAGGCGATGTTGCACCGACGAGCAGATGTTTTCAGCATGGGGCAGGCTGATTTGGGTAGAACGCAGCTGGCGATGCACACGGTTGACACTGGGGAGGCCCGGCCTATTAAAATGCCGGCTCGGCGAGTCCCTTTACATTTACAGAGAGAAGTGGATGACCAGATAAAGCAGATGTTGGAGGCGGATGTTATTCAGCCATCCCGTAGTCCATGGGCAGCGCCGATTGTACCTGTGCGAAAGAAGGATGGGGGCCTACGGCTCTGTGTTGATTATCGCCAGCTAAATGAGGTCACTCGTAAGGACGCCTATCCACTGCCGCGCATTGATGATGCGCTGGATAGTTTGTCTAATGCATCATGGTTCTCTACATTAGATCTTGCCAGTGGGTACTGGCAGGTAGAGATGCACCCGCGGGATAAACCCAAGACTGCATTTGTTACTAGGCAGGGCTTGTATGAATTTAACGTGCTTAGTTTTGGTTTATGTAATGCCCCCTCGACATTTCAGAGGTTGATGGATTTAGTCCTTGCTGACCTACAGTGGTCCACATGTTTGGTGTACCTTGATGATATTATTGTGTTTGGTCGAGCATTCGAGGAACATCTTCAGCGATTGGATGAGGTATTGGGGAAGCTGCAGGGGGCAACTTTAAAAGTGAAACCAGCTAAGTGTGACCTGTTTGCTAAACAGGTACATTACTTAGGGCATGTTATCTCAGATGAGGGAATTACAGCTGACCCTGCAAAAATTAAGGCGGTCCAAGAATGGCCAGTACCTAGAAATCAAACTGAGGTGCGCAGTTTTGTGGGTTTAGCCTCGTATTATAGGAGGTTTATTAAAGGTTTTGCGGAGATTGCACGGCCCCTCCACCAGTTGACGGAGAAAGGGCGGAGATTTAAGTGGACTCCTGATTGTGATAAAGCTTTTTTAACCCTAAAAGCATGTTTAATTACATCCCCGGTGCTGGCTTACCCAGATCCAGGTAAACAGTTTGTGTTGGACACAGATGCCAGTGATGTGGGCATAGGCGCGGTGCTTTCTCAGACAACTGAGGGAGGTGAGAGAGTGGTAGCTTATGCCAGCCGGGCATTAACTAAGGCAGAGCGGAGGTATGCTACAACGAAGAAGGAGCTCCTAAGTATGGTCACCTTTATGAAGCATTTTCGACATTATCTCCTAGGGAGAGAATTTGTGTTGAGGACTGACCATAACTCACTGCGGTGGCTGAATAATTTCCAGGGCCTGGAGGGTCAACTAGCTCGGTGGATGGAACAATTGGCCAGTTTTCATTATACAATTGTACATAGGGTAGGCAGGTTGCATGTGAATGCGGATGTGTTATCGAGGTTACCATCTTTTGGTGAGCAGGTGGGAGACCCGCAAGTCTGTGTCCTCCAAACTGCAGCCCAGAGGCCGGAGGAAGCGAATAATGTTGATGAGCTGCAGGAAGCACAGCAGGGAGACAGTGACATCCAGTTAATGATTAGTCTGAAACAAGGTGGGGTTAGTCGGGCTGAAGCTGCAAAGCATCTATGTTTAGAGTGTTATTTACCTGTATGGGATGAATTAGTGGTCCATGATGGGGTGCTGGGGAGGCAGGTGGGAGATCTGAAAGGGGTTAGTGGGGAACCCCTGGTGCAGTTAGTAGTCCCTGGGAACATGGTGCCGCGTATTCTGTACTGGCTGCATAACACTATGACTGGGGGGCATTTGGGGATACAGAAGGTACAGGCTAAGGTCCGGGAACGTTTTTTTTGGCCAGGGTGGTCGGGGGACGTCCGTCGGTGGTGCAGGGAATGTAGGGAGTGTGCATCACGGAAGGAGACAGGTGTGGCCATACGAGCTCCATTAGTTTCCACAGTGACTGCACGCCCTTATGAAAGGGTGGCTTTGGACATATTGGGTCCTCTTCCAGAGACTGAGAGGGGAAATAAATACATTTTAGTGATTGGTGACTACTTTTCGAAGTGGACCGAAGCTTTTCCCCTAGGGAATCAAGAGGCAGTGACGGTAGCAAAGGTATTGGTGGAGGAATGGGTGTGTCGCTATGGCTGCCCTCGTAGTTTACATTCAGATCAGGGGAGAAATTTTGAGTCACTGGTATTTCAAGAATTGTGCCAACTACTAGAAATAAATAAGACTCGTACATCCCCATATTCACCACAGTCGGATGGCCTGGTTGAAAGGTTTAATCGTACTCTTGTAACAATGTTATCACTGTTTGTTAATCAGAATCAGTCGAATTGGGACACTTTGTTGCCCTTTGTGATGATGGCATATCGAAGCAGTGTACATGCCAGTACAGGATTTACCCCGTATAAAGTTTTGTTTGCCCGGGAAATGATTTTACCGGTGGATGTCATGTTGAATTTGGATCATGGTGAAAGATTAAAACCCATGTCAGAGTATGTGTCTAGTGTGTCTCAGACATTAACGACTGTGGTGGAGGCTGTGAAAAAGCATCAGGGGGAGGCATCACATAGACAGAAACGGTGTTACGATTTTAGAGCACAGCCACAGTTCTATTCTGTGGGTGAGTTGGTATGGATGCGGGATAAGGCTAGAAGGAGGGGTGTTTGTCCTAAGTTACAGCGGCGGTTTAAGGGACCATTTAAGGTTAAAGAGAGGATCTCTGAGGTGCTGTATAGGGTGTGTCCAGAAAAAGGGGGGGGGGGACACTATCGTTCATGTCAACCGACTAAAACCTTGTGTGCCTTCCTCTTTTGAGGTGTCTCCATCTTCCAGGGGGTCTGGGCCTGTGTGGAAGGAGTGGAGGCGGCGAGGTAAAGGTCGTACAGGACCTCCAGAGGTTCATTCCCCGGCTAGTTGGATTTACCTCCAGTCTGGAACTCCCCAAGGAAGAGTCTCAGAGGAACAATCGGTAAAGGCTCCTGCGGCTGGTTCCCAGTTAGAAGATCCAGGAGCAACAGAGGATATTGCAGCATCAAGCTGTATGATGGAGCTGGAGAGTGAAGCCCGGGAAGAGTTGGCTGTGCAAGTGGGGTCTAGTGGCCCTACTGCTGTGATTGTGCAAGGGGATTTGGTTGACACAGGGGGTGGTCCTCGACCTCAGAGATGGCAACTGAGGCGAGAGAGACGGTTGCCTGTCTGGACCAAGGATTATGACATGCAGTGACTCGAGGACGAGTCCTCTCCGGTTGAAGGGGGGGATAGTGTAATGAACGAATCTGGGCGTGGTCATTCGCTGCCATGTTAATGGGGAACACCGGTGATTAGGATTGGGGTGGGGGAGGGAGAGTTATAAAGAGGATGCCTATGTGGGAGGGGGGGAAGAGAAAAGGTCTTTCTTTGGTCTTGTAGGGAAACTGGGGGAGTTGGAGTAGCTGTCAGTCTGTGGGAAAAGGAACCGTGGTGTGTCCGTCGCCGGTGGTAGACTGGCCGTGGATGAAGTTATAGTTAGTTATGGGGGGGGATAATGCTTTTAGAAAGATAGCGGTTTAAAGGGCTGGCAGCGAAGTACAGCGGGGAGACGAACCCCGTGGACTGAGAGACCTCAACTTCTTTTCCCTGGAGAAAGCGGGGGGGGCCAGGTGTGCCTCTTTCCAGGGGAGTAACCGCTTTTAATGGTGTAATTTTGGAATGAATGAGCGTATGTTTGTGTATGAATTTTATCCCCGGATTGCGGTCGTGAGTAAGAGGGCGGGGTTAGAAGGTGCATCGGGAATGATTTGTTTGCTGTGTGTAAGGGTTTGCACGGGCGTTGTGATTTAAGCTTGCTGTGCTGTATATTTGGATTCTGAGTGGCGTGGGGGGAACTGTGGTTGTATCATTCCTAGTGAGATGAAGTTAGCCCTCGGGAAGGGGTTGTAATCCGGGGAATATTTAATAAAGATCTTCCTATATTTTGGTGTCCTTATTTGGTTGGACCTTCCCAGCCTCTTTAAATTAAAAAGGTGGTGGCAGCGAACTTCGACAAGTGCGCCCTGGTAGCCCACTTGTTACAATATTTTTTGCTGGTCTGTGTTAATGTAATACAACAACTCTGTTCTAATAGCTCCCTGTTACTTTAATGCTGCATGTGTGTGTAATTTATAGCAAGTTAGGCAAGCTACAGATTCAACCATTAAACTGCATTTTCATTCCACATTTTTTGACAGTTCTGTCCAAAAACATATTCCACCAAATCAGCCGTAACAAATTCCAATAACTTCAACCTTCAAATGTATTAAAGTTGATCTTTTTCAGTGTGTTCCTAAATCTTACGGTATAAGCAAAAGGTATAAATAAAAGATTAAGAACAATTTCCATTCGAATAGTGGAGAAGAGTCCTCATCTTTTGTACATGTGTCATGCTCAGAGTCCATCAATCGCCTGAGGAGAGAGGAGATGTGAGGATTGACTGAGTTGTTCTTCTCAGGCATCGTCCCACTTCTTTGGTTTACAGTCTTCATGCTGCTGCTTGGATTGATTCCAATGAAACAGTTGAAACCGCAAAATCACATGAATAAAACTTACGCTGACCCTCACTGAAGCAGCCTGGTATCTGTTTCATACCTCACTTTACAACACACAGGACTTTTTTTTTAACAATTTAAAGGCACAAGTTATTTTACTTCATGGCCAACCCATGTTTGCTAGTTTAATGGCAGAAAAATTGTCAAAGCCAGGCGCCTGGTCCACAAGGGTTGTACTCAGTCACTGGTGTATTTAGGGTGTAAACATGCTATAAACTAATTTTTTCAAACAATTTCTTTAAGAGCTACATGCGCTTGCACCTTGGTGAATTGCTATTATAATGGTGGACTTGCCAGGTAGAAGAAAAGAATAGAGGTCTGCATTCCCGTGGAACCGATGGCAATAAAGTGCTATCAAAAGTTTCATTTTTGAATGTGGGAGCATGGGGGGGGGACAAGTGATATGTTTACAGGAAAAAAGAATTAAAACAAATGTATTTTTTTGTTATCAAACAATTATTTATTTGCATGAGTGAATAGAAAATTACATTAACTCCCTATAACGCCACATGTATCATATTTAAGACCTCTACGTCAGTAATACGATTATCCCTTTCCTCAAAAACCTGGTGTATATAATGATATACCTGTATTCTGCCCTCTGGTGGATGACCTATGTAGTTCAGATGGAAAACGTCTTTTTTTTTCAAGAATCACTGACGGCTGCAAACACGTTGTAGCCGGCAGGATTTTCATGGGATAAGAAGTCCTATTTTGGGAACAGTTACAGTAAGCGCAATGTAGCGAAAATTAATTATATTTCAAAATGAGTCTTTATTAGTGTGAACTAACTAATAATAACTTAATATATCATGAAATATTTTATAGAAAAACGTGCTGAAAATGTGTGTATCAAATATGATACTACGGGTATGAAAATGTATTATATTTGTCAGTGCATCAGGTGTTGTTTTAGTCAATTTCTTGATTACATTTTATACCATAATACAAACAACAATTAATATATAACCGGTACGAG
The DNA here is from genome assembly GCF_023856365.1 of Brienomyrus brachyistius. Lineage (NCBI taxonomy): Eukaryota > Metazoa > Chordata > Actinopteri > Osteoglossiformes > Mormyridae > Brienomyrus > Brienomyrus brachyistius. Next base: position 244,973 of record NC_064554.1, read on the forward strand.
TAGCGACCATATAGCTGAAAAGGGGACCTTTATTTTGATACCCCGAGGGGATTTTTATGATGATATGGGGCGCGGTATTCCATCAGATTTATACCCGCATAATCTCGCGATTCGAATCGAAGTACTGTTTGGTCTTGGAGGTTTCTTGGGAAGAGGGAGTGCGGCAAGTAGCCTAGTCTTCCTCTGGATAAGGCGGACCACTCTTCGTGAAGTTTTGGGGCATTGATGGTGAGGGACGAACGCATTTGCCCAAAGGCACAAGGGGGTGAAGTCGTGTATCCAGAACAAGATTGTTTGCAAAGACAAGGTATGGGTTTTATCTTTTTCCTAACATAGTTAATTGCTATTGAGTCGGACATAGTTTTAATTATTGACTGACGCGATGGTAATATATAAAAGAGCGACCGGAGGTGAAAACCTGATCGGCTGGTGTGAGTGCGGGTCCTCTGGAGGTAGATAAACGCTTTTGCTGTGTGGGATACATGTTGGTTTTATGTTTATTATGAGGAATGGAGTGTGGGTTTTGTAATTTCTGTTTTGGCATTTGCAGGAAACCGCAACCTTTGGGGAAAGTTGTACCCACTGTTTCTCTTCCCCTCTTTTAGGGCGCAACGTATATACTGCCTTTGTAAAATTATCTGCGAACGATACACATGTATAACTCCGCTGAGACCGTGGACTTTCTCGGGTGACTCTGTCCGTACCCTCTAGCAGGCTGTCCCTGGGCTTATTAGTTGGAGCCTGGGACCAGTGCTCTGACGACCCCAGTGTGCGTATTGGAGTGGATTTGCTGTGCGCTGTCGGTATTGGTTTTTATTTTGTTCTGCAGTGAGGACTATTTTGTTGTTTCGAGTATATGGTATTTTGATTTGTTTAAACCAGGGGTGCTAATCGAGCAATAGGGTCCCAGCCTGCTGTGAGGATATCTCTGGCTGCCCAGTGGCGCGGGCCGGGGTTTTAAACTACCTACTGGGGGATATACTTCACCAGTGGAAACATCAACCAGGTCACCGGGAGTTATTGAACCCTCCCCTTTTTGTTGCGATTGTTAATAAAACCAATAAATACTTTTATGATCCAGCCCTAATCTCTCCTGTGTGCTCGCTTTGGATACCGCTTGATTAGGGGGGTACTCGCTCAAGGTCACAAATATAATACTCAATTTTAAGCTTGATTATTTCTTCCAGTATTCGTTTTGAGAATTTGACGTTTATGCTGTTTTGTCTTGTTTGTCTGTTTTGTCCATGCGGGGCGACGGAACACCAGCGACGTCCATTGTGTCCGTGTGATTCACTTTTACTCTCGCACCATGTTTTGTCTTGTTTATAAAGAATTACGGCAGGATAGCTGTGCAGAATCTTTATTGAATGACACGGAGTTTATGTTGTACTCCGTACAGGCAGGTAGAACTACTCCGACTGAGTCTCAGCGAGTATGCATAAACAGATCACGTGTGCATTAACCAATCAACATAAAGCTTCTATTTAACACGTACACATCATTTAAATAATCAATTCTGTGTCTAACAAATTATGCAATATTTTCTGCACGAATATTACACACTCTATGCAGGATTTTGTATTGTATTAACTGTAAACTGGAATTTCTAATCAGTTTATAGGTTTTTAAACATATCTTAGACCAGAAATTGTGGTCCCAGCTGACTGATAGATCTTCCACCCATGTTGCAATGAGTCATCCATTTTAGAAAGTGTCCTGTATATTTTAGACAGTAATTTGGGGGGTTTCAGATTAAGGAATTCTGCCACACTTTGCGGTATTTGTAATTTGATTTGATTAGACCTTATTTTTTTTTTTACTATAGATTTAACTTGTTGATATTCTAAAAATCTATTCTTGCTAATCCCATATTGTTTAATATGTCAAAGGGAATAAAGTCTATTCCTTCAAATATATGTTCCAAGTATTTAATACCTTTACAACTCCAATCTGGGAAGTTTATCAATTATTGTTTAGTAGTACATCAGGGTTGTTCCAGATGGGAGTACGCTTGCATGGGATTAATGAAGACTCAGTCATTTTTAGAAACTCCCAGCACGCTGTCAGAAAAGAGCTGATACTGATGCTTTTGAAGCATTCCTGTCGTTTTGATGTTTGAGCTAATGAATGGTAAATCCGAAATCTCTATCTTATTGCATAGTGCCTGTTCTACGTCTGGCCAAGGCTCATCTAAGAGGGTATGTTTTAACCACCCTGAGATGTTTTGGAGCCTGTTGGTAAAGAAATAGTGGTGAAAGTTAGGCCGATCTAGTCCTCCTTTATCCTTAGTCCTTTGCAGTGTTTCTAAGCTAATACGTGGGGGTTCATCTGAATTCCTCTGGAAAGATAGCGGAGTCCAGAGATCTAAACCAGTCAGGTGATGTTTTGCTCGGGATCATTGCAAATAAATAATTAGTTCTTGGCAAAACCATCATTTTTATTGAGGCATCCCTTCCCATAAGTGATATGGGTAGGGACTTCCACCTAACCAGATCATCCGCTACTTTCTTTAAAAGTGGGAAATGGTCTAGTTTAGTTGAATCTGCCAGCCTAGGTGTAACATTAATTCCTAAATATTTAATATCTCCAGACTACAGTGGAGAGGAAGAATTATTCTGGAAGGAGCAATTAATTGGAAGAACTGTAGATTTTAACCAGTTTATCGAATAACCTGAGACTCTTGAGAAAGAGTTTATTAATGTAATTACCTCAGAAAGAGTGGTTTGTGAATGCTGGAGAAAAAGTAACACATCATCCGCATAAAGTCTTACCTTATGTTCTACATTCCTGCATTTAATGCCTTTAATCACTGTAGCCTGTCTAATTGCTGCTGCTAGTGGTTCAATAAAAATCGCAAACAATGAGGGGGATAGAGGACATCCGTGGCTGGTGCCCCTCTTGAGACAGAAACTGGAGGATGTTTAGTCATTCGTCCTGACGCATGCTGTTGGTGAACTATATAATATTTTTAACCAGTTTATGAAAGAGTTTCTGAAACCAAATTTGCATAAAGCTGCAAATAAAAAATTCCAGTTACTGTAACTCTATCGAATGCTTTTTCTGCATTTAGAGACAGTATTGTAATTTGAAGGTTTTTATTGCATGAATAGTCTATGTCTAGATTAAGTAATCTACGTGTATTTGTTGATGAGTGCCTCCCTTATGAAACCAGTTTGGTCAGGATGAATTATGAGAGGGGTTAACTTCTCTATTCTTTTTGAGAGAGCTTTGCAGATTATTTTAAGGTCAACGTTTATAAGGGATATTGGACGATAGCTGGTAGATACTGTAGGATCTTTGCCTGGTTTTAGCAAGAGACTAATGTTTGCAGAATTCATATTTGGTGGTAGCCGACCATTTTCCCTGGTTTCTTGCAACATTCTGCAGAATGTTGATGTCAGAATTGTCCAGAATTCTTTATAGAATTCTGCTGGAAATCCATCTGGACCTGGAGCCGTTTTATTGGGCATACCGTTCAGGGCTTCCTGGAGTTCACCTGGTGTCAGCGGAGAATCCAGTGCCATCGCTTGATTGTCTGATAATTTCGGAAGGGTTATACTATCAAGAAACTGATCAATTTCGTCTTTAGATGGGTTTATCTGTGGTGAATATAAAGATTTGTAAAAGTCCCTGAAAGTGCTGTTTTTTCTGTCAGGGTCATATACTGTATCCCCATTTCAGTCTTTAACAGCACATATAGTTGTTTTTTTCCATATTTATTTTTAACTGATCGTATCTAGCCTCGCTTGTCTCCCGTGTCTCCCTTTCCCGAATAAACCCCGATTACCCCGATCCTGCTCGTCAGCCTGGTTTTCTGAACCACCGCCCGCACGATCGCCTGTCCACCCGAACCTTCCCGTGACACATGGTTTCTTCTAAGTCCTGGATACACTTGTTTTCTCTTCTTTTTATGTGATGAGAATGAGATTATTTTACCTCTCATCACAGCTTTGCCTGCTTCCCAGAGAACAGATGCTGATGTTCCAGGCAGGTCATTATAGTCTAAATATAAAGCCCACTCTTTTTTTAAAATAGTTAATAAAATCTCCATCTTTAAGCAATGATGTATTAAATCTCCAGTTTCTACTTGGTGGAATGGCCTTCTTATTTATTAGGGTTAAAGATACAGGAGCATGATCGCTGACAGCTATAGGGTGTATCTCTGTGTCTGAAATGTCACTCAGCAGAGAGCTACTGACTAGGAAATAATCCAGATGAGAGTAAGAGTGATGGACATGTGAGAAGAAAGTATATTCCCTACGGGTGGGGTGAAGAGAACGCCATGCATCGCAAAGTCCATAGTCGCTCATGTGCTGTTTAACTATGTTTGTGGATTCCCAATTGCGCTGAGCAGCTGTACTGAGCCTGTCCATTTCTTTATTTAGTCCAAAGTTGAGGTCGCCCACAAGAACAAGTGCGCAGTCCTGGTGTTCAGAGAGTGCGGTAAAGAAAACGTGGAAGAATGAGAGGTTATCAACATTTGGACCATATATATTAACAATACATAACTTTTTGTTAAGTATAGATAATTTAATGATTATAAATCTACCCTGTGGATCTATAATTGTGTTGAGTACTGTGAAATTGACATTTTTATGTATTAGAATGGGGAGGCATGGTGATGCAGTGGTTAGCACTGTTGCTCCGGACCCCCTGCGGCCCAGTAGGATTAGCAGTTTGGAAAATGGATGGATGGATGGATGGATATTTTTATTAATTTAATTTTGAGTATTATGGTGTTCCATGGGGGCGGCATGGTGGTGCAGTGGTTAGCACTGTTGCCTCACACCTGGGTGACCCAGGTTCGAGTCTCCGCCTGGGTCACGTGTGTGAAGTTTGAATGTTCTCCCCATGTCATCGTGGGGTTTCCTCCGGGTACTCCGGTTTCCCCCCAGTGTCCAAAAACATGCTGAGGCTAATTGGAGTTGCTAAATTGCCCTTAGGTGTGCGTGTGAGAGTGAATAGTGTGTGAGTGTGCCCTGCGATGGGCTGGCCCCCCATCCTGGGTTGTTCTCTGCCACTTGCCCATTGCTTCTGGGACAGGCTACGGACCCCCCACGACCCAGTAGGATAAGCGCTTTGAAAAATGGATGGGTGGATAGATGTATTAGAATTGCTACCCCTCTTTATTATAATAATAATAATAATAATAATAAATAAATAACTTAATTTCCCTACAGGGGATCAATAATCTTTACGCCTCCTCAACTTGCTCTTTGTGGAGTAAGTTGACCACGAAGGGCTGCCACTCATAGTGGCGCCCAGGGAGCTGGGGGTTAAGGGTCTTGCTCAAGGAGCCGCAGACGTGCTGAGGCTGGGTTCGAACCTGCGACCTTCTGATTACAAGGACACAGGCTTAGCCCACTGAGCCACACGCTGCCCCCTAGTGCCCACTTTGCCTAGAGTTATAGCAGGCTGAGAACACATTGGGAAACTCGGGTGTTTTAAGTTCATCCTTTGGCAGGTCTATGAGTCTCTTGTAATAAAACGTCTGCCTGTAGTTTAAGCTGGCTACCAGGGAGTGGTACTGGGGTCGCCGTACAGCTGCCCATCCACGTAGAGCTGGTCTACGGCGATGAGAGCTCAGGAACCCTTCTAAATAAAGTTGCGTCGGATTGGGAACAGAACTTTGCGTCGCTCCAGGATCTCTTTGGGGAACTGGTCGTTTACGACAAAGTCTGTTCCTTTCAGCTCCCAGCCGCGGCTCTTCACCTGCTCCTTCTGCTTAAAATATCCAAATTTAACCACAATAGGATACGGTCTCAGTGCACCAGGCCTCTTGGCTCCCAGCCGATGGACTCTCTCAAAGCAGATGTTTTTCAGTGTCCTCTGAAAGCTTCAGGTGGTTCTTGATAAAGGTTTTGACGGTAATTCTGGGATGCCTGAAAACACCAGGTTATTTCTCATGCTACAGGCCTGTAGATCGACGACAGTCTCTTTTATTTTTTTATTTTCTTCATTTAGATGGGTCACATTTTCAGTTAGAGACTTAACCGAGTCCCATAGTGAGGTGTTTTCAGCAGCGAGTGTTTCCACCTGCTGCTGGTTGAATTCCAAAGATTCCCTCGGGGATTTGAATTCCTGATGTAGAATCTCGACGAGAGCCAACCTCTCGTCGAAGCTGGACAATCGTTTGTCGATTGAATCCAGGATGTCGGCAAAGTCTTTACCAGTCGGCGATGCTGTGCCAGGGGAGTCTGCCGGGCAACTTCTTTTGGAGGACGGTGTCTCGCTTTTGGCTGGAGAAGATGCATCTGCGTTCTTCTTCATGACTATAATGTTGAAGTACCAGTCGATATATTCCACAAGAGATTCCAAATTCCCCTCGCTGTTCATTCAGATTTTCCGCCAAGTCTCCGGCGTCTGACGTCACCTACAGCATTTCCGCCTCTGACGTGCCCTCCAACGTACTCATACTTGTACTTGCAAGATCTCAATTCTGTATTACAGTAGCGTACATTGTCCTGGAGGATATGGGTGTGAGGCAAGGAACAACCCAGCATGGGCCACCAGCATATCGCAGGGCACAGATACCAGTCACACCTACAGGCAATTTGGTAACTCCAATTAGCCTCAGTATGTTTTTGGACTGGGGGGGGGGGGAAACCAGAGAACCTGGAGGAAACCCCACAACAACACAGGAAGAACATGCAAACTTTACACACATGGTGTTATGGCCGTGACTCAAACCCAGCTCCCAGAAGTGTGAGGCAATAGTGCTAACCATTGCACCACCATGCTGGACCATAAGTGGAAATCCAACAAGTGAAACTGATTTATTAGGGTTAAGCTAACAGACACCCAGAAAAATTAAAATGTAAATCACTGCAGTGCCGTGCAAACCTGTGTGAACAGCCAATCAGATCAGCCTGCTCTGTAGCATGTACCTCCCTGTTTCCGGTCCCTTTGTCAGTTTCTCACTGGCTGATTCAAAACAAGTGGAACCACTATGATGTTCAAACCCTTTGCTCTTCTCATTTTCATTAGTAAGCTCCTGATCACCGTAACCAGTCTGCATTTAAGACATTTTTCCCACACCCCATTCTCACAATAAGCTGATAATAATACTAATAATACTACTGTAATAATAGTATTACAGTAGACTTACTCAGCCAGATGGCAGTGGTCACATACTGATGAATGGTTGGGTAGCCAAGTGCTAGAAAGCTAGAAAGCAAATAAACTGATTCACCATTTACTCTCATGTACATCAATTAAAACTGTTTGCTCCAAGATAAAAGATGAAAAATACAAAAGTCATTTTTTCCGTCTAACCTCTGATTACTGCATGACATTTCTGATAATTGATGAGTAGAAGTCTGTTGTCAAATGTCTGTTGCTTGGTGGTAAGATGTTTCCAAAAGGAGAACCACAAAGAGCACAGTCATTTTCAAGGTTATTTCTCACTGGTCAGTGTGAAAGGCTGCATCATTACTATAACGCCGGGCTCAGCACAGTGACTGCACCTGCGCTGCACTGTAGACCACAAGCCAGGCTGCAGACCATCAGCCCTGAAAGTTAAAACAGGACTCGTATGTGTGTCATGTGTTGTTTAATAAAAATTTACAGGACAGAACATAGTGGATTCAGTTTCCTTTGCTCTTACACTCCCAGTCCAAAGTGTGGCCACAACTGCTGTCAATGCATCTGTCTCTTTTTTCACTGTGTTATTCACCTTAATATCAAAAGGCTCCAAAGCAGTACAGTAATGCAGAACAAATAATGTAACTAACAAGGAAGTGGGGAGGTAATGGACAGAAGTGTTGGTTTTTGGTAACTCCACTCCTCTGACCTCCACTGTAATTTTAGGTTCCTTGGAACAATATTGTAAACCAGTCATCACACACCTAGGGGTTAAAGTCGACACCAACCTTAAGTTTGACACGCAGATAAGATCAGTTGTCAAGTCAAGCTTTTTACAATTGAGGCAGTTGGCCAAAATAAAGCCAATTCTTTCTAGGCAGCACTTTGAGACAGTAATCCACTCTTTTGTCGGTACTAGTTTGGACCACTGTAACGCCCTCTATGTTGGGGTTAGAGGCTCCACTATTGTTCACCTCCAGAAGGTTCAAAATACTGCCGCACATGGAAATATGAGCATGTCTCCCCCATTTTAGACTCACTCCACTGGCTGCCCGTACATTTTAGGATTCATTTTAAAATTCTGTTATTTGCTTTTAAAGCCCTCAAGGGTCTTGCTCCACCTGACCTCTGTGAGCTGCTTCACCCTTACACCCCCACCTGCTCTCTCAGGTCAGCTGATCAGCTGCTCCTGATGGTTCCTAAGACTCAGCGTGAGCTTAGAGGGGATCGAGCTTTTGCATTCGCAGCTCCTAAAATGTGGAATGATTTGCCTTTTCACATTAGAGAGGCCTCTTCTCTTTAAATCTTTAAATCTCTTTTTAAAACTCATCTCTTCTCCTTGGACACCTTGTGAGATATTAACTTTAATAGTAAATTTTATTTCAATCTTAGCCTTTTCTTTATTAATATAAATTTTTATATATTCATAAATAATTATTAATATAATATTTTTATTTTATTAATGGCCATTTACTTACATTTAATGTTTTGGTTTTTATTAAATTTATTTTAATTCGTTTTTAAGTTTGTGAATATTTTTATTTATTCCTTTGTGCAGCACTTTGGTCGATAAGGTTGTTTAAAGTGCTTTTTAAATAAAGCTGGATTGGATTAGATTGGAAGATGGCTCAACAAATCTCTCTCCCAGTATGTAAAATTCGATAGAGGGGCGCAAGGTGACATTCTGTCAGGGGCCCAGAATTTTTAGCTACACCTCTGTGCTACTGTGTTTTTATTTTTACTCTAGCCATCAACAACTCTGGAGCTGCTATATTGCCACCTGGTGGTGAAGAGATCAGACAAAATATGTACACATGTAACCAACAGTGGGGCGGCATGGTGGTGCAGCGGTTAGCACTGTTGCCTCACACTTCTGGGACCCCGGTTTGAGTCTCTGCCTGGGTCACATGTGTGTGGAGTTTGCATGTTCTCTCTTGCTAAATTGGCCGTAGGAGTGCATGTGTGTGTGAATGGTGTGTGAATGGTGTGTGAATGTGCCCTCCGATGGGCTGGCCCCCCATCCTGGGTTGTTCCCTGCCTTGTGCCCATTGTTTGCAGGATAGGCTCCGGACCCCCCGCGACCCAGTAGGATAAACGGTTTGGACAATGGATGGATGGATGTATGAGGGTGAGTCACAATGACAACAGCTGCTCTGTTGACTTGGTCCCAGGAGTCGTCAGCGTTGGTCTGCCGGGGCCCCCGTCCTGTCTGTGGAAGCACCCCTCTTGTTGGCTGTTCTCTCTGCCTGGGCCCCCTCTCCTGCTGCCTCACCTTTGGGTTGAAGTGGCTCCCCATTGCCTCTGTAAAGCTCTTTGTGTATCTTAGAAAAGGGCTGTATACATGTAACATTCATTCATTTATTCGAGGTCCCAGCCAGAAGAGTGCAGTCCCACACTGTCCCAACAGCCTGAATCAGCTGGATGTTATAGGATTAAGACACTTCCTGCATTAGGCCATTTACCCTCAGTGTATTTCCACATACCCTGACAGGATGGATGACAATACTGTGGCCCTAATTTTCAATACACAGTTTTCACAGGAGTCTCACCCTCATCCACATTCTCTGCATTCCTTATCTCATGCTTTTTTGCCACCCGCATCTCCTCTGCCTGCTTTGTCTCATTTTCCCACAATTGAAACACCTTCCAATTTGTCTCCGTTTTAGTTCTACCACATTAATACCTGAGCAACCAGTCTGATCCTGTTCCTCTAATTTCAAACGCATCTGGCTTATCTGATTGGGACTGAAGCTGCTGTTTCTAGGAAAACCACATTCGTCCCACTGGGGCAGGTCTGACGCCGCGTCCTTCCCATATTTCTCCCATAATTGTTGTAGAGAATTTCAGCTGGAGATCTTTCCCAGAAGCAAGTCACTTCACTTTAGCACCTGTTATCAGTAAAAGTCAAGTCAAGTAGGTCTTTAATGTTATTTTTAACTTTACACAGTTGAGTATAGTACAGTTACAAAAGAAACTGTTTCCCTCGGACCAAGGTGCTACTTAAATTAACACAAGACTAACACATACCAACCTAGCAACATACTGTATGGTGCATAATGAGCAAAAACTGTGCAAACATTGCAGGACAGTGCAAAAAGAGAGGACAACTGACACCAACGAGCACAAACAGCACAGTAAACCCAATACTGATAAGGTGCAGTTTGGTTGTGCAATGAGGTAGCAATAAAAATAAATAAAAGTAACTGTAAACATGGCTACAATAAGATAAAAAAATAGTAGTTAAATAATAAAGTGTGTTAATGAGTGTATGTGTGTGTGGTATCAGATTAGTCCCTGAGAGTTCAGTAGTCTGACGGCATGGGGGATAAAGCTGTTTGAGTCTGGCTGTAAAGGCCCGAATGCTCCGGGACCTATTTCCAGAAGGCAGGAGGGTGAAACGATAATGTGAGGGGTGGGTGGGGTCATCCACAATGGTGGTGGCTTTGCGGATGCAGTGTGTGGTGTGAATATCCGTGATGGAGGGGAGAGATATGTTAGGGTTATCTTCTTCTGAAGATGCGCTGGAAACAAACCAGTCTCTGAACACAGAACAACACAGACAGCTGTGATGACGTTTTACTTGCTGCAAGGTGTAGGGAATCCACTTGCAGAGTCTCCGCAGTTTCAGCAAAATGATGGTTTATTGAACAGCAAAAATAATACAATGTAATACAGTGTAGAGACACACCGGGTACTGAAAGGCAGCTCAGACACAAATTGAAGACAGTTCTTCACCCCCCTTTATACCCAAAAAGGCCCTCCCCACCAAGGTGTTGTGTGTAGGTGTTGTGAGTGAATTTACATATAAAGAGTGACCCCCTGGAGTGTGAGGATCCTGAGACGGGGACAGGACAGAACAGGGTAGAGACTTTTATGATCATTGTAATTAAATTCTTATCACCTTATCTTATCCTTATCACCCTAGTGGTGCCAACTGGAACCCCCATTCTCTCCCTGGCTTCCCCCATGATCATAAATTCCTAACATTGTCTGCATTCAAATGATCAACCAAGAACCTTGGGGCATTTTTACCACTTTTCCTTACAAAGGGAAGCCCGGTCCTGACCTCGAGGTGTCAGCCTCTCAGTCGAACTCGGCCAACTTCGAAAAAGGAACTCCCCTCGCAGTGTCTTTTATTGAGGTACACAAACAGGATATGCAACTGACATTGAACATTGTTTGTCACCATATATGGGGTGGAAATATTCAAGCGACAGTTCTTGAGACGTGTTATTGCTCAATTAAGATCAAGCTGCGGCAGGGTGTTGTTTCCAAGCGTCTAGCAAAATGATAATAAAAAAAGTACATATTTCTCTAACAAGATACTCCAATGATTTTCTCACCTGTCATCACTATCTGTTGTAGGGACTTGCGATCTGAGGCGACATAGTTCCCAAAGCAGACTGTGATGCAGCTGCTCAGGGTGCTTTCAACAGTTCCCCAATAGAGTGTGAGGATGGGAGATGGGCTTTTCTGAGCTTCCGTGGAGAGTAGAGGTGCTGCTGTGCTTTCCTTACTATGGAGCTGATGTTGAAGGACCTGGTGAGATTCTCCGCCAGATGGACAACAAGGAATCTGGTACTCTCTACGATCTCCACAGATGAGCCATCGATGTGCAGCAGAGAGTGGTCACTCTGTGCTTTGTGTTCTTCTAAAGTCAACAACCATTTCTTTGGTCAACATTCAGAGACAGGTTGTTGGCTCTGCAGCAGTCCGATAGTCATCACACTTCCTCTTTGTATGCTGAGTCACCGTTTTTATTGACGAGACCCACAGTCTTGTCATCAGCCTGATGTTGATGATGTGATTCGAAATGTGCATTGCTGCTCAGTTGTGAGTCATCGGAGTTAACAGCAGTGGGCTGAGCATAAAGTCCTGGGTTCCTGCTACAGCGTCTGAGCAGCCGCCTTCGTCGCCCGTAGCTCCTGCGCAGCCCGAGCAGCCGCCTCCGCTGCCCCCTGCGGCCCTAGAGCCCGAGGCGCTCCCTCTGCCTCAAATGACTGTGCCCCCTGGGGCTCTTGTTCCTGGCCCCACTCCTGTCCCTGACCCAGCTCCAGACTTTCCTGCCCTAGTCCCCGAGGAGGTCCCGGACAGTCCGACCACCGTGTGTGCCACGCCCCCTGATTATCCACGTGTGCTTCCCTGATCGTACCCAGCTGTGTCCGATTATTTTCAATCAGTCCTGTCTATTTGAGTCCATGTCTTACTAGAGTTCAGTGTCCGTCATTGAAGTCCGTCTGCGTGAGATGTTTCCTGCACCCCGTGTTCCTAATAAATCCCCGTATTTCCCCGTATCCTGCCTGCCTTGCCTGTTTCCTGCCCGTCCGCCGCTCCCGTTAAACGGCGATCGTGACACAAGGCACACGCACATCAACAAGTACCAATGCAGCAAATACAGATGAACAATTTAGGAGGAATACTAGTCAAAGGAAGGAAGAAAAGCAGCCCACCCTATCTCATGGTCACGGACACAAACATCAGGGAGTGTTATGAAGAAGACACCACACTTAGCACCATTGGTTTTACGCAGTGAATTACACCAGAGAGAGTTTTTACATTCTAGCTGTGTTACATAACATTCCTCAGCCTTCAGGTTTTTTCCACACAATGCAGGACACGCAGGGGTGCCAAACAAAACAGCGGAACTGCAGTGTAGCCAATTATTTGTTTCAGTAGTTTTAAGAAAACTAGAACATAAAATGTTTGTTTTACTTAGGTAAAAGTCCAGTTGAAACAGACTTTATTTTTAAAAAGTTAGATTGGCTTTAAGTGATGAAACATGTTACTTGTGTTAATATTGCTTAATGAAGTGTAGGTGACATAGAAGCATGCAGTTTGATGTTTGGGGGCTGTAGTTTTTAATGGGACTATTTGAATATGGAGTACTAGTGTTGTACTTTTTAAGGGTACAGCACACGAAAAAAATACAGAGTATTAAAAGTGCCTCTCTTTAAAGGAACTGAGTTATCTTAGTGTATTTTACATCACATACACTCTCGGTCCGCTGGGGGAGTCCATCCCGCTGTAGTTGGAGAATGCTGCCATCAGTCGCTCGGTGTAGCACTCGCAGGATTTACCAGGCTCCTGTTTAAACTGATGCATCATGCCCCAGTCCATGCGCAGGAGGACCAGTCTCTGAAGGGCTGTCGCATGGTGAGGTCTGTTCTGCCTGGGATCCAGCAGGTCACTGGCAATGTCCTTCAACTCCTTCATCTACAGTGTCAGATGAGCAAACCTCATCTCCCCCTTGAGGATTTGGACAAACCAACATAGGGGCAAGAATTTCTGCTACCTCGTCCTGCTGCCTGAGTGTTTCGCCACGGCACTTCATCACCGAGAAGGAGGTAGAGTCGGGTGCTGAATGGTTATGATCCTCGTCTGCAGGGGGGAGAGGGGAAGGGGCAGGGGAACCACTTGCTACTCCTCCCTCGGCGGCATAAGGAGGAAGCTGCTGTTTGGGCAGCAATGCTTGGGCAGGAGCCACACAGTTTATTTCTGGGTATCTAATTAGCGGACACCATTAGGTCCCTTCAGGGGCTCCACAGACAAACTCATTGACATAATAGAATTGTCACAGAAAAATTCTTTGTCACATTCTCAGTCGACATAGACTGTGTGCTGTTTACATATTTTTGGCACAAACGAAATCTCATATGCATATTGACATATCTTTGGCACAAGTGGACCTCCATCACTTTAAAGAGGGTAAACTCTGGTCAGGAAATTTACGACGTCAGAATAAACTGATTTTTAACAGAAGTAACTGACATGCCCTAATAAGGAAATGCATACAATCAGAATACAATATCTGTGGTTTTTAACAGTGGTAACAATCTGATAATGAAAGGAATCAGATCAACATTTCTATAGCATGTAACAGAGCTTGCTCCCCTCCAGAACTCATTGTTCCAGTAGTTATCTGAAATCATCTGCAGGAGCTATTCTTTTATTTGTATATTAAGCGTAATTATTCATGAATATTATTGATGATGTTTATTTGTTCAATGTTTTTATTTATTCGTATTTATTGTTTATAATATAATGTTATATATATATATATATATATATATATATATATATATATATATATATATATATATATATATATATATATATATATATATAGTATTGTAATAGGGGTGGCATGGTGGTGCAGTGGTTAGCACTGTTGCCTCACACCTCTGGGACCTGGGTTCGAGTCTCCGCCTGGGTCACATGTGTGTGGAGTTTGCATGTTCTCCCCGTGTCGTCGTGGGGTTTCCTCCGGGTACTCCGGTTTCCCCCCACAGTCCAAAAACATGCTGAGGCTAATTGGAATCACTGAATTGCCCATAGGTGTGCATGTGTGAGTGAATGGTGTGTGAGTGTGCCCTGCGATGGGCTGGCCCCCCATCCTGGGTTGTTCCCTGCCTCGTGCCCATTGCTTCCGGGATAGGCTCCGGACCCCCCGCGACCCAGTAGGATAAGCGGTTTGGAAAATGGATGGATGGATGGATGGATAGTATTGTAATACTTGAAACGAGAGGTACTGCCTGCCTTAGTGATCTTTACTATTGTGTAAGTGTATTCCCACCTGTAGGGGGCAGCAATGGTTGTTATTAGAGGTGCTGAGATTACGCGGCTCAGGGCTGAAGGTGCAAAGTGAAACAGTCATTGACCGTATTTGCCGTGTGTGATGGTGTCTGCATATCGACCCTTTCGAGCCAAACAAACCAGTTCAAAGTACTGTGCGTTAATATATCATATGAATAAATCCACTCAAGAACTAAACTCAATATCGTATCCTCATCATTCAACGCGTCCGACTTTTCCACCTCTTACCACAAGGCAGTGGATTACATGGGGAAATTACAAACAAGGAGAATTTAATCTGTTTTTCCTCTACATTGTCGTTATTCAGAATATTACAGACTATGAACAAAAACGGACAATGTAAGAAAATAAAAAAATGTGTATGAAAGCTAGAGTATTTTTGCAGTGGTGAACACTAGCTGGTTTATGTACTAGCTCACACTCAAGAAACAGCATAAATGCTACTCATACACAGTTGGGGGGCAGGGGTCAGTCCTTGTGCCTGTAATGAGAAGGTCACCAGTTGAAACTAACCCAGCCACAGCACGTCTGTGGGTCCTTGAGCAAGGCCCTTAACCCCCAGCTCCCTGGGCGCCCCAACAGGCAGCTGCACTTCGCGGACAATTTACTCCACAAAGAGTAAGTTGAGGGAGACATAAAAAACAATTTCCCCACAGGGATTAATAAAGTCCATCCATCTATGGAATATTATTTAGCACTATCTAACGTAGAATATAAGAATTATGATTTTATAAAAAGTATGCCAAATATCCATGATATAATCATTACAATGTAAACATTGTAATGTAATCAACACAATGGAACCAACTGAGTATGTACACTGTAATCCCGAATAAGTTGGCAAAACTCAAAAAATTTGAGGTAATCAGTTACGTCAAATTTTTTAAGTTGTGAAATTTTAATTTTAAGTAAGCAGAAAAATCTAGTTTTGAGTTTGTTGTACTCATGCAAAATAATTTGTTCTTACTTAAAATACCCAAGTTACCCTGCTTATACATTTTGATAGCATTTAACTTAATTCTTTTAATTTCTCCCAACTTTAAATACTTAGTCACCCAGCTTATACATTTTGATTGTAATAATTTTTTTAATTAAATTTTCCATTTTGAGTTTCATAAATGAAATTAACCAAATTCTAAATCTGTAAACACTATAAATGTATGAAAACGCATCTGTAATTTCAAGCAAACACACAATACCATTTTTAACATTTATTTTTAAACAAAAAATGTCCAACAGGTAATACCAACATGAATGTTTACAGTAAACATGCCTTCTATAAACATACAAATTTCTCAAAACCTTTAAAACAGTTTGTCAGTAACAGATTTACAATAAACACTATTTTAAAATGAAGTATGCCCAGAATGTTAATACAATGAAAAAGAATAACAATACTTTCTATGGTGTTCTATTTGATATAACAAATCAACATGACACCTGTAAAGTAACCCTTTAAAAGGGTGAAAATTCTCAGGGGAAAAAAACATTCAGGAAAAAGTAATGCATAAAACCCAGTATGACTTGTAACAAAAAAATATTTTTGAAGAATTATTTTGTAAAATATTTAACAGAATTTTACATGACCAACTTTGTTTAAACATGAGCTTCAAAAAAAATGATTTAGTTTGACAAAATTAAATATCCTGATTTTTAAAACATACATTAAGTCATATAAAACTTAGTCTTGCGGCATTCATAAAAAGAAATAAAAATAGTGCATTCTGGTAAGTGACTCCTGTATAGTTTAAACTACACGTACTGACATGTTTTTAAGTTACTGCCCCAGTGCCAGCCTTCATTAAACGAGAAAAAAAAGTAGCTCTACATCAACTCATTCTTTAATGTTTGCACGCTAGGAGACAGTTTTCCGTCATCCATGCCGAGTAAAACTTTTTGCACAAATTCAAAAGTTTTGGCAAGTCCTTTAGGATATTTTAAGTGAAGAGCATACATGAATCCAAACAAGACAAGAAAGGCCTCTGGAAGTTGGCTATGGGTGGTGACCACTTCATTCTCCAGGACAACTGAGACCCTCACTGGATCGTAATGGATTGGAGCAGCAGCATTTTCATGAACAACTGTAAGCAGGGACACTGGAGCATCCTCAGTCAGTACTTCAGGATTATCAATCTAAAAAATATTATTCAGGGACATGTTATATTCATGTTAGAACATTATCAATATGACTGAGTCAATATTACATGATTCATCAACTAGTGATAATTACAAATATATTAGTAAGTAAAGGTTGCCCCTCAACCTTCACCTTTGCAATAGAACATGCATAATTGTAAAAACAATGAATGAAGGCTTACCAGGGTGGTCCTAAAAAATCCTATGTCTTTGTCACGCAGCAAAACTGGAAGACCTCTGATAACGGTAGTCCGTCGTGAATTTACATCATGCAGTTCCTGTAAAGATGAAAAACAAGAAGAAGAAAAAAAACAACATCTAAATATCTGAAATAAAGAAAAATCTAATTACATTTTAAAGAATACTTCATCTTATGACAACAACCATACCTGCTCATCATGAACTTTCAAAAGATTAGCCAGGGTATCTGCTGTCTTGCCTGTCTTGGATGCTTTTTGCCTTAAAATGGTCATCAAACAAGGTAGGAGGTAGTCCAGTTGTGCATAGAATTTGTTGGGCAAATTCTCATTTGTAACACGTTGGTACTCTGCAAACAGCTAAATCGGACAAAAGAGAATTTTATAAAACAAACCCACATCAGAAAATATATAATAATCACTAGAAAACAATTATTATTATTATTTACCTCAGATGTTATACGCAGTGCAGGCCAGAGATTCAGAAACTCATTCACAGATGGGCTTCCGCTAACAATGTTCTGTCGTCGCAGAGCAAAAGTTTTCTCCATGTTCTTGTGGATGAGACTAGTATTTTTTTCTGTCTTCTGGACTTCAACAGCAATTTCCTGTCTAACTGTTTCAAGAGATGCTTCATCCTCACCTTGAGGAAAGTTTGGCAAATAATTAACCTCAGAACGTCTTGGTTTCTTGATTTTAGAATGTGATGGTTCATTCTCAGGATGGCCTTGACTTCTTTTCCCAGCATTAACAGTTACCTCAAGACATCCAATTTTCCTCATTTTGTTTCTCAAGTTGCCCATCTTGAACTTTAAACTGGTTTTCCACCCATTCCAACCTGTGTCAGAGCCTGGCTCCTTCAAACAAGGATGCTTTGTGACAAGGGCCTCTGCTACTTTTCCTATCTGTTTGTCGTCTGGGTACGCCTTAAAATCATACATGGTTGAGCCAAGCTTCTCCAGAATGTCATGCTTTTGGTCTCTTGTCAACTTTAGACCCTTTCCGCTCTTCTCAAATTCATCATTTCCCTGTCTAAGCCTTAGCTCAACATCATAGGATAACTGTGGAATTGGAAAATCACGAGGCCACATCTTAGAACGTTCAGGATTCGACACATCTGATAGAATTTCAGTAGATGTAGTGGAGCCATCTGATTGCACTGGCAGGATATGGACCACTGCCTTTTGAGGCAACTCATTTATATCATCCAAGGAAGTCAGCTGATTATTGAAATCAGGGTCCTCATATTGTAAACTAAACTCAAGGTCCAGCTGAAGTTGGTCTTTTAAAATTTGAATAAGTGCACTAACGGAGGCTGGTTGTGTGCTAAGTTTCACTTTCCTTGCACGGTCTGCTTCAACAACACGCAGTATCATTGCACAAGACACTGTGCTTGCTGATGTGCTATGGGAGGAGTAGGAAAAATGACAAATATTGACTCACCAACACATGGCTTCAAATTAATTTTGAATTATTTATTCTAACTGGATATGCCAGGAATAGTAGTACAAAATGCATATTTCACCCACCTTTTAAATGCCTCCATTGTGTGTAACTGGTAAGAACCTTTTTGTAGTCAGCAATAACCGTCCTTCAATTCTGTATGCACACAAAGTCACAGTGTCATTTAGTCGAGAGTGCAAGTAGAAAGACTGACTATGCCCTACTACAGGAGAACACAGTTCATAGCAACGAAGATGTTCCACATACCAACAGTCATAGTCAGTACAGAAGAAAGAAACCTTATTATTTACCAAGTAGATCTGCAATATTTTTGCAAACTTTGGCAATCCTCCACTTTCTCCCACTGATACAGACATGCCATTGGCATACTCTGTACCATCAACTGTGACTTTCAAGGTGCTGAAAACTGAATCACTGTCTGTTTGCTTTTTGATGCACATTTGAGCAATGTCTGGTAGGGATGACACTGAAACTGAGTTAACAGCACTTGTTTGAATTTTAGGTTTGAAAAAGGAGCCAGAACTGAGATGGTAAGCAATCATGTATTGGTGTCTGACTGCCATAGTCTTGAGAATGTTTTTAAAGTTCTGAGCATCATGCACTACCCTTTTAAAAAAGCGATGCTTCCCCTCAAACCGCATAGTCCAAAGATGAACCAAGGGTCCAAAGCACTTAATTAGATCAGCGTAATGCTCAACGTAATGGTGCTTGGGTCGTAGTCTCCATTCAGGAAATACTTCTTTCAGTGTTTGTCTATGGTCGTCAATTTTGCATCGCAGATAATCTAACATTTCCTCTGTGAACAATGGACACATTGCCAATTCAACCAAATCCTTAAGCTCCATTAGCACTGCCCATGGACCACTTGTCTCAGGCACTGCATTTCCTATAAGTAAAGGAAGCAATCTCAGTAAAGTGGCATTTTCATGCCCATTGCCTCCTATGGTACCTTTAGACATGAATGTTTTCGGTAAGGGCTTGGGTTTATCTACCTTATCTGAGAACTGATAAGGGAATGACATTATCTTTTGATTCAACCATTCTAGTGTAAAACAGCGTGTAACGAGTCCGATCCGCCATTGAAATTAATATTATATAAATAATATTACACCTTTCAGCTGAGAAGCCGCACAAACGAAGTATTTCAAAATAAAACTCCATGTTGTGGATAACGCAGTTTTAAAAATAAGTGCGGCATAAATGTTTTAATTTAAATTTTACCTGAATTTATAAACATTGTGCTGGTCAGTAACAGCTCCCAACACTGAACTAACGTTAAAAGTTTCTTATTGACCAACAAGCTACAGCGCGGGATGAGGAGCTTCCTCGCCTCAAGATTTAAACAGGGCTAAACGCGTACTCTGTAATGCAACACATCTAAACGCATCTACATTACTTTTAAATGTTACTGTGATTATATGGATTAAAACACTTGCTTAAGATTCATTGGATTTGTATATTTCAATATTTTACTTACTGTAGTGTGAAGCGAGGCCGATCCGCCATCTTGAAAAAAACGAACGAGGAATAAGCGCGGGCAAGACAGTTGACGTGAACGTGGATGACGTCATACGCAAAATCACAAGGCTGAAAGATTTTGAGTTAATAAAACTTTAAAGAGACGTTTTGTTTAAATTAAACCAGCAAAATTTTCCATCTTACTTGAAAGGTTTAATTTTTACAAACTCATAAATAAGAAAAAGTTCTAAATACTCATAAAGGTTAATTAATATAAACTAATTGTAATTATTTAAGTTAATACAACTCAGTTCAATCAATTAGTTACAGCATTAGGGTTTACAGTGTATTTGCACCTTTTGTTAGTCTAAGTTTCTGTTAGCTACTTTATGTTAGTCATGAATCTATGAATATTCACTTTTATTAGCGTATATTTCATCATTATGTAAAAGGACAAATATATTATCAACCTTTTAGTGAGACAATGTGTAAACGGCTGAAAATACCAAGGTTTACTACTGAAGGAAGGGATTCACCTGAGTTCACCAGAAGTTCATGGCTGAGTATTTTTAAAAAACCAAGTGGAGCTGCTCGCGCCACTATTATGTTCAACCGAGAGACCAAACGGTAAAAGAAATGACTATCAAACTTATCACCTAGAGGTGAACATAAATCTATACAAATATCACCCGCATGCACATTACTTCTTTTACAATAACCAACTCCTGATCCATACTGTTAGTCGTGAAAAAAATAACTATTGTGTACATAGAGGCCCTGTGTAAAAAGATAACTGCCAAGGAAAAGATCAAAAACATTTATTTCAAGGATTCAAAGTTTTTATGGTCATGTACAGTGTACAGTGCAGTTCTTATTTGATTAACTTGAATGTCTTCACAGACAAGACGATTAAACAAATAAAGCAGCGCAACATTACAGTAACTAACAACAAACAAACAAAGTTCACGAGTACTATTACAGTATTCATATCATTTATTTAAATTTAATTTTACCAAGTAAATTAATTGAAAAGCAGTTACCACCGCTTTACCTGCTTCTCGGGAGAAATAGCAGATATACAAACGTCATGTATGTAACTAAAATCTTAAGCCAATAAGGGCAAAGTTGTGTCGTAATGCCCACGCTCGCCTCTCCTGCTCCTGTTTCTCTCCCTCTTTTCTCCACTTTCCCCGTTGTAACACCCTCGCTTTCACTAGCTCGCGTCCTGCCTCGTCTTTCAGGCCGCTATGCTCCTTTACCTTACGCCATAAAAGTGCTCCTAATGATTGCCTATCCTCCGGTTTGTATCCTGCACATTTCACTGCAATCCCCATACGCTTCCACGCATCTGCCGTCTCTCTCTCTCGGCCCTTTTCCTGAGCTGTTTTTCCCACTGCTATTTTTAACAGCTGTATCTGTTCACACAGAGGCTTCCACCGCCCGCGCACTGGTGGACCCCAGCCCCCGTCATCCAATTCTCTATCAAATTCGTGATCCATGTTTTAGCTTATCTGACTTACACTTCTCCTGATCCAACAACCCCTGTGCCTCAGGGGATGGATTTATCCACCCACACTTAGTACACCTCTTAGTTGTCTCTGAGTGCCCCACTAACAAACACCACCAAAACCTAAACCCACACTCACACACAATCACCGAACCACGCAAAACAGTAAATAGTAAATGGTAAACCCACTCACACTGGAATAGTGAATAGTAAACACGCACTTACACACGCGAAATAGTAAATAGCGCTGTGTACACTTTTTGGTACCTTGGGACCCCACGTCTCGGGACTTTTTAGCCCGATGCTTTGAGTACTCTAATCTCGGGACTTTAACCCAATACTTTGAGGACTTTCACCTCGGGACTTCAACCCGTTTTAAGGAGGATGAACCTTACTCCTCCGACCAATTTAGCTGTTCGGGGGTCCTGAATTTCCCGGGACGCTCAATCCCAGCTGTCCTACTGCTCGTCAGCAGTAGGTGGGTTGCCAAACCAAGGACACGACAGTGGACTTAAATCCTCCGCCAATAGGTTCTACTACGGGGTCCTGTACCCTCTGTTCACAGGCCGTCAGAGCTACGCACAACAGGCCCTCGCCACAATATTGGTCGACAGATCCTGAGACACTTCCAGCCACTTTATTTAGCAATCGCCAATATGCAGAATTCGATAAAACAGGCTCTGCTCACCTAATTGCTGGGCGCCCGTGGCTCTCTGCGTCCCCAAGACCTCGTCTCTGGTTCCAATCCAAACAACCTTCTCCTCATCCCGGACGAGCCCCCAAATTGTTGGAGTTAGACTCCACCGAGTCCGTTGATGAGGAAAAGATGCATTCGTGAGGCAAAGGATGGTTGTAAGTCAGCTCTCTTTATTTGTTGTACAGATCGATCCGGGAGCCACTCTCAGATGCACAAAAGTACACACCAAGGGAAGCTCAGCTCCCTGTTGTCTGTGTCTAACTTTTATACCCCGTTTAGGGCGTCTACTGTTCTTGTTGGTATCTTTCCAGTTGACGTAACATATAACTATTGTTTGGACATTGCTGGCGTTAGTCCCCACACCCGTTCCCTTTGATCTTATCTTGTTATGTTGCAATTTAGCAGCGTCAGCGACCCCCTCCCTTGTTATGTCCCCGCAGGTCAAGCGTAAGCTTAATGTCACCACGAGCCTGTCAATGTACCTTCTGCTTTCCGGAATTTACTTACACAATGAGGAGGGCTGGAGCCCCCCTTCTCTTCCTGCCTGTGTTCCAGTTTGTTCCCCTTTCTCAGTGTGACAAAGTTTAGCACGCAACCTAGCCCCCCTTCATTCGCCATTTATATTTTCCGCCGGGCACCCGAAATGCTGCCACACAAAAGATTTAAAAGTGTCTGGGGTATCTACTATAGTAATTTAGTCAGATGCCAACATATTCACAGCAGCTAATTTGCAGCGCATTCGTGAAACCGCTTTTCGCTCCAACGAGAAACTCATGTTGTAATATCGCGAGATCTCGTGACACGCGTTTCACTCCCACTTCTTAGTAACAGTCATGATTTGATAAAGTGACAACCTGCGTAATAATTGGTAATACATAGAGTTTGCTATTGTTCAGGCTAGCAGACTGTTATGGCTTGAGGTTAATGGTGCCTGTTACTTGTGAATTTTCACATTTGCAGGGATCTTCTGCCTCGTGAACGTGAAACGGATAATTATGCTAAAAGAAGAAAAAAGCAGAACTGCAATGTGTGTAAGGCTGGTGCTGATTTTTCAGTCTGAACACAGTAAAATTTATACAAATTACCTGTATTCAAACTTGTATTCTTTATATAGTTTGGTTAATTACTATTTAAAAGTTTTATCTGCGCTCCATTGTATAACTTGTACTGGAGATTTGTATGTACTTTTTGATTGGAAATGGTTAGTTGTATATACATTGAATATTTTTATGATTAATTTCTTTGTTTATTTAATTTGGCAACAGATTTGCACTTTTAGAAGTATTGCTGTTCATTTTTGTGAAAGTTGTTACTAAAAAAAACAAAAGAAGCAGACTTGTGTAAATCCTATATTGGCCGTGTATTCTTCCTGTAGCGTAGTGACAGCTTTTTGTACGGAAGCCGTGAACGGCTGTGCTTGCAAATATATTTTCTTCTGAATAATTAGAAGGATAAGCATATTTTGTCGCCGCCGCGAGATAGTCATGCCATACACAGCTCTGCTCGTTTTTGTACTGTTACTGTGTTACTTAATTTGCGCATCCATGAATTTAACGTTGACATTAAGTCAACATTGACATTGACAACGTTGACATTAAGTGTTGCACCTATCTAGTGTTTTACTGTGAAGGGCATGTTATATCTCGTCTCTAAGTCGCACTATGGTCCAGGGGAATGCTATGTCATATCAGAACATGTGTCGATTATGTGGCAATATAAATATTTTATATTACTGTCAGTTTTAGTTTCAGAAATCCATCATTTGAGAAAAAAGGCCAGTCACGACAAATATATATGGAATATAACAACAGAGTTTAGGCAGCTGTATTTGTTTAAGTGTAAAGATGCACATAGAAACATGCATGAGCTCATCTGAGAATAAACTGAATGCAATGAAGATTTGTGACTCCTGCTGGAAAATGCGAATAGTGGCAGGGTCTTCAAGTAGTACATTTGTCTGAGAGTCAATTAATATTAGGAAAGGCACAGTTTTTTTTCAATGGCGCTAATTATCAAGAAGGAAATGGAGTACCCCAGCACCTGGTTTACGGGCACTGGAAGCTCCAGTATCAGTCAGACTTTCATGTAAGTATATGTGTGTTTAATGACTTAGCAGTTGGTTAAAAAGTAGACTTGTGCATGTTTCATCTTTACCAGGGGCAGAGGGGAAACTCAATAAATAGCCTTCTCTCACACTTCCAGACCTGCAGAACTGAGCATGTCCCCTGGTTTTGTGCATATGTCTGTAGGCTTTGAGTTTTTCCTATGGGGGCTTCAATTTCCTCCCAGAGTACAAATACGTGCAGATCAGTTGCATTGGGGAGTCCATACTGTGATGCTGAGTGGGTGTAGGAGGAGATTGAGAGATGAAACTCCGGATGATTTACTCCCTCGGCTAACTAACCAGAACAGGATCGTACCAATACCAAAATGATAAGTTTATAAATGTTTTTCACTACCCTGATTCATTCAGTTATTTATGTTTGTTAATTCCACCTCCCAAGCAAATACATAAATAAACAAACAAACAAATATTCAGGGGGAATGTGTCATAGGTGATAGAATCAGTGGATGAATCTAAAGAAAAAAAGTTATGATTTCTTTCTCTCCAAAACACAATGCAAAAAACTCTTAAGTTAGGTAAGACATTGAAATTTTATGACAGTAGCATGATGCAGAGGAACAACAGAAGGAAAAATCTAACTAAACCTGAGTCAACTAGGACTAATTACACTAAATTAAGTGGAACACACAAAATACCTAAAACCACTTAATAAACAAGCAAGAAATATTACATTTGATTAACTATACTGATGCCTGAGGGAAGTTCTTGTGCTTAATGCAGCAAGTATGTACAGCTGCAGAGACACTACACATAGTGCAAATAAATTAAAAAGTATACAGTACACACACTGATTCCTGAAAAATCTAAATACCATGGAATACTAATGAAATACTTATCAGGATGATGATGACGATGATGATGATAATAATAGAAATAATAATGAATTAGTTTAGGGTATTATGCAATTGACATGTACAATTAAAAAAGAAATTGCACCAGACATTTCCTGTGGCAAAGAAGGGTTGCTTTGTGCCACGTTACTCAAGTCAATTCACTTTATTTTGTATAGTGCATTTTCACAGCCTTACATAGTCTCAAAGCACTTTACTTTGTCCCTGCCCAATTGTCCCAGTGAGCAATATCAAGCCTGAAAAATTATAAAGCCACATTGGCAAGGATAAACTCAGTCATAGTAAGAAACCTTTGGAGGAACCAGAGTGAAAGGGGGAGCCCATCCTCCACAGGGCAGAAGTCAGGTTAACAAAGTCCTGATCTATATGGTTCAATTAGTTAAGTCCGGATGTAAATACAGAATAACTGGCAGCAGGGCACACAGGAAAGACGTCACAGGCAGGAGGGCAGGCAGGAGGGTGGCACAGGCAGGACGTAATGGGCAGGAGGGCGGGCAGGCAGGGCAGCACAGGCAGAAGGGCTGGCGGGTAGCCAGAACTGTTTTGCCACTGCAATCTGTTTTACAGTTTCATCTGCATTTGTTCCCACAAGGAATAACAACAGCTAATTTATGAACATGCTGCTTTTCAGAAAAGAAGTTTAATTTCTAGGAACATGACCAGTGCAAACATTTAGTGTTGACGGTTCTTTGTAAAATGGATGTTCTGTACTTTTATTGATCTGTCCGTCCATCCATCCATCCATCCATCCATCCATCCATCCATTTTCTAACTACTTCTGATGAAGTTCCGGGTTATGAGGTATCCTGAAGCCCAGGCAATATGGGACACACACACACACATAGGGTATACCTATCTTTATGGGGCCCGCTCATTCACTTCTATGGGATAAATGCTAACGCTAACTATGACAAGCTTAACCCCCACCCTGCCCTAACCATAACCATAAGTAACCCAGCAAAATACAAGAGGTTTTGCATTTTTAGTTTTTCCATAGCAGTCACAGATTTTTATAAAATAGAGTTTTCCTGGTTTTCGGTTTCGTGGTCCCCATAAGGGAAAAAAAACAGGTATTTATCACGTTATGGGGTAGGATAGGTATACCCGCTCGCACACACACACACACACACACACACATGCACACAAATGGATAGATCAACACAGTTACTATGGATGTCGATCCTGCAATAATGAGACAGAACTATCATACTTAATAGGATCATATCCCTAGTTCTACATATGCATAATTATATTTTAAAAAGATCCCACGCACCCAGCACATGAGATGTTTGAACTTCTGCCCTCTGGTAAACGTTACCGCAGTATGCATTGCAGAACAACCAGATTTAATAAGACCTTCTACCCCCAAAGCCATCAGAATACTAAATGCTAATGAACATAAGTTTATGTGAAACCCTACTCTCTCTTCCTCTCTGTGCACTTTATTACCACAACTGGTATTAAGTTTACTTTTTATTTATACAGTATAGTGCAATAATATAATCACGAATGGTGTGTGAGTGTGCCCTGTGATGGGCTGGCCCCCCATCCTGGGTTGTTCCCTGCCTCGTGCCCATTCCACATTCCGGGATAGGCTCCGGACCACCCGCGACCCAGTAGGATAAGCAGTTTGGAAAATGGATGGATGGATATAACTAACATAAGACAGACATTACACCTAACAAACAATAAACACGAAATAAAGGAGTGGACACAAAAAAAATGTAATGCAATGACCAGATTTAACACCTGGATTATGTCCCCCCTTAGTCTCCTTTGCTCGAGGCTAAACAGATTCAGCTCAGCTAACCTCTCCTCATTAGACATTCCTCTAAGACCAGGAATCATTCTCCCAGCTAAGCAAGCCTGAGTCCGGCTTCCACTCCCCCGATTCCCAGCAATGTTAACTTGGAAGGGCGTGTTCTGTATGCACAACTGAGACAACCCAGGTGGAGCTCAGCTTATCGGCTGGCAAAATTGCCTTCAGGTATCACCCACCCTAGTGAGAGTCCAAGCTAGGGCCGTTCTCAGAACTCACCCTAAACGAGGTCCTGCTCAAAAGTTGTAATGACCGCCTGAGGTACCTGTGAGCCTTGCCCGTAATGAGTCAGTGGGTGTAGCCGAGCTGACACGCTTTTGGGCGTCCAATTGCTGAGAACTCCCCTTCGGTTTTGACAAACTGTACGATCGCAAGCAGTGACAGCAGAGCCACAGACAAGCTCAACCAGCAGAGAGCGAATGGTAAGCACCCAACACCCGAAGGGCTCAACTGATCACATCCAAACGACTTCCTGATGGGATTGTGTACGTAACTGGTTTACTGTTGTTAATAGTGGTTGAACTTCTATGCAAGTCCCCTTGTTGGGGGAGAGGGAATGAATGAAAGCATAAGGTGAAATAAAACCTAAAATAAATCAAAAAGGTTAAACAGAAATCAAACCAAATGAATTGTGTTTCTTCTTCAATTGTAAACATAAATTAGTTATGCAACAATAACCTAATTGGATGTTAATGTATTGTGATCAAATTGATTTAGTCCATGAAGTTAATTCCTGCTTTCAGGCAAGAACCTGTGTGTCCAATTATGCGTGTTGTATCACCGCAGTTGACCACCAGAGACCCAACTCAGATGTTGTTAACCTACTATGGCGGACCACTAGAGGTGCAATTTCAATGGAGTGGCACTGCTATGGCTTGCCACTAGAAGCGCAATTTCAAAATGGAGTGGTAGTTCTATGCCTGACCATCAGGGGAGCAATATCGAAATGGGGTCGTAGTTCTATGCCTGACCACTGGAGGCGCGATTTCGAAATGGAGTGGTAGTTCTATGCCTGACCACTAGAGGCGCAATTTCGAACTGGAGTGGTAGTTCTATGCCTGACCACTAGGGGCGCAATATCGAAATGGAGTGGTAGTTCTATGCCTGACCACCGGGGGCGCAATATCGAAATGGAGTGGTAGTTCTATGCCTGACCACTAGAGGCGCGATTTCGAAATGGAGTGTTAGTTCTATGCCTGACCACTAGAGGCGCAATTTCGAAATGGAGTGGTAGTTCTATGCCTGACCACCGGGGGCGCAATATCGAAATGGAGTGGTAGTTCTATGCCTGACCACCGGGGGCGCAATATCGAAATGGAGTGGTAGTTCTATGCCTGACCACTAGAGGCGCTATTTCGAAATGGAGTGGTAGTTCTATGCCTGACCACCGGGGGCGCTATTTCGAAATGGAGTGGTAGTTCTATGCCTGACCACCGGGGGCGCAATATCGAAATGGAGTGGTAGTTCTATGCCTGACCACTGGAGGCGCAATTTCGAAATGGAGTGGAAGTTCTATGCCTGACCACTAGAGGTAACCAAACGGTTGCCGACGCAAGATGAGTGACACACACATTTAATGCATGCGCATGCCGCTTGCGGCCTTCTTCTGTGCCTTGCACAGTATAAACCCCCTTAAAACAATTACTGAAGCGAGACGGCGCTCGCGTTACGGCGACGGATTTAAATTGTGAGTGCACTATAATTTGTCGCAAATGGTGCTTAACCACGGTGGGTCTCAAGCACAGGAGACTCCCAATTTCTAAATGACACACTCACAGCGCAAAGTTGTGTTAAACTTGCTTTGTCTACAGCAGGCACACACATACGAGTATGATCCTGATAGGTAACTAAGCTATCGGTCTTATGTCCAAGCGCAACATAATTTAGGTTAGAACCTCGTAACAAGTATTCCCGTTTGCTAATAGAGAGATCTCTCCCAGGATATATAGAAACGGAGAAACTCCGAATCGAACCTGGAAACAAAGCGCTACATCTGAGAATTTCGTCAGACATATGGTTAAGGTTCACTGCAGTTTAATACGAAAGAACTACAATGAAATAACCGAAAATAAAACAAAATAATATAACTACTAATAATAGAAATAAAAATAACTATAATAAGCCCTTATGATCCCGCTTAAATGCCTTCAGATTGCCATGAGTGCGACTTTGGCAACCAGTTCACAGTAGCGCTTCTTCACTGCACGTTCGGTCATAAAAAATTTAAATTGTGTGCTCAGAATAAGTTTAAACCTTCTGCCTTG
Source organism: Brienomyrus brachyistius (assembly GCF_023856365.1). Classification (NCBI taxonomy): domain Eukaryota; kingdom Metazoa; phylum Chordata; class Actinopteri; order Osteoglossiformes; family Mormyridae; genus Brienomyrus; species Brienomyrus brachyistius. Next base: position 274,167 of record NC_064554.1, read on the forward strand.
TGATTATTAACCAATTGTTATGCCGAATGGTCGGCTCCTCCAAACTCAATTGCGAAACACTGTGAGTCTGTTAATGTGTGACTTAAATGGAACTCATTAATAACCAGTATCGCGTAATAACCTGGGTTAGAATAGAAGGCTCATCCAACAAGCTGCGTCACCAGGTAATGTAAACGATCGGTAGCGAAGCTCCCCTCACGGCCAACGAGAGAGAGTCTCGCGATTTTTCAGGCGAATTTGAGGTTTCAGAGCGTAGATCGCACAGGCAGGGATTCTTGTGAGCACTCAATGAACAGAGGCTGAAGTTGTGTAAAAGACATGCATTTATTCCTATAACTAACATAAGACAGACATTACACCTAACAAACAATAAACACGAAATAACGGAGTGGACACAAACAATGTAATCATGAAAATGCAATGACCAGATTTAAAATGAGTAACCTTAAAAGGGAAAATACTGTTCTGCAATGCAAGCAATTTTGCAAAAAATCTTATCTAGCTCTGATTTAAAAGAACCCAGGGTTTTAGCTTGTGTTACAATAACAGGAAGACTATTCCATACTCTAACTACACGCTGTGTACAGAAATGCTTCATCAAATTCGTTTTAAAATGTTCTCCAGCTAATTTCCACTTATGGCCACGAGTTCTGGTATTTAAACTAACATTGAAATAGTCATTTGGCTGAACAGCATCCAGACCTGTTAGAATCTTAAACACCTGGATTATGTCCCCCCTTAGTCTCCTTTGCTCGAGGCTAAACAGATTCAGCTCAGCTAACCTCTCCTCATTAGACATTCCTCTAAGACCAGGAATCATTCTCGTTGCCCTACGTTGCACCTTTTCCAAGGCAGCAATGTCCTTCTTAAGGTATGGTAACCAAACCCGCACACAATATTCTAGGTGGGGTCTTACCAAGGAATTATGTTATCGTAGCATCACTTGCCTTGTCTTAAACTCCACACACCTAGAGATGCAATGTGCCTTCTCGCGTGGTGTTCCTGCAGAGGGAGTCTGTGAGTGCTGGAGATTGGGGGAGGGGGCAGTGTGGCTATGTCTGCTCTGTGTTCCTCCAGACGAGCAAAGAAGCTGTTTAGCTCCTTTGCTAAAAGGGCGTTGCTGTTAACACTGATGCTGTTGTCGCCTTTGAAGTTTGTAATGTGTTGTATTCCCTGCCACACCCACTGTGGGTTGTTGTATGTGAAGTAGACCTCTATTTTCTGTTTCTCTGCCTGCACTCTTGACTGCGCTGTCTTGTCCTGTAGTATTGTATTGTTGCTCTTGTGTTTATCTTGCACTTTCTCCCTCTGTTTGTGCTCCTTTCACTCTGTATAGTTCTATCTTGCCCGCACTTGTGTCATCTTGTGTTGTTTCTGTTTTTCTTCTTTGTCTTGCACCGTGGTCCAGGAGGAACAATGTTTCCTTTCACTGTGTACTGTGTATATTGCTGAAATAACAATAAACCCACTTGACCACCTGCCTCGATTCATCCTGAAGAGTTTTCCAATGTTGTTCAAAGGTCTGTTTGTTTCGGGTGAAGGACACGCCCCTGGACGTGCTGGATAAGGGGACCACAGATCAGTGTCCTCAGTCCTGCTTCTCCCTTCAAAGCTGAGAGGAAGATGACCCGCCTGCTGGTTCTGGTTTTGGCTTATGGAGCTCTGCTTATCTCCACAGAGGCCCAGCAAGATTACCACAGTCTCCCTGCACTCTACAAGACGGCCATTAAACTCGCAGTCGAAAATGCTCATCAAGGAACCCGTCAGCACATGAATTTCTATAACATCCAGGGCCGTCCGAAGGTAACTGCTGAGAAAGTGTTTACAAAAGTGTGAAACTTTCATCATCTGCAAGCTGAACTAATGAGAATCACATTGATTTTGATGTTTTAATTTCAATGCCTATGATGCTTAATGTCTCTTCACAATGAAAGTGATGGTTGTATATCTCAGCCCTGGTCAATTTTACCTTCTCACAGTTTCTCTCTGAATCTGCTGCAGTCAAGTCTGTGACAGTTTGCCATTTTTTGGGTGATTATTGTTTGTTATATTGCCTTTAAAACAGTTGTAGGCAATTTTGTATATAACGTGTTTATGTGATTTAGATCAGCAGTGAATACATTGACATTGAGATTCTCTTGAGAGCAACAAAATGTCCAAAGTCAACTGCAACAGACCATCGGGCTGACTGTATTTTCATGGACAAGAGGGTAAGTAAAGAGTCACTGTGACTGTGAGCATTGGACATATCAGTTAGCAAATTAATTTAGGTTCATGTTAACTTTTTTGATGCCCTGCGGAGGAAAGTTAGCCAACAATAAAGTAACAAATAGATAGGTGGCCTCAAACAGCCAGTTCCATCACCTTATTCTCAAATTTTAGTAGGTTTACAGGCTTAAAGGCTGGATTACCAGGCAGTTGAAATCAGCCTTAAATGGCAGTGTGGTGTTTTGTGGTGAAAGGGCAATTAAATCTGGTCAGAGCAGGGTAGATGCGCAGTGTGAATTACCCTTTAAATTTACCTCTTTAAATAGTGAACTACAGGACCACTTAGCTTGATCGGAGGACAGTATTTTAATACAGAGCAGTGTTCAGTTAAACGGGATTTGTTGTTCATACTTTTAGATGAACTTGCTTTGTATAATATAGCCTTAAGGTGACCCTGCTTTGGAAGCTCTTTCCTCTAAAATTGTTCTGTGTCATTAAACCCTGCAGTCCAGCAGCTCTGCCTTAAATCTTTAGATATATCTTTACTACACCTTCTCTCACTGTATTTATTGCCCACCACTCTTTAAATACTGTTTTTGTGTGTCTGTGTGTTTTTGCAGCCATTCATTAACTGTAGAGTTTGCAGCAGACGGTCTGGTAATAATCTTACACATCCATCAATTGACTGTGTACCAAACAAGAAAGTGGATGAAGTAAGTGTAGAGAGTCTTAGCATTATGGAAATGTAACAGGTGTGTGAATTGTGTCTAAACATGTGGTTAAACTTTGATTGTGTTTGTACATGCAAAAATTTGATCAGAGTACTGTTTATTAATGACAAGGTTACTTTTAATCTGAACAACAGTGGCAGCACCAGGGAAAAGCTTGGGGGGGGGGCTCTAGCTCCTCCTCCAATGACCATAGTACCCCCACAGCACCCCCAAAATATTGGTTTCATTTTTTCTTTAACTATCTGTAAAATCTGTATATTGTGTAAGACATTTTTGCGGTTTTTATAGCATACTTGTAGTGTATTTTTTCTTCAAAGTACACATAGAGGCTCTGTGAGCTAGACGTTAGAATTTCATATTTTATCATATTTTATCCATGCTGTAGCTTATCGTGCTGTGTGCTTCTATACAGCATCTACATAAGCTGAAAAGCTAAAGCACCCGCTCTAAATAATCTCACTCCCCTATAGCACCTGTAGCATTAAGTCACTGGCGCTGCCACTGCTGAATAAACGACTCCAATCTGACTAAACCGCTTAACTTTTCCTCCCCATGTTACATTTCAGGACAAACGACGTAATATGTGTCCTTCTGATAAACCTCCTCTCAGATCTAAAACTGCCTTGGCTTCCAAGGACACTAAAGAAGCTGAAGGAGACTGTCTGGGCTGTTTCTGATGGCTGATGGTCCTGCAATGTGGACCAGAGGAGGAAACTGGAAGGGAAAATGCTTTGCTTTATATCATGCCCACCCAAAGCCCCCAGTGAGTAAGCCATAGGCGCCGATAGCATGGAAAAACTCCCAAGAAGGAAGAAACCTTGGGAGGGACCAAACTCAAAGGGGGAGCCCATCCTCCTGGGGCCGGCAAAGTGTAGGTGCAGGATCACAAAAAACTTAACGAGAGAATTCGACTGTCCCTCACAAAAACTGTAAAGTTTTAGTGGCTAAATTGCTTTTTCTATGCCTTTTCAAACAGGAGGAGATTTGTTTGGCTATATGTAGAAATTTTCTATACAATTTAGACAGCACAGAATCATTAACCTACTTTAATGAATTTATTTATACAACCACATATTTCACACATTTTGACATCAGTCATGCAGTGAAGATACAGTCTCTTTATTTCTTGACGCCAACCCTCCCCATTAATCCGGGCTTGGGACCGACACCTAGTTGAGCTGGCTTGCTCCCTTAAGTGGCTGGGTTAGGCTAAACTATGTACATATTTATAAAGACTACAATAAATTTATAAAGACCTCCCTAAATATGTAGTCTAACAAAACGCAGTTTAAAGAAGGTAGCCTACCTGGTAAACAAAGAAATTAAAAGGCCCACAGCATATAATCGGGCTATATTCCAAGCAGTTTTTAAGAACGTAACCTACATGGCGAAATTGAATTACTTTCTGGACCAACAAACGCAACCAGGCATGAACATTATGCACCTTCCTAGTCTTGATGTAAGTCGTCCTACAGATGAGGACGTTAGGCAGCCTTTAGATCCGACCCATCATGCACTGCAGTTTTTTGCAAATTCCTCAGACGGAAAACCATTAAATACCTCTTCTATTACCTTATATTACCTTATATTCATGTAATAAATATACAAATATCAATTAGTTGGAAATCAGCCAGACAGACGTAATTACTACAAATGGTTTCCACTGTATTTGTGACTCTGAGTGCCGCAGGCTTGGATGCAGTGCCGCACCATTTTGTAAGGCATGCACTGGCCAATCATGTAGCACTTCTCTCAGAAATATTAATGAGACATCACCTACCACCCTGCAAAAAAGAAATTTGCCGCTTGTCCCCCTGCACATGAGCCAACTTGGCTGCGTCAACCAGCGGAGCTCCGGAGCCTCTGGAGAAACACGCGGCAAAAAAGGCTCGCATGCGGTCTTCCAAAGTTTGGGAATACTTCAGTCATGACACCTTTTCTGCGCCTCTACTGTAGCTGGCGTTAATGATGCTGTTTCAGCCATTTTATATTTTCTGTTTACTTATTCTGTCATGTAAGACTGAGACAAATTATCGTTTACGACAATTCTTACACACTGTAGCCTGACTTGCTGACTTAAGTAAGTTTAACTATAAGCTACCTTTGCTAGTGTTTGTGAATAACATGTTTCTCTAGTTATGAAATTATTCCATGTTTTAGCATCTGTTTCAACATTAAAGTCAAATTGGTATACTGAAATATATAAAAACTATTGAACTATTAACTTAAGTCTAACATAGAAAATCCTACTGAATCTCTTAAGATTTTCCTTTTTTGTTAATGCACTAATGTTTAAGAAGTGTCTTAATAAATTGAATTTCAGATTTGTGTGTGGGTGGGAGTGGGTGAATTGTATTAAATTCATACATTCATTCTTTTGGCTCAGACATTACTGACCTAAAACAAATTGAGGCATTGGGTAAGTGCTTAAATTAGCTACTAAATGGCAAAAAATATTCTAAATATCACATTTTCCATTCTTCGGTATAATTTTAACGAATCACCTATGCTGCCAAACATTAACGCATAGATTGTCACAACACTCTATGTTTTAGTTCTTCTTTATGTGTATAGGACGGTGTGATGGTTCTGGTGGTGGGTGTGGCCGACGCTGCTCGCGATGTTTGGCTATGCTGCAGTCCCAGGGACCAAGTTGGAACACATTTCCACCTTCAAGCTTAGGTGGAAAAACGGCACCGAGACCCAGCAGCAGGACAACTTCACTTGTCCAGACAACCAGCCCTGCTTCATCATTGAAGTAAGCCCTGTGAACAGGAGCGAGATGTACTTCTGCAGTGGATGTTATAGCGGAAAGAACATCCCCATCCTCACGTCTGCCGGAGTGCCCCCTCAAGTGGGTGTGTGACTTAACTCGATGGATGAATTGGACAGAATGTACTGTTACTAGAGGTCGACCGATATGGGTTTTTCAATAGCCGATGCCGATATTTAGGAGTCAGGGTCAGGCGATGGCCGATATATGCTGCTGATTTTTTTTGGCCGATAATTGGACGTTTTCCCCTCTATTTGCATGGTAAAATATCACACTAATAATAACAAACGATACACAAAATTTCTCAATTTAGCATTTATTGAATACTCAACTTGGAAACAATAACACATTTATAAACAATAAAAATAGCAGCATCAGAATCTCTGTTAGTGCACAATATAGCAGCAAACTCCTCATGTTTGACGGAAGGAAATTTGTAAACAATACAAAAAGGAATAAGCATGTTATCTTCAGTTGTAATCCCACTTCCAGTCCCTGAGTCTTACTCACCACACTCATACTTCACACCAATCAGACAGCAGTTAATTAACCAGAAGAGAAAAATGCAAAAACACAACAGAACTTGTAAATAATAACAAACTAATAGACAATAAAAATAGCAGCATCAGAATCTCTATTAGTGCCAAATATAGCAGCAAACTCCTCATGTCTGACGGAAGGAAAATTTGTAAATACACAAAGGAATGAGCACATCTTCAGTTTTAATCCCATTTCCAGTCCCTGAGTCTTCCTCATCCCACAAGCAGGCAAGGAATGTCACCCCGGTTGTGTGACACTTATTTTATATAATAAAATAAGTGCCCCCTGCGGCCCCAGAGCCCGAGCAGCCGTCTCCGCTGCCTGCAGCTACCGCGCCCACGTCCGAGGCGCTTTCCCTGCCTGCAGCTCCCGGGCAGGCGCCCCCTCTGCAGCCTGCAGCTCCAGTCCCTGGCCCCACTCCAGTCCCTTCTCCCCCTGTGACTCTGGTACCCTCACCCCGACGAGCCCGACCCCGGCCACGGGTCCTTATGTCTGTGTCCCATAAGGGGAGAGGACACAGACGCACGGCTGGGGTCCCACCCGCCCAGCCCCCTGGCTCGCCCTCCCTCGCCGGCGCTAGGGCTTGGTCGGCGCCTGCGGGTCCTGGCCCTCCGGGTCGGCTGTCGTCTGCGGGTCCCCCTCAGCGGCCTCGTCGCCCTGCCTCGGTCCCTCCTCCGGCGTCTTATCGGTTGCCTGCGGGCCCCCCGACGGCGGCTCCTCATTCGCCTGCTGGTCCTCCCGCTCTGGCGTGTCGGAGGACGTCGCCGTCTGCTGCGGCTCCCCCTCTCTCCTTGCCCTCGCCAGGGTCCCTTCCAGCTCCTTCGTCCCCTTCCCTGGTCTCCCCTCCGACTCCCTCCTTCGTCCCTGCGTCTGTCCCTCACCCCGTCTCCTCGGCCCCTCCGGCTCCGGCCTCCCGGCCGCCTGCAGCCCTTCCGGCTGCCTCCCGTCGCCCGCTGGGTCTCCCTCGGGCTCCTCTTGGTTCCCCCTCCTTCTCTCCCTGGCCTCCCGTCTTTGTCCCTCCTGCCTCTGCTCCCCCTCGCTTTGTTCCTCCTGTCTCTGTCCCTCCTCTCTTTGTCCCTCGTCCCTCTGGCTTCTGCTCCTCTTTCCCCGATGTTCCCTTCGTTCACTCCCGGTCCTTTTGTCCTGCCTGTTCCCTCCGTGTCCCCCTTTCTGATCTGTTTCTCTGCCTTTCCTGTCTTATGTCAAGTCTTGTCCTGGCTCCTTCCCCTGTGCCAGTTCTGTCTGTCCGTTCTGTTCCCTGTCCCTCATTAATGAGGTTTTATATAGATATACATATATGCCCGGCTTGTCCGCTCCTCGTGTGTGCCACGCCCCCTGATTACCCACGTGTGCTTCCCTGATCGTCTCCTGCTTTGCCCGATTACTTTGATTAGTCATGACCTATTTTAAGTCCTGGTCTTACCTGTTTGCCCTGTCCGTCATTGTAGTTTGTCAATGCCTGCGTTCCGTCCTGCTCTACCCGCTCCGTTTCCCCGATTAAAGACCCGTTTTCACAAACACAAAAAAAACTATATGTATACATATACATACACTGAACAAAAATATAAACGCAACACTTTTGTTTTTGCTCCCATTTTTCATGAGATGGACTTAAAGATCTACAATTCATTCCAGATACACAATATTACCATTTCTCTCAAACATTTCTCACAAATCAGTCTAAATGTGTGATAGTGAGCACTTCTGCTTTGCTGAGATAATCCATCCCACCTCACAGGTGTGCCACATCAAGATGCTGATCTGACATCATGGGTAGTGCACAGGTGTACCTTATACTGCCCACAATAAAAGGCCACCCTGGAATGTGCAGTTTTGTCTCACAGCAAAATGCCACAGATGCCACAAGCATTGAGGGAGCGTGCAATTGGCATGCTGACAGCAGGAATGTCAACCAGATCTGTTGCTCGTGCATTGAATGTTCATTTCTCAACCATAAGCCGTCTCCAAAGGCGTTTCAGAGAATATGGCAGTACATCCAACCGGCCTCACAACCGCAGACCACGTGTAACCACACCAGCCCAGGACCTCCACATCCAGCAGGTTCACCTCCAAGATTGTCTGAGACCAGCCACTCAGACAGATAATGCACGGCCCCATGTTGCAAGGATCTGTACACAGTTCTTGGAAGCTGAAAATGTCCCAGTTCTTGCATGGCCAGCATACTCACCGGACATGTCACCCGTTGAGCATGTTTGGGATGTGCTTGACCGGCGTATACGACAGCGTGTACCAGTTCCCACTAATATCCAACAACTTCGCACAGCCATTGAAGAGGAGTGGACCAACATTCCACAGGCCACAATTGACAATCTGATAAACTCTATGCGAAGAAGATGTGTTGCATTGTATGAGGCAAATGGTGGTCACACCAGATACTGACCGGTTCTGAGTCCCCAGACCCCCAATAAAGCAAAAAACTGCACATTCCAGGGTGGCCTTTTATTGTGGGCAGTATAAGGTACACCTGTGCACTACCCATGATGTCAGATCAGCATCTTGATGTGGCACACCTGTGAGGTGGGATGGATTATCTCAGCAAAGCAGAAGTGCTCACTATCACACATTTAGACTGATTTGTGAGAAATGTTTGAGAGAAATGGTAATATTGTGTATCTGGAATGAATTGTAGGTCTTTAAGTCCATCTCATGAAAAATGGGAGCAGAAACAAGAGTGTTGCGTTTATATTTTTGTTCAGTATATATATTTATGGGTGTATCGAGACTAGATGGTCATTATGGATAACTAAGGTGCACTAAAACTGGGTGAGCAGGCAAGGCATGTCACCCAGGTTGTGTGACAATTATTTTATATAAATGTATATATGTATATATATATTCCATCCACCATCCCTCCTTTACGGAGAACTGCGTTATTTTTATTGTCCATTACGAAAAAAATAAAAAAACTATATATATATATATATATATATATACATATATATTTATGGATGTATCGAGACTAGATGGTCATTATGGATAACTAAGGTGCACTAAAACTGGGTGAGCAGGCAAGGCATGTCACCCAGGTTGTGTGACAATTATTTTATATAAATGTATATATATATATATATATATTCCATCCACCATCCCTCCTTTACGGAGAACTGCGTTATTTTTCTTTTCTATTGCTAATAAAAAAACTATATATATGTACATATATATATATATATATATATATATATATATATGGGTGTATCAAGACTAGATGGTCAGTATGGATAACTAAGGTACACTAAAATTGGGTGAGCAGGCAAGGCATGTCACCCAGGTTGTGTGACAATTATTTTATATATATGCATATACATATTCCATCCACCATCCCTCCTTTATGGAGAACTGCGTTATTTTTATTGTCTATTGCAAAAAAAAAACAAAAAAAACTATATATATATATACATATATATTTATGGGTGTATCGAGACTAGATGGTCATTATGAATAACTAAGGTGCACTAAAATTGGGTGAGCAGGCAAGGCATGTCACCCAGGTTGTGTGACAATTATTTTATATATATATGTATATATATATTCCCTCCACCACCCCTCCTTTACGGAGGACTGCTTTATTTTTATTTCCATTGCAAAAATAAAAAATTTTAAAACACAAAAAAAAAAAAAAACGAAAATAATAATAATAAAAATTATTTTGAATGTGTATTCAAATAAGTTTGAATGTGTGTGAACTATATATAAATATATATATACACATGCATATACAGAAATATATACACACACACACATATATATATATACACACACACACACAGACACACACTCACATAAACACATACACACACTGTGTACAGTCTTATGCAAAGGTTTGGCACCCCTTGACAAATAACATCTTTTCAATTACAAAAGCAACAATATCAGTTAATACAGTCTCTTTAGGAACTGGGGGGAAAATACACAATATTTTCAGCAAACATTGATGAATAGTTACTTTTTATGCCATAAATTGAACAAAATTACAAAATAAAAACATTATTATGGCACTCTGCAAAAGTTTGGGCACCCTACGTAATCAGTACTTAGTAACACCTCCTCTGCCAGATATCACAGCTTACAAGCGCTTCTTATAGCCAGCTGAAAGGCTTTCAGTTCTTGTACTTGGGATTTTCTCACATTCTTCCTTGCAAAAGGCTTCTAGTTCTGTAATATTCTAATATATCAAGGGCTGTATTGTCAAATAGGAGATCGGCAGCATTCTCCCACCTGAGAAAACTGTACTACAATGCCCTTGATAGTGTGTAGAAACACACTCGTCAGCTCTAGTCCTCCTGTAACAACGCAAAAGGACTGGCAACCCTCAGGTATTTATGCGTGCGATTGTATGATAAATTCACCCTGACAGTCTCACACTTCTCTTGGTACCAACAGGTCTCATGGAATATATAAAAGGCAACTGCAACAATTATACTCGGCACTAAACATCGAGGCACGGAAATGCAGCAGAGCTTGTGTATTTCTCAGGATGCATTCTAGTAAAATGCCCGGAAAATGAGCTAAAGACATATTTCAAGGGGCACTATATAAAACCGATGGAAATTTTACTGATTAAATAAAAGGAAAAGCATCGTTTGAAAAATCACAAATGTTTCTAAGATTCAATGCATCGCTTTTTGACCACATCATAGCGATGAACACATCATTGTTCCTGACAATGTCCTAATACAGAAATAAAACTTTATGTTGGTAAACTCAAAAAGCCTTCAGCTGTCACACTGGCTAACGATCTCAAACGATTATAAAGCAGCATTTTGAAAAGCGCTGTTTTAAAATAACAGGTACAACACTTACCTTGTCTTCTGGCCAAATGCTTTTCACGGCTTGGCACTCCAACGGTGCTGAAACGAAATTTGTATTTCCTCCTACCTCGTTGGCCCTTCAGTTCTTCTTTTCTCCCTTTGGATGTTTTTTTCCTTCTTCTTTGGATATTGTTTTTTATTTTTGTTTGTTTTTTTTACTTTGCATGTTTTTCCTTCTTCGGATATTATTTTTTTGGCTTATTTTTTTAGACGTCGTTTTTTTCGTCTTCTTTAAAAATTGATTTTTTTCGTCTTCTTTAAATATTGTTTTTTTTTTCATCCTTTTGATGTTGTTTTACGGAACAAGAGCCGTACAGTGCTACTCTATCAGGAGGTAGCGCCAACTGAACGCCTTGAAGCAGTACCCAGCTCTTTTATAGGGAGCGTCAACCCGAAGTCAAGTTCTAGAACGTTGCACTCACTTTTCATTGGTTTCCCAGCTATGCTGTCAGAATAATGTTTGCTGATTGGTCGAAAATTTTAAAACGTACCCGAGTACTGTAAAAAAACTCAAGATCTTGCTACCCTACGGAGCACCCATAAGGTGATTTTTTTTATACGTTATATGCAGCTATTTGTAGCAGGCCGTAATTAGACTAATCCACCCTTTGTCAATAAAGCCAACAAGAGAACAGGTTGCCCAAAGTTTGCTCAGGTACACGCCACAGCACAACCTTAAAAACACATCCAGCACAAATCACACTAGTGAATGACACAGCAAATCACAGCAATAAAAAAGACCCCTATGGGCAATCCAGCACCCAGACTACAGGTGCCAAAAGGCCCAGCCTGCCTAATAATGAACCCAAAATATACATACAACAAAGAAAAAGACACAAACAAAAAAGAAAATAAAACTAGCCAGCTGCTCCCACTAAACCCCGCTCCCGAGGCCACTAAGCCGGCTGGCTTGATAATACACGATACAACCTCAGATAAAACATATTAAAGCAACACCAGGGAGGTTTACAACTTGATCCTTAAAATTATCGACCCGTAATTCCACCTTGAAAACCCCTAAAGAACAGTAGTTTACCCCATGACTCACTGCCCCATTCAAACAAAAAAAAAAACAGGTTTTTGAGGTAACCTTTAGGTCAGCTCTTCAAAACCAGGTATGAGGACTCTTCAGCTAATCAGTCCTCTAATTAGAAATCTAATTAGGGAGTTGCAGCGAAAACCTGCATACACACCGGCCCTTTGCGGATAAGATTGTTCACCCCTGAAACAAGCAAACAGAAAGGCTGCTACACTGCAAATTCAATATGCCCGCCGATGCTCCACCAAATCTATCAGGACCCTGCCTGTCTTTCCCGTGCCTGCTCCTTTGCCAATATGCCCTACCATCGGAACATGCACAGCCATCTCGCCCCGGCTATGCCTCCAGTCCGAACTGCAGTTCCTATACCTGCCTATAATTGCCTGGCTACAATCCATCCCCCAAAATGAAATTGATGACCCAACGATCACAGCTAAGAATTCTATCCCCAAACCACTGGTCTTCCTCCCCAACCGAACGATCATTCACTGACCGTGGTAACTTATAAGGGTTGGTATGATGACCAGTGGTGGACCTCACCGAACGTTTAACTGGTCTCTACACCTCGGGGGGGACATAACCTCCTCCATTATACGAGGCCTACTTGTGGATGCTCTATTGCGACCCCTCCCACCAGCCCTGTCCCCGTAAAATCACAGAGTCCTCATCCGATTCCATTTCTGTTGCCCCTGTGGGCAACCCAGACTCAGGAGACATTACCAGAACATCTTCCCCTGACATAACAACCCCCTGTGGTACTGGACGCAACTCTGTTCGGTGAACTTGACGGACAACCCCGTCCCCCTCCATTGGAGTTGCAGAGTAAACTGCACCCTGATCTTGGGGACACCGAACTACCATATACAAACAGGCATCCCAATGATCCTGTATTTTACCTCGAACATGGTTCCGCAAACACACCAGCTGACCTTCATCAAACCCCTAATCATTAACCAACTCATTGTGTTTCCGATTTCGTGGTGTGGCTTGTTCCTCCAACTAAGCCTTCACATACTCTTGAAGCACCTGCAAACTTTCCTGATGGTTTTGTACCCATTCCTCCAAAGGTCCACCATACTGACTGATCCCGGCAGGAGCCTGAAGATAGTGTATCGGTAATCGAGGCTCACAGCCAGACCTTAAATAAAAAGGCATCATCCAGTCATTTGGTGGGGTGTAGTATTGTAAGCTTCTCTGCTGGAGGAAGTGTGTGAAGCAAATTGTGCAAAAAAAATATTAAAGCAACACCAGGGAGGTTTACATCTAGATCCTTAAAATGATCGACCTGCAATTCCACCTTGAAAATCCAATTACCATATAAAGGATACAAGATGTAAAGATGACAAATGACATGGCACACATTTGTTGTTTAGACTGTTGTGTCAGGTTAATTGAAAGCTGAAGGATCTTAGTGTTTACTAGTCTAAGTAACAGAATGTCTAAACACTGTGCTTGCCTTTATGGGTTTTTAAGCAGAACATATAGGTATAGAAACATATTAACATTACGTTTCACGATTCACTGACTGGAGAATAGGAGAATATACACATCAATATTACTACTTAAGTTAACTAACCCTAATCCCAACCCCTATTGGCACGGAGCCCGCCAGGGTTCAGGTGAGATATAAATCTGTAATCTGTATCAATGGTTTTGCTATCCATACCCACCCTATTAATGTTAGCTTCCCAGGGTTTCTTGTTAGACAAGCTCTGTGTCTCTCTATACCCCCATTTACTGCACGACTGATTGTCCATTTATAAAGAATCAAATAGGGTGAAGATGGTTTTAGTTTACAATTACTCTGGAAGGTGACCAGATTAAAAAAAACTAAATACCATGCCTACGTGTATGTAATCTCCATCACAGTCCCCATTTTCCCCATAATCCTCGTTTTGATAGTGCCAATTTGTGTAATGTGAGTTTTTTTTTTTTTTAAAAAACTGTTATAGAAGAACATACTGGATGCCACATGTGTACAATTACCCCTTTCTAATTAGTGGGGTCCGTTGTGTCAGCTACAGCCTTTACTAACATACACATAAGTATACAGTCTTACAGCACTTTTGTTTTCCTTTTGTATTTAATGGTTTTCCATTTAGGGGGCAGCATGGTGGTGCAGTGGTTAGCACTGTTGCCTCACACCTCTAGGGCCCGGGTTCGAGTCTCCACCTGGGTCACATGTGTGTGGAGTTTGCATGTTCTACCCATGTCATCGTGGGGTTTCCTCCGGGTACTCTGGTTTCCCCCACAGTCCAAAAACATGCTGAGGCTAATTGGAGTTGCTAAATTGCCCATAGGAGTGTATGCGTGAGTGAATAGTGTGTGAGTGTGCCCTGCGATGGGCTGGCCCGCCATCCTGGGTTGTTCCCTGTCTCGTGCCCATTGCTTCCGGGATAGGCTCCAGACCCCCCGCGATCCAGTAGGATAAGCGGTTTGGAAAATGGATGGATGGATGGATGGACAGTTTTCCATTTGAGGAATTAGCAAAAAACTGCAGTGCATGATGGGTAGGATCTAAAGGCTGCCTAACGCCCTTAATTTGTTTGCAATTTCGCCAGGTAGGCTACCTTCTTTAAACTGCGTTTTGCTAGACTACACATTTCGAGATGTTTTATTGTAGTCTTGGTAAATATATATATATAGTTTAGCCTAACCCAGCCACTTAAGGGAGCAAGCCAGCTCAGGTAGGTGCCAGTCCCAAGCCCGGATTAATGGAGAGGGTTGGCGTCAAGAAATAAAGAGAAATAAAGACAACTAATACTCCTAGTTTGCGAGATCTGACTGCAATGGCAGCACTGCTACAAGGGTGTGGATAAATCTATACAAATATCACCTGCATGCACATTACTTCTTTTACAATAACCAACTCCTGATCCATACTGTTAGTCGTGAAAAAAAAAACTATCGTGTACATAGAGGCCCTGTGTAAAAAGATAACTGCCAAGGAAAAGATCAAAAACATTTATTTCAAGGATACAAAGTTTTTATGGTCATGTACAGTGTACAGTGCAATTCTTATTTGATTAACTTGAATGTCTCCACAGACTAGACGATTAAACAAATAAAGCAGCGCAACATTACAGTAACTAATAACAAATAAACAAAGCTCACGAGTACTATTACAGTATTTATATCATTTATTTAAACTTAATTTTACCAGGTAAATTAACTACAAAGCAGTTACCACTGCTTTACCTGCTTCTCGGGAGAAATAGCAGATATACGTCATGTATGTGACTAAATTCTTAAGCCAATAAGGGCAAAGTTGTGTCGTAATGGAGGCGGATCCAGTTTGTGCAGCCGGTTAAAGACACTACGGGCATGTAAATGGAGAACGAAATTATAGTTATACCGAATCTCCTACACACAATACCAAGGTTACCAACTTTGGTCAGCTGACCGGAGTGAGACGTTCAATTCCCGTAAGATTTCTTTGCGCCAGCCTGAGAGTCTGAAAACACGTCACAGCAGATGCATGAGAGATGGAAACCTGGGATATTCAGTCGAATCAGATCAAATATGATGCTAAGTTAGTACTAAGTTAAAATATGTTCCGGACTTGTAACATGCACCCATGATTTGGAACAGTCAGCAGGCTGTCTCTGGCCACGCCCCCTACACTCGGTCCGGCCCCTGGCTTTTCCTGAATTCTGATTCCTTTAGATAAACATTGACTTCATTGATATTGTTATTGATTTATCGACAGACCATCATACGTTTTAGACGTTATAATAACAACACTCTATTGATCCCCAAAGAGAGAAATTCTCTCCTTGCCTGCCCCCTCTTACTGTCCATGATACACAAGCACATATGTAGAAAAACGTCAGCTTGGAAGCCAAGGCTGGACTTAACCTACTCCTTAGGGTTCAACTGGAAACTGCCCCATGGCCGAGCGGTCTAAAGCCTCCTGCGCAGCGAAAATGGCCTTTCAAAGTAAGGGGTATTCTGTTCTCCGAAGTAAGGCGTGGGTTCGAATCCAACTTCCGACAAAAGTTCTTCAATCGCTACAGCAGAATTTGAGCCACTGATCGGCTTTAATTGCTTTGTTTTATTTTTGCGTTTCAGGCAAAACTACATAACACTTAAAGACACTACGGGCATGTAAATGGAGAACGAAATTATAGTTATACCGAATCTCCTACACACAATACCAAGGTTACCAACTTTGGTCAGCTGACCGGAGTGAGACGTTCAATTCCCGTAAGATTTCTTTGCGCCAGCCTGAGAGTCTGAAAACACGTCACACCAGATGCATGAGAGATGGAAACCTGGGATATTCAGTCGAATCAGATCAAATATGATGCTAAGTTAGTACTAAGTTAAAATATGTTCCGGACTTGTAACATGCACCCATGATTTGGAACAGTCAGCAGGCTGTCTCTGGCCACGCCCCCTACACTCGGTCCGGCCCCTGGCTTTTCCTGAATTCTGATTCCTTTAGATAAACATTGACTTCATTGATATTGTTATTGATTTATCGACAGACCATCATACGTTTTAGACGTTATAATAACAACACTCTATTGATCCCCAAAGAGAGAAATTCTCTCCTTGCCTGCCCCCTCTTACTGTCCATGATACACAAGCACATATGTAGAAAAACGTCAGCTTGGAAGCCAAGGCTGGACTTAACCTACTCCTTAGGGTTCAACTGGAAACTGCCCCATGGCCGAGCGGTCTAAAGCCTCCTGCGCAGCGAAAATGGCCTTTCAAAGTAAGGGGTATTCTGTTCTCCGAAGTAAGGCGTGGGTTCGAATCCAACTTCCGACAAAAGTTCTTCAATCGCTACAGCAGAATTTGAGCCACTGATCGGCTTTAATTGCTTTGTTTTATTTTTGCGTTTCAGGCAAAACTACATAACACTTAAAGACACTACGGGCATGTAAATGGAGAACGAAATTATAGTTATACCGAATCTCCTACACACAATACCAAGGTTACCAACTTTGGTCAGCTGACCGGAGTGAGACGTTCAATTCCCGTAAGATTTCTTTGCGCCAGCCTGAGAGTCTGAAAACACGTCACACCAGATGCATGAGAGATGGAAACCTGGGATATTCAGTCGAATCAGATCAAATATGACGCTAAGTTAGTACTAAGTTAAAATATGTTCCGGACTTGTAACATGCACCCATGATTTGGAACAGTCAGCAGGCTGTCTCTGGCCACGCCCCCTACACTCGGTCCGGCCCCTGGCTTTTCCTGAATTCTGATTTCTTTACATAAACATTGACTTCATTGATATTGTTATTGATTTATCGACAGACCATCATACGTTTTAGACGTTATAATAACAACACTCTATTGATCCCCAAAGAGAGAAATTCTCTCCTTGCCTGCCCCCTCTTACTGTCCATGATACACAAGCACATATGTAGAAAAACGTCAGCTTGGAAGCCAAGGCTGGACTTAACCTACTCCTTAGGGTTCAACTGGAAACTGCCCCATGGCCGAGCGGTCTCAAGCCTCCTGCGCAGCGAAAATGGCCTTTCAAAGTCAGGGGTATTCTGTTCTCCGAAGTAAGGCGTGGGTTCGAATCCAACCTCCGACAAAAGTTCTTCAATCGCTACAGCAGAATTTGAGCAACTGCTTGGCTTTAATTGCTTTGTTTTATTTTTGCGTTTCAGGCAAAACTACATAACACTTAAAGACACTACGGGCATGTAAATGGAGAACGAAATTATAGTTATACCGAATCTCCTACACACAATACCAAGGTTACCAACTTTGGTCAGCTGACCGGAGTCAGACGTTCAATTCCCGTAAGACTTCTTTGCGCCAGCCTGAGAGTCTGAAAACACGTCACACCAGGTGCATGAGAGATGGAAACCTGGGATATTCAGTCGAATCAGATCAAATATGACGCTAAGTTAGTACTAAGTTAAAATATGTTCCGGACTTGTAACATGCACCCATGATTTGGAACAGTCAGCAGGCTGTCTCTGGCCACGCCCCCTACACTCGGTCCGGCCCCTGGCTTTTCCTGAATTCTGATTTCTTTACATAAACATTGACTTCATTGATATTGTTATTGATTTATCGACAGACCATCATACGTTTTAGACGTTATAATAACAACACTCTATTGATCCCCAAAGAGAGAAATTCTCTCCTTGCCTGCCCCCTCTTACTGTCCATGATACACAAGCACATATGTAGAAAAACGTCAGCTTGGAAGCCAAGGCTGGACTTAACCTACTCCTTAGGGTTCAACCGGTAACTGCCCCATGGCCGAGCGGTCTCAAGCCTCCTGCGCAGCGAAAATGGCCTTTCAAAGTAAGGGGTATTCTGTTCTCCGAAGTAAGGCGTGGGTTCGAATCCAACCTCCGACAAAAGTTCTTCAATCGCTACAGCAGAATTTGAGCAACTGCTTGGCTTTAATTGCTTTGTTTTATTTTTGCGTTTCAGGCAAAACTACATAACACTTAAAGACACTACGGGCATGTAAATGGAGAACGAAATTATAGTTATACCGAATCTCCTACACACAATACCAAGGTTACCAACTTTGGTCAGCTGACCGGAGTCAGACGTTCAATTCCCGTAAGACTTCTTTGCGCCAGCCTGAGAGTCTGAAAACACGTCACACCAGGTGCATGAGAGATGGAAACCTGGGATATTCAGTCGAATCAGATCAAATATGACGCTAAGTTAGTACTAAGTTAAAATATGTTCCGGACTTGTAACATGCACCCATGATTTGGAACAGTCAGCAGGCTGTCTCTGGCCACGCCCCCTACACTCGGTCCGGCCCCTGGCTTTTCCTGAATTCTGATTTCTTTACATAAACATTGACTTCATTGATATTGTTATTGATTTATCGACAGACCATCATACGTTTTAGACGTTATAATAACAACACTCTATTGATCCCCAAAGAGAGAAATTCTCTCCTTGCCTGCCCCCTCTTACTGTCCATGATACACAAGCACATATGTAGAAAAACGTCAGCTTGGAAGCCAAGGCTGGACTTAACCTACTCCTTAGGGTTCAACCGGTAACTGCCCCATGGCCGAGCGGTCTCAAGCCTCCTGCGCAGCGAAAATGGCCTTTCAAAGTAAGGGGTATTCTGTTCTCCGAAGTAAGGCGTGGGTTCGAATCCGACCTCCGACAAAAGTTCTTCAATCGCTACAGCAGAATTTGAGCAACTGCTTGGCTTTAATTGCTTTGTTTTATTTTTGCGTTTCAGGCAAAACTACATAACACTTAAAGACACTACGGGCATGTAAATGGAGAACGAAATTATAGTTATACCGAATCTCCTACACACAATACCAAGGTTACCAACTTTGGTCAGCTGACCGGAGTGAGACGTTCAATTCCCGTAAAACTTCTTTGCGCCAGCCTGAGAGTCTGAAAACACGTCACACCAGGTGCATGAGAGATGGAAACCTGGGATATTCAGTCGAATCAGATCAAATATGACGCTAAGTTAGTACTAAGTTAAAATATGTTCCGGACTTGTAACATGCACCCATGATTTGGAACAGTCAGCAGGCT
Organism: Brienomyrus brachyistius; assembly: GCF_023856365.1. NCBI lineage: Eukaryota > Metazoa > Chordata > Actinopteri > Osteoglossiformes > Mormyridae > Brienomyrus > Brienomyrus brachyistius. Next base: position 293,793 of record NC_064554.1, read on the forward strand.
GTCTCTGGCCACGCCCCCTACACTCGGTCCGGCCCCTGGCTTTTCCTGAATTCTAATTTCTTTACATAAACATTGACTTCATTGATATTGTTATTGATTTATCGACAGACCATCATACGTTTTAGACGTTATAATAACAACACTCTATTGATCCCCAAAGAGAGAAATTCTCTCCTTGCCTGCCCCCTCTTACTGTCCATGATACACAAGCACATATGTAGAAAAACGTCAGCTTGGAAGCCAAGGCTGGACTTAACCTACTCCTTAGGGTTCAACCGGTAACTGCCCCATGGCCGAGCGGTCTCAAGCCTCCTGCGCAGCGAAAATGGCCTTTCAAAGTAAGGGGTATTCTGTTCTCCGAAGTAAGGCGTGGGTTCGAATCCAACCTCCGACAAAAGTTCTTCAATCGCTACAGCAGAATTTGAGCAACTGCTGGGCTTTAATTGCTTTGTTTTATTTTTGCATTTCAGGCAAAACTACATAACACTTAAAGACACTACGGGCATGTAAATGGAGAACGAAATTATAGTTATACCGAATCTCCTACACACAATACCAAGGTTACCAACTTTGGTCAGCTGACCGGAGTGAGACGTTCAATTCCCGTAAGACTTCTTTGCGCCAGCCTGAGAGTCTGAAAACACGTCACACCAGGTGCATGAGAGATGGAAACCTGGGATATTCAGTCGAATCAGATCAAATATGACGCTAAGTTAGTACTAAGTTAAAATATGTTCCGGACTTGTAACATGCACCCATGATTTGGAACAGTCAGCAGGCTGTCTCTGGCCACGCCCCCTACACTCGGTCCGGCCCCTGGCTTTTCCTGAATTCTAATTTCTTTACATAAACATTGACTTCATTGATATTGTTATTGATTTATCGACAGACCATCATACGTTTTAGACGTTATAATAACAACACTCTATTGATCCCCAAAGAGAGAAATTCTCTCCTTGCCTGCCCCCTCTTACTGTCCATGATACACAAGCACATATGTAGAAAAACGTCAGCTTGGAAGCCAAGGCTGGACTTAACCTACTCCTTAGGGTTCAACCGGTAACTGCCCCATGGCCGAGCGGTCTCAAGCCTCCTGCGCAGCGAAAATGGCCTTTCAAAGTAAGGGGTATTCTGTTCTCCGAAGTAAGGCGTGGGTTCGAATCCAACCTCCGACAAAAGTTCTTCAATCGCTACAGCAGAATTTGAGCAACTGCTGGGCTTTAATTGCTTTGTTTTATTTTTGCGTTTCAGGCAAAACTACATAACACTTAAAGACACTACGGGCATGTAAATGGAGAACGAAATTATAGTTATACCGAATCTCCTACACACAATACCAAGGTTACCAACTTTGGTCAGCTGACCGGAGTGAGACGTTCAATTCCCGTAAGACTTCTTTGCGCCAGCCTGAGAGTCTGAAAACACGTCACACCAGGTGCATGAGAGATGGAAACCTGGGATATTCAGTCGAATCAGATCAAATATGACGCTAAGTTAGTACTAAGTTAAAATATGTTCCGGACTTGTAACATGCACCCATGACTTGGAACAGTCAGCAGGCTGTCTCTGGCCACGCCCCCTACACTCGGTCCGGCCCCTGGCTTTTCCTGAATTCTGATTTCTTTACATAAACATTGACTTCATTGATATTGTTATTGATTTATCGACAGACCATCATACGTTTTAGACGTTATAATAACAACACTCTATTGATCCCCAAAAGAGAGAAATTCTCTCCTTGCCTGCCCCCTCTTACTGTCCATGATACACAAGCACATATGTAGAAAAATGTCAGCTTGGAAGCCAAGGCTGGACTTAACCTACTCCTTAGGGTTCAACCGGTAACTGCCCCATGGCCGAGCGGTCTCAAGCCTCCTGCGCAGCGAAAATGGCCTTTCAAAGTAAGGGGTATTCTGTTCTCCGAAGTAAGGCGTGGGTTCGAATCCAACCTCCGACAAAAGTTCTTCAATCGCTACAGCAGAATTTGAGCAACTGCTTGGCTTTAATTGCTTTGTTTTATTTTTGCGTTTCAGGCAAAACTACATAACACTTAAAGACACTACGGGCATGTAAATGGAGAACGAAATTATAGTTATACCGAATCTCCTACACACAATACCAAGGTTACCAACTTTGGTCAGCTGACCGGAGTCAGACGTTCAATTCCCGTAAGACTTCTTTGCGCCAGCCTGAGAGTCTGAAAACACGTCACACCAGGTGCATGAGAGATGGAAACCTGGGATATTCAGTCGAATCAGATCAAATATGACGCTAAGTTAGTACTAAGTTAAAATATGTTCCGGACTTGTAACATGCACCCATGATTTGGAACAGTCAGCAAGCTGTCTCTGGCCACGCCCCCTACACTCGGTCCGGCCCCTGGCTTTTCCTGAATTCTGATTTCTTTACATAAACATTGACTTCATTGATATTGTTATTGATTTATCGACAGACCATCATACGTTTTAGACGTTATAATAACAACACTCTATTGATCCCCAAAGAGAGAAATTCTCTCCTTGCCTGCCCCCTCTTACTGTCCATGATACACAAGCACATATGTAGAAAAATGTCAGCTTGGAAGCCAAGGCTGGACTTAACCTACTCCTTAGGGTTCAACCGGTAACTGCCCCATGGCCGAGCGGTCTCAAGCCTCCTGCGCAGCGAAAATGGCCTTTCAAAGTAAGGGGTATTCTGTTCTCCGAAGTAAGGCGTGGGTTCGAATCCAACCTCCGACAAAAGTTCTTCAATCGCTACAGCAGAATTTGAGCAACTGCTTGGCTTTAATTGCTTTGTTTTATTTTTGCGTTTCAGGCAAAACTACATAACACTTAAAGACACTACGGGCATGTAAATGGAGAACGAAATTATAGTTATACCGAATCTCCTACACACAATACCAAGGTTACCAACTTTGGTCAGCTGACCGGAGTCAGACGTTCAATTCCCGTAAGACTTCTTTGCGCCAGCCTGAGAGTCTGAAAACACGTCACACCAGGTGCATGAGAGATGGAAACCTGGGATATTCAGTCGAATCAGATCAAATATGACGCTAAGTTAGTACTAAGTTAAAATATGTTCCGGACTTGTAACATGCACCCATGATTTGGAACAGTCAGCAGGCTGTCTCTGGCCACGCCCCCTACACTCGGTCCGGCCCCTGGCTTTTCCTGAATTCTGATTTCTTTACATAAACATTGACTTCATTGATATTGTTATTGATTTATCGACAGACCATCATACGTTTTAGACGTTATAATAACAACACTCTATTGATCCCCAAAGAGAGAAATTCTCTCCTTGCCTGCCCCCTCTTACTGTGCATGATACACAAGCACATATGTAGAAAAACGTCAGCTTGGAAGCCAAGGCTGGACTTAACCTACTCCTTAGGGTTCAACCGGTAACTGCCCCATGGCCGAGCGGTCTCAAGCCTCCTGCGCAGCGAAAATGGCCTTTCAAAGTAAGGGGTATTCTGTTCTCCGAAGTAAGGCGTGGGTTCGAATCCAACCTCCGACAAAAGTTCTTCAATCGCTACAGCAGAATTTGAGCAACTGCTTGGCTTTAATTGCTTTGTTTTATTTTTGCGTTTCAGGCAAAACTACATAACACTTAAAGACACTACGGGCATGTAAATGGAGAACGAAATTATAGTTATACCGAATCTCCTACACACAATACCAAGGTTACCAACTTTGGTCAGCTGACCGGAGTGAGACGTTCAATTCCCGTAAAACTTCTTTGCGCCAGCCTGAGAGTCTGAAAACACGTCACACCAGGTGCATGAGAGATGGAAACCTGGGATATTCAGTCGAATCAGATCAAATATGACGCTAAGTTAGTACTAAGTTAAAATATGTTCCGGACTTGTAACATGCACCCATGATTTGGAACAGTCAGCAGGCTGTCTCTGGCCACGCCCCCTACACTCGGTCCGGCCCCTGGCTTTTCCTGAATTCTGATTTCTTTACATAAACATTGACTTCATTGATATTGTTATTGATTTATCGACAGACCATCATACGTTTTAGACGTTATAATAACAACACTCTATTGATCCCCAAAGAGAGAAATTCTCTCCTTGCCTGCCCCCTCTTACTGTCCATGATACACAAGCACATATGTAGAAAAATGTCAGCTTGGAAGCCAAGGCTGGACTTAACCTACTCCTTAGGGTTCAACCGGTAACTGCCCCATGGCCGAGCGGTCTCAAGCCTCCTGCGCAGCGAAAATGGCCTTTCAAAGTAAGGGGTATTCTGTTCTCCGAAGTAAGGCGTGGGTTCGAATCCAACCTCCGACAAAAGTTCTTCAATCGCTACAGCAGAATTTGAGCAACTGCTTGGCTTTAATTGCTTTGTTTTATTTTTGCGTTTCAGGCAAAACTACATAACACTTAAAGACACTACGGGCATGTAAATGGAGAACGAAATTATAGTTATACCGAATCTCCTACACACAATACCAAGGTTACCAACTTTGGTCAGCTGACCGGAGTCAGACGTTCAATTCCCGTAAGACTTCTTTGCGCCAGCCTGAGAGTCTGAAAACACGTCACACCAGGTGCATGAGAGATGGAAACCTGGGATATTCAGTCGAATCAGATCAAATATGACGCTAAGTTAGTACTAAGTTAAAATATGTTCCGGACTTGTAACATGCACCCATGATTTGGAACAGTCAGCAGGCTGTCTCTGGCCACGCCCCCTACACTCGGTCCGGCCCCTGGCTTTTCCTGAATTCTGATTTCTTTACATAAACATTGACTTCATTGATATTGTTATTGATTTATCGACAGACCATCATACGTTTTAGACGTTATAATAACAACACTCTATTGATCCCCAAAGAGAGAAATTCTCTCCTTGCCTGCCCCCTCTTACTGTCCATGATACACAAGCACATATGTAGAAAAATGTCAGATTGGAAGCCAAGGCTGGACTTAACCTACTCCTTAGGGTTCAACCGGTAACTGCCCCATGGCCGAGCGGTCTCAAGCCTCCTGCGCAGCGAAAATGGCCTTTCAAAGTAAGGGGTATTCTGTTCTCCGAAGTAAGGCGTGGGTTCGAATCCAACCTCCGACAAAAGTTCTTCAATCGCTACAGCAGAATTTGAGCAACTGCTTGGCTTTAATTGCTTTGTTTTATTTTTGCGTTTCAGGCAAAACTACATAACACTTAAAGACACTACGGGCATGTAAATGGAGAACGAAATTATAGTTATACCGAATCTCCTACACACAATACCAAGGTTACCAACTTTGGTCAGCTGACCGGAGTGAGACGTTCAATTCCCGTAAGACTTCTTTGCGCCAGCCTGAGAGTCTGAAAACACGTCACACCAGGTGCATGAGAGATGGAAACCTGGGATATTCAGTCGAATCAGATCAAATATGACGCTAAGTTAGTACTAAGTTAAAATATGTTCCGGACTTGTAACATGCACCCATGATTTGGAACAGTCAGCAGGCTGTCTCTGGCCACGCCCCCTACACTCGGTCCGGCCCCTGGCTTTTCCTGAATTCTGATTTCTTTACATAAACATTGACTTCATTGATATTGTTATTGATTTATCGACAGACCATCATACGTTTTAGACGTTATAATAACAACACTCTATTGATCCCCAAAGAGAGAAATTCTCTCCTTGCCTGCCCCCTCTTACTGTCCATGATACACAAGCACATATGTAGAAAAACGTCAGCTTGGAAGCCAAGGCTGGACTTAACCTACTCCTTAGGGTTCAACCGGTAACTGCCCCATGGCCGAGCGGTCTCAAGCCTCCTGCGCAGCGAAAATGGCCTTTCAAAGTAAGGGGTATTCTGTTCTCCGAAGTAAGGCGTGGGTTCGAATCCAACCTCCGACAAAAGTTCTTCAATCGCTACAGCAGAATTTGAGCAACTGCTTGGCTTTAATTGCTTTGTTTTATTTTTGCGTTTCAGGCAAAACTACATAACACTTAAAGACACTACGGGCATGTAAATGGAGAACGAAATTATAGTTATACCGAATCTCCTACACACAATACCAAGGTTACCAACTTTGGTCAGCTGACCGGAGTGAGACGTTCAATTCCCGTAAGACTTCTTTGCGCCAGCCTGAGAGTCTGAAAACACGTCACACCAGGTGCATGAGAGATGGAAACCTGGGATATTCAGTCGAATCAGATCAAATATGACGCTAAGTTAGTACTAAGTTAAAATATGTTCCGGACTTGTAACATGCACCCATGATTTGGAACAGTCAGCAGGCTGTCTCTGGCCACGCCCCCTACACTAGGTCCGGCCCCTGGCTTTTCCTGAATTCTGATTTCTTTACATAAACATTGACTTCATTGATATTGTTATTGATTTATCGACAGACCATCATACGTTTTAGACGTTATAATAACAACACTCTATTGATCCCCAAAGAGAGAAATTCTCTCCTTGCCTGCCCCCTCTTACTGTCCATGATACACAAGCACATATGTAGAAAAACGTCAGCTTGGAAGCCAAGGCTGGACTTAACCTACTCCTTAGGGTTCAACCGGTAACTGCCCCATGGCCGAGCGGTCTCAAGCCTCCTGCGCAGCGAAAATGGCCTTTCAAAGTAAGGGGTATTCTGTTCTCCGAAGTAAGGCGTGGGTTCGAATCCAACCTCCGACAAAAGTTCTTCAATCGCTACAGCAGAATTTGAGCAACTGCTTGGCTTTAATTGCTTTGTTTTATTTTTGCGTTTCAGGCAAAACTACATAACACTTAAAGACACTACGGGCATGTAAATGGAGAACGAAATTATAGTTATACCGAATCTCCTACACACAATACCAAGGTTACCAACTTTGGTCAGCTGACCGGAGTCAGACGTTCAATTCCCGTAAGACTTCTTTGCGCCAGCCTGAGAGTCTGAAAACACGTCACACCAGGTGCATGAGAGATGGAAACCTGGGATATTCAGTCGAATCAGATCAAATATGACGCTAAGTTAGTACTAAGTTAAAATATGTTCCGGACTTGTAACATGCACCCATGATTTGGAACAGTCAGCAGGGGGGGGGGGAGGGATTATCTGCTCCCTGCATTTAAAAGTGCATAACAGAATTACATGACAGTGAGCGCAGGGGCAGGTAGACAGTTTTCTGCTTGTTGAAATAATATCAGAGGAAGCAGTTCATAATGAACATCATACAGAATACAGGAAGTCCCCAGAATAGAAGATCCATCCTAAGTCAGTCTTAAAGTCAAATTTATTGGTGTGAGAAGAGTAATACTACAGAACATTATAGTACAGTAATATTAAAAATAACTGCATACAGTACTGTACCTCAAGCCCACGAAAGAATAAAGCAGGGTGATGTTTTCATGAGCATCATAAAGTAATGCATATGTTTGATATTAAAAATAGTTTTAAACTAAATTAGTATGATAGGATCTATGGCCATCTGCTTTTAAATGCAAAATATCTTAGCTACATCAAGTCAGTCGAATATTCTTAACCAGCAGACTGTCTGTACATATGCAGATGGCTCCCTGCTGCCACCTGTAGGGCATCCACGGGCATATTTTCTTAAAAACCAGCCAGCCAGTTTATAAATGGAACTCAGTGGCAGACTGCTTAGTGAACTGCTGTGATCTTCAGTTCAATTACATGAACTTTCTTTAAGAATCTAAAAAAAGACATACTTTTGCAATGGTGTACAATGCAGATATTACCTAAATTGTTAATTTTGACCAACAATACACAAGGTTAAAGAAACAGCAGTAACAACCCCACGTATGAGAGTCTAATATGGGCAAATAACGTCACAGGTTTTAAAGATTCTGCAGCAAATTGTGATTCAATTTAAAAGTACAATAAACAAAGTTTCATGATGGAAAAAAAACAAAGAAATAGCCATGGGTGTCACGGGAACGCTAGCGATCGCGGGTAGAGCGGCGATCGTGCGAGGCGAACGGGCAAAAAGGATGCAGGCAGGCGGAAATCGGGGATTAACGAGGGTTTAATATACGAACTGGGAGCAGGAGACATGTAACGCCGACTAACATCAATGACAGACAAAGCAAACAGGGGAGACCAGGACTTAAATACACCAGACTGAATGACAGCAAACGGAAACAGCTGGGTACAATTCGGGAAACACACGTGGGTAATCAGGGGGCGTGGCACACACGAGGAGCGGACGAGCCGGGCATGACAGAACCCCCCCCCAAAGGCACGCTACTCCGGGCGCGCCAAGGAAGGGGGCGACGGACGGGACGAGGCAAAACAGGACCTGAAAAACAAGAACAGAATCAACGCAGGACAGGGAACAGGACCGAGGCACAAAACAGAGCGAGGGACAAGACAAAAGACAAAACCTGACAGAGGGTCGGGAAGGCAGACAGGCAAACCAGGAAGGGAGACACAGAAGGAACGGGCGGAACAAAGGGGCCAGGAGTGCAAGGCGGGTACACCGGGGCACAAGGAACAGAGACGGGCGGAACGAAAGGGCGAGCAGAAAACAGAGGGGCAGAGACAGGCGGGACAAAGTCAGGGGCGTAGGGAGACAAGGAGGGGGAACTAGGGGAAGCCCGAGGGAGCCCCAGCGGGCGACAGGAGGCAGCCGGAGGGGCCGCAGGCGGCCGGGAGGCCGGAGCCGGAGGGGACCCCGGAGGGGCCGAGGAGACAGGGCGAGGGACCCGCGGAGGGGCCAGGGAGGGAGCAGGAGGGAGCACCAGGGAAGGGGACGAGGGAGCAGGAGGGGCCCACGGCGAAGGCCCGGAGGAGGGGGGAGCCGCAGCAGGCGGCGATGTCCGGGGGAGGGCCGGAGGTAGGGGCCCCGCAGGCGACCGAGGAGCCGCCGTCGGGGAACCCCCAGGCGACCGACCAGGACCCGGAGAGGGGAGCGAGGCAGGGCGACGAGGCACCGGAGAGGGACCCGCAGGCGACAGCCGACCCGGAGGGCCAGGACCCGCAGGCGCCAACCGAGCCCCAGCGCAGGCGAGGCAGGGCGAGCCAGGGGGCAGGGCGGGCGGGACCCCAGCCCTGCGTCTGTGTCCCCGCCCCTTACGGGACACGGACATCACGCCCCTCGGTCGGGGCCGAGGACGCCGAGGCAAGGGCAGAGGAGTCACAGGAGCGGGGCCAGGGACAGGAGCGGGGCCAGGGACAGGAGCGGGGCCAGGGACAGGAGCCGGAACAGGGTCAGCAGGCGGAGGGGGCGCCTCGGGAGCTGCTGCAGCGCGGTCAGGGGGCGCCTCGGGAGCTGCTGCAGCGCGGTCAGGGGGCGCCTCGGGAGCTGCTGCAGCGCGGTCAGGGGGCGCCTCGGGAGCTGCTGCAGCGCGGTCAGGGGGCGCCTCGGGAGCTGCTGCAGCGCGGTCAGGGGGCGCCTCGGGAGCTGCTGCAGCGCGGTCAGGGGGCGCCTCGGGAGCTGCTGCAGCGCGGTCAGGGGGCGCCTCGGGAGCTGCTGCAGCGCGGTCAGGAACAGGAGCGCGGTCAGGAACAGGAGCGCGGTCAGGAACAGGAGCGCGGTCAGGAACAGGAGCGCGGTCAGGAACAGGAGCGCGGTCAGGAACAGGAGCTGGCTGCAGTGGGGGCGCCTGCCCGGGAGCTGCAGGTTGCTGCAGTGGGGGCGCCTGTCCGGGAGCTGCAGCAGGCGGCTGCAGAGGGGGCGCCTCTGCAGGAACTGGAGCGCGGTCAGGAACTAGAGCGCGGTCAGGAACAGGAGGTGGCTGCAGTGGGGGCGCCGACCCGGGAGCTGCAGCAGGCGGCTGCAGAGGGGGCGCCTGCCCTGGAGCTGCAGCAGGCGGCTGCAGAGGGGGCGCCTCTGCAGGAACTAGAGCGCGGTCAGGAACTGGAGCTGGCTGCAGAGGGGGCGCCTCTGCAGGAACTGGAGCGCGGTCAGGAACTGGAGCGCGGTCAGGAACTGGAGCGCGGTCAGGAACAGGAGCGCGGTCAGGAACAGGAGGTGGCTGCAGTGGGGGCGCCGGCCCGGGAGCTGCAGCAGGCGGCTGCAGAGGGGGCGCCTGCCCTGGAGCTGCAGCAGGCGGCTGCAGAGGGGGCGCCTGCCCTGGAGCTGCAGCAGGCGGCTGCAGAGGGGGCGCCTCTGCAGGAACTAGAGCGCGGTCAGGAACAGGAGCGCTGACGGGAGCTGCAGCAGGCGGCTGCAGAGGGGGCGCCGGCCCGGGAGCTGCAGCAGGCGGCTGCAGAAGGGGCGCCTCTGCAGGAACTGCAGGTGGCTGCAGTGGGGGCGCCTGCCCTGGAGCTGCAGGTGGCTGCAGTGGGGGCGCCTGCCCTGGAGCTGCAGGTGGCTGCAGTGGGGGCGCCTGCCCTGGAGCTGCAGGTGGCTGCAGTGGGGGCGCCTGCCCTGGAGCTGCAGGTTGCTGCAGTGGGGGCGCCTGCCCTGGAGCTGCAGGTTGCTGCAGTGGGGGCGCCTGCCCGGGTGCTGCAGGCGTTCTCCGGAGTTGGATTAGCCTCCGGAGGTCCTCAGCCATTTTCTCCAGATCTGAAAAAGGGGAGTCTGGAGTAAAGGAGTCGAAGTCCTGCCCCAGCTGTGCGGCGAGTCTTTGCCCCTCCAGGGGGGCCTGTGGGGCCGGTTCTCCCATCACCCTAAAATAAAGCCCCTGGAGGGTGAAGTATCGGTCAGCTAGGACCGCGGGTGGCGGCGGCAGCGAAGACGGCTGCGCAGGCGGCGGCGACCGCACGGGAGCGGGGTCCTCGGGCGGCGGCGGCAGCGAAGGCGGCTGCGCAGGCGGCGGCGACCGCACGGGAGCGGGGTCCGCCGGCAATGACGGAGGGAGGTCCTCCGTACTGGCGATCGCCGTTCTCCTCCGTCTCCCTCGCTGGCGCCTGGCGGTTGCGGGAGGCGGCGCGATGTCCGTGAAAACGGACGGTGGAAGAAAGGCTTCCGGCTCCGGGTAGTGGAAGGGCTCCTCGTCCTCGTCCTCACTTGAGAGCCAGTACTTCCACGCAGGATCGGGGACGCGTGTGGTCGGCCCCCGGGCTGGAGGTAGGGCAGGTACCTCCCTCTCGTCCTCCGCCGGAAGCCAAAGCCTGGAGAGCGAGCAGGCGCCGAGAGAGATCGGCTCTTGTGGGAGCCTCTTCCTCCCTCTCCGCTTCTTTTTGTGGTCTGTCATTCTGTCACGGGAACGCTAGCGATCGCGGGTAGAGCGGCGATCGTGCGAGGCGAACGGGCAAAAAGGATGCAGGCAGGCGGAAATCGGGGATTAACGAGGGTTTAATATACGAACTGGGAGCAGGAGACATGTAACGCCGACTAACATCAATGACAGACAAAGCAAACAGGGGAGACCAGGACTTAAATACACCAGACTGAATGACAGCAAACGGAAACAGCTGGGTACAATTCGGGAAACACACGTGGGTAATCAGGGGGCGTGGCACACACGAGGAGCGGACGAGCCGGGCATGACAATGGGTTTCTAAATACAATAACATTTTAATATTTAAAATTTGCACAAAAAAAAAAACCCTAAAAAACTGTCCATTTCCTATGACATGTTTTTCCCCCAGTTACAACACTCCCAATGTTGTGTAAATTACTGTACATCATACTCTTCAAAGCAATATATGCACAAGTACCACACAACTAAATATACTGCAGAAATCAGGCATAAGAGAGACAACTTGTGGCAGTCAACGGCAGACATCAGGTGGGTCACATGACACTCAGTCATCAACAATGTCCAGAAGGCAGCTTAGCTTCAGCTCACATGCGAGCTCCTCCTCCCGGCTTGCAGAGATCAGCTGCTCCAGCTCCTGTAGACGCCTCGCCATAGAACTGGCAGCTCCCCTGGCCTGGTCACTGCGGACACTGCGCTCCTTCTGCTACAAAAATGGGCACAGAAACAGTCTCAACTGATGAGCACAGGGTACTTGGAGTCTTAAAATGTGAGCAACTGTGTAGCACAGGGTCAATACCAGGGCAAGTGCAGGTGGGGCAGCCATCTTTGGGGAGGGCACTACGATCTCCGGTACAGACAGTAACGAAGAAGGCAAGAAAAGTGGTGAGGAGGAAGAGGAAGGGCCCAGGGACTCGACGTCAAGCCAGGTACGCAGCTGGTCCTCGAACCTGCAGATCCAAGTCAAACAGGAAATGGCTCAATGTTTATGCCACAACTCACATGAGAGAGTACACGTGTGTAGCATGTCTGTTCTCTGTCAGACCTGCGGCTCTGTTCTTTCTCCTCCTCAATGCGAGCCAGGAGGTCCTGGGGGCTGGAGGCAGCATCCAAAACAGGGGCAACACCGGATCCGGACTCAGGGTCCTCAACCATGCTGTGAAACAGCTTCTGTTGAAGACGTGGCCTGGCCAGTCGAGGATGAGGCCACATGCTCTGGTGACACCTGCAATGGCAGAGACTTTGGATAAGAAGCCAGTATTGTACACCACTCTTGGGGATATGAGCAAGACTGGAAGCTGATGGCTTTCCCTCTTCTTCCATTTAATAGTAAATAATATTCATTAAATCTGCAGGTCACTGTTAACAGTCTATCTGGAATGTGTTAGATTTACATGGCTGGCTGGCTCTTACCCTGCCTTCCCCTGCTGCTTGTCCCTGTGCGTCTGCTTTACGGCATCCACCCAGCAGGACGGCGGTATGAAGCCCTGCAGCCCATCGCTCAGGAAATACACCGGGATTTCTCCGTCGTCACTGATGACATCTGAAGATGGTGGGATAGGTTCACACCTGCATGGCATCCCCAGTAGGCCCCCCCAAACGTCAGACCCACCCCACCCCCCTCACCTTCACTCACGGGGCACCCAGGAGGGTTCCAGTCCAGGAGTTGGTGCTCTACACAGAGCATGACAATTTCGTCCCAGGGCACCTCCCAGAAAGTGGGCTCCTTGTCCGGCCCCCCACCTCGGCCCACACAGTCCTGACGCAGCCTCTCCAAAAGGTTCTCCAACTGGGACATAAGGAGTGGCTGGCTGTGGCGGGACCATGGGATTTGAGATACGTACTGGAAGATGGAGGCAACCAGCTGGCTCCAAGGAGCTGGGTGGGGGGAGCGGTGGCAGCAGCAGAAATTTAAGGAAACAGACTAAGAAGCAGCCACTTAGCAAGAAATCCGAATTCCGAATCTGAGGCATGGACATACCCCCCACGGCTGGCAGCGGCCAGTCGGGCAGCCGCAGGCTCAGGACTGCCCCCTGGAGCCACTCCAGGTGCTCAGCCGAGTTCCAGAGCAGATGTGGTAGGCAGTCACCACCCCCTGGCACCGAGAACTCTGCCACGGGCCAGGAGAGGCCAGCCAGACTCGGGGACGACACAAGGCCAGCCAAGAAAGCCAGGACAGTGTTGTAGAGGCCGATGACGGGTGCAGGGCCCTGGGAGGGCAGTCCCGCCATGTCACGGTCCCTCCGATCACGGTGAAGCCTACCAGCAAACTCACGGCAGAGCCCGGCCTCCACAACCTGCACCAACGTCTGCGAGACGAGCCGGGCTGGTGCCGTGGAGCGGGCAGCGAGCCACCTGACGGCATGGCGGATCTGCGGGGATACGGGGGTGATAGTCAATGGGATGGTTCAATCTTACCGAGGCCAGCGACAACATGCACACTCACCTGCTCGGATCCTTGGGGTTCGTTCGTGGTCTCGGGGATATGGACGAACATGTACTCTGAAATCAAACCTTCCTCAATGAGTGTCTGAAGCATCAGGTCTTACAGGGAAAGGAAACCGATGGTCAGACAGGAGGAACAAACCAACTGTATTAGCTCTGCATACGTAAACATAGCCTCAAGAGAAATGCTATAAGTAAAGTAAGCGAATCCCACGCGACACCTGTTGTCATAGACACGGTTAGTGTCACACCTTCCTCTAGCCGTTCATCGCTGGCCCTGTGCCCAGCCTGCCCTGGGACCACCACCACCACCAGAGGAAGGGCCTGTGGCCAGGCATTAGCCTGCTGGATCTGCCGGAGCTGCAGCAGGGCGGATAACAGGAAGATGTCCCCGTCTTCCTCATCAGCCCCGGGACTGACTGCCGAGGGCAGCAGCATCAGCAGGGCGCCCATGCCCATCAGCCCCTTCCGCTTCTCCAATGCCAACTGGCCTTCCTCGCTGAGGGGCCCGCGGGCCACCTGACCCACAGTGAGAAACATGGCCTCACTTCCTGCACTTGCACCCTTCGCAAACATCTGTGTTACCACAGGACCTGCTAATATCACATAGTGCCAGACTATGCTAGGCTATGTTAAGCTATGCTAGACTAACATTAATGACAGAACATGCAACACAGGGGCATGAAGCCTGTCGATATTCATCGGCAAGTTCCCCCCTATCTGCCACACCTTCACACACACGTGCACTGTGTGCATGCGCTCCCCCACGCTCCGCAGGCCGCTGCTGATGCTCAAGGTTTGCATGTGTCCGTTGGGGACCATCTCCCTGTGTTCTTGCTTCTCCGAGTTACCGAATTTGGACTCCAGCCATTCTGTCAAAATCCTGCATCAGAGATGGGAGGGGGGCACAAATGTAAGCTCCAGGACCTCTAAACCCAACTAACACCCAATCCCTCCCCGAACGACACCCAGTTCCCCCACTTACTGGTTAGCAACACTGGCATCTCTTTCATGATCACTTGGCAACAAGAGGGCTGCCTTCCAGAAGATTGTGTCAGATGGGTTCGAGACGCTTGCTGCCACCAGACTGAGCAGGTCCAGTGGCCCCCACACAGATTCGCTGAAGTGGATGGAGATGTAGATGAGCACATGGAGAGTGATGGATGGCTAACAGCTACTCTACAGTAGCACCATACCTCAGGAGCTGCTGGTAGAACAAGTGGACCTTCATCTGATGCTCGGTTTCCCTTCGCATCTTCGCCAACCTGCAGAAGGCAGCAGAGTGTCAGCATCGGTACACTTAACACTACAGCAAATCAATGGCCAGCAAAATAAACGGACAGGACGGAAGTCATTTTGGGAAGTACTGTCTAATTCAGCAGAGGTGCCCCGATCCAATATTCAAGATACCTAATCAGACGGATCGGACATCGGCCACATGTGACCGATCCATGTTCAATAATTATTTAGTTATTGCCAGTCTATTTCTTCTTATACTGAGTGGTACAATCAAATCGCACAACAGCTTTCCCCCCTTTTTTATTTTTTGTGGCATTCAAGCTGAACGTTAACGCTTCCTCGGTTTTTTGACACTCAGTGTGTGTGAGTGCAGTGACTTCCCCTGCTATGACGTCATGTGCATGTCCTTTGTAGTGGAAGGATCAGGTGATGGTAGCAAATGCAACTTGCATGCTTGCGAAGCAAACTAACATGTCTAAAACCTGGAAGAATTTTATGCTTGAAACAACCAGTAGCACAGCGATTTGCGATCTTTGTAAAAACAAAGTAACATTCAGTGGAAAATCCCACTAATAGTGCACTCAATTAAGGCAATGCAAGTAATATGAAAAAAAGCGATGGATTTGGAAGCCAGCTTGGGCTGTTTTGCGCACTCGCTATAGCTTGATACATGAGGTGCTGCTATCACAGTGAAAAGTGACGCATGCCACTTGGGTGTACTTGTGAAGATATTCAAACAACTGCAAAATGTCTCAAAAATGCTCAATACAAGATGCACAAAAGAGGTGGAACAGTATCTTATGTATGTTTCTTGTGGGCTAATTAAAACTTCTTTTCCATTTGTATTTACTAGCTTGGAAAAAAAAAAAAGAGCTTTGGTACTGGATCATACTCATAATCAGCCAATACCTTATGTTCAGGTATCAGGATTATATTGGCACTGAAAAAGTGGGATCGGTGCACCTCTATTATGAATATTATGTCAGCATTATTATGCTGTGAGAGAGATGTACCTGGTGCAGGAAACAGAGAGGTCCCCAGCGTGCCCCAGGTTGACCACGCCCCGGGCCAGCCTGTCCAGGCAGGGTGAGGGGGGGGCACTGGGGGCCAAGGCCTGCAGCCTGAAGCGGGGGTCCACACAGCCAGGGGCAGCAGGAAAATCACGCATCTGTCGCTTCAGCTGCCTGCGCACGGCCACCACATCACGCCACCTGCAACACATGCACAGGGTGAAGCCCGGTTGTCGCCGAGCATGTGGGCAAAATATCTGGTCCCCTTACCACTGCCCCTTACCTTTTGATGAACCTGCGTATACTCAGAAGCTCTGCTTCCAGGACGTCTTGGGCCAGCAGGGTGAGCTCACCACACAGCGTCTCCTCCAGCAGTACCTCACACACGTCTTGTGAGCTGCGAGCCACACATTCTGCCTGCTCTTCTTGGGCACGCCTGGCACGAAGGGGCATGCGTTCAGCCTATATACAGTTATCTGAACACTCTCTATGACCTCTGATCCCCCTTGGCTCACCAGTACCTGATCTCTGTTGAGGCAGTCTCCACGATGCAGTCGCGCAGCACCTCCTGTGTGATCTCGGCACACAGTGTCTTGCTGAGCCGGGCCAGGAGCTCCTCGTGTTCCTGCTTTCTCCTGACAGAGACAGGCCCATCAGATGGCACATCCCCTCAAAATGCACCCACCCCTCCTCCCCAGCCCAGACAGGTGAGGCCTACCTGGCTTCCTCCATCCTGCGCTTCTCCTCAGCGATATGCTCCCTCTCTGCCTGGATCTCGGCAGCAGAAACCTCCCGCAGCATCTGCTCCACCACCTCACTCAGCACTGCCTCCACCTGGCCGTTGCACATGCTGCAACAACCCATCCACATCACCAAACTGGTGTTGGTTGAGTGTGACAACCCTCTAGAGGCCACTGCTCCCTATCTGGCTCACGCTCCTACCTGAGTGCAGCAGAGATGTACTCGGCTCCGGTGGCAGCCACGTCAGCCACCTCGGCCTGCACTACCTCCTCCAGCATGGCCTCTACCTCCGTGGCGATGTCCTGCAAGGGGGGGGGGGGGTTATTTGTCATTACTATGGCAATACCAACACACTGCTACTGGGTTGACACGCAGCAATGAGCAATCTATCACCTGCTCTGTGTAAACGGGCTCCGGTGGGGGAGGCGTAGGTGGGGCGACTGGTGGTGCCTCCGACGGAGATGCCCCAAGTGCTCCACTCTCCTCTCTACCAGGGAGGCCAGCTGACTCCGCTGGGTCGCTCGGCATCTTGGATCGGTGCTGGAGGGCCCGCGCATCCAGCTCAATGGGGGGCCTCTGAGGGGAGGCTGCTACAGCGTGGGCAGGAAAAATGACAAAATTACAATCAGAGGCCAGAAGGTGGACGAAGCGTAACAGTTAGCGGAAGGTGGAGTGCAGACGCACCAGCCCTGGGCACACTGCCTGCCTCCGCTGGCTGCCCATCCCCACGGTACTTGTTGCGGCTGTCAAAGCTGTTGACGGGTGTGTGTTGGGGTGGGTTGGGCAGTGGCGCGCCGTTGACCACTTGGCCCACCAGCACCTCCCGCTTCCTTGCGATGGCCACAGAGCGCTTTGGACGTGGCTGGATCTCAGGCTCCTGGTACGCTGTCCGGCTTAGCTCCACCATGCTAGGGGGAGGGCAGAGCTTCAATAAAATATACCACCCATCATAGATTAGCACCCCCATCAGAGATAAGCCACCCTGCCCCCAACACAAAAGGGACAACGAAGCACAGCCCAGCCTTACCCTGCATCGACCGCGAGCCCATACTGCAGCGCGAGGTCCGAAGCCTCGCCGGCATTCTGGAACATGAGCATCCGGACCAGGTCTTCGACCGGGAATGTGGTGGAACCACGGGAGCTGTAGGCCACATTCAGGGCCCGCAGAGCCTCACGGCGCACCTGTAGGGGGCACCAGAGCGGTCCAGGTAAGTGAGGTATTGGGGCTGATGAGGATGTAGGGAGCGGAGCAACGGCTCCCCCACCTGGTCGAAGTAGCGGTGCAAGATGCAACCAGCCAGATACGAGGCCACCTTGACCAGCTTGAAGAACCTCACGAAGTTGTTGCTGTTGACAGCGGCAAAGGCCTGGACGGCAAACTTCACCTCCGGAGAGTTTCGGAGCTCCGCCCGGAATTGCTGCACCTCCCTGCAGGTAGGGAGGGAATGAAATGTCAGCTGGAGAGGTGCCACGGTGACACGGGACACCGACTGCCGGCCAGCCACCCACCGGAGGATGTCTCCATCATTGAGCTTCAGGAGCACGCTGTACTGCCGAAACTCTGCCTCATGAGGGCAGTAGATGTTCTTGCTGGCCAGGTCCTGGTACATCTCCTTGAGGCTCTGCAGGCATTTGGTCAGGTTTTCATTGTTGATCTTAGCATCAAAGGACATCATGGGCTCCTGGCACAGGTGGTGTGCGCAGTGGATGTGGAAGCGGGCGCACTTTTCAATAAGGGACACCGTAAGCGGGTCGCACAGGTGCTGCTGAGTGATATCCTGCAGATGGCCCAGAAAAAGGATCAGGGCGAGGCCCGCAGGGCACAGGAATAATGAGACACGGACTAATGTTGCTCACCTTCCGGATACCTCGTGTGCGGTTCCACACAAAGTCATACCAGTCACGGTAGTTGTCCTCACCCTGGTCCATGACCTGGGTAACCAGGTAGTTCATGGTCATGTTCAGCACAGTAAGGGGCCGCAGTTCATGGGGGAGGGGCTCCTCCTGGTCAGCAGAGGACCTGCTGTACTCCTTAATGGCAGCAGTGTGGTCCACCTGCGTGGGGTGCAGAGGGTGATTTGCAGCCTGTGGTCTGTCAATTCATGGCGGGGAGGGGGAAGCATTAGGAAAGAGGGGCAGGGGTGGTGATACCTTCTCCGTGTTGGGGATGACCTCAAAAGAGCTCAGTTGGTTCCGGGTCTCCCTCATGTAACGCTCCTTCTCCGGACACATGTCAGGACACGTACCCACAAACACCTTGGACAGATCCAGGTCGGTCCTCTTGGGCCGAGCTGTGCCAGAGGAGACCGTGTCAGCTGGCGATTCACTTTGGGGTGGGAGGGGGGGGTGGCTCAGCAACGTGACCCTAGGGGGACCTACCCTGTCGCAGGATCTTGTCCCGCTGCTCTAGCAGACGATACTTCTCCTCTGCGGTTTCAGCTACCTGGCCAATCAGGTGGAAGAGGGGAGAGGGGAGGCTGCTGGCTAGATGTTCGGATTCGAGGCCGTCTGGGCTGGGCTCCATCTGCGGCTCACTCTCAAACTGCAGGGCCTTTGTCGCCAGGGGTTTCTTGGCTGGTGACCTGAGAGGGACAGACCAAAGGCTGAAGAGCTTCTAAAAGCTGGCAAAACCTGGGCTCCTTTGAACACCTGGCCAGTAGGGGGCATAGCAGCCAAAGAACTCAGTTTGACTTTAATGTCACGAATCCGAGCCTGAGGTAAAGAGTTTCATTACCAGATGACCTAACATAACTCAAGCTGCTTGGAAAAAAAACAAACAAAATGTATACATAATAAAAAACCAGAGTGATCCAGATTTTTTTTTTTTTTTAAAGAACTTGCATTGGGTTTCAAAAAGGTGATTTTCTTCCCTAACTTAATTTAATAAAGACCCGGCCATCTTATTGTAAAATTGAGTTATTTACTCTTTCGGTAAGAGAATGATTTAAAGACAAGATTACCCTCTGGATAGGGATGAGCTGGAGGACCAGCCGGAGGTGGATTTGGAGAGGGCTTTGCAGACAGGGGCTGACTCAAAGCCTCCTGCCTGGCTCTGAGGATCAGGGTCATCTGGAGGCCTTTGGCCCTTCTCTCCTGGACCTAAGAGACACACAGAACCAGTTCATCGAAACAGCTGACATGGGAATGAAAGGCTGCAACGAGTCACAAAGACCCCGCCCTGGCCTTGGCTCGATGCACAGATAGAGAGCACCGTAATAGTCACTCACTCTGCTTCTTCCTCTGCCAGAAGATGGTGAGCTCATGCCTGCGCAGCAGTTTGCCCTTCTTCTTGGCTTTGGCAGCAGAAGCCTGAAAGATACCAAAAGTCAGTGAGGAAAGCCCGGGAGATCATGGACGAGACCACAGCCTAATGAGTACAGCGACCAAGCCCCCCCCCCAAAGGTGTGCAAAGCCATTGCTCACATGGTCGTGGAAGTGCACTATGGCCAGGTTCTTCTGGGGCCTGCAGAAGATCCGCTGCACACGTCCGAACTGGCGGAAATGTTCCCCCAGGATGTCCTTGCTGTTAAGACTGGCTGGAATGTTCTTGCATTGGAGCACCATGGCTTCGGAGGGTGACATCCCCCCCAGGCTGTCTGTGCTGTCCAGGCGGCGGGCACGTCTCACTGTTGATGCTGCCTCAGTTTCGGGATCTGTGGCAAGTGTCACAGAGTTCAGTTTTTCAGACTATACTTGGCTTCGAACCCAATGTGCTTCTTCCTGGGAGTACTCACCCAACTCCTCCGCCCTCTCAAGGACCTCCCGGGTTGGGGCCTGTGACCTTGGCGGCGTTGAGGGTGAGTGGCTGGTGGTCGGTGCCATCGAACCCTGGTGCTCCGCCTCCCCCCAGTCTGGCTGTGGCTCCTCACTCCTCTTCGGCTCTCGCCGGGTCTGTAGGGCCGGTGTCTTCAGGATGCTGGTCAAGGCACTGCGAAAGATGCTGCTGACAGGCCCCCGGCCCCGGACCAGGGGCCTCTTGGGAGGGTGCCTGGGGGCGGAGTCAGCACCAACTTGGGGCTCCTCTGATAAATGCTCCACCATCTCCTCCTTCCGCTTGGTACCCTTAGCCGCTGCCTCCCCTGCATTCTCCCCCTCACCGCCCCCCCCCACGGACCTCACCAGACACAACCCCAGCGTCAGTCTTGGGTTTTAGCGGACCAAAGCTGACAGCACCAAACAGTGGCCGGGGCTCATGGAGGCTAGAGGCAGAGTACCTGGAGACAGAGGCGGCCTGGGAGGTCCCCCCACCCAGGCCACTGCCAGCACCAACGGAGGGTGCTGCTGGTTTCGAGAAGCTGAACTCCTGGGTGGTGCTGGGATGTGCATCTTTGGTGGGGAGGATGCTGCTGGACACTGCGATGGGCTGTGAGAAGCTAAAACCTAATGCTCCAGAAAGGAACTCAGAGGCAGCAGGAGCAGGCCCACTGCTGTCCATACTGGTAGCGGTGGTGCTGGATGGGCTGGAACCAAAAGACTCGGACACAGCCTGGGACACAGCCGGTTCAGGACTGGCGCTATAAATAGGTTTGAACACAGCTGCGTCTGACGGCTTGAAGCTGAACTCTGAGGTGCTAAATCCGCGGCCCTGAACGCTTCCAGGGGAGAATACCGAAGAAGACCCTGTGGACAACTGTCCGAATCGCAGTGGTTGACTAGACCCCGAGGAGGGGGGAACAGAGGAGGCGGAGATAGCGTTAGAGCCGCCGAAGCCGGGTGTGTGCTGAGCAAATCCGCCGGTCTGTCCGAAGGCAGAGGTCTGGGGAAAAGCCGAGTTCTGGTTAAAGACAGAGCTCTGACCGACCCCGGCCGGCTGCCCGAAGGAGGGCGGCGGGCCGAACCTGGTGTCGCTCTGTACAAACGACGGGGTCTGACTCCCAGAACCGGGCATGCCGAAGGTCGGGGCCTGTCCAGACGCCGTCCCGCCAGGCTGCCCGAAAAGGGATCCGGTCTGGCCGAAGGCAGACGATGTACTGAAGAGCGAGGTCTGGCCGGTGCCCTGGCCGAGGGCAGGCGGCTGCACGAAAGGGGCGTTCTGCTGGCCGAAGGAAAAGAGCCCCGAGGTCGGGGCGCGCGGAGACTGAAACGCTCCGCCTTGTGTTCTGCCGAAAAGCCCAGACGGATTCATTGTGTAAAAAGCCCAAAAATACGGCCTTCAAAAGTCGAAACAGAGTTCTTACAGCGCGGTAGATTTCGGCGTCCTTCGGCCTGGGAGATTATATCCGCGCCTGTGTCACATCTGCGGAAATATACAAACTGGCAGCTCCCCTGGCCTGGTCACTGCGGACACTGCGCTCCTTCTGCTACAAAAATGGGCACAGAAACAGTCTCAACTGATGAGCACAGGGTACTTGGGGTCTTAAAATGTGAGCAACTGTGTAGGCACAGGGTCAATACCAGGGCAAGTGCAGGTGGGGCAGCCATCTTTGGGGAGGGCACTACGATCTCCGGTACAGACAGTAACGAAGAAGGCAAGAAAAGTGGTGAGGAGGAAGAGGAAGGGCCCAGGGACTCGACGTCAAGCCAGGTACGCAGCTGGTCCTCGAACCTGCAGATCCAAGTCAAACAGGAAATGGCTCAATGTTTATGCCACAACTCACATGAGAGAGTACACGTGTGTAGCATGTCTGTTCTCTGTCAGACCTGCGGCTCTGTTCTTTCTCCTCCTCAATGCGAGCCAGGAGGTCCTGGGGGCTGGAGGCAGCATCCAAAACAGGGGCAACACCGGATCCGGACTCAGGGTCCTCAACCATGCTGTGAAACAGCTTCTGTTGAAGACGTGGCCTGGCCAGTCGAGGATGAGGCCACATGCTCTGGTGACACCTGCAATGGCAGAGACTTTGGATAAGAAGCCAGTATTGTACACCACTCTTGGGGATATGAGCAAGACTGGAAGCTGATGGCTTTCCCTCTTCTTCCATTTAATAGTAAATAATATTCATTAAATCTGCAGGTCACTGTTAACAGTCTATCTGGAATGTGTTAGATTTACATGGCTGGCTGGCTCTTACCCTGCCTTCCCCTGCTGCTTGTCCCTGTGCGTCTGCTTTACGGCATCCACCCAGCAGGACGGCGGTATGAAGCCCTGCAGCCCATCGCTCAGGAAATACACCGAGATTTCTCCGTCGTCACTGATGACATCTGAAGATGGTGGGATAGGTTCACACCTGCATGGCATCCCCAGTAGGCCCCCCCAAACGTCAGACCCACCCCACCCCCCTCACCTTCACTCACGGGGCACCCAGGAGGGTTCCAGTCCCGGAGTTGGTGCTCTACACAGAGCATGACAATTTCGTCCCAGGGCACCTCCCAGAAAGTGGGCTCCTTGTCCGGCCCCCCACCTCGGCCCACACAGTCCTGACGCAGCCTCTCCAAAAGGTTCTCCAACTGGGACATAAGGAGTGGCTGGCTGTGGCGGGACCATGGGATTTGAGATACGTACTGGAAGATGGAGGCAACCAGCTGGCTCCAAGGAGCTGGGTGGGGGGAGCGGTGGCAGCAGCAGAAATTTAAGGAAACAGACTAAGAAGCAGCCACTTAGCAAGAAGTCCGAATTCCGAATCTGAGGCATGGACATACCCCCCACGGTTGGCAGCGGCCAGTCGGGCAGCCGCAGGCTCAGGACTGCCCCCTGGAGCCACTCCAGGTGCTCAGCCGAGTTCCAGAGCAGATGTGGTAGGCAGTCACCACCCCCTGGCACCGAGAACTCTGCCACGGGCCAGGAGAGGCCAGCCAGACTCGGGGACGACACAAGGCCAGCCAAGAAAGCCAGGACAGTGTTGTAGAGGCCGATGACGGGTGCAGGGCCCTGGGAGGGCAGTCCCGCCATGTCACGGTCCCTCCGATCACGGTGAAGCCTACCAGCAAACTCGCGGCAGAGCCCGGCCTCCACAACCTGCACCAACGTCTGCGAGACGAGCCGGGCTGGTGCCGTGGAGCGGGCAGCGAGCCACCTGACGGCATGGCGGATCTGCGGGGAGACGGGGGTGATGGTCAATGGGATGGTTCAATCTTACCGAGGCCAGCGACAACATGCACACTCACCTGCTCGGATCCTTGGGGTTCGTTCGTGGTCTCGGGGATATGGACGAACATGTACTCTGAAATCAAACCTTCCTCAATGAGTGTCTGAAGCATCAGGTCTTACAGGGAAAGGAAACCGATGGTCAGACAGGAGGAACAAACCAACTGTATTAGCTCTGCATACGTAAACATAGCCTCAAGAGAAATGCTATAAGTAAAGTAAGCGAATCCCACGCGACACCTGTTGTCATAGACACGGTTAGTGTCACACCTTCCTCTAGCCGTTCATCGCTGGCCCTGTGCCCAGCCTGCCCTGGGACCACCACCACCAGAGGAAGGGCCTGTGGCCAGGCATTAGCCTGCTGGATCTGCCGGAGTTGCAGCAGGGCGGATAACAGGAAGATGTCCCCGTCTTCCTCATCAGCCCCGGGACTGACTGCCGAGGGCAGCAGCATCAGCAGGGCGCCCATGCCCATCAGCCCCTTCCGCTTCTCCAATGCCAACTGGCCTTCCTCGCTGAGGGGCCCGCGGGCCACCTGACCCACAGTGAGAAACATGGCCTCACTTCCTGCACTTGCACCCTTCGCAAACATCTGTGTTACCACAGGACCTGCTAATATCACATAGTGCCAGACTATGCTAGGCTATGTTAAGCTATGCTAGACTAACATTAATGACAGAACATGCAACACAGGGGCATGAAGCCTGTCGATATTCATCGGCAAGTTCCCCCCTATCTGCCACACCTTCACACACATGTGCACTGTGTGCATGCGCTCCCCCACGCTCCGCAGGCCGCTGCTGATGCTCAAGGTTTGCATGTGTCCGTTGGGGACCATCTCCCTGTGTTCTTGCTTCTCCGAGTTACCGAATTTGGACTCCAGCCATTCTGTCAAAATCCTGCATCAGAGATGGGAGGGGGGCACAAATGTAAGCTCCAGGACCTCTAAACCCAACTAACACCCAATCCCTCCCCGAACGACACCCAGTTCCCCCACTTACTGGTTAGCAACACTGGCATCTCTTTCATGATCACTTGGCAACAAGAGGGCTGCCTTCCAGAAGATTGTGTCAGATGGGTTCGAGACGCTTGCTGCCACCAGACTGAGCAGGTCCAGTGGCCCCCACACAGATTCGCTGAAGTGGATGGAGATGTAGATGAGCACATGGAGAGTGATGGATGGCTAACAGCTACTCTACAGTAGCACCATACCTCAGGAGCTGCTGGTAGAACAAGTGGACCTTCATCTGATGCTCGGTTTCCCTTCGCATCTTCGCCAACCTGCAGAAGGCAGCAGCACTGGTTGTCGCGTTGAATACAGCCGTCTATGGGAGCGAATGCGTCAACAGAGCCGCCATCTTGGGACGGGGTAGAGCTCCTTTTAAATGAATGAACGTCTATCAGGGACAAGCTGGCATTCAGAAATAAAGAACCATAAATGGGCAAATTTGAGAAGCGATTTTTATTGTCTTGGTTCATTATAAATGTCAGACATGTATTTACGACCGAGCCACGAGTAAATCGACAGAGAAGCGGGTTTTCTTAACACAGCCTACTTTTATGTTCAAAATGTAATGCACATATAGGTATTTTTTCATTCTTCCATTCGAAATAAACATACACTACTCTCCTACTACATGCAGAACAATGCAAATACAAAACACAACAAAAAAGGCCAGCAATGTTAGCTGAAAGACCCTGGTAATCTCCATGATAAGCCCCATTGCGTTACCACTCATGCATTTATGCAGGCCGGCCCGTGGCATTGGCAATATAGGCAAATGCTAAGGGCGCCATTCATCCAGGGGGTGCCACAAACGGAGGAAGAAAAAAGTGTAACATTCCACTATTCTTAAAGCTAGTTGGTATTAATGCGTCTTAATATGAAAAGAACAAGCCCACATGAATTTACCTGCTTAGCAAAGCCTATTAAGTAATAATAATAATAATGATGATGATGATGATGATGATACGTAACTTTCCTATGAGCCGCCCCCCCTTGTAACCTCCCTCAATAACGAACACAAGTTGATCTCTGATCACGGGCATTTATTCACATATCTATCCGGTCGAGCATGCCGTGAGAACTAGATAAAATAAAGCACATACATCAAAAAATGAATCAGTAAAAACACAGGCATTTTCCTAAAAATAACCAAACACAAACCTAAATAGGCTACAGCTTGCTCACGCCATTAACTTATGACTGCAGCTCATACAATAACTCCAATATCCATGAATATTGACGTTATAACTTAAAACACTTTCTCAGCCGCATAACAAATGCTGCACTTATAACTGAGCAAAACGAAAATGTTACCAGCAAAACTGACCAGACCTAAAC
Organism: Brienomyrus brachyistius; assembly: GCF_023856365.1. Classification (NCBI taxonomy): domain Eukaryota; kingdom Metazoa; phylum Chordata; class Actinopteri; order Osteoglossiformes; family Mormyridae; genus Brienomyrus; species Brienomyrus brachyistius. The sequence continues at coordinate 319,691 of NC_064554.1, forward strand.
CCAAACGCAACATTAGTTCCGCTATAGTTTCCCTACACCTGGGGGGGGGGGGGGGGGTGCCGGCGCTGATGCTCGCCTAGGGCGCCTCATCAGCTAGGACCGTTACTGCATTTAAGCATTTAGCAGACGCCTTTATCCAAAGCAACGGGCATTTGTATAGACTTGTAGAGAACTATAGTCAATGAACTGTACACAATACATTTTCCAGACAAGGAAAATACTTTATTATTTTTTTTACATTTACGGTAATATGAAAGATGAACATCCAGTTACCTCCTTTTTGGAAAAATAACTATAGACAGGGCAGGTCTATACACACAGGCATCTTGTATATATTTGTCAAGAACTGCAATATATACTGGTGTCAGTACAGAAGCTGTGTCTTTCCTGTGGGGTGGGGGTGGGAAGACAGAGGCTCTGTGTCTAGTATTTAGTATCCTTATAACAATACTATTTTACACAGTTTCTTCCTCAAACTGCTGGTCTGTAGTTGGAGAGTATGTACTTTTGCCACATGGTCTTCTCTCAACTTGTGAAAGCAAGACAAGTGAAATTAAATTGAAGCGATGGTTGCCAATGCCATCTTGAGTTTCAGCAATGTGATCACAAAGATTAAATATATCCTGAAAACCTACATCTGCTTTCACAACCCTGTTCAACAGAGACTGGATGTTGGAGGCTTGTCTGATGCACTGCTCAGCTGAGCCAATCGCCTTTAATTAATTTAATTAATTAAATTAAACTTAAGTTGCTTCAAAATATTGTTTTAGTTTTGTAATTGATGCAATTTAAGTTTTAACAATAGCAGTCAGTGGTCAGAGACTTTTGCACAGTGTCAGTAAAGTAGAACAAGTTTATCCACAATTTCTACAGATTCAAATGAAATAATAAATTGATCATAACTTACAACTTGGAAGCCATTCTTGAGAAGTTGTTCAACAAAAGATGAAATCTTCAACAGAATCTGGAGCTCTTGTCTCGCTGGAAGCAGAGGTAGAGTGACTTTACATGTGCAGGTCTCCTCTCCTTTGGCACCTTACAGGGTCCTCGTCACCCAGTTTAATTTGCGGTTTAGAAGCATTTTTTTTAAACATGTTGGGATTCAGTTGCAGCGCGCTGACTTTGTGTGTTTCGGGGCATATCTCAGGACGGCAGGATACCAAAATGGCGAAAAAAAAAGTTTACGTCATCAAAATGGCGCCCGTGATTCTCTTTGGGTCCTAATGACCCAGTATTCAAATTTAATGGGATTAGGAGCGGAGCCTGCATTCAACTACCATGAAAAAAAAAACAACTAAATACTAATCAGATATGAAACCAAAGCGCTATGGCAATGCAGAAGGGATGGGGCTAAAGGTATGAAAGAATGATAGCTAGTAATAAACAGCTAAACTTGTAATAAAAAGCAGGCTCCGAAAAGACAGCCCACTGTGAATACGCTCAGAGTCCTAAGGACCTAGGATTCAACTTACCTAGTATTTCGCCGAGCTGGGCCTCTCCAAACGCTAGCACCGTGCAAAACCCTTGCAGCACCGTGGAAGACTCTCTCACTCCAGCGGGGGCGGGTCCGTAAAGAGATCGGCTGCCGCTTTCGCCGAGCTGGGCCTTTCCAAACGCTCTCACCGTGCAAAAGCAATGTAGCACCGGAAAAGACGCATTCACTCCCGCGGGGGGGTCCTCTGGGCTCGACTGCTGCTTTCCCTGAGCTTCCCCAAACGCTGTGCCAAAAGCCTTGCAGCTTCTGAGCAGAAGCGTCCACTCCTGAACTGGGGGGAACAACGGGGGAGGGGGTTTCGGCGCTCATGCAGGAATATTTTGCGACTTTGCTTTTCATCTGGGATTTAGCTCTTTACATAGAAGGTAAACATTGTGCTCTGAAATATCCAGAATGATGCAAAATAGCAGCGAAATGTTTTTGTTTTGAAATGGGCTGGGGTGTTTGTATCCATTTAGTTTCGTTCTTTGCATTCCCCGTACACGTGATAGCTTTATGGCAGTAATTACTCTGGGCGCCTGCCTGTCTGGGTGGTCGGCTTCTTTTATCTTTTGTCAGTGACCAAATGGTGAGCTAGCAAGAGGTACTAAAAATAGCTTTACAGCAGGGAAGGACCAGGCACAGTTACTGAGCAGAAAACGGTCAAACGGTGGCAAAAAGCAACCAAATATATAATGGCATGCCCTTTTTATTTTCTTTTAATAAATTGTTTTTTAGAAGTCAGCATATTTTATACAACAAATTATGCATTTTGCATGACAAATTGCAGTTCAGAGTGTTTTCGAGGCTTTGGAATAAACAGTTACCCAAATGTCGGGAAAGCCCATTGAAATGAATGGGAAGCGAGAGGCATAAAGCACTTTGAGGGGCTTGCGCAGTTACTTGGAGCGTTATAAAAGCAAACCATTTGAATATGTTTGCTCTAAAGAGATCCAAATTCATAAAAAAGTACAAGTCATTACATTTAATTTTTCTTTACATTGATTTAACAATAAATATTGTAATTGCCGCTAAGTGTCGCACTTACTTTGACCGGCTTTCCACGGTCTATGTCGACATCTAGTGGTAAAAAAAAAGCATTACATTACACATAAGGGATGACTTTTTGCAGTAAAGACGACATTTTTTGTATTCGCAAATTTTAAAAAAAAATATTAATAAAACTATTAAAATTGGGTCACGAGGACGCGCAGCAGAATCATAGGATGGTGAAATTTGAGGAGCCAAAGTGGCATACCATTCTGACCGCGTCCCCCACCTCCGCCCCCCGTAGCCCCGCCCTTCAGTGTCACTGTGAGGGACACCTTGAAATTCAAATGTGAAAGAAAGTAACTTTTAAAAATGATAAGAACTGAATTTATATTTCTAAATAAAGTGATAAATCGATAGTGCAGTTGTAAAACTTCTGCACGACTTCGCCACCACATCACATTTCCATCCATCCATCCATTTTCCAAACCGCTTATCCTATTGGGTCGCGGGGGGTCCGGATGCTAAGTTATGTTGCTGCTCATATACATTTGATTTATGTCTGTCTTTGCCATTTAAAGACCATGTTGTGACTCGGGCAACTTTAATATAAACTACTGGAGCTGAAATATTCTCAGTTTTACAATCCCTTGATTAATATGGAAGATCGTAATTTAATATAAACAGAATGGTAATAATGAAAGTTTGCTTTCTTGTCACAGTAATCCACCGCAACGCACCGCATACCATCGGAAGGCTACTGCGATTCTGAGCAACATTGGCAATATGATCCATTTTTTTCGCCGCTATTACCCTGAAATTTCTGACTGAAATCGCTACCCCGCTCTAACGCACACTAGGACTCACCCACTCTTCGCAGCGAGCCAGCCTTAACTGGAAACTGCCCCATGGCCGAGTGGTCTCATTCGCCCGACTCAACGTAAACAGCCTTCCGAAGTAAGGTGTATTCTGTTCTCCGAAGTAAGGCGTGGGTTCGAATCCAACTTCCGACAAAAGTTCTTCAATCACTACAGCAGCAACTGGTTAGCTCTAATTGCTTTCTTTTATTTTTGCGTTTCAGGCAAAACTACATAACACTTAAAGACACTTCCGGCATGTAAATGGAGAACGAAATTATAGTTATACCGAATCTCCTACACACAATACCAAGGTTACCAACTTTGCTCAGCTGACCGGAGTCAGACGTTCAATTCGCCATAACCCGGAACTTCATCAGAAGTAGTTAGAAAATGGATGGATGGATGGATGGATGGACGGACGGACAGATCAATAAAAGTACAGGACATCCATTTTACAAAGAACCGTCAACACTAAATGTGTGCACTGGTCATGCTCCTGGAAATTAAACTTCTTTTCTGAAAAGCAGCATGTTCATAAATTAGCTGCTGTTATACCTTGGGGAAACAAATGCAGATGAAACTGTAAAACAAACTGCAGTGGCAAAACAGTTCTGGCTGCCCGCCAGCCCTTCTGCCTGTGCTGCCCTGCCTGCCTACCCTCCTGCCCATGACATCCTGTCGGCGACATGCCACAAAGCAACCCTTCTTTGCCACAGGAAATGTCTGGTGCAATTTCTTTTTTAATTGTACATGTCAATTGCATAATACCTTAAACTAATTCTTTATTATTTCTATCATCATCATCATCATCATCATCATCCTGATAAGTATTTCATTAGTATTCCACGGTATTTTGATTTTTCAGGAATCATTGTGTGTACTGTATACTTTTAAATTAGTTTGCACTATATGTAGTGTCTCTGCACCTGTGCCTTACGTACTTGCTGCAGCTTGCACAACAACTTCTCTCAGGCATCAGTATAGTTTATCTAATGCAATATTTGTTGTTTGTTTATTAAGTGGTTTTAGGTATTTTGTGTGTTCCACTTAATTTAGTGTAATTAGTCCTAGTTGACTCAGGTTTAGTTTGATATTTCCTTCTGTTTGTTCCTCTGCATCATGCTACTGTCATAACATGTCAATGTCTTACCTAACTTTTGTGCATTATGTTTTGGAGAGAAAAAAATCATGACTTTTTTTTTTAGATTCATCCACTGATTCTATCACCTCTGACACATCCCCCCTCAATATTTGTTTGTTTGTTTGTTTATGTATTTGCTTGGGGGGTGGAATTAACAAACAGAAATAACTGAATGAATCAGGGTAGTGAAAAACATTTATAAACTTATAATTTTGGTATTGGTATGATCCTGTTCTGGTTAGTTAGCCGAGGGAGTAAATCATCAGGAGTTTCATCTCTCAAACTCCTACTACACTCACTCAGCATCACAGTATGGACTCCCCAATGCAACTGATCTGCACGTACTCTGGGAGGAAACCTGGTTCGGGAACAGCACCATGCAGGACAGACGAGCTCTACAGAGGGTTGTGCGATCAGCTGAGCGCACCATCTGCACCGAGCTCCCTGACCTGCACTCAATCTACAGCAGGCGGTGCTGGACCAAGGCCAAGAAGATCGTGAAGGACCTCAGCCATCCCAATAATGGACTGTTCATTTCATTAGAATCTGTAGAAATTGTGGATAAACTTGTTCTACTTTACTGACACTGTGCAAAAGTCTCTGACCACTGACTGCTATTGTTAAAACTTAAATTGCATCCATTACAAAACTAAAACAATATTTTGAAGCAACTTAAGTTTAATTTAATTAATTAAATTTTATTTTAATATAAATGTAAGTAATTAGTCAACATGTTTCAATAGCTATGATTATGTACATTACAAACCTAAAATAATATTTTGAAGCAGCTTAAGTTTAATTTAATTAATTAAATTTTATTTTAATATAAATGTAAGTAATTAGTTAACATGTTTCAATAGCTGTGATTATGTACTTTACTCAGTCTAGGAGCCATCAGGATATGCAAATGTTATTTATCCAAACCACTGTGAAACGAACAGTGTTGATGATGACTGGACTGTTTCTTTATTCAACTAAAAGTAATGAATCAAATCTAATCTTTATTTATGACTTTTTTTAATTTTATTTTATCCCCAGTGCTTCGAGCAGGCATTTCCTGCTCTGCCCCGTGTGCAAGAAGACACAGCCAAGCCTCTCAGTGCATCTGGCTAGGGTGTGCATGAAGAGGTCTTCGAAAGAGGCCATCCAGGAAGTGATGGAGAAGGAAAAGCAGAATTCCCTTGAACTTCTGCAGTGGGGCAGGGTCTTCAGCTACAGGCTGAACTTCAGCTACATTATGCCTGTCAAAGTGTGTCAGCTTAGCCATTTCAGAACCTCTGCTAAAATCATCCTAGTATTTGTAACGACCATCCAGTGCAGCCATGTATTTTTTGACTTGGCCACTAGCACACCTCATACAGTACAGCTAGTCAATCTGTCACTGACTTTTTAAACCAGTATAATTAATTATTTAATTGAGCTGTTGGTGAAATTTAACAAAATCATGGAACGGCTGAGGTGCCGCTGGGGAGAAGTTTGGGAACTGAAGCGGTGTTCATCTAGCCATCCAACTAGATATCAGTAACGCTTTAGAAAACAGAAGAAGTTATTACTAGTTTTTATTGTGTTACTCTTAATTTGCACATGTTCTAATGTTAAATTGTGTCATTTATTCTAAGTCAAAGTACACTTGCTACCCAGATAAACAGCTTTAAACATTTCTTTGGACTGCCTAAGACTTTCACACAGTACTGTATGTCTTAGAACATAAGAAATTTACAAATTAGAGGAGGCCTTTCGGCCCATCAAACTCATTTGGGAAGAACTTAACTAATAGCTCAGAGTTGTTAAAATCTTATCTAGCTCTGATTTAATCATCTCTCCCAATATAATATTGGGATAATTTATTCTCTTCAGAGGCCTCCATAGAATAGTGCATCCATCCCCTCACTTATGTTCAGACAGTCAGAATAACAACAGCATCATCAATTTCACAGCTAGATTTAAAAATTGCTTTAACATAGAGTGATTACAGAAAAAAAGGTAAACAAATATTAACAAGATTATTAAAACGTAATAGACATATTCGTCATTCAGACATATTGCGCTTTTTTAAGAGCAGAAGGGATACATTAAATCACGATTATATTTTGTCCATAATATATATATATATATATATATATATATATATATATATATATATATATATATATATATATATATATATTTACATATATATATATATGGTGGTGCAGTGGTTAACACTGTTGCCTCACACCTCTGGGACCCAGGTTCGAGTCTCTGCCTGGATTACATGTGTGTGGAGTTTGCATGTTCTCCCCGTGTCCTCGTGGGGTTTCCTCCGGGTACTCCGGTGTACCCCCACAATCAAAAACATGCTGAGGCTAATTGGAGTTACTAAATTGCCCATAGGTGTGCATGTGAGAGTGAATGGTATGTGAGTGAGATGGTCTGCTCAACAGCTGATCTGAACAAAAATAGGCTTGTACATTTGTCTCCTAACCCCTAGCAACCCCTGCGAAGGCCACCCCAATTGTCCACATGGGGGCGCTACAGCGACAGGATTTGCATTTCTGCTTATTTCTATTGAACTGTTAATGATAAAATTGAGATTTGTTACTTATCTAATGCACTGGCCCATGCCAAATTCAAATCCATGTAGAACTTCATCCTATCTCTTTCCGCTTTTGCGTATTTTATAGGAGTCTAAAAACATGACATTTCGTTAACCTCCTTGGATTTTCAACCAACCTATGTATATCTAGTATTATTCAAATCAGGAGACAGTCCTGGTATACAATTATTCAAAAAATCCTAAACTTTCTATAAGGTACGGCGACCAGCCACATCCAGACCATACAGGTGCCACGCCCACTTCAATCAGACAGCTGTATCTCAGGCCTGCCTCAGCCAATCACTACCAAACTTGAATATGTCATCAAGGACGGTAGTGGGTAAGGGCCCTCCAAATTTGGTGCCGATTGGTCAAACGGGGGCGCTACAGCAATGCAATATGTGTCTCTAAACCTGCAAAACCAGTGAAAGTGACATTTATCTCATTTCTGTTCAAGTCTCATATTACTGGTAAAAATCCTTTGTACTGCAAGTTCTGTGAGTCATGCCAAATCAAGATATATGTATTGCATAATAACAGTCATCTGCATTCCCTTGTGATATTTAAAAACGGATTAAATGAAATATTCCTATAACTTTAACAATCTACACCCCATGTAAGTGATTCTGGTGTCAAGTCAATCAAGACACTGCCGTCAGGGATGATTATTAAAAAATACCTGACCTTTCTGTATAATATGGCCACCAGCCACACCCAACCTGCATCATTTATAAGCCGATTTCAATCAAACAGCTAAATCTCAGGCATGCTTCATCCAATCCTCACGAAATTTGATCCACTTATGTAGCACTGGTCTACAGACATACCCTCAAACTTTGATGCCGATCGGTCAAACGGGGGTGCTATGGCCACTATCTGTATACTCCTAAGATCCACCTTAGGTCAAACAGCTAAATCTCAGGCTTGCTTCATCCAATCCTCACAAAATTTCACCCACTAATGTAGCACTGGCCCACAGACAGACCCTCCAACTTTGATGTCGATCGGTCAAACGGGGGCGCTATGGCGACTGTTCATATGTGTCTAAGAGCAAACTTGGCTGAGAAGGCCTAAACATATTGAATAGAATTTATCCATGGAGCGCAGGCTCCACCTGCTGGCCAAACCATTTCAATTCCTATTTCAATCAAACAGCTAAATCTCAGGCATGCTTCATCCGATTCTCACCAAATTTTACCCACTAATGTAGCACGGCCTCCCAGAGAGACCCACCAACTTTGGTGCCGATCAGTCAAACAGGGGCGCTACAGCCACTGTTCATATGCCATCATCCCAAACCATATATTCAGTCAAGCTCAGGCACTTCACCAGACAGATCTACATTGGTGATATTTCTCCTAAGCAGATGCAATTACATTTTCCTCCTGTTTCTCATCCACCCTTTTTCTTATCCTAACTAAACATTTCTACTGTAACATCAACATGTCAGATCTCATGCTATTGTAGTACTGCTTCCTACTTTCTGACTATTTAAATGCATTGGCCAGCAATTACAGTCTCTATTTCATGTCCTATTATTATTGAACTTTTCATTTTATGCCATTGAACTTTTCATTTTATGCTGTGTACTCCATGTCTACCCACTTATTCTGTCCATTAGTTTCTCATGCTATCGTAGTAGTATTCCCTACTTTCTGACTATTTAAATGCATTGCCCAGCAGTTACGGTCTCTATTTTATGTCCTATTATTATTGAACTTTTTATTTAATTCCATGTACTCCATTTCTACCCACTTATTCTTTCCATTAGCTTTGGAACCGCTTATCACTGCTTGCAGTTATATTTAAGGTTCCAAAGCACGAAGTGCTATGGAAACTTATTGTTTTTCTTAGGATTATTATTATTATTATTATTAAGGTTCCAAAGCACGAAGTGCTATGGAAACTTATTGTTTTTCTTAGGATTATTATTATTAAGGTTCCAAAGCACGAAGTGCATTGGAAACTTATTGTTTTTCTTAGGATTATTATTATTATTATTATTATTATTATTTTTCTGCCCTAAAACTGAATGGGCAGCCCAAACTGTAAGTGCTAGAATTATGAAACTTGGTAGGATGATGTCAATTCCTCCCCGCTACTCAGATAATCCGACCCAACCATGTCGGCCAGATGGGGGCGCCGTGACGCCCCCTAACGTGTTTTGATTGATATCTCCTGTCCTGTTAGTCCTATAATTGAAATTCATATTTCTACTGATAGAGACATCCTTGCCCTACCAACTTGCCATTTGGACTATTAAGCTCCGCCTACTTAGATTTTTTGCTAATTTGCATAATTTGCAAAACCTACTTTTGCTTGTAATTCCTACACCGTCTGACGGAATCAGACAAATGAGGTATCAAACTGATCAGGTCTGTGAGCTGATCCATAGTCATTCAAATAACCCTGACATTTGTGTATGATACAGCCACTAGCCACGCCCAAAGACTACCTAAATTTAGCTAGTATTGGTCTGACTGTTATAACTTGGCCATACCCTAGCCTACCTTCACCAAATTTTAAATCCTATCCCCGTACCCCATTCTGGGGACACTGTTGAAGGCGGGCCGCATTTCGTCAATAGGGGGCGCTACAACTAAAAACTGCCAATATCTCCTGACTGCCTTTACCGATCCAAATGAAATTTGGCATACATGTACTACTCTGAAGCCTGAGGTCAGGTATCTATCAGGGCAGTCATTAATCATAAAACCCTAGCCACCATCAGCCAATCAAAATCAAGCAGCATTCTGACAGGCCTTTGACAGGCTTAACAACAGCTGATCTGAACAAAAATAGGCTTGTACATTTGTCTCCTAACCACTAGCAATCCCTGCGAAGGCCACACCAATTGTCCACATGGGGGCGCTACAGCGACAGGATTTGCATTTCTGCTTATTTCTATTGAACTGTTAATGATAAAATTGAGATTTGTTACTTATCTAATGCACTGGCCCATGCCAAATTCAAAGCCATGTAGAACTTCATCCTATCTCTTTCCGCTTTTGCGTATTTTATAGGAGTCTGAAAACATGACATTTCGTTAACCTCCTTGGATTTTCAACCAACCTATGTAAATCTGATATCATTCAAATCAGGAGACAGTCCTGGTATACAATTATTCAAAAAATCCTAAACTTTCTATAAGGTACGGCGACCAGCCACATCCAGACCATACAGGTGCCACGCCCACTTCAATCAGACAGCTGTATCTCAGGCCTGCCTCAGCCAATCACGACCAAACTTGAATATGTCATCAAGGACGGTAGTGGGTAAGGGCCCTCCAAATTTGGTGCCGATTGGTCAAACGGGGGCGCTACAGCAATGCAATATGTGTCTCTAAACCTGCAAAACCAGTGAAAGTGACATTTATCTCATTTCTGTTCAAGTCTCATATTACTGGTAAAAATCCTTTGTACTGCAAGTTCCGTGAGTCATGCCAAATCAAGATATATGTATTGCATAATAACAGTCATCTGCATTCCCTTGTGATATTTAAAAACGGATTAAATGAAATATTCCTATAACTTTAACAATCTACACCCCATGTAAGTGATTCTGGTGTCAAGTCAATCAAGACACTGCCGTCAGGGATGTTTATTAAAAAATACCTGACCTTTCTGTATAATATGGCCACCAGCCACACCCAACCTGCATCATTTATAAGCCGATTTCAATCAAACAGCTAAATCTCAGGCTTGCTTCATCCAATCCTCACAAAATTTCACCCACTAATGTAGCACTGGCCCACAGACAGACCCTCCAACTTTGATGTCGATCGGTCAAACGGGGGCGCTATGGCGACTGTTCATATGTGTCTAAGAGCAAACTTGGCTGAGAAGGCCTAAACATATTGAATAGAATTTATCCATGGAGCGCAAGCTCCACCTGCTGGCCAAACCATTTCAATTCCTATTTCAATCAAACAGCTAAATCTCAGGCATGCTTCATCCGATTCTCACCAAATTTTACCCACTAATGTAGCACGGCCTCCCAGAGAGACCCACCAACTTTGGTGCCGATCAGTCAAACAGGGGCGCTACAGCCACTGTTCATATGCCATCATCCCAAACCATATATTCAGTCAAGCTCAGGCACTTCACCAGACAGATCTACATTGGTGATATTTCTCCTAAGCAGGTGCAATTACATTTTCCTCCTGTTTCTCATCCACCCTTTTTCTTATCCTAACTAAACGTTTCTACTGTAACATCAACATGTCAGATCTCATGCTATTGTAGTACTGTTTCCTACTTTCTGACTATTTAAATGCATTGGCCAGCAATTACAGTCTCTATTTCATGTCCTATTATTATTGAACTTTTCATTTTATGCCATTGAACTTTTCATTTTATGCTGTGTACTCCATGTCTACCCACTTATTCTGTCCATTAGCTTCTCATGCTATCGTAGTAGTATTTCCTACTTTCTGACTATTTAAATGCATTGCCCAGCAGTTACGGTCTCTATTTTATGTCCTATTATTATTGAACTTTTCATTTTATTCCATGTACTGCATTTCTACCCACTTATTCTTTCCATTAGCTTTGGAACCGCTTATCACTGCTTGCAGTTATATTATTTATTATTATTATTATTATTTTTCTGCCCTAAAACTGAATGTACAGCCTAAACCGTAAGTGCTAGAATTATGAAACTTGGTAGGATGATGTCAATTCCTCCCCGCTACTCAGATAATCCGACCCAACCATGTCGGCCAGATGGGGGCGCCGTGGCGCCCCCTAACGCGTTTTGATTGATATCTCCTGTCCTGTTAGTCCTATAATTGAAATTCAAATTTCTACTGATAGAGACATCCTTGCCCTACCAACTTGCCATTTGGACTATTAAGCTCCGCCTACTTAGATTTTTTGCTAATTTGCATAATTTGCAAAACCTACTTTTGCTTGTAATTCCTACACCGTCTGACGGAATCAGACAAATGAGGTATCAAACTGATCAGGTCTCTGAGCTGATGAATAATAATTCAAATAACCCTGATATTGGTCTATCATACGGCCACTAGCCACGCCCAAAGTCTACGTAAATTTAGCCAGTATTGGTCTGACTGTTATAACTTGGCCATACCTTAGCCTACCTTCACCAAATTTGAAATCCTATCTCCGTACCAAATTCTGGGGACACTATTGAAGGCGGGCCGCATTTCGTCGATAGGGGGCGCTACAACTAAAAACTGCCAATATCTCCTGACTTCCTTTACCGATCCAAATGAAATTTGGCATACATGTACTACTCTGAAGCCTGAGGTCAGGAATCTATCAGGGCAGTCATTAGTCATAAAACCCTAGCCACCATCAGCCAATCAAAATCAAGCAGCATTCTGACAGGCCTTTGACAGGCTTAACAACAGCTGATCTGAACAAAAATAGGCTTGTACATTTGGCTCATAACCCCTAGCAACCCCTGCGAAGGCCACCCCAATTGTCCACATGGGGGCGCTACAGCGACAGGATTTGCATTTCTGCTTATTTCTATTGAACTGTTAATGATAAAATTGAGATTTGTTACTTATCTAATGCACTGACCCATGCCAAATTCAAATCCATGTAGAACTTCATCCTATCTCTTTCCGCTTTTGCGTATTTTATAGGAGTCTAAAAACATGACATTTCGTTAACCTCCTTGGATTTTCAACCAACCTATGTATATCTAGTATTATTCAAATCAGGAGACAGTCCTGGTATACAATTATTCAAAAAATCCTAAACTTTCTATAAGGTACGGCGACCAGCCACATCCAGACCATACAGGTGCCACGCCCACTTCAATCAGACAGCTGTATCTCAGGCCTGCCTCAGCCAATCACTACCAAACTTGAATATGCCATCAAGGACGGCAGTGGGTAAGGGCCCTCCAAATTTGGTGCCGATTGGTCAAACGGGGGCGCTACAGCAATGCAATATGTGTCTCTAAACCTGCAAAACCAGTGAAAGTGACATTTATCTCATTTCTGTTCAAGTCTCATATTACTGGTAAAAATCCTTTGTACTGCAAGTTCTGTGAGTCATGCCAAATCAAGATATATGTATTGCATAATAACAGTCATCTGCATTCCCTTGTGATATTTAAAAATGGATTAAATGAAATATTCCTATAACTTTAACAATCTACACCCCATGTAAGTGATTCTGGTGTCAAGTCAATCAAGACACTGCCGTCAGGGATGATTATTAAAAAATACCTGACCTTTATGTATAATATGGCCACCAGCCACACCCAACCTGCATCATTTATAAGCCGATTTCAATCAAACAGCTAAATCTCAGGCATGCTTCATCCAATCCTCACGAAATTTGATCCACTTATGTAGCACTGGTCTACAGACATACCCTCAAACTTTGATGCCGATCGATCAAACGGGGGTGCTATGGCCACTATCTGTATACCCCTAAGATCCACCTTAGGTCAAACAGCTAAATCTCAGGCTTGCTTCATCCAATCTTCACAAAATTTCACCCACTAATGTAGCACTGGTCTACAGACATACCCTCAAACTTTGATGTCGATCGGTCAAACGGGGGCGCTACAGCCACTGTTCATATGCCATCATCCCAAACCATATATTCAGTCAAGCTCAGGCACTTCACCAGACAGATCTACATTGGTGATATTTCTCCTAAGTAGATGCAATTACATTTTCCTCCTGTTTCTCATCCACCCTTTTTCTTATCCTAACTAAACATTTCTACTGTAACATCAACATGTCAGATCTCATGCTATTGTAGTACTGCTTCCTACTTTCTGACTATTTAAATGCATTGGCCAGCAATTACAGTCTCTATTTCATGTCCTATTATTATTGAACTTTTCATTTTATGCTGTGTACTCCATGTCTACCCACTTATTCTGTCCATTAGCTTCTCATGCTATCGTAGTAGTATTTCCTACTTTCTGACTATTTAAATGCATTGCCCAGCAGTTACGGTCTCTATTTTATGTCCTATTATTATTGAACTTTTCATTTTATTCCATGTACTCCATTTCTACCCACTTATTCTTTCCATTAGCTTTGGAACCGCTTATCACTGCTTGCAGTTATATTTATTATTATTATTATTATTTTTCTGCCCTAAAACTGAATGTACAGCCTAAACCGTAAGTGCTAGAATTATGAAACTTGGTAGGATGATGTCAATTCCTCCCCGCTACTCAGATAATCCGACCCAACCATGTCGGCCAGATGGGGGCGCCGTGGCGCCCCCTAACGCGTTTTGATTGATATCTCCTGTCCTGTTAGTCCTATAATTGAAATTCATATTTCTACTGATAGAGACATCCTTGCCCTACCAACTTGCCATTTGGACTATTAAGCTCCGCCTACTTAGATTTTTTGCTAATTTGCATAATTTGCAAAACCTACTTTTGCTTGTAATTCCTACACCGTCTGACGGAATCAGACAAATGAGGTATCAAACTGATCAGGTCTCTGAGCTGATGAATAATAATTCAAATAACCCTGATATTGGTCTATCATACGGCCACTAGCCACGCCCAAAGTCTACGTAAATTTAGCCAGTATTGGTCTGACTGTTATAACTTGGCCATACCTTAGCCTACCTTCACCAAATTTGAAATCCTATCTCCGTACCAAATTCTGGGGACACTATTGAAGGCGGGCCGCATTTCGTCGATAGGGGGCGCTACAACTAAAAACTGCCAATATCTCCTGACTTCCTTTACCGATCCAAATGAAATTTGGCATACATGTACTACTCTGAAGCCTGAGGTCAGGAATCTATCAGGGCAGTCATTAGTCATAAAACCCTAGCCACCATCAGCCAATCAAAATCAAGCAGCATTCTGACAGGCCTTTGACAGGCTTAACAACAGCTGATCTGAACAAAAATAGGCTTGTACATTTGGCTCATAACCCCTAGCAACCCCTGCGAAGGCCACCCCAATTGTCCACATGGGGGCGCTACAGCGACAGGATTTGCATTTCTGCTTATTTCTATTGAACTGTTAATGATAAAATTGAGATTTGTTACTTATCTAATGCACTGACCCATGCCAAATTCAAATCCATGTAGAACTTCATCCTATCTCTTTCCGCTTTTGCGTATTTTATAGGAGTCTAAAAACATGACATTTCGTTAACCTCCTTGGATTTTCAACCAACCTATGTATATCTAGTATTATTCAAATCAGGAGACAGTCCTGGTATACAATTATTCAAAAAATCCTAAACTTTCTATAAGGTACGGCGACCAGCCACATCCAGACCATACAGGTGCCACGCCCACTTCAATCAGACAGCTGTATCTCAGGCCTGCCTCAGCCAATCACTACCAAACTTGAATATGCCATCAAGGACGGCAGTGGGTAAGGGCCCTCCAAATTTGGTGCCGATTGGTCAAACGGGGGCGCTACAGCAATGCAATATGTGTCTCTAAACCTGCAAAACCAGTGAAAGTGACATTTATCTCATTTCTGTTCAAGTCTCATATTACTGGTAAAAATCCTTTGTACTGCAAGTTCTGTGAGTCATGCCAAATCAAGATATATGTATTGCATAATAACAGTCATCTGCATTCCCTTGTGATATTTAAAAATGGATTAAATGAAATATTCCTATAACTTTAACAATCTACACCGCATGTAAGTGATTCTGGTGTCAAGTCAATCAAGACACTGCCGTCAGGGATGATTATTAAAAAATACCTGACCTTTATGTATAATATGGCCACCAGCCACACCCAACCTGCATCATTTATAAGCCGATTTCAATCAAACAGCTAAATCTCAGGCATGCTTCATCCAATCCTCACGAAATTTGATCCACTTATGTAGCACTGGTCTACAGACATACCCTCAAACTTTGATGCCGATCGATCAAACGGGGGTGCTATGGCCACTATCTGTATACCCCTAAGATCCACCTTAGGTCAAACAGCTAAATCTCAGGCTTGCTTCATCCAATCTTCACAAAATTTCACCCACTAATGTAGCACTGGCCCACAGACAGACCCTCCAACTTTGATGTCGATCGGTCAAACGGGGGCGCTACAGCCACTGTTCATATGCCATCATCCCAAACCATATATTCAGTCAAGCTCAGGCACTTCACCAGACAGATCTACATTGGTGATATTTCTCCTAAGTAGATGCAATTACATTTTCCTCCTGTTTCTCATCCACCCTTTTTCTTATCCTAACTAAACATTTCTACTGTAACATCAACATGTCAGATCTCATGCTATTGTAGTACTGCTTCCTACTTTCTGACTATTTAAATGCATTGGCCAGCAATTACAGTCTCTATTTCATGTCCTATTATTATTGAACTTTTCATTTTATGCTGTGTACTCCATGTCTACCCACTTATTCTGTCCATTAGCTTCTCATGCTATCGTAGTAGTATTTCCTACTTTCTGACTATTTAAATGCATTGCCCAGCAGTTACGGTCTCTATTTTATGTCCTATTATTATTGAACTTTTCATTTTATTCCATGTACTCCATTTCTACCCACTTATTCTTTCCATTAGCTTTGGAACCGCTTATCACTGCTTGCAGTTATATTTATTATTATTTTTCTGCCCTAAAACTGAATGTACAGCCTAAACCGTAAGTGCTAGAATTATGAAACTTGGTAGGATGATGTCAATTCCTCCCCGCTACTCAGATCATCCGACCCAACCATGTCGGCCAGATGGGGGCGCCGTGGCGCCCCCTAACGCGTTTTGATTGATATCTCCTGTCCTGTTAGTCCTATAATTGAAATTCATATTTCTACTGATAGAGACATCCTTGCCCTACCAACTTGCCATTTGGACTATTAAGCTCCGCCTACTTAGATTTTTTGCTAATTTGCATAATTTGCAAAACCTACTTTTGCTTGTAATTCCTACACCGTCTGACGGAATCAGACAAATGAGGTATCAAACTGATCAGGTCTCTGAGCTGATGAATAATAATTCAAATAACCCTGATATTGGTCTATCATACGGCCACTAGCCACGCCCAAAGTCTACGTAAATTTAGCCAGTATTGGTCTGACTGTTATAACTTGGCCATACCTTAGCCTACCTTCACCAAATTTGAAATCCTATCTCCGTACCAAATTCTGGGGACACTATTGAAGGCGGGCCGCATTTCGTCGATAGGGGGCGCTACAACTAAAAACTGCCAATATCTCCTGACTTCCTTTACCGATCCAAATGAAATTTGGCATACATGTACTACTCTGAAGCCTGAGGTCAGGAATCTATCAGGGCAGTCATTAGTCATAAAACCCTAGCCACCATCAGCCAATCAAAATCAAGCAGCATTCTGACAGGCCTTTGACAGGCTTAACAACAGCTGATCTGAACAAAAATAGGCTTGTACATTTGACTCATAACCCCTAGCAACCCCTGCGAAGGCCACCCCAATTGTCCACATGGGGGCGCTACAGCGACAGGATTTGCATTTCTGCTTATTTCTATTGAACTGTTAATGATAAAATTGAGATTTGTTACTTATCTAATGCACTGACCCATGCCAAATTCAAATCCATGTAGAACTTCATCCTATCTCTTTCCGCTTTTGCGTATTTTATAGGAGTCTAAAAACATGACATTTCGTTAACCTCCTTGGATTTTCAACCAACCTATGTATATCTAGTATTATTCAAATCAGGAGACAGTCCTGGTATACAATTATTCAAAAAATCCTAAACTTTCTATAAGGTACGGCGACCAGCCACATCCAGACCATACAGGTGCCACGCCCACTTCAATCAGACAGCTGTATCTCAGGCCTGCCTCAGCCAATCACTACCAAACTTGAATATGCCATCAAGGACGGCAGTGGGTAAGGGCCCTCCAAATTTGGTGCCGATTGGTCAAACGGGGGCGCTACAGCAATGCAATATGTGTCTCTAAACCTGCAAAACCAGTGAAAGTGACATTTATCTCATTTCTGTTCAAGTCTCATATTACTGGTAAAAATCCTTTGTACTGCAAGTTCTGTGAGTCATGCCAAATCAAGATATATGTATTGCATAATAACAGTCATCTGCATTCCCTTGTGATATTTAAAAATGGATTAAATGAAATATTCCTATAACTTTAACAATCTACACCGCATGTAAGTGATTCTGGTGTCAAGTCAATCAAGACACTGCCGTCAGGGATGATTATTAAAAAATACCTGACCTTTATGTATAATATGGCCACCAGCCACACCCAACCTGCATCATTTATAAGCCGATTTCAATCAAACAGCTAAATCTCAGGCATGCTTCATCCAATCCTCACGAAATTTGATCCACTTATGTAGCACTGGTCTACAGACATACCCTCAAACTTTGATGCCGATCGATCAAACGGGGGTGCTATGGCCACTATCTGTATACCCCTAAGATCCACCTTAGGTCAAACAGCTAAATCTCAGGCTTGCTTCATCCAATCTTCACAAAATTTCACCCACTAATGTAGCACTGGCCCACAGACAGACCCTCCAACTTTGATGTCGATCGGTCAAACGGGGGCGCTACAGCCACTGTTCATATGCCATCATCCCAAACCATATATTCAGTCAAGCTCAGGCACTTCACCAGACAGATCTACATTGGTGATATTTCTCCTAAGTAGATGCAATTACATTTTCCTCCTGTTTCTCATCCACCCTTTTTCTTATCCTAACTAAACATTTCTACTGTAACATCAACATGTCAGATCTCATGCTATTGTAGTACTGCTTCCTACTTTCTGACTATTTAAATGCATTGGCCAGCAATTACAGTCTCTATTTCATGTCCTATTATTATTGAACTTTTCATTTTATGCTGTGTACTCCATGTCTACCCACTTATTCTGTCCATTAGCTTCTCATGCTATCGTAGTAGTATTTCCTACTTTCTGACTATTTAAATGCATTGCCCAGCAGTTACGGTCTCTATTTTATGTCCTATTATTATTGAACTTTTCATTTTATTCCATGTACTCCATTTCTACCCACTTATTCTTTCCATTAGCTTTGGAACCGCTTATCACTGCTTGCAGTTATATTTAAGGTTCCAAAGCACGAAGTGCAATGGAACCTTATTGTTTTTCTTAGGATTATTATTATTATTTTTCTGCCCCAAAACTGAATGTACAGCCTAAACCGTAAGTGCTAGAATTATGAAACTTGGTAGGATGATGTCAATTCCTCCCCGCTACTCAGATAATCCGACCCAACCATGTCGGCCAGATGGGGGCGCCGTGGCACCCTCTAACGCGTTTTGATTGATATCTCCTGTCCTGTTAGTCCTATAATTGAAATTCATATTTCTACTGATAGAGACATCCTTGCCCTACCAACTTGCCATTTGGACTATGAAGCTCCGCCTACTTAGATTTTTTGCTAATTTGCATAATTTGCAAAACCTACTTTTGCTTGTAATTCCTACACCGTCTGACGGAATCAGACAAATGAGGTATAAAACCGATCAGGTCTCTGAGCTGATGAATAATAATTCAAATAACCCTGATATTGGTCTATCATACGGCCACTAGCCACGCCCAAAGTCTACGTAAATTTAGCCAGTATTGGTCTGACTGTTATAACTTGGCCATACCTTAGCCTACCTTCACCAAATTTTAAATCCTATCCCCGTACCCCATTCTGGGGACACTGTTGAAGGCAGGCCGCATTTCGTCAATAGGGGGCGCTACAACTAAAAACTGCCAATATCTCCTGACTTCCTTGACCGATCCAAATGAAATTTGGCATACATGTACTACTCTGAAGCCTGAGGTCAGCTATCTATCAGGGCAGTCATTAATCATAAAACCCTAGCCACCATCAGCCAATCAAAATCAAGCAGCATTCTGACAGGCCTTTGACAGGCTTAACAACAGCTGATCTGAACAAAAATAGGCTTGTACATTTGTCTCCTAACCCCTAGCAATCCCTGCAAAGGCCACACCAATTGTCCACATGGGGGCGCTACAGCGACAGGATTTGCATTTCTGCTTATTTCTATTGAACTGTTAATGATAAAATTGAGATTTGTTACTTTTCTATTGCACTGGCCCATGGCAAATTCAAAGACATGTAGAACTTCATCCTATCTCTTTCCGCTTTTGCGTATTTTATAGGAGTCTAAAAACATGACATTTCGTTAACCTCCTTGGATTTTCAACCAACCTATGTAAATCTGGTATCATTCAAATCAGGAGACAGTCCTGGTACACAATTATTCAAAAAATCCTAAACTTTCTATAAGGTACGGCGACCAGCCACATCCAGACCATACAGGTGCCACGCCCACTTCAATCAGACAGCTGTATCTCAGGCCTGCCTCAGCCAATCACTACCAAACTTGAATATGTCATCAAGGACGGTAGTGGGTAAGGGCCCTCCAAATTTGGTGCCGATTGGTCAAATGGGGGCGCTACAGCAATGCAATATGTGTCTCTAAACCTGCAAAACCAGTGAAAGTGACATTTATCTCATTTCTGTTCAAGTCTCATATTACTGGTAAAAATCCTTTGTACTGCAAGTTCTGTGAGTCATGCCAAATCAGGATATATGTATTGCATAATAACAGTCATCTGCATTCCCTTGTGATAGTTAAAAACTGATTAAATGAAATATTCCTATAACTTTAACAATCTACACCCCATGTAAGTGATTCTGGTGTCAAGTCAATCAAGACACTGCCGTCAGGGATGATTATTAAAAAATACCTGACCTTTCTGTATAATATGGCCACCATCCACACCCAACCTGCATCATTTATAAGCCGATTTCAATCAAACAGCTAAATCTCAGGCATGCTTCATCCAATCCTCACGAAATTTGATCCACTTATGTAGCACTGGTCTACAGACATACCCTCAAACTTTGATGCCGATCGGTCAAACGGGGGTGCTATGGCCACTATCTGTATACTCCTAAGATCCACCTTAGGTCAAACAGCTAAATCTCAGGCTTGCTTCATCCAATCCTCACAAAATTTCACCCACTAATGTAGCACTGGCCCACAGACAGACCCTCCAACTTTGATGTCGATCAGTCAAACGGGGGCGCTATGGCGACTGTTCATATGTGTCTAAGAGCAAACTTGGCTGAGAAGGCCTAAAAATATTGAATAGAATTTATCCATGGAGCGCAGGCTCCACCTGCTGTCCAAACCATTTCAATTCCTATTTCAATCAAACAGCTAAATCTCAGGCATTCTTCATCCGATTCTCACCAAATTTTACCCACTAATGTAGCACGGCCTCCCAGAGAGACCCACCAACTTTGGTGCCGATCAGTCAAACAGGGGCGCTACAGCCACTGTTCATATGCCATCATCCCAAACCATATATTCAGTCAAGCTCAGGCACTTCACCAGACAGATCTACATTGGTGATATTTCTCCTAAGCAGGTGCAATTACATTTTCCTCCTGTTTCTCATCCACCCTTTTTCTTATCCTAACTAAACGTTTCTACTGTAACATCAACATGTCAGATCTCATGCTATTGTAGTACTGTTTCCTACTTTCTGACTATTTAAATGCATTGGCCAGCAATTACAGTCTCTATTTCATGTCCTATTATTATTGAACTTTTCATTTTATGCCATTGAACTTTTCATTTTATGCTGTGTACTCCATGTCTACCCACTTATTCTGTCCATTAGCTTCTCATGCTATCGTAGTAGTATTTCCTACTTTCTGACTATTTAAATGCATTGCCCAGCAGATACGGTCTCTATTTTATGTACTATTATTATTGAACTTTTCATTTTATTCCATGTACTCCATTTCTACCCACTTATTCTTTCCATTAGCTTTGGAACCGCTTATCACTGCTTGCAGTTATATTTAAGGTTCCAAAGCACGAAGTGCTATGGAAACTTATTGTTTTTCTTAGGATTATTATTATTAAGGTTCCAAAGCACGAAGTGCAATGGAACCTTATTGTTTTTCTTAGGATTATTATTATTAAGGTTCCAAAGCACGAAGTGCTATGGAACCTTATTGTTTTTCTTAGGATTATTATTATTATTATTATTTTTCTGCCCTAAAACTGAATGTACAGCCTAAACCGTAAGTGCTAGAATTATGAAACTTGGTAGGATGATGTCAATTCCTCCCCGCTACTCAGCTAATCCGAACCAACCATGTCGGCCAGATGGGGGCGCCGTGGCGCCCTCTAACGCGTTTTGATTGATATCTCCTGTCCTGTTAGTCCTATAATTGAAATTCATATTTCTACTGATAGAGACATCCTTGCCCTACCAACTTGCCATTTGGACTATGAAGCTCCGCCTACTTAGATTTTTTGCTAATTTGCATAATTTGCAAAACCTACTTTTGCTTGTAATTCCTACACCGTCTGACGGAATCAGACAAATGAGGTATCAAACCGATCAGGTCTCTGAGCTGATGAATAATAATTCAAATAACCCTGATATTGGTCTATCATACGGCCACTAGCCACGCCCAAAGTCTACGTAAATTTAGCCAGTATTGGTCTGACTGTTATAACTTGGCCATACCTTAGCCTACCTTCACCAAATTTGAAATCCTATCTCCGTACCCCATTCTGGGGACACTGTTGAAGGCGGGCCGCATTTCGTCAATAGGGGGCGCTACAACTAAAAACTGCCAATATCTCCTGACTTCCTTGACCGATCCAAATGAAATTTGGCATACATGTACTACTCTGAAGCCTGAGGTCAGGAATCTATCAGGGCAGTCATTAGTCATAAAACCCTAGCCACCATCAGCCAATCAAAATCAAGCAGCATTCTGACAGGCCTTTGACAGGCTTAACAACAGCTGATATGAACAAAAATAGGCTTGTACATTTGTCTCCTAACCCCTAGCAATCCCTGCGAAGGCCACACCAATTGTCCACATGGGGGCGCTACAGCGACAGGATTTGCATTTCTGCTTATTTCTATTGAACTGTTAATGATAAAATTGAGATTTCTTACTTATCTTATGCACTGGCCCATGGCAAATTCAAAGACATGTAGAACTTCATCCTATCTCTTTCCGCTTTTGCGTATTTTATAGGAGTCTAAAAACATGACATTTCGTTAACCTCCTGGGATTTTCAACCAACCTATGTAAATCTGGTATCATTCAAATCAGGAGACAGTCCTGGTACACAATTATTCAAAAAATCCTAAACTTTCTATAAGGTACGGCGACCAGCCACATCCAGACCATACAGGTGCCACGCCCACTTCAATCAGACAGCTGTATCTCAGGCCTGCCTCAGCCAATCACTACCAAACTTGAATATGTCATCAAGGACGGTAGTGGGTAAGGGCCCTCCAAATTTGGTGCCGATTGGTCAAACGGGGGCGCTACAGCAATGCAATATGTGTCTCTAAACCTGCAAAACCAGTGAAAGTGACATTTATCTCATTTCTGTTCAAGTCTCATATTACTGGTAAAAATCCTTTGTACTGCAAGTTCTGTGAGTCATGCCAAATCAGGATATATGTACTGCATAATAACAGTCATCTGCATTCCCTTGTGATAGTTAAAAACTGATTAAATGAAATATTCCTATAACTTTAACAATCTACACCCCATGTAAGTGATTCTGGTGTCAAGTCAATCAAGACACTGCCGTCAGGGATGATTATTAAAAAATACCTGACCTTTCTGTATAATATGGCCACCAGCCACACCCAACCTGCATCATTTATAAGCCGATTTCAATCAAACAGCTAAATCTCAGGCATGCTTCATCCAATCCTCACGAAATTTGATCCACTTATGTAGCCCTGGTCTACAGACATACCCTCAAACTTTGATGCCGATCGGTCAAACGGGGGTGCTATGGCCACTATCTGTATACTCCTAAGATCCACCTTAGGTCAAACAGCTAAATCTCAGGCTTGCTTCATCCAATCCTCACAAAATTTCACCCACTAATGTAGCACTGGCCCACAGACAGACCCTCCAACTTTGATGTCGATCAGTCAAACGGGGGCGCTATGGCGACTGTTCATATGTGTCTAAGAGCAAACTTGGCTGAGAAGGCCTAAAAATATTGAATAGAATTTATCCATGGAGCGCAGGCTCCACCTGCTGGCCAAACCATTTCAATTCCTATTTCAATCAAACAGCTAAATCTCAGGCATTCTTCATCCGATTCTCACCAAATTTTACCCACTAATGTAGCACGGCCTCCCAGAGAGACCCACCAACTTTGGTGCCGATCAGTCAAACAGGGGCGCTACAGCCACTGTTCATATGCCATCATCCCAAACCATATATTCAGTCAAGCTCAGGCACTTCACCAGACAGATCTACATTGGTGATATTTCTCCTAAGCAGGTGCAATTACATTTTCCTCCTGTTTCTCATCCACCCTTATTCTTATACTAACTAAACGTTTCTACTGTAACATCAACATGTCAGATCTCATGCTATTGTAGTACTGTTTCCTACTTTCTGACTATTTAAATGCATTGGCCAGCAATTACAGTCTCTATTTCATGTCCTATTATTATTGAACTTTTCATTTTATGCCATTGAACTTTTCATTTTATGCTGTGTACTCCATGTCTACCCACTTATTCTGTCCATTAGCTTCTCATGCTATCGTAGTAGTATTTCCTACTTTCTGACTATTTAAATGCATTGCCCAGCATTTACGGTCTCTATTTTATGTCCTATTATTATTGAACTTTTCATTTTATTCCATATACTCCATTTCTACCCACTTATTCTTTCCATTAGCTTTGGAACCGCTTATCACTGCTTGCAGTTATATTTATTATTATTATTTTTCTGCCCTAAAACTGAATGTACAGCCTAAACCGTAAGTGCTAGAATTATGAAACTTGGTTGGATGATGTCAATTCCTCCCCGCTACTCAGATAATCCGACCCAACCATGTCGGCCAGATGGGGGCGCCGTGGCGCCCCCTAACGCGTTTTGATTGATATCTCCTGTCCTGTTAGTCCTATAATTGAAATTCATATTTCTACTGATAGAGACATCCTTGCCCTACCAACTTGCCATTTGGACTATTAAGCTCCGCCTACTTAGATTTTTTGCTAATTTGCATAATTTGCAAAACCTACTTTTGCTTGTAATTCCTACACCGTCTGACGGAATCAGACAAATGAGGTATCAAACTGATCAGGTCTCTGAGCTGATGAATACTAATTCAAATAATCCTGATATTGGTCTATCATACGGCCACTAGCCACGCCCAAAGTCTACGTAAATTTAGCCAGTATTTGTCTGACTGTTATAACTTGGCCATACCTTAGCCTACCTTCACCAAATTTGAAATCCTATCTCTGTACCAAATTCTGGGGACACTGTTGAAGGCGGGCCGCATTTCGTCAATAGGGGGCGCTACAACTAAAAACTGCCAATATCTCCTGACTTCCTTGACCGATCCAAATGAAATTTGGCATACATGTACTACTCTGAAGCCTGAGGTCAGGAATCTATCAGGGCAGTCATTAGTCATAAAACCCTAGCCACCATCAGCCAATCAAAATCAAGCAGCATTCTGACAGGCCTTTGACAGGCTTAACAACAGCTGATCTGAACAAAAATAGGCTTGTACATTTGTCTCCTAACCCCTAGCAACCCCTGCGAAGGCCACCCCAATTGTCCACATGGGGGCGCTACAGCGACAGGATTTGCATTTCTGCTTATTTCTATTGAACTGTTAATGATAAAATTGAGATTTGTTACTTATCTAATGCACTGGCCCATGCCAAATTCAAATCCATGTAGAACTTCATCCTATCTCTTTCCGCTTTTGCGTATTTTATAGGAGTCTAAAAACATGACATTTCGTTAACCTCCTTGGATTTTCAACCAACCTATGTATATCTAGTATTATTCAAATCAGGAGACAGTCCTGGTATACAATTATTCAAAAAATCCTAAACTTTCTATAAGGTACGGCGACCAGCCACATCCAGACCATACAGGTGCCACGCCCACTTCAATCAGACAGCTGTATCTCAGGCCTGCCTCAGCCAATCACTACCAAACTTGAATATGTCATCAAGGACGGTAGTGGGTAAGGGCCCTCCAAATTTGGTGCCGATTGGTCAAACGGGGGCGCTACAGCAATGCAATATGTGTCTCTAAACCTGCAAAACCAGTGAAAGTGACATTTATCTCATTTCTGTTCAAGTCTCATATTACTGGTAAAAATCCTTTGTACTGCAAGTTCTGTGAGTCATGCCAAATCAAGATATATGTATTGCACAATAACAGTCATCTGCATTCCCTTGTGATATTTAAAAACGGATTAAATGAAATATTCCTATAACTTTAACAATCTACACCCCATGTAAGTGATTCTGGTGTCAAGTCAATCAAGACACTGCCGTCAGGGATGATTATTAAAAAATACCTGACCTTTCTGTATAATATGGCCACCAGCCACACCCAACCTGCATCATTTATAAGCCGATTTCAATCAAACAGCTAAATCTCAGGCATGCTTCATCCAATCCTCACGAAATTTGATCCACTTATGTAGCACTGGTCTACAGACATACCCTCAAACTTTGATGCCGATCGGTCAAACGGGGGTGCTATGGCCACTATCTGTATACTCCTAAGATCCACCTTAGGTCAAACAGCTAAATCTCAGGCTTGCTTCATCCAATCCTCACAAAATTTCACCCACTAATGTAGCACTGGCCCCCAGACAGACCCTCCAACTTTGATGTCGATCGGTCAAACGGGGGCGCTATGGCGACTGTTCATATGTGTCTAAGAGCAAACTTGGCTGAGAAGGCCTAAAAATATTGAATAGAATTTATCCATGGAGCGCAGGCTCCACCTGCTGGCCAAACCATTTCAATTCCTATTTCAATCAAACAGCTAAATCTCAGGCATTCTTCATCCGATTCTCACCAAATTTTACCCACTAATGTAGCACGGCCTCCCAGAGAGACCCACCAACTTTGGTGCCGATCAGTCAAACAGGGGCGCTACAGCCACTGTTCATATGCCATCATCCCAAACCATATATTCAGTCAAGCTCAGGCACTTCACCAGACAGATCTACATTGGTGATATTTCTCCTAAGCAGGTGCAATTACATTTCCCTCCTGTTTCTCATCCACCCTTTTTCTTATCCTAACTAAACGTTTCTACTGTAACATCAACATGTCAGATCTCATGCTATTGTAGTACTGTTTCCTACTTTCTGACTATTTAAATGCATTGGCCAGCAATTACAGTCTCTATTTCATGTCCTATTATTATTGAACTTTTCATTTTATGCCATTGAACTTTTCATTTTATGCTGTGTACTCCATGTCTACCCACTTATTCTGTCCATTAGCTTCTCATGCTATCGTAGTAGTATTTCCTACTTTCTGACTATTTAAATGCATTGCCCAGCAGTTACGGTCTCTATTTTATGTCCTATTATTATTGAACTTTTCATTTTATTCCATGTACTCCATTTCTACCCACTTATTCTTTCCATTAGCTTTGGAACCACTTATCACTGCTTGCAGTTATATTTAAGGTTCCAAAGCACGAAGTGCTATGGAACCTTATTGTTTTTCTTAGGATTATTATTATTAAGGTTCCAAAGCACGAAGTGCTATGGAACCTTATTGTTTTTCTTAGGATTATTATTATTATTATTATTTTTCTGCCCTAAAACTGAATGTACAGCCTAAACCGTAAGTGCTAGAATTATGAAACTTGGTACGATGATGTCAATTCCTCCCCGCTACTCAGATAATCCGACCCAACCATGTCGGCCAGATGGGGGCGCCGTGGCGCCCTCTAACGCGTTTTGATTGATATCTCCTGTCCTGTTAGTCCTATAATTGAAATTCATATTTCTACTGATAGAGACATCCTTGCCCTACCAACTTGCCATTTGGACTATGAAGCTCCGCCTACTTAGATTTTTTGCTAATTTGCATAATTTGCAAAACCTACTTTTGCTTGTAATTCCTACACCGTCTGACGGAATCAGACAAATGAGGTATCAAACCGATCAGGTCTCTGAGCTGATGAATAATAATTCAAATAACCCTGATATTGGTCTATCATACGGCCACTAGCCACGCCCAAAGTCTACGTAAATTTAGCCAGTATTGGTCTGACTGTTATAACTTGGCCATACCTTAGCCTACCTTCACCAAATTTGAAATCCTATCTCCGTACCCCATTCTGGGGACACTGTTGAAGGCGGGCCGCATTTCGTCAATAGGGGGCGCTACAACTAAAAACTGCCAATATCTCCTGACTTCCTTGACCGATCCAAATGAAATTTGGCATACATGTACTACTCTGAAGCCTGAGGTCAGGAATCTATCAGGGCAGTCATTAGTCATAAAACCCTAGCCACCATCAGCCAATCAAAATCAAGCAGCATTCTGACAGGCCTTTGACAGGCTTAACAACAGCTGATCTGAACAAAAATAGGCTTGTACATTTGTCTCCTAACCCCTAGCAATCCCTGCGAAGGCCACACCAATTGTCCACATGGGGGCGCTACAGCGACAGGATTTGCATTTCTGCTTATTTCTATTGAACTGTTAATGATAAAATTGAGATTTGTTACTTATCTAATGCACTGGCCCATGCCAAATTCAAAGCCATGTAGAACTTCATCCTATCTCTTTCCGCTTTTGCGTATTTTATAGGAGTCTGAAAACATGACATTTCGTTAACCTCCTTGGATTTTCAACCAACCTATGTAAATCTGGTATCATTCAAATCAGGAGACAGTCCTGGTATACAATTATTCAAAAAATCCTAAACTTTCTATAAGGTACGGCGACCAGCCACATCCAGACCATACAGGTGCCACGCCCACTTCAATCAGACAGCTGTATCTCAGGCCTGCCTCAGCCAATCACTACCAAACTTGAATATGTCATCAAGGACGGTAGTGGGTAAGGGCCCTCCAAATTTGGTGCCGATTGGTCAAACGGGGGCGCTACAGCAATGCAATATGTGTCTCTAAACCTGCAAAACCAGTGAAAGTGACATTTATCTCATTTCTGTTCAAGTCTCATATTACTGGTAAAAATCCTTTGTACTGCAAGTTCTGTGAGTCATGCCAAATCAAGATATATGTATTGCATAATAACAGTCATCTGCATTCCCTTGTGATATTTAAAAACGGATTAAATGAAATATTCCTATAACTTTAACAATCTACACCCCATGTAAGTGATTCTGGTGTCAAGTCAATCAAGACACTGCCGTCAGGGATGATTATTAAAAAATACCTGACCTTTCTGTATAATATGGCCACCAGCCACACCCAACCTGCATCATTTATAAGCCGATTTCAATCAAACAGCTAAATCTCAGGCATGCTTCATCCAATCCTCACGAAATTTGATCCACTTATGTAGCACTGGTCTACAGACATACCCTCAAACTTTGATGCCGATCGGTCAAACGGGGGTGCTATGGCCACTATCTGTATACTCCTAAGATCCACCTTAGGTCAAACAGCTAAATCTCAGGCTTGCTTCATCCAATCCTCACAAAATTTCACCCACTAATGTAGCACTGGCCCACAGACAGACCCTTCAACTTTGATGTCGATCGGTCAAACGGGGGCGCTATGGCGACTGTTCATATGTGTCTAAGAGCAAACTTGGCTGAGAAGGCCTAAAAGTATTGAATAGAATTTATCCATGGAGCGCAGGCTCCACCTGCTGGCCAAACCATTTCAATTCCTATTTCAATCAAACAGCTAAATCTCAGGCATTCTTCATCCGATTCTCACCAAATTTTACCCACTAATGTAGCACGGCCTCCCAGAGAGACCCACCAACTTTGGTGCCGATCAGTCAAACAGGGGCGCTACAGCCACTGTTCATATGCCATCATCCCAAACCATATATTCAGTCAAGCTCAGGCACTTCACCAGACAGATCTACATTGGTGATATTTCTCCTAAGCAGGTGCAATTACATTTTCCTCCTGTTTCTCATCCACCCTTTTTCTTATCCTAACTAAACGTTTCTACTGTAACATCAACATGTCAGATCTCATGCTATTGTAGTACTGTTTCCTACTTTCTGACTATTTAAATGCATTGGCCAGCAATTACAGTCTCTATTTCATGTCCTATTATTATTGAACTTTTCATTTTATGCCATTGAACTTTTCATTTTATGCTGTGTACTCCATGTCTACCCACTTATTCTGTCCATTAGCTTCTCATGCTATCGTAGTAGTATTTCCTACTTTCTGACTATTTAAATGCATTGCCCAGCAGTTACGGTCTCTATTTTATGTCCTATTATTATTGAACTTTTCATTTTATTCCATGTACTCCATTTCTACCCACTTATTCTTTCCATTAGCTTTGGAACCGCTTATCACTGCTTGCAGTTATATTTATTATTATTTTTCTGCCCTAAAACTGAATGTACAGCCTAAACCGTAAGTGCTAGAATTATGAAACTTGGTACGATGATGTCAATTCCTCCCCGCTACTCAGATAATCCGACCCAACCATGTCGGCCAGATGGGGGCGCCGTGGCGCCCTCTAACGCGTTTTGATTGATATCTCCTGTCCTGTTAGTCCTATAATTGAAATTCATATTTCTACTGATAGAGACATCCTTGCCCTACCAACTTGCCATTTGGACTATTAAGCTCCGCCTACTTAGATTTTTTGCTAATTTGCATAATTTGCAAAACCTACTTTTGCTTGTAATTCCTACACCGTCTGACGGAATCAGACAAATGAGGTATCAAACTGATCAGGTCTCTGAGCTGATGAATAATAATTCAAATAACCCTGATATTGGTCTATCATACGGCCACTAGCCACGCCCAAAGTCTACGTAAATTTAGCCAGTATTGGTCTGACTGTTATAACTTGGCCATACCTTAGCCTACCTTCACCAAATTTGAAATCCTATCTCCGTACCAAATTCTGGGGACACTATTGAAGGCGGGCCGCATTTCGTCAATAGGGGGCGCTACAACTAAAAACTGCCAATATCTCCTGACTTCCTTTACCGATCCAAATGAAATTTGGCATACATGTACTACTCTGAAGCCTGAGGTCAGGAATCTATCAGGGCAGTCATTAGTCATAAAACCCTAGCCACCATCAGCCAATCAAAATCAAGCAGCATTCTGACAGGCCTTTGACAGGCTTAACAACAGCTGATCTGAACAAAAATAGGCTTGTACATTTGGCTCATAACCCCTAGCAACCCCTGCGAAGGCCACCCCAATTGTCCACATGGGGGCGCTACAGCGACAGGATTTGCATTTCTGCTTATTTCTATTGAACTGTTAATGATAAAATTGAGATTTGTTACTTATCTAATGCACTGGCCCATGCCAAATTCAAATCCATGTAGAACTTCATCCTATCTCTTTCCGCTTTTGCGTATTTTATAGGAGTCTAAAAACATGACATTTCGTTAACCTCCTTGGATTTTCAACCAACCTATGTATATCTAGTATTATTCAAATCAGGAGACAGTCCTGGTATACAATTATTCAAAAAATCCTAAACTTTCTATAAGGTACGGCGACCAGCCACATCCAGACCATACAGGTGCCACGCCCACTTCAATCAGACAGCTGTATCTCAGGCCTGCCTCAGCCAATCACTACCAAACTTGAATATGCCATCAAGGACGGCAGTGGGTAAGGGCCCTCCAAATTTGGTGCCGATTGGTCAAACGGGGGCGCTACAGCAATGCAATATGTGTCTCTAAACCTGCAAAACCAGTGAAAGTGACATTTATCTCATTTCTGTTCAAGTCTCATATTACTGGTAAAAATCCTTTGTACTGCAAGTTCTGTGAGTCATGCCAAATCAAGATATATGTATTGCATAATAACAGTCATCTGCATTCCCTTGTGATATTTAAAAACGGATTAAATGAAATATTCCTATAACTTTAACAATCTACACCGCATGTAAGTGATTCTGGTGTCAAGTCAATCAAGACACTGCCGTCAGGGATGATTATTAAAAAATACCTGACCTTTATGTATAATATGGCCACCAGCCACACCCAACCTGCATCATTTATAAGCCGATTTCAATCAAACAGCTAAATCTCAGGCATGCTTCATCCAATCCTCACGAAATATGATCCACTTATGTAGCACTGGTCTACAGACATACCCTCAAACTTTGATGCCGATCGGTCAAACGGGGGTGCTATGGCCACTATCTGTATACCCCTAAGATCCACCTTAGGTCAAACAGCTAAATCTCAGGCTTGCTTCATCCAATCTTCACAAAATTTCACCCACTAATGTAGCACTGGCCCACAGACAGACCCTCCAACTTTGATGTCGATCGGTCAAACGGGGGCGCTACAGCCACTGTTCATATGCCATCATCCCAAACCATATATTCAGTCAAGCTCAGGCACTTCACCAGACAGATCTACATTGGTGATATTTCTCCTAAGTAGATGCAATTACATTTTCCTCCTGTTTCTCATCCACCCTTTTTCTTATCCTAACTAAACATTTCTACTGTAACATCAACATGTCAGATCTCATGCTATTGTAGTACTGCTTCCTACTTTCTGACTATTTAAATGCATTGGCCAGCAATTACAGTCTCTATTTCATGTCCTATTATTATTGAACTTTTCATTTTATGCCATTGAACTTTTCATTTTATGCTGTGTACTCCATGTCTACCCACTTATTCTGTCCATTAGTTTCTCATGCTATCGTAGTAGTATTTCCTACTTTCTGACTATTTAAATGCATTGCCCAGCAGTTACGGTCTCTATTTTATGTCCTATTATTATTGAACTTTTCATTTTATTCCATGTACTCCATTTCTACCCACTTATTCTTTCCATTAGCTTTGGAACCGCTTATCACTGCTTGCAGTTATATTTATTATTATTATTATTATTATTAAGGTTCCAAAGCACGAAGTGCTATGGAAACTTATTGTTTTTCTTAGGATTATTAAGGTTCCAAAGCACGAAGTGCTATGGAACCTTATTGTTTTTCTTAGGATTATTATTATTATTATTATTTTTCTGCCCTAAAACTGAATGTACAGCCTAAACCGTAAGTGCTAGAATTATGAAACTTGGTACGATGATGTCAATTCCTCTCCGCTACTCAGATAATCCGACCCAACCATGTCGGCCAGATGGGGGCGCCGTGGCGCCCTCTAACGCGTTTTGATTGATATCTCCTGTCCTGTTAGTCCTATAATTGAAATTCATATTTCTACTGATAGAGACATCCTTGCCCTACCAACTTGTCATTTGGACTATGAAGCTCCGCCTACTTAGATTTTTTGCTAATTTGCATAATTTGCAAAACCTACTTTTGCTTGTAATTCCTACACCGTCTGACGGAATCAGACAAATGAGGTATCAAACCGATCAGGTCTCTGAGCTGATGAATAATAATTCAAATAACCCTGATATTGGTCTATCATACGGCCACTAGCCACGCCCAAAGTCTACGTAAATTTAGCCAGTATTGGTCTGACTGTTATAACTTGGCCATACCTTAGCCTACCTTCACCAAATTTGAAATCCTATCTCCGTACCCCATTCTGGGGACACTGTTGAAGGCGGGCCGCATTTCGTCAATAGGGGGCGCTACAACTAAAAACTGCCAATATCTCCTGACTTCCTTGACCGATCCAAATGAAATTTGGCATACATGTACTACTCTGAAGCCTGAGGTCAGGAATCTATCAGGGCAGTCATTAGTCATAAAACCCTAGCCACCATCAGCCAATCAAAATCAAGCAGCATTCTGACAGGCCTTTGACAGGCTTAACAACAGCTGATCTGAACAAAAATAGGCTTGTACATTTGTCTCCTAACCCCTAGCAATCCCTGCGAAGGCCACACCAATTGTCCACATGGGGGCGCTACAGCGACAGGATTTGCATTTCTGCTTATTTCTATTGAACTGTTAATGATAAAATTGAGATTTGTTACTTATCTAATGCACTGGCCCATGCCAAATTCAAAGCCATGTAGAACTTCATCCTATCTCTTTCCGCTTTTGCGTATTTTATAGGAGTCTGAAAACATGACATTTCGTTAACCTCCTTGGATTTTCAACCAACCTATGTAAATCTGGTATCATTCAAATCAGGAGACAGTCCTGGTATACAATTATTCAAAAAATCCTAAACTTTCTATAAGGTACGGCGACCAGCCACATCCAGACCATACAGGTGCCACGCCCACTTCAATCAGACAGCTGTATCTCAGGCCTGCCTCAGCCAATCACTACCAAACTTGAATATGTCATCAAGGACGGTAGTGGGTAAGGGCCCTCCAAATTTGGTGCCGATTGGTCAAACGGGGGCGCTACAGCAATGCAATATGTGTCTCTAAACCTGCAAAACCAGTGAAAGTGACATTTATCTCATTTCTGTTCAAGTCTCATATTACTGGTAAAAATCCTTTGTACTGCAAGTTCTGTGAGTCATGCCAAATCAAGATATATGTATTGCATAATAACAGTCATCTGCATTCCCTTGTGATATTTAAAAACGGATTAAATGAAATATTCCTATAACTTTAACAATCTACACCCCATGTAAGTGATTCTGGTGTCAAGTCAATCAAGACACTGCCGTCAGGGATGATTATTAAAAAATACCTGACCTTTCTGTATAATATGGCCACCAGCCACACCCAACCTGCATCATTTATAAGCCGATTTCAATCAAACAGCTAAATCTCAGGCATGCTTCATCCAATCCTCACGAAATTTGATCCACTTATGTAGCACTGGTCTACAGACATACCCTCAAACTTTGATGCCGATCGGTCAAACGGGGGTGCTATGGCCACTATCTGTATACTCCTAAGATCCACCTTAGGTCAAACAGCTAAATCTCAGGCTTGCTTCATCCAATCCTCACAAAATTTCACCCACTAATGTAGCACTGGCCCACAGACAGACCCTCCAACTTTGATGTCGATCGGTCAAACGGGGGCGCTATGGCGACTGTTCATATGTGTCTAAGAGCAAACTTGGCTGAGAAGGCCTAAAAATATTGAATAGAATTTATCCATGGAGCGCAGGCTCCACCTGCTGGCCAAACCATTTCAATTCCTATTTCAATCAAACAGCTAAATCTCAGGCATTCTTCATCCGATTCTCACCAAATTTTACCCACTAATGTAGCACGGCCTCCCAGAGAGACCCACCAACTTTGGTGCCGATCAGTCAAACAGGGGCGCTACAGCCACTGTTCATATGCCATCATCCCAAACCATATATTCAGTCAAGCTCAGGCACTTCACCAGACAGATCTACATTGGTGATATTTCTCCTAAGCAGGTGCAATTACATTTTCCTCCTGTTTTTCATCCACCCTTTTTCTTATCCTAACTAAACGTTTCTACTGTAACATCAACATGTCAGATCTCATGCTATTGTAGTACTGTTTCCTACTTTCTGACTATTTAAATGCATTGGCCAGCAATTACAGTCTCTATTTCATGTCCTATTATTATTGAACTTTTCATTTTATGCCATTGAACTTTTCATTTTATGCTGTGTACTCCATGTCTACCCACTTATTCTGTCCATTAGCTTCTCATGCTATCGTAGTAGTATTTCCTACTTTCTGACTATTTAAATGCATTGCCCAGCAGTTACGGTCTCTATTTTATGTCCTATTATTATTGAACTTTTCATTTTATTCCATGTACTGCATTTCTACCCACTTATTCTTTCCATTAGCTTTGGAACCGCTTATCACTGCTTGCAGTTATATTTATTATTATTATTATTATTTTTCTGCCCTAAAACTGAATGTACAGCCTAAACCGTAAGTGCTAGAATTATGAAACTTGGTAGGATGATGTCAATTCCCCCCCGCTACTCAGATAATCCGACCCAACCTTGTCGGCCAGATGGGGGCGCCGTGGCGCCCTCTAACGCGTTTTGATTGATATCTCCTGTCCTGTTAGTCCTATAATTGAAATTCATATTTCTACTGATAGAGACATCCTTGCCCTACCAACTTGCCATTTGGACTATGAAGCTCCGCCTACTTAGATTTTTTGCTAATTTGCATAATTTGCAAAACCTACTTTTGCTTGTAATTCCTACACCGTCTGACGGAATCAGACAAATGAGGTATCAAACCGATCAGGTCTCTGAGCTGATGAATAATAATTCAAATAACCCTGATATTGGTCTATCATACGGCCACTAGCCACGCCCAAAGTCTACGTAAATTTAGCCAGTATTGGTCTGACTGTTATAACTTGGCCATACCTTAGCCTACCTTCACCAAATTTGAAATCCTATCTCCGTACCCCATTCTGGGGACACTGTTGAAGGCGGGCCGCATTTCGTCAATAGGGGGCGCTACAACTAAAAACTGCCAATATCTCCTGACTTCCTTGACCGATCCAAATGAAATTTGGCATACATGTACTACTCTGAAGCCTGAGGTCAGGTATCTATCAGGGCAGTCATTAATCATAAAACCCTAGCCACCATCAGCCAATCAAAATCAAGCAGCATTCTGACAGGCCTTTGACAGGCTTAACAACAGCTGATCTGAACAAAAATAGGCTTGTACATTTGTCTCCTAACCCCTAGCAATCCCTGCGAAGGCCACACCAATTGTCCACATGGGGGCGCTACAGCGACAGGATTTGCATTTCTGCTTATTTCTATTGAACTGTTAATGATAAAATTGAGATTTGTTACTTATCTAATGCACTGGCCCATGCCAAATTCAAAGCCATGTAGAACTTCATCCTATCTCTTTCCGCTTTTGCGTATTTTATAGGAGTCTGAAAACATGACATTTCGTTAACCTCCTTGGATTTTCAACCAACCTATGTAAATTTGGTATCATTCAAATCAGGAGACAGTCCTGGTATACAATTATTCAAAAAATCCTAAACTTTCTATAAGGTACGGCGACCAGCCACATCCAGACCATACAGGTGCCACGCCCACTTCAATCAGACAGCTGTATCTCAGGCCTGCCTCAGCCAATCACTACCAAACTTGAATATGTCATCAAGGACGGTAGTGGGTAAGGGCCCTCCAAATTTGGTGCCGATTGGTCAAACGGGGGCGCTACAGCAATGCAATATGTGTCTCTAAACCTGCAAAACCAGTGAAAGTGACATTTATCTCATTTCTGTTCAAGTCTCATATTACTGGTAAAAATACTTTGTACTGCAAGTTCTGTGAGTCATGCCAAATCAAGATATATGTATTGCATAATAACAGTCATCTGCATTCCCTTGTGATATTTAAAAACTGATTAAATGAAATATTCCTATAACTTTAACAATCTACACCCCATGTAAGTGATTCTGGTGTCAAGTCAATGAAGACACTGCCGTCAGGGATGATTATTAAAAAATACCTGACCTTTCTGTATAATATGGCCACCAGCCACACCCAACCTGCATCATTTATAAGCCGATTTCAATCAAACAGCTAAATCTCAGGCGTGCTTCATCCAATCCTCATGAAATTTGATCCACTTATGTAGCACTGGTCTACAGACATACTCTCAAACTTTGATGCCGATCGGTCAAACGGGGGTGCTATGGCCACTATCTGTATACTCCTAAGATCCACCTTAGGTCAAACAGCTAAATCTCAGGCTTGCTTCATCCAATCCTCACAAAATTTCACCCACTAATGTAGCACTGGCCCACAGACAGACCCTCCAACTTTGATGTCGATCGGTCAAACGGGGGCGCTATGGCGACTGTTCATATGTGTCTAAGAGCAAACTTGGCTTAGAAGGCCTAAAAATATTGAATAGAATTTATCCATGGAGCGCAGGCTCCACCTGCTGGCCAAACCATTTCAATTCCTATTTCAATCAAACAGCTAAATCTCAGGCATGCTTCATCCGATTCTCACCAAATTTTACCCACTAATGTAGCACGGCCTCCCAGAGAGACCCACCAACTTTGGTGCCGATCAGTCAAACAGGGGCGCTACAGCCACTGTTCATATGCCATCATCCCAAACCATATATTCAGTCAAGCTCAGGCACTTCACCAGACAGATCTACATTGGTGATATTTCTCCTAAGCAGGTGCAATTACATTTTCCTCCTGTTTCTCATCCACCCTTTTTCTTATCCTAACTAAACGTTTCTACTGTAACATCAACATGTCAGATCTCATGCTATTGTAGTACTGTTTCCTCCTTTCTGACTATTTAAATGCATTGGCCAGCAATTACAGTCTCTATTTCATGTCCTATTATTATTGAACTTTTCATTTTATGCCATTGAACTTTTCATTTTATGCTGTGTACTCCATGTCTACCCACTTATTCTGTCCATTAGCTTCTCATGCTATCGTAGTAGTATTTCCTACTTTCTGACTATTTAAATGCATTGCCCAGCAGTTACGGTCTCTA
Source organism: Brienomyrus brachyistius (assembly GCF_023856365.1). Taxonomy (NCBI): domain Eukaryota; kingdom Metazoa; phylum Chordata; class Actinopteri; order Osteoglossiformes; family Mormyridae; genus Brienomyrus; species Brienomyrus brachyistius. The sequence continues at coordinate 358,053 of NC_064554.1, forward strand.
TTTTATGTCCTATTATTATTGAACTTTTCATTTTATTCCATGTACTCCATTTCTACCCACTTATTCTTTCCATTAGCTTTGGAACCGCTTATCACTGCTTGCAGTTATATTTATTAAGGTTCCAAAGCACGAAGTGCTATGGAAACTTATTGTTTTTCTTAGGATTATTATTATTATTATTATTATTATTATTTTTCTGCCCTAAAACTGAATGTACAGCCTAAACCGTAAGTGCTAGAATTATGAAACTTGGTAGGATGATGTCAATTCCTCCCCGCTACTCAGATCATCCGACCCAACCATGTCGGCCAGATGGGGGCGCCGTGGCGCCCCCTAACGCGTTTTGATTGATATCTCCTGTCCTGTTAGTCCTATAATTGAAATTCATATTTCTACTGATAGAGACATCCTTGCCCTACCAACTTGCCATTTGGACTATTAAGCTCCGCCTACTTAGATTTTTTGCTAATTTGCATAATTTGCAAAACCTACTTTTGCTTGTAATTCCTACACCGTCTGACGGAATCAGACAAATGAGGTATCAAACTGATCAGGTCTCTGAGCTGATGAATAATAATTCAAATAACCCTGATATTGGTCTATCATACGGCCACTAGCCACGCCCAAAGTCTACGTAAATTTAGCCAGTATTGGTCTGACTGTTATAACTTGGCCATACCTTAGCCTACCTTCACCAAATTTGAAATCCTATCTCCGTACCAAATTCTGGGGACACTATTGAAGGCGGGCCGCATTTCGTCGATAGGGGGCGCTACAACTAAAAACTGCCAATATCTCCTGACTTCCTTTACCGATCCAAATGAAATTTGGCATACATGTACTACTCTGAAGCCTGAGGTCAGGAATCTATCAGGGCAGTCATTAGTCATAAAACCCTAGCCACCATCAGCCAATCAAAATCAAGCAGCATTCTGACAGGCCTTTGACAGGCTTAACAACAGCTGATCTGAACAAAAATAGGCTTGTACATTTGTCTCCTAACCCCTAGCAATCCCTGCGAAGGCCACACCAATTGTCCACATGGGGGCGCTACAGCGACAGGATTTGCATTTCTGCTTATTTCTATTGAACTGTTAATGATAAAATTGAGATTTGTTACTTATCTAATGCACTGGCCCATGCCAAATTCAAAGCCATGTAGAACTTCATCCTATCTCTTTCCGCTTTTGCGTATTTTATAGGAGTCTGAAAACATGACATTTCGTTAACCTCCTTGGATTTTCAACCAACCTATGTAAATCTGGTATCATTCAAATCAGGAGACAGTCCTGGTATACAATTATTCAAAAAATCCTAAACTTTCTATAAGGTACGGCGACCAGCCACATCCAGACCATACAGGTGCCACGCCCACTTCAATCAGACAGCTGTATCTCAGGCCTGCCTCAGCCAATCACTACCAAACTTGAATATGTCATCAAGGACGGTAGTGGGTAAGGGCCCTCCAAATTTGGTGCCGATTGGTCAAACGGGGGCGCTACAGCAATGCAATATGTGTCTCTAAACCTGCAAAACCAGTGAAAGTGACATTTATCTCATTTCTGTTCAAGTCTCATATTACTGGTAAAAATCCTTTGTACTGCAAGTTCTGTGAGTCATGCCAAATCAAGATATATGTATTGCATAATAACAGTCATCTGCATTCCCTTGTGATATTTAAAAACGGATTAAATGAAATATTCCTATAACTTTAACAATCTACACCCCATGTAAGTGATTCTGGTGTCAAGTCAATCAAGACACTGCCGTCAGGGATGATTATTAAAAAATACCTGACCTTTCTGTATAATATGGCCACCAGCCACACCCAACCTGCATCATTTATAAGCCGATTTCAATCAAACAGCTAAATCTCAGGCATGCTTCATCCAATCCTCACGAAATTTGATCCACTTATGTAGCACTGGTCTACAGACATACCCTCAAACTTTGATGCCGATCGGTCAAACGGGGGTGCTATGGCCACTATCTGTATACTCCTAAGATCCACCTTAGGTCAAACAGCTAAATCTCAGGCTTGCTTCATCCAATCCTCACAAAATTTCACCCACTAATGTAGCACTGGCCCACAGACAGACCCTCCAACTTTGATGTCGATCGGTCAAACGGGGGCGCTATGGCGACTGTTCATATGTGTCTAAGAGCAAACTTGGCTGAGAAGGCCTAAAAATATTGAATAGAATTTATCCATGGAGCGCAGGCTCCACCTGCTGGCCAAACCATTTCAATTCCTATTTCAATCAAACAGCTAAATCTCAGGCATTCTTCATCCGATTCTCACCAAATTTTACCCACTAATGTAGCACGGCCTCCCAGAGAGACCCACCAACTTTGGTGCCGATCAGTCAAACAGGGGCGCTACAGCCACTGTTCATATGCCATCATCCCAAACCATATATTCAGTCAAGCTCAGGCACTTCACCAGACAGATCTACATTGGTGATATTTCTCCTAAGCAGGTGCAATTACATTTTCCTCCTGTTTTTCATCCACCCTTTTTCTTATCCTAACTAAACGTTTCTACTGTAACATCAACATGTCAGATCTCATGCTATTGTAGTACTGTTTCCTACTTTCTGACTATTTAAATGCATTGGCCAGCAATTACAGTCTCTATTTCATGTCCTATTATTATTGAACTTTTCATTTTATGCCATTGAACTTTTCATTTTATGCTGTGTACTCCATGTCTACCCACTTATTCTGTCCATTAGCTTCTCATGCTATCGTAGTAGTATTTCCTACTTTCTGACTATTTAAATGCATTGCCCAGCAGTTACGGTCTCTATTTTATGTCCTATTATTATTGAACTTTTCATTTTATTCCATGTACTGCATTTCTACCCACTTATTCTTTCCATTAGCTTTGGAACCGCTTATCACTGCTTGCAGTTATATTTATTATTATTATTATTATTTTTCTGCCCTAAAACTGAATGTACAGCCTAAACCGTAAGTGCTAGAATTATGAAACTTGGTAGGATGATGTCAATTCCCCCCCGCTACTCAGATAATCCGACCCAACCTTGTCGGCCAGATGGGGGCGCCGTGGCGCCCTCTAACGCGTTTTGATTGATATCTCCTGTCCTGTTAGTCCTATAATTGAAATTCATATTTCTACTGATAGAGACATCCTTGCCCTACCAACTTGCCATTTGGACTATGAAGCTCCGCCTACTTAGATTTTTTGCTAATTTGCATAATTTGCAAAACCTACTTTTGCTTGTAATTCCTACACCGTCTGACGGAATCAGACAAATGAGGTATCAAACCGATCAGGTCTCTGAGCTGATGAATAATAATTCAAATAACCCTGATATTGGTCTATCATACGGCCACTAGCCACGCCCAAAGTCTACGTAAATTTAGCCAGTATTGGTCTGACTGTTATAACTTGGCCATACCTTAGCCTACCTTCACCAAATTTGAAATCCTATCTCCGTACCCCATTCTGGGGACACTGTTGAAGGCGGGCCGCATTTCGTCAATAGGGGGCGCTACAACTAAAAACTGCCAATATCTCCTGACTTCCTTGACCGATCCAAATGAAATTTGGCATACATGTACTACTCTGAAGCCTGAGGTCAGGTATCTATCAGGGCAGTCATTAATCATAAAACCCTAGCCACCATCAGCCAATCAAAATCAAGCAGCATTCTGACAGGCCTTTGACAGGCTTAACAACAGCTGATCTGAACAAAAATAGGCTTGTACATTTGTCTCCTAACCCCTAGCAATCCCTGCGAAGGCCACACCAATTGTCCACATGGGGGCGCTACAGCGACAGGATTTGCATTTCTGCTTATTTCTATTGAACTGTTAATGATAAAATTGAGATTTGTTACTTATCTAATGCACTGGCCCATGCCAAATTCAAAGCCATGTAGAACTTCATCCTATCTCTTTCCGCTTTTGCGTATTTTATAGGAGTCTGAAAACATGACATTTCGTTAACCTCCTTGGATTTTCAACCAACCTATGTAAATTTGGTATCATTCAAATCAGGAGACAGTCCTGGTATACAATTATTCAAAAAATCCTAAACTTTCTATAAGGTACGGCGACCAGCCACATCCAGACCATACAGGTGCCACGCCCACTTCAATCAGACAGCTGTATCTCAGGCCTGCCTCAGCCAATCACTACCAAACTTGAATATGTCATCAAGGACGGTAGTGGGTAAGGGCCCTCCAAATTTGGTGCCGATTGGTCAAACGGGGGCGCTACAGCAATGCAATATGTGTCTCTAAACCTGCAAAACCAGTGAAAGTGACATTTATCTCATTTCTGTTCAAGTCTCATATTACTGGTAAAAATACTTTGTACTGCAAGTTCTGTGAGTCATGCCAAATCAAGATATATGTATTGCATAATAACAGTCATCTGCATTCCCTTGTGATATTTAAAAACTGATTAAATGAAATATTCCTATAACTTTAACAATCTACACCCCATGTAAGTGATTCTGGTGTCAAGTCAATGAAGACACTGCCGTCAGGGATGATTATTAAAAAATACCTGACCTTTCTGTATAATATGGCCACCAGCCACACCCAACCTGCATCATTTATAAGCCGATTTCAATCAAACAGCTAAATCTCAGGCGTGCTTCATCCAATCCTCATGAAATTTGATCCACTTATGTAGCACTGGTCTACAGACATACTCTCAAACTTTGATGCCGATCGGTCAAACGGGGGTGCTATGGCCACTATCTGTATACTCCTAAGATCCACCTTAGGTCAAACAGCTAAATCTCAGGCTTGCTTCATCCAATCCTCACAAAATTTCACCCACTAATGTAGCACTGGCCCACAGACAGACCCTCCAACTTTGATGTCGATCGGTCAAACGGGGGCGCTATGGCGACTGTTCATATGTGTCTAAGAGCAAACTTGGCTTAGAAGGCCTAAAAATATTGAATAGAATTTATCCATGGAGCGCAGGCTCCACCTGCTGGCCAAACCATTTCAATTCCTATTTCAATCAAACAGCTAAATCTCAGGCATGCTTCATCCGATTCTCACCAAATTTTACCCACTAATGTAGCACGGCCTCCCAGAGAGACCCACCAACTTTGGTGCCGATCAGTCAAACAGGGGCGCTACAGCCACTGTTCATATGCCATCATCCCAAACCATATATTCAGTCAAGCTCAGGCACTTCACCAGACAGATCTACATTGGTGATATTTCTCCTAAGCAGGTGCAATTACATTTTCCTCCTGTTTCTCATCCACCCTTTTTCTTATCCTAACTAAACGTTTCTACTGTAACATCAACATGTCAGATCTCATGCTATTGTAGTACTGTTTCCTCCTTTCTGACTATTTAAATGCATTGGCCAGCAATTACAGTCTCTATTTCATGTCCTATTATTATTGAACTTTTCATTTTATGCCATTGAACTTTTCATTTTATGCTGTGTACTCCATGTCTACCCACTTATTCTGTCCATTAGCTTCTCATGCTATCGTAGTAGTATTTCCTACTTTCTGACTATTTAAATGCATTGCCCAGCAGTTACGGTCTCTATTTTATGTCCTATTATTATTGAACTTTTCATTTTATTCCATGTACTCCATTTCTACCCACTTATTCTTTCCATTAGCTTTGGAACCGCTTATCACTGCTTGCAGTTATATTTATTAAGGTTCCAAAGCACGAAGTGCTATGGAAACTTATTGTTTTTCTTAGGATTATTATTATTATTATTATTATTATTATTTTTCTGCCCTAAAACTGAATGTACAGCCTAAACCGTAAGTGCTAGAATTATGAAACTTGGTAGGATGATGTCAATTCCTCCCCGCTACTCAGATCATCCGACCCAACCATGTCGGCCAGATGGGGGCGCCGTGGCGCCCCCTAACGCGTTTTGATTGATATCTCCTGTCCTGTTAGTCCTATAATTGAAATTCATATTTCTACTGATAGAGACATCCTTGCCCTACCAACTTGCCATTTGGACTATTAAGCTCCGCCTACTTAGATTTTTTGCTAATTTGCATAATTTGCAAAACCTACTTTTGCTTGTAATTCCTACACCGTCTGACGGAATCAGACAAATGAGGTATCAAACTGATCAGGTCTCTGAGCTGATGAATAATAATTCAAATAACCCTGATATTGGTCTATCATACGGCCACTAGCCACGCCCAAAGTCTACGTAAATTTAGCCAGTATTGGTCTGACTGTTATAACTTGGCCATACCTTAGCCTACCTTCACCAAATTTGAAATCCTATCTCCGTACCAAATTCTGGGGACACTATTGAAGGCGGGCCGCATTTCGTCGATAGGGGGCGCTACAACTAAAAACTGCCAATATCTCCTGACTTCCTTTACCGATCCAAATGAAATTTGGCATACATGTACTACTCTGAAGCCTGAGGTCAGGAATCTATCAGGGCAGTCATTAGTCATAAAACCCTAGCCACCATCAGCCAATCAAAATCAAGCAGCATTCTGACAGGCCTTTGACAGGCTTAACAACAGCTGATCTGAACAAAAATAGGCTTGTACATTTGGCTCATAACCCCTAGCAACCCCTGCGAAGGCCACCCCAATTGTCCACATGGGGGCGCTACAGCGACAGGATTTGCATTTCTGCTTATTTCTATTGAACTGTTAATGATAAAATTGAGATTTGTTACTTATCTAATGCACTGACCCATGCCAAATTCAAATCCATGTAGAACTTCATCCTATCTCTTTCCGCTTTTGCGTATTTTATAGGAGTCTAAAAACATGACATTTCGTTAACCTCCTTGGATTTTCAACCAACCTATGTATATCTAGTATTATTCAAATCAGGAGACAGTCCTGGTATACAATTATTCAAAAAATCCTAAACTTTCTATAAGGTACGGCGACCAGCCACATCCAGACCATACAGGTGCCACGCCCACTTCAATCAGACAGCTGTATCTCAGGCCTGCCTCAGCCAATCACTACCAAACTTGAATATGCCATCAAGGACGGCAGTGGGTAAGGGCCCTCCAAATTTGGTGCCGATTGGTCAAACGGGGGCGCTACAGCAATGCAATATGTGTCTCTAAACCTGCAAAACCAGTGAAAGTGACATTTATCTCATTTCTGTTCAAGTCTCATATTACTGGTAAAAATCCTTTGTACTGCAAGTTCTGTGAGTCATGCCAAATCAAGATATATGTATTGCATAATAACAGTCATCTGCATTCCCTTGTGATATTTAAAAATGGATTAAATGAAATATTCCTATAACTTTAACAATCTACACCGCATGTAAGTGATTCTGGTGTCAAGTCAATCAAGACACTGCCGTCAGGGATGATTATTAAAAAATACCTGACCTTTATGTATAATATGGCCACCAGCCACACCCAACCTGCATCATTTATAAGCCGATTTCAATCAAACAGCTAAATCTCAGGCATGCTTCATCCAATCCTCACGAAATTTGATCCACTTATGTAGCACTGGTCTACAGACATACCCTCAAACTTTGATGCCGATCGATCAAACGGGGGTGCTATGGCCACTATCTGTATACCCCTAAGATCCACCTTAGGTCAAACAGCTAAATCTCAGGCTTGCTTCATCCAATCTTCACAAAATTTCACCCACTAATGTAGCACTGGCCCACAGACAGACCCTCCAACTTTGATGTCGATCGGTCAAACGGGGGCGCTACAGCCACTGTTCATATGCCATCATCCCAAACCATATATTCAGTCAAGCTCAGGCACTTCACCAGACAGATCTACATTGGTGATATTTCTCCTAAGTAGATGCAATTACATTTTCCTCCTGTTTCTCATCCACCCTTTTTCTTATCCTAACTAAACATTTCTACTGTAACATCAACATGTCAGATCTCATGCTATTGTAGTACTGCTTCCTACTTTCTGACTATTTAAATGCATTGGCCAGCAATTACAGTCTCTATTTCATGTCCTATTATTATTGAACTTTTCATTTTATGCTGTGTACTCCATGTCTACCCACTTATTCTGTCCATTAGCTTCTCATGCTATCGTAGTAGTATTTCCTACTTTCTGACTATTTAAATGCATTGCCCAGCAGTTACGGTCTCTATTTTATGTCCTATTATTATTGAACTTTTCATTTTATTCCATGTACTCCATTTCTACCCACTTATTCTTTCCATTAGCTTTGGAACCGCTTATCACTGCTTGCAGTTATATTTATTATTAAGGTTCCAAAGCACGAAGTGCTATGGAAACTTATTGTTTTTCTTAGGATTATTATTATTAAGGTTCCAAAGCACGAAGTGCTATGGAACCTTATTGTTTTTCTTAGGATTATTATTATTATTATTATTTTTCTGCCCTAAAACTGAATGTACAGCCTAAACCGTAAGTGCTAGAATTATGAAACTTGGTAGGATGATGTCAATTCCTCCCCGCTACTCAGATAATCCGAACCAACCATGTCGGCCAGATGGGGGCGCCGTGGCGCCCTCTAACGCGTTTTGATTGATATCTCCTGTCCTGTTAGTCCTATAATTGAAATTCATATTTCTACTGATAGAGACATCCTTGCCCTACCAACTTGCCATTTGGACTATGAAGCTCCGCCTACTTAGATTTTTTGCTAATTTGCATAATTTGCAAAACCTACTTTTGCTTGTAATTCCTACACCGTCTGACGGAATCAGACAAATGAGGTATCAAACCGATCAGGTCTCTGAGCTGATGAATAATAATTCAAATAAGCCTGATATTGGTCTATCATACGGCCACTAGCCACGCCCAAAGTCTACGTAAATTTAGCCAGTATTGGTCTGACTGTTATAACTTGGCCATACCTTAGCCTACCTTCACCAAATTTGAAATCCTATCTCCGTACCCCATTCTGGGGACACTGTTGAAGGCGGGCCGCATTTCGTCAATAGGGGGCGCTACAACTAAAAACTGCCAATATCTCCTGACTTCCTTGACCGATCCAAATGAAATTTGGCATACATGTACTACTCTGAAGCCTGAGGTCAGGAATCTATCAGGGCAGTCATTAGTCATAAAACCCTAGCCACCATCAGCCAATCAAAATCAAGCAGCATTCTGACAGGCCTTTGACAGGCTTAACAACAGCTGATATGAACAAAAATAGGCTTGTACATTTGGCTCATAACCCCTAGCAACCCCTGCGAAGGCCACCCCAATTGTCCACATGGGGGCGCTACAGCGACAGGATTTGCATTTCTGCTTATTTCTATTGAACTGTTAATGATAAAATTGAGATTTGTTACTTATCTAATGCACTGGCCCATGCCAAATTCAAATCCATGTAGAACTTCATCCTATCTCTTTCCGCTTTTGCGTATTTTATAGGAGTCTAAAAACATGACATTTCGTTAACCTCCTTGGATTTTCAACCAACCTATGTATATCTAGTATTATTCAAATCAGGAGACAGTCCTGGTATACAATTATTCAAAAAATCCTAAACTTTCTATAAGGTACGGCGACCAGCCACATCCAGACCATACAGGTGCCACGCCCACTTCAATCAGACAGCTGTATCTCAGGCCTGCCTCAGCCAATCACTACCAAACTTGAATATGCCATCAAGGACGGCAGTGGGTAAGGGCCCTCCAAATTTGGTGCCGATTGGTCAAACGGGGGCGCTACAGCAATGCAATATGTGTCTCTAAACCTGCAAAACCAGTGAAAGTGACATTTATCTCATTTCTGTTCAAGTCTCATATTACTGGTAAAAATCCTTTGTACTGCAAGTTCTGTGAGTCATGCCAAATCAAGATATATGTATTGCATAATAACAGTCATCTGCATTCCCTTGTGATATTTAAAAACGGATTAAATGAAATATTCCTATAACTTTAACAATCTACACCGCATGTAAGTGATTCTGGTGTCAAGTCAATCAAGACACTGCCGTCAGGGATGATTATTAAAAAATACCTGACCTTTATGTATAATATGGCCACCAGCCACACCCAACCTGCATCATTTATAAGCCGATTTCAATCAAACAGCTAAATCTCAGGCATGCTTCATCCAATCCTCACGAAATATGATCCACTTATGTAGCACTGGTCTACAGACATACCCTCAAACTTTGATGCCGATCGGTCAAACGGGGGTGCTATGGCCACTATCTGTATACCCCTAAGATCCACCTTAGGTCAAACAGCTAAATCTCAGGCTTGCTTCATCCAATCTTCACAAAATTTCACCCACTAATGTAGCACTGGCCCACAGACAGACCCTCCAACTTTGATGTCGATCGGTCAAACGGGGGCGCTACAGCCACTGTTCATATGCCATCATCCCAAACCATATATTCAGTCAAGCTCAGGCACTTCACCAGACAGATCTACATTGGTGATATTTCTCCTAAGTAGATGCAATTACATTTTCCTCCTGTTTCTCATCCACCCTTTTTCTTATCCTAACTAAACATTTCTACTGTAACATCAACATGTCAGATCTCATGCTATTGTAGTACTGCTTCCTACTTTCTGACTATTTAAATGCATTGGCCAGCAATTACAGTCTCTATTTCATGTCCTATTATTATTGAACTTTTCATTTTATGCTGTGTACTCCATGTCTACCCACTTATTCTGTCCATTAGCTTCTCATGCTATCGTAGTAGTATTTCCTACTTTCTGACTATTTAAATGCATTGCCCAGCAGTTACGGTCTCTATTTTATGTCCTATTATTATTGAACTTTTCATTTTATTCCATGTACTCCATTTCTACCCACTTATTCTTTCCATTAGCTTTGGAACCGCTTATCACTGCTTGCAGTTATATTTAAGGTTCCAAAGCACGAAGTGCAATGGAACCTTATTGTTTTTCTTAGGATTATTAAGGTTCCAAAGCACGAAGTGCAATGGAACCTTATTGTTTTTCTTAGGATTATTATTATTATTATTATTATTTTTCTGCCCTAAAACTGAATGTACAGCCTAAACCGTAAGTGCTAGAATTATGAAACTTGGTAGGATGATGTCAATTCCTCCCCGCTACTCAGATAATCCGACCCAACCATGTCGGCCAGATGGGGGCGCCGTGGCGCCCCCTAACGCGTTTTGATTGATATCTCCTGTCCTGTTAGTCCTATAATTGAAATTCATATTTCTACTGATAGAGACATCCTTGCCCTACCAACTTGCCATTTGGACTATTAAGCTCCGCCTACTTAGATTTTTTGCTAATTTGCATAATTTGCAAAACCTACTTTTGCTTGTAATTCCTACACCGTCTGACGGAATCAGACAAATGAGGTATCAAACTGATCAGGTCTCTGAGCTGATGAATACTAATTCAAATAATCCTGATATTGGTCTATCATACGGCCACTAGCCACGCCCAAAGTCTACGTAAATTTAGCCAGTATTTGTCTGACTGTTATAACTTGGCCATACCTTAGCCTACCTTCACCAAATTTGAAATCCTATCTCTGTACCAAATTCTGGGGACACTGTTGAAGGCGGGCCGCATTTCGTCAATAGGGGGCGCTACAACTAAAAACTGCCAATATCTCCTGACTTCCTTGACCGATCCAAATGAAATTTGGCATACATGTACTACTCTGAAGCCTGAGGTCAGGAATCTATCAGGGCAGTCATTAGTCATAAAACCCTAGCCACCATCAGCCAATCAAAATCAAGCAGCATTCTGACAGGCCTTTGACAGGCTTAACAACAGCTGATCTGAACAAAAATAGGCTTGTACATTTGTCTCCTATCCCCTAGCAATCCCTGCGAAGGCCACACCAATTGTCCACATGGGGGCGCTACAGCGACAGGATTTGCATTTCTGCTTATTTCTATTGAACTGTTAATGATAAAATTGAGATTTGTTACTTATCTAATGCACTGGCCCATGCCAAATTCAAAGCCATGTAGATCTTCATCCTATCTCTTTCCGCTTTTGCGTATTTTATAGGAGTCTAAAAACATGACATTTCGTTAACCTCCTTGGATTTTCAACCAACCTATGTAAATCTGGTATCATTCAAATCAGGAGACAGTCCTGGTATACAATTATTCAAAAAATCCTAAACTTTCTATAAGGTACGGCGACCAGCCACATCCAGACCATACAGGTGCCTCGCCCACTTCAATCAGACAGCTGTATCTCAGGCCTGCCTCAGCCAATCACTACCAAACTTGAATATGTCATCAAGGACGGTAGTGGGTAAGGGCCCTCCAAATTTGGTGCCGATTGGTCAAACGGGGGCGCTACAGCAATGCAATATGTGTCTCTAAACCTGCAAAACCAGTGAAAGTGACATTTATCTCATTTCTGTTCAAGTCTCATATTACTGGTAAAAATCCTTTGTACTGCAAGTTCTGTGAGTCATGCCAAATCAAGATATATGTATTGCATAATAACAGTCATCTGCATTCCCTTGTGATATTTAAAAACGGATTAAATGAAATATTCCTATAACTTTAACAATCTACACCCCATGTAAGTGATTCTGGTGTCAAGTCAATCAAGACACTGCCGTCAGGGATGATTATTAAAAAATACCTGACCTTTCTGTATAATTTGGCCACCAGCCACACCCAACCTGCATCATTTATAAGCCGATTTCAATCAAACAGCTAAATCTCAGGCATGCTTCATCCAATCCTCACGAAATTTGATCCACTTATGTAGCACTGGTCTACAGACATACCCTCAAACTTTGATGCCGATCGGTCAAACGGGGGTGCTATGGCCACTATCTGTATACTCCTAAGATCCACCTTAGGTCAAACAGCTAAATCTCAGGCTTGCTTCATCCAATCCTCACAAAATTTCACCCACTAATGTAGCACTGGCCCACAGACAGACCCTCCAACTTTGATGTCGATCGGTCAAACGGGGGCGCTATGGCGACTGTTCATATGTGTCTAAGAGCAAACTTGGCTGAGAAGGCCTAAAAATATTGAATAGAATTTATCCATGGAGCGCAGGCTCCACCTGCTGGCCAAACCATTTCAATTCCTATTTCAATCAAACAGCTAAATCTCAGGCATTCTTCATCCGATTCTCACCAAATTTTACCCACTAATGTAGCACGGCCTCCCAGAGAGACCCACCAACTTTGGTGCCGATCAGTCAAACAGGGGCGCTACAGCCACTGTTCATATGCCATCATCCCAAACCATATATTCAGTCAAGCTCAGGCACTTCACCAGACAGATCTACATTGGTGATATTTCTCCTCAGCAGGTGCAATTACATTTTCCTCCTGTTTCTCATCCACCCTTTTTCTTATCCTAACTAAACGTTTCTACTGTAACATCAACATGTCAGATCTCATGCTATTGTAGTACTGTTTCCTACTTTCTGACTATTTAAATGCATTGGCCAGCAATTACAGTCTCTATTTCATGTCCTATTATTATTGAACTTTTCATTTTATGCCATTGAACTTTTCATTTTATGCTATGTACTCCATGTCTACCCACTTATTCTGTCCATTAGCTTCTCATGCTATCGTAGTAGTATTTCCTACTTTCTGACTATTTAAATGCATTGCCCAGCAGTTACGGTCTCTATTTTATGTCCTATTATTATTGAACTTTTCATTTTATTCCATGTACTCCATTTCTACCCACTTATTCTTTCCATTAGCTTTGGAACCACTTATCACTGCTTGCAGTTATATTTATTAAGGTTCCAAAGCACGAAGTGCAATGGAACCTTATTGTTTTTCTTAGGATTATTATTATTATTATTATTATTTTTCTGCCCTAAAACTGAATGTACAGCCTAAACCGTAAGTGCTAGAATTATGAAACTTGGTAGGATGATGTCAATTCCTCCCCGCTACTCAGATAATCCGACCCAACCATGTCGGCCAGATGGGGGCGCCGTGGCGCCCCCTAACGCGTTTTGATTGATATCTCCTGTCCTGTTAGTCCTATAATTGAAATTCATATTTCTACTGATAGAGACATCCTTGCCCTACCAACTTGCCATTTGGACTATTAAGCTCCGCCTACTTAGATTTTTTGCTAATTTGCATAATTTGCAAAACCTACTTTTGCTTGTAATTCCTACACCGTCTGACGGAATCAGACAAATGAGGTATCAAACTGATCAGGTCTCTGAGCTGATGAATACTAATTCAAATAATCCTGATATTGGTCTATCATACGGCCACTAGCCACGCCCAAAGTCTACGTAAATTTAGCCAGTATTTGTCTGACTGTTATAACTTGGCCATACCTTAGCCTACCTTCACCAAATTTGAAATCCTATCTCTGTACCAAATTCTGGGGACACTGTTGAAGGCGGGCCGCATTTCGTCAATAGGGGGCGCTACAACTAAAAACTGCCAATATCTCCTGACTTCCTTGACCGATCCAAATGAAATTTGGCATACATGTACTACTCTGAAGCCTGAGGTCAGGAATCTATCAGGGCAGTCATTAGTCATAAAACCCTAGCCACCATCAGCCAATCAAAATCAAGCAGCATTCTGACAGGCCTTTGACAGGCTTAACAACAGCTGATCTGAACAAAAATAGGCTTGTACATTTGTCTCCTAACCCCTAGCAACCCCTGCGAAGGCCACCCCAATTGTCCACATGGGGGCGCTACAGCGACAGGATTTGCATTTCTGCTTATTTCTATTGAACTGTTAATGATAAAATTGAGATTTGTTACTTATCTAATGCACTGGCCCATGCCAAATTCAAATCCATGTAGAACTTCATCCTATCTCTTTCCGCTTTTGCGTATTTTATAGGAGTCTAAAAACATGACATTTCGTTAACCTCCTTGGATTTTCAACCAACCTATGTATATCTAGTATTATTCAAATCAGGAGACAGTCCTGGTATACAATTATTCAAAAAATCCTAAACTTTCTATAAGGTACGGCGACCAGCCACATCCAGACCATACAGGTGCCACGCCCACTTCAATCAGACAGCTGTATCTCAGGCCTGCCTCAGCCAATCACTACCAAACTTGAATATGTCATCAAGGACGGTAGTGGGTAAGGGCCCTCCAAATTTGGTGCCGATTGGTCAAACGGGGGCGCTACAGCAATGCAATATGTGTCTCTAAATCTGCAAAACCAGTGAAAGTGACATTTATCTCATTTCTGTTCAAGTCTCATATTACTGGTAAAAATCCTTTGTACTGCAAGTTCTGTGAGTCATGCCAAATCAAGATATATGTATTGCATAATAACAGTCATCTGCATTCCCTTGTGATATTTAAAAACGGATTAAATGAAATATTCCTATAACTTTAACAATCTACACCCCATGTAAGAGATTCTGGTGTCAAGTCAATCAAGACACTGCCGTCAGGGATGATTATTAAAAAATACCTGACCTTTCTGTATAATATGGCCACCAGCCACACCCAACCTGCATCATTTATAAGCCGATTTCAATCAAACAGCTAAATCTCAGGCATGCTTCATCCAATCCTCACGAAATTTGATCCACTTATGTAGCACTGGTCTACAGACATACCCTCAAACTTTGATGCCGATCGGTCAAACGGGGGTGCTATGGCCACTATCTGTATACTCCTAAGATCCACCTTAGGTCAAACAGCTAAATCTCAGGCTTGCTTCATCCAATCCTCACAAAATTTCACCCACTAATGTAGCACTGGCCCACAGACAGACCCTTCAACTTTGATGTCGATCGGTCAAACGGGGGCGCTATGGCGACTGTTCATATGTGTCTAAGAGCAAACTTGGCTGAGAAGGCCTAAAAGTATTGAATAGAATTTATCCATGGAGCGCAGGCTCCACCTGCTGGCCAAACCATTTCAATTCCTATTTCAATCAAACAGCTAAATCTCAGGCATTCTTCATCCGATTCTCACCAAATTTTACCCACTAATGTAGCACGGCCTCCCAGAGAGACCCACCAACTTTGGTGCCGATCAGTCAAACAGGGGCGCTACAGCCACTGTTCATATGCCATCATCCCAAACCATATATTCAGTCAAGCTCAGGCACTTCACCAGACAGATCTACATTGGTGATATTTCTCCTAAGCAGGTGCAATTACATTTTCCTCCTGTTTCTCATCCACCCTTTTTCTTATCCTAACTAAACGTTTCTACTGTAACATCAACATGTCAGATCTCATGCTATTGTAGTACTGTTTCCTACTTTCTGACTATTTAAATGCATTGGCCAGCAATTACAGTCTCTATTTCATGTCCTATTATTATTGAACTTTTCATTTTATGCCATTGAACTTTTCATTTTATGCTGTGTACTCCATGTCTACCCACTTATTCTGTCCATTAGCTTCTCATGCTATCGTAGTAGTATTTCCTACTTTCTGACTATTTAAATGCATTGCCCAGCAGTTACGGTCTCTATTTTATGTCCTATTATTATTGAACTTTTCATTTTATTCCATGTACTCCATTTCTACCCACTTATTCTTTCCATTAGCTTTGGAACCGCTTATCACTGCTTGCAGTTATATTTATTATTATTATTATTATTTTTCTGCCCTAAAACTGAATGTACAGCCTAAACCGTAAGTGCTAGAATTATGAAACTTGGTTGGATGATGTCAATTCCTCCCCGCTACTCAGATAATCCGACCCAACCATGTCGGCCAGATGGGGGCGCCGTGGCGCCCCCTAACGCGTTTTGATTGATATCTCCTGTCCTGTTAGTCCTATAATTGAAATTCATATTTCTACTGATAGAGACATCCTTGCCCTACCAACTTGCCATTTGGACTATTAAGCTCCGCCTACTTAGATTTTTTGCTAATTTGCATAATTTGCAAAACCTACTTTTGCTTGTAATTCCTACACCGTCTGACGGAATCAGACAAATGAGGTATCAAACTGATCAGGTCTCTGAGCTGATGAATACTAATTCAAATAATCCTGATATTGGTCTATCATACGGCCACTAGCCACGCCCAAAGTCTACGTAAATTTAGCCAGTATTTGTCTGACTGTTATAACTTGGCCATACCTTAGCCTACCTTCACCAAATTTGAAATCCTATCTCTGTACCAAATTCTGGGGACACTGTTGAAGGCGGGCCGCATTTCGTCAATAGGGGGCGCTACAACTAAAAACTGCCAATATCTCCTGACTTCCTTGACCGATCCAAATGAAATTTGGCATACATGTACTACTCTGAAGCCTGAGGTCAGGAATCTATCAGGGCAGTCATTAGTCATAAAACCCTAGCCACCATCAGCCAATCAAAATCAAGCAGCATTCTGACAGGCCTTTGACAGGCTTAACAACAGCTGATCTGAACAAAAATAGGCTTGTACATTTGTCTCCTAACCCCTAGCAACCCCTGCGAAGGCCACCCCAATTGTCCACATGGGGGCGCTACAGCGACAGGATTTGCATTTCTGCTTATTTCTATTGAACTGTTAATGATAAAATTGAGATTTGTTACTTATCTAATGCACTGGCCCATGCCAAATTCAAATCCATGTAGAACTTCATCCTATCTCTTTCCGCTTTTGCGTATTTTATAGGAGTCTAAAAACATGACATTTCGTTAACCTCCTTGGATTTTCAACCAACCTATGTATATCTAGTATTATTCAAATCAGGAGACAGTCCTGGTATACAATTATTCAAAAAATCCTAAACTTTCTATAAGGTACGGCGACCAGCCACATCCAGACCATACAGGTGCCACGCCCACTTCAATCAGACAGCTGTATCTCAGGCCTGCCTCAGCCAATCACTACCAAACTTGAATATGTCATCAAGGACGGTAGTGGGTAAGGGCCCTCCAAATTTGGTGCCGATTGGTCAAACGGGGGCGCTACAGCAATGCAATATGTGTCTCTAAACCTGCAAAACCAGTGAAAGTGACATTTATCTCATTTCTGTTCAAGTCTCATATTACTGGTAAAAATCCTTTGTACTGCAAGTTCTGTGAGTCATGCCAAATCAAGATATATGTATTGCACAATAACAGTCATCTGCATTCCCTTGTGATATTTAAAAACGGATTAAATGAAATATTCCTATAACTTTAACAATCTACACCCCATGTAAGTGATTCTGGTGTCAAGTCAATCAAGACACTGCCGTCAGGGATGATTATTAAAAAATACCTGACCTTTCTGTATAATATGGCCACCAGCCACACCCAACCTGCATCATTTATAAGCCGATTTCAATCAAACAGCTAAATCTCAGGCATGCTTCATCCAATCCTCACGAAATTTGATCCACTTATGTAGCACTGGTCTACAGACATACCCTCAAACTTTGATGCCGATCGGTCAAACGGGGGTGCTATGGCCACTATCTGTATACTCCTAAGATCCACCTTAGGTCAAACAGCTAAATCTCAGGCTTGCTTCATCCAATCCTCACAAAATTTCACCCACTAATGTAGCACTGGCCCCCAGACAGACCCTCCAACTTTGATGTCGATCGGTCAAACGGGGGCGCTATGGCGACTGTTCATATGTGTCTAAGAGCAAACTTGGCTGAGAAGGCCTAAAAATATTGAATAGAATTTATCCATGGAGCGCAGGCTCCACCTGCTGGCCAAACCATTTCAATTCCTATTTCAATCAAACAGCTAAATCTCAGGCATTCTTCATCCGATTCTCACCAAATTTTACCCACTAATGTAGCACGGCCTCCCAGAGAGACCCACCAACTTTGGTGCCGATCAGTCAAACAGGGGCGCTACAGCCACTGTTCATATGCCATCATCCCAAACCATATATTCAGTCAAGCTCAGGCACTTCACCAGACAGATCTACATTGGTGATATTTCTCCTAAGCAGGTGCAATTACATTTCCCTCCTGTTTCTCATCCACCCTTTTTCTTATCCTAACTAAACGTTTCTACTGTAACATCAACATGTCAGATCTCATGCTATTGTAGTACTGTTTCCTACTTTCTGACTATTTAAATGCATTGGCCAGCAATTACAGTCTCTATTTCATGTCCTATTATTATTGAACTTTTCATTTTATGCCATTGAACTTTTCATTTTATGCTGTGTACTCCATGTCTACCCACTTATTCTGTCCATTAGCTTCTCATGCTATCGTAGTAGTATTTCCTACTTTCTGACTATTTAAATGCATTGCCCAGCAGTTACGGTCTCTATTTTATGTCCTATTATTATTGAACTTTTCATTTTATTCCATGTACTCCATTTCTACCCACTTATTCTTTCCATTAGCTTTGGAACCACTTATCACTGCTTGCAGTTATATTTATTAAGGTTCCAAAGCACGAAGTGCTATGGAACCTTATTGTTTTTCTTAGGATTATTAAGGTTCCAAAGCACGAAGTGCAATGGAACCTTATTGTTTTTCTTAGGATTATTATTATTATTTTTCTGCCCTAAAACTGAATGTACAGCCTAAACCGTAAGTGCTAGAATTATGAAACTTGGTAGGATGATGTCAATTCCTCCCCGCTACTCAGATCATCCGACCCAACCATGTCGGCCAGATGGGGGCGCCGTGGCGCCCTCTAACGCGTTTTGATTGATATCTCCTGTCCTGTTAGTCCTATAATTGAAATTCATATTTCTACTGATAGAGACATCCTTGCCCTACCAACTTGCCATTTGGACTATTAAGCTCCGCCTACTTAGATTTTTTGCTAATTTGCATAATTTGCAAAAGCTACTTTTGCTTGTAATTCCTACACCGTCTGACGGAATCAGACAAATGAGGTATCAAACCGATCAGGTCTCTGAGCTGATGAATACTAATTCAAATAACCCTGATATTGGTCTATCATACAGCCACTAGCCACGCCCAAAAACTACCTAAATTTAGCTAGTATTTGTCTGACTGTTATAACTTGGCCATACCCTAGCCTACCTTCACCAAATTTTAAATCCTATCCCCGTACCCCATTCTGGGGACACTGTTGAAGGCGGGCCGCATTTCGTCAATAGGGGGCGCTACAACTAAAAACTGCCAATATCTCCTGACTTCCTTGACCGATCCAAATGAAATTTGGCATACATGTACTACTCTGAAGCCTGAGGTCAGGTATCTATCAGGGCAGTCATTAATCATAAAACCCTAGCCACCATCAGCCAATAAAAATCAAGCAGCATTCTGACAGGCCTTTGACAGGCTTAACAACAGCTGATCTGAACAAAAATAGGCTTGTACATTTGTCTCCTAACCACTAGCAATCCCTGCGAAGGCCACACCAATTGTCCACATGGGGGCGCTACAGCGACAGGATTTGCATTTCTGCTTATTTCTATTGAACTGTTAATGATAAAATTGAGATTTGTTACTTACCTAATGCACTGGCCCATGCCAAATTCAAAGCCATGTAGAACTTCATCCTATCTCTTTCCGCTTTTGCGTATTTTATAGGAGTCTAAAAACATGACATTTCGTTAACCTCCTTGGATTTTCAACCAACCTATGTAATTCTGATATCATTCAAATCAGGAGACAGTCCTGGTATACAATTATTCAAAAAATCCTAAACTTTCTATAAGGTACGGCGACCAGCCACATCCAGACCATACAGGTGCCACGCCCACTTCAATCAGACAGCTGTATCTCAGGCCTGCCTCAGCCAATCACGACCAAACTTGAATAAGTCATCAAGGACGGTAGTGGTTAAGGGCCCTCCAAATTTGGTGCCGATCGGTCAAACGGGGGCGCTACAGCAATGCAATATGTGTCTCTAAACCTGCAAAACCAGTGAAAGTGACATTTATCTCATTTCTGTTCAAGTCTCATATTACTGGTAAAAATCCTTTGTACTGCAAGTTCTGTGAGTCATGCCAAATCAAGATATATGTATTGCATAATAACAGTCATCTGCATTCCCTTGTGATATTTAAAAACGGATTAAATGAAATATTCCTATAACTTTAACAATCTACACCCCATGTAAGTGATTCTGGTGTCAAGTCAATCAAGACACTGCCGTCAGGGATGATTATTAAAAAATACCTGACCTTTCTGTATAATATGGCCACCAGCCACACCCAACCTGCATCATTTATAAGCCGATTTCAATCAAACAGCTAAATCTCAGGCGTGCTTCATCCAATCCTCACGAAATTTGATCCACTTATGTAGCACTGGTCTACAGACATACCCTCAAACTTTGATGCCGATCGGTCAAACGGGGGTGCTATGGCCACTATCTGTATACTCCTAAGATCCACCTTAGGTCAAACAGCTAAATCTCAGGCTTGCTTCATCCAATCCTCACAAAATTTCACCCACTAATGTAGCACTGGCCCACAGACAGACCCTCCAACTTTGATGTCGATCGGTCAAACGGGGGCGCTATGGCGACTGTTCATATGTGTCTAAGAGCAAACTTGGCTGAGAAGGCCTAAAAGTATTGAATAGAAATTATCCATGGAGCGCAGGCTCCACCTGCTGGCCAAACCATTTCAATTCCTATTTCAATCAAACAGCTAAATCTCAGGCATTCTTCATCCGATTCTCACCAAATTTTACCCACTAATGTAGCACGGCCTCCCAGAGAGACCCACCAACTTTGGTGCCGATCAGTCAAACAGGGGCGCTACAGCCACTGTTCATATGCCATCATCCCAAACCATATATTCAGTCAAGCTCAGGCACTTCACCAGACAGATCTACATTGGTGATATTTCTCCTAAGTAGATGCAATTACATTTTCCTCCTGTTTCTCATCCACCCTTTTTCTTATCCTAACTAAACATTTCTACTGTAACATCAACATGTCAGATCTCATGCTATTGTAGTACTGCTTCCTACTTTCTGACTATTTAAATGCATTGGCCAGCAATTACAGTCTCTATTTCATGTCCTATTATTATTGAACTTTTCATTTTATGCCATTGAACTTTTCATTTTATGCTGTGTACTCCATGTCTACCCACTTATTCTGTCCATTAGTTTCTCTTGCTATCGTAGTAGTATTTCCTACTTTCTGACTATTTAAATGCATTGCCCAGCAGTTACGGTCTCTATTTTATGTCCTATTATTATTGAAATTTTCATTTTATTCCATGTACTCCATTTCTACCCACTTATTCTTTCCATTAGCTTTGGAACCGCTTATCACTGCTTGCAGTTATATTTATTATTATTTTTCTGCCCTAAAACTGAATGTACAGCCTAAACCGTAAGTGCTAGAATTATGAAACTTGGTAGGATGATGTCAATTCCTCCCCGCTACTCAGATAATCCGACCCAACCATGTCGGCCAGATGGGGGCGCCGTGGCGCCCTCTAACGCGTTTTGATTGATATCTCCTGTCCTGTTAGTCCTATAATTGAAATTCATATTTCTCCTGATAGAGACATCCTTGCCCTACCAACTTGCCATTTGGACTATGAAGCTCCGCCTACTTAGATTTTTTGCTAATTTGCATAATTTGCAAAACCTACTTTTGCTTGTAATTCCTACACCGTCTGACGGAATCAGACAAATGAGGTATAAAACCGATCAGGTCTCTGAGCTGATGAATAATAATTCAAATAACCCTGATATTGGTCTATCATACGGCCACTAGCCACGCCCAAAGTCTACGTAAATTTAGCCAGTATTGGTCTGACTGTTATAACTTGGCCATACCTTAGCCTAACTTCACCAAATTTGAAATCATATCTCTGTACCAAATTCTGGGGACACTATTGAAGGCGGGCCGCATTTCGTCAATAGGGGGCGCTACAACTAAAAACTGCCAATATCTCCTGACTTCCTTGACCGATCCAAATGAAATTTGGCATACATGTACTACTCTGAAGCCTGAGGTCAGGAATCTATCAGGGCAGTCATTAATCATAAAACCCTAGCCACCATCAGCCAATCAAAATCAAGCAGCATTCTGACAGGCCTTTGACAGGCTTAACAACAGCTGATCTGAACAAAAATAGGCTTGTACATTTGTCTCCTAACCCCTAGCAACCCCTGCGAAGGCCACCCCAATTGTCCACATGGGGGCGCTACAGCGACAGGATTTGCATTTCTGCTTATTTCTATTGAACTGTTAATGATAAAATTGAGATTTGTTACTTATCTAATGCACTGGCCCATGCCAAATTCAAATCCATGTAGAACTTCATCCTATCTCTTTCCGCTTTTGCGTATTTTATAGGAGTCTAAAAACATGACATTTCGTTAACCTCCTTGGATTTTCAACCAACCTATGTAAATCTGGTATCATTCAAATCAGGAGACAGTCCTGGTATACAATTATTCAAAAAATCCTAAACTTTCTATAAGGTACGGCGACCAGCCACATCCAGACCATACCGGTGCCACGCCCACTTCAATCAGACAGCTGTATCTCAGGCCTGCCTCAGCCAATCACTACCAAACTTGAATATGTCATCAAGGACGGTAGTGGGTAAGGGCCCTCCAAATTTGGTGCCGATTGGTCAAACGGGGGCGCTACAGCAATGCAATATGTGTCTCTAAACCTGCAAAACCAGTGAAAGTGACATTTATCTCATTTCTGTTCAAGTCTCATATTACTGGTAAAAATCCTTTGTACTGCAAGTTCTGTGAGTCATGCCAAATCAAGATATATGTATTGCATAATAACAGTCATCTGCATTCCCTTGTGATATTTAAAAACGGATTAAATGAAATATTCCTCTAACTTTAACAATCTACACCCCATGTAAGTGATTCTGGTGTCAAGTCAATCAAGACACTGCTGTCAGGGATGATTATTAAAAAATACCTGACCTTTCTGTATAATATGGCCACCAGCCACACCCAACCTGCATCATTTATAAGCCGATTTCAATCAAACAGCTAAATCTCAGGCTTGCTTCATCCAATCCTCACAAAATTTCACCCACTAATGTAGCACTGGCCCACAGACAGACCCTCCAACTTTGATGTCGATCGGTCAAACGGGGGCGCTATGGCGACTGTTCATATGTGTCTAAGAGCAAACTTGGCTGAGAAGGCCTAAAAGTATTGAATAGAATTTATCCATGGAGCGCAGGCTCCACCTGCTGGCCAAACCATTTCAATTCCTATTTCAATCAAACAGCTAAATCTCAGGCATTCTTCATCCGATTCTCACCAAATTTTACCCACTAATGTAGCACGGCCTCCCAGAGAGACCCACCAACTTTGGTGCCGATCAGTCAAACAGGGGCGCTACAGCCACTGTTCATATGCCATCATCCCAAACCATATATTCAGTCAAGCTCAGGCACTTCACCAGACAGATCAACATTGGTGATATTTCTCCTAAGCAGGTGCAATTACATTTTCCTCCTGATTCTCATCCACCCTTTTTCTTATCCTAACTAAACGTTTCTACTGTAACATCAACATGTCAGATCTCATGCTATTGTAGTACTGTTTCCTACTTTCTGACTATTTAAATGCATTGGCCAGCAATTACAGTCTCTATTTCATGTCCTATTATTATTGAACTTTTCATTTTATGCCATTGAACTTTTCATTTTATGCTATGTACTCCATGTCTACCCACTTATTCTGTCCATTAGCTTCTCATGCTATCGTAGTAGTATTTCCTACTTTCTGACTATTTAAATGCATTGCCCAGCAGTTACGGTCTCTATTTTATGTCCTATTATTATTGAACTTTTCATTTTATTCCATGTACTCCATTTCTACCCACTTATTCTTTCCATTAGCTTTGGAACCACTTATCACTGCTTGCAGTTATATTTAAGGTTCCAAAGCACGAAGTGCTATGGAACCTTATTGTTTTTCTTAGGATTATTATTATTATTATTATTTTTCTGCCCTAAAACTGAATGTACAGCCTAAACCGTAAGTGCTAGAATTATGAAACTTGGTACGATGATGTCAATTCCTCTCCGCTACTCAGATAATCCGACCCAACCATGTCGGCCAGATGGGGGCGCCGTGGCGCCCTCTAACGCGTTTTGATTGATATCTCCTGTCCTGTTAGTCCTATAATTGAAATTCATATTTCTACTGATAGAGACATCCTTGCCCTACCAACTTGTCATTTGGACTATGAAGCTCCGCCTACTTAGATTTTTTGCTAATTTGCATAATTTGCAAAACCTACTTTTGCTTGTAATTCCTACACCGTCTGACGGAATCAGACAAATGAGGTATCAAACCGATCAGGTCTCTGAGCTGATGAATAATAATTCAAATAACCCTGATATTGGTCTATCATACGGCCACTAGCCACGCCCAAAGTCTACGTAAATTTAGCCAGTATTGGTCTGACTGTTATAACTTGGCCATACCTTAGCCTACCTTCACCAAATTTGAAATCCTATCTCCGTACCCCATTCTGGGGACACTGTTGAAGGCGGGCCGCATTTCGTCAATAGGGGGCGCTACAACTAAAAACTGCCAATATCTCCTGACTTCCTTGACCGATCCAAATGAAATTTGGCATACATGTACTACTCTGAAGCCTGAGGTCAGGAATCTATCAGGGCAGTCATTAGTCATAAAACCCTAGCCACCATCAGCCAATCAAAATCAAGCAGCATTCTGACAGGCCTTTGACAGGCTTAACAACAGCTGATCTGAACAAAAATAGGCTTGTACATTTGTCTCCTAACCCCTAGCAATCCCTGCGAAGGCCACACCAATTGTCCACATGGGGGCGCTACAGCGACAGGATTTGCATTTCTGCTTATTTCTATTGAACTGTTAATGATAAAATTGAGATTTGTTACTTATCTAATGCACTGGCCCATGCCAAATTCAAAGCCATGTAGAACTTCATCCTATCTCTTTCCGCTTTTGCGTATTTTATAGGAGTCTGAAAACATGACATTTCGTTAACCTCCTTGGATTTTCAACCAACCTATGTAAATCTGGTATCATTCAAATCAGGAGACAGTCCTGGTATACAATTATTCAAAAAATCCTAAACTTTCTATAAGGTACGGCGACCAGCCACATCCAGACCATACAGGTGCCACGCCCACTTCAATCAGACAGCTGTATCTCAGGCCTGCCTCAGCCAATCACTACCAAACTTGAATATGTCATCAAGGACGGTAGTGGGTAAGGGCCCTCCAAATTTGGTGCCGATTGGTCAAACGGGGGCGCTACAGCAATGCAATATGTGTCTCTAAACCTGCAAAACCAGTGAAAGTGACATTTATCTCATTTCTGTTCAAGTCTCATATTACTGGTAAAAATCCTTTGTACTGCAAGTTCTGTGAGTCATGCCAAATCAAGATATATGTATTGCATAATAACAGTCATCTGCATTCCCTTGTGATATTTAAAAACGGATTAAATGAAATATTCCTATAACTTTAACAATCTACACCCCATGTAAGTGATTCTGGTGTCAAGTCAATCAAGACACTGCCGTCAGGGATGATTATTAAAAAATACCTGACCTTTCTGTATAATATGGCCACCAGCCACACCCAACCTGCATCATTTATAAGCCGATTTCAATCAAACAGCTAAATCTCAGGCATGCTTCATCCAATCCTCACGAAATTTGATCCACTTATGTAGCACTGGTCTACAGACATACCCTCAAACTTTGATGCCGATCGGTCAAACGGGGGTGCTATGGCCACTATCTGTATACTCCTAAGATCCACCTTAGGTCAAACAGCTAAATCTCAGGCTTGCTTCATCCAATCCTCACAAAATTTCACCCACTAATGTAGCACTGGCCCACAGACAGACCCTCCAACTTTGATGTCGATCGGTCAAACGGGGGCGCTATGGCGACTGTTCATATGTGTCTAAGAGCAAACTTGGCTGAGAAGGCCTAAAAATATTGAATAGAATTTATCCATGGAGCGCAGGCTCCACCTGCTGGCCAAACCATTTCAATTCCTATTTCAATCAAACAGCTAAATCTCAGGCATTCTTCATCCGATTCTCACCAAATTTTACCCACTAATGTAGCACGGCCTCCCAGAGAGACCCACCAACTTTGGTGCCGATCAGTCAAACAGGGGCGCTACAGCCACTGTTCATATGCCATCATCCCAAACCATATATTCAGTCAAGCTCAGGCACTTCACCAGACAGATCTACATTGGTGATATTTCTCCTAAGCAGGTGCAATTACATTTTCCTCCTGTTTTTCATCCACCCTTTTTCTTATCCTAACTAAACGTTTCTACTGTAACATCAACATGTCAGATCTCATGCTATTGTAGTACTGTTTCCTACTTTCTGACTATTTAAATGCATTGGCCAGCAATTACAGTCTCTATTTCATGTCCTATTATTATTGAACTTTTCATTTTATGCCATTGAACTTTTCATTTTATGCTGTGTACTCCATGTCTACCCACTTATTCTGTCCATTAGCTTCTCATGCTATCGTAGTAGTATTTCCTACTTTCTGACTATTTAAATGCATTGCCCAGCAGTTACGGTCTCTATTTTATGTCCTATTATTATTGAACTTTTCATTTTATTCCATGTACTGCATTTCTACCCACTTATTCTTTCCATTAGCTTTGGAACCGCTTATCACTGCTTGCAGTTATATTTATTATTATTATTATTATTTTTCTGCCCTAAAACTGAATGTACAGCCTAAACCGTAAGTGCTAGAATTATGAAACTTGGTAGGATGATGTCAATTCCCCCCCGCTACTCAGATAATCCGACCCAACCTTGTCGGCCAGATGGGGGCGCCGTGGCGCCCTCTAACGCGTTTTGATTGATATCTCCTGTCCTGTTAGTCCTATAATTGAAATTCATATTTCTACTGATAGAGACATCCTTGCCCTACCAACTTGCCATTTGGACTATGAAGCTCCGCCTACTTAGATTTTTTGCTAATTTGCATAATTTGCAAAACCTACTTTTGCTTGTAATTCCTACACCGTCTGACGGAATCAGACAAATGAGGTATCAAACCGATCAGGTCTCTGAGCTGATGAATAATAATTCAAATAACCCTGATATTGGTCTATCATACGGCCACTAGCCACGCCCAAAGTCTACGTAAATTTAGCCAGTATTGGTCTGACTGTTATAACTTGGCCATACCTTAGCCTACCTTCACCAAATTTGAAATCCTATCTCCGTACCCCATTCTGGGGACACTGTTGAAGGCGGGCCGCATTTCGTCAATAGGGGGCGCTACAACTAAAAACTGCCAATATCTCCTGACTTCCTTGACCGATCCAAATGAAATTTGGCATACATGTACTACTCTGAAGCCTGAGGTCAGGTATCTATCAGGGCAGTCATTAATCATAAAACCCTAGCCACCATCAGCCAATCAAAATCAAGCAGCATTCTGACAGGCCTTTGACAGGCTTAACAACAGCTGATCTGAACAAAAATAGGCTTGTACATTTGTCTCCTAACCCCTAGCAATCCCTGCGAAGGCCACACCAATTGTCCACATGGGGGCGCTACAGCGACAGGATTTGCATTTCTGCTTATTTCTATTGAACTGTTAATGATAAAATTGAGATTTGTTACTTATCTAATGCACTGGCCCATGCCAAATTCAAAGCCATGTAGAACTTCATCCTATCTCTTTCCGCTTTTGCGTATTTTATAGGAGTCTGAAAACATGACATTTCGTTAACCTCCTTGGATTTTCAACCAACCTATGTAAATTTGGTATCATTCAAATCAGGAGACAGTCCTGGTATACAATTATTCAAAAAATCCTAAACTTTCTATAAGGTACGGCGACCAGCCACATCCAGACCATACAGGTGCCACGCCCACTTCAATCAGACAGCTGTATCTCAGGCCTGCCTCAGCCAATCACTACCAAACTTGAATATGTCATCAAGGACGGTAGTGGGTAAGGGCCCTCCAAATTTGGTGCCGATTGGTCAAACGGGGGCGCTACAGCAATGCAATATGTGTCTCTAAACCTGCAAAACCAGTGAAAGTGACATTTATCTCATTTCTGTTCAAGTCTCATATTACTGGTAAAAATACTTTGTACTGCAAGTTCTGTGAGTCATGCCAAATCAAGATATATGTATTGCATAATAACAGTCATCTGCATTCCCTTGTGATATTTAAAAACTGATTAAATGAAATATTCCTATAACTTTAACAATCTACACCCCATGTAAGTGATTCTGGTGTCAAGTCAATGAAGACACTGCCGTCAGGGATGATTATTAAAAAATACCTGACCTTTCTGTATAATATGGCCACCAGCCACACCCAACCTGCATCATTTATAAGCCGATTTCAATCAAACAGCTAAATCTCAGGCGTGCTTCATCCAATCCTCATGAAATTTGATCCACTTATGTAGCACTGGTCTACAGACATACTCTCAAACTTTGATGCCGATCGGTCAAACGGGGGTGCTATGGCCACTATCTGTATACTCCTAAGATCCACCTTAGGTCAAACAGCTAAATCTCAGGCTTGCTTCATCCAATCCTCACAAAATTTCACCCACTAATGTAGCACTGGCCCACAGACAGACCCTCCAACTTTGATGTCGATCGGTCAAACGGGGGCGCTATGGCGACTGTTCATATGTGTCTAAGAGCAAACTTGGCTTAGAAGGCCTAAAAATATTGAATAGAATTTATCCATGGAGCGCAGGCTCCACCTGCTGGCCAAACCATTTCAATTCCTATTTCAATCAAACAGCTAAATCTCAGGCATGCTTCATCCGATTCTCACCAAATTTTACCCACTAATGTAGCACGGCCTCCCAGAGAGACCCACCAACTTTGGTGCCGATCAGTCAAACAGGGGCGCTACAGCCACTGTTCATATGCCATCATCCCAAACCATATATTCAGTCAAGCTCAGGCACTTCACCAGACAGATCTACATTGGTGATATTTCTCCTAAGCAGGTGCAATTACATTTTCCTCCTGTTTCTCATCCACCCTTTTTCTTATCCTAACTAAACGTTTCTACTGTAACATCAACATGTCAGATCTCATGCTATTGTAGTACTGTTTCCTCCTTTCTGACTATTTAAATGCATTGGCCAGCAATTACAGTCTCTATTTCATGTCCTATTATTATTGAACTTTTCATTTTATGCCATTGAACTTTTCATTTTATGCTGTGTACTCCATGTCTACCCACTTATTCTGTCCATTAGCTTCTCATGCTATCGTAGTAGTATTTCCTACTTTCTGACTATTTAAATGCATTGCCCAGCAGTTACGGTCTCTATTTTATGTCCTATTATTATTGAACTTTTCATTTTATTCCATGTACTCCATTTCTACCCACTTATTCTTTCCATTAGCTTTGGAACCGCTTATCACTGCTTGCAGTTATATTTATTAAGGTTCCAAAGCACGAAGTGCTATGGAAACTTATTGTTTTTCTTAGGATTATTATTATTATTATTATTATTATTATTTTTCTGCCCTAAAACTGAATGTACAGCCTAAACCGTAAGTGCTAGAATTATGAAACTTGGTAGGATGATGTCAATTCCTCCCCGCTACTCAGATCATCCGACCCAACCATGTCGGCCAGATGGGGGCGCCGTGGCGCCCCCTAACGCGTTTTGATTGATATCTCCTGTCCTGTTAGTCCTATAATTGAAATTCATATTTCTACTGATAGAGACATCCTTGCCCTACCAACTTGCCATTTGGACTATTAAGCTCCGCCTACTTAGATTTTTTGCTAATTTGCATAATTTGCAAAACCTACTTTTGCTTGTAATTCCTACACCGTCTGACGGAATCAGACAAATGAGGTATCAAACTGATCAGGTCTCTGAGCTGATGAATAATAATTCAAATAACCCTGATATTGGTCTATCATACGGCCACTAGCCACGCCCAAAGTCTACGTAAATTTAGCCAGTATTGGTCTGACTGTTATAACTTGGCCATACCTTAGCCTACCTTCACCAAATTTGAAATCCTATCTCCGTACCAAATTCTGGGGACACTATTGAAGGCGGGCCGCATTTCGTCGATAGGGGGCGCTACAACTAAAAACTGCCAATATCTCCTGACTTCCTTTACCGATCCAAATGAAATTTGGCATACATGTACTACTCTGAAGCCTGAGGTCAGGAATCTATCAGGGCAGTCATTAGTCATAAAACCCTAGCCACCATCAGCCAATCAAAATCAAGCAGCATTCTGACAGGCCTTTGACAGGCTTAACAACAGCTGATCTGAACAAAAATAGGCTTGTACATTTGGCTCATAACCCCTAGCAACCCCTGCGAAGGCCACCCCAATTGTCCACATGGGGGCGCTACAGCGACAGGATTTGCATTTCTGCTTATTTCTATTGAACTGTTAATGATAAAATTGAGATTTGTTACTTATCTAATGCACTGACCCATGCCAAATTCAAATCCATGTAGAACTTCATCCTATCTCTTTCCGCTTTTGCGTATTTTATAGGAGTCTAAAAACATGACATTTCGTTAACCTCCTTGGATTTTCAACCAACCTATGTATATCTAGTATTATTCAAATCAGGAGACAGTCCTGGTATACAATTATTCAAAAAATCCTAAACTTTCTATAAGGTACGGCGACCAGCCACATCCAGACCATACAGGTGCCACGCCCACTTCAATCAGACAGCTGTATCTCAGGCCTGCCTCAGCCAATCACTACCAAACTTGAATATGCCATCAAGGACGGCAGTGGGTAAGGGCCCTCCAAATTTGGTGCCGATTGGTCAAACGGGGGCGCTACAGCAATGCAATATGTGTCTCTAAACCTGCAAAACCAGTGAAAGTGACATTTATCTCATTTCTGTTCAAGTCTCATATTACTGGTAAAAATCCTTTGTACTGCAAGTTCTGTGAGTCATGCCAAATCAAGATATATGTATTGCATAATAACAGTCATCTGCATTCCCTTGTGATATTTAAAAATGGATTAAATGAAATATTCCTATAACTTTAACAATCTACACCGCATGTAAGTGATTCTGGTGTCAAGTCAATCAAGACACTGCCGTCAGGGATGATTATTAAAAAATACCTGACCTTTATGTATAATATGGCCACCAGCCACACCCAACCTGCATCATTTATAAGCCGATTTCAATCAAACAGCTAAATCTCAGGCATGCTTCATCCAATCCTCACGAAATTTGATCCACTTATGTAGCACTGGTCTACAGACATACCCTCAAACTTTGATGCCGATCGATCAAACGGGGGTGCTATGGCCACTATCTGTATACCCCTAAGATCCACCTTAGGTCAAACAGCTAAATCTCAGGCTTGCTTCATCCAATCTTCACAAAATTTCACCCACTAATGTAGCACTGGCCCACAGACAGACCCTCCAACTTTGATGTCGATCGGTCAAACGGGGGCGCTACAGCCACTGTTCATATGCCATCATCCCAAACCATATATTCAGTCAAGCTCAGGCACTTCACCAGACAGATCTACATTGGTGATATTTCTCCTAAGTAGATGCAATTACATTTTCCTCCTGTTTCTCATCCACCCTTTTTCTTATCCTAACTAAACATTTCTACTGTAACATCAACATGTCAGATCTCATGCTATTGTAGTACTGCTTCCTACTTTCTGACTATTTAAATGCATTGGCCAGCAATTACAGTCTCTATTTCATGTCCTATTATTATTGAACTTTTCATTTTATGCTGTGTACTCCATGTCTACCCACTTATTCTGTCCATTAGCTTCTCATGCTATCGTAGTAGTATTTCCTACTTTCTGACTATTTAAATGCATTGCCCAGCAGTTACGGTCTCTATTTTATGTCCTATTATTATTGAACTTTTCATTTTATTCCATGTACTCCATTTCTACCCACTTATTCTTTCCATTAGCTTTGGAACCGCTTATCACTGCTTGCAGTTATATTTATTATTAAGGTTCCAAAGCACGAAGTGCTATGGAAACTTATTGTTTTTCTTAGGATTATTATTATTAAGGTTCCAAAGCACGAAGTGCTATGGAACCTTATTGTTTTTCTTAGGATTATTATTATTATTATTATTTTTCTGCCCTAAAACTGAATGTACAGCCTAAACCGTAAGTGCTAGAATTATGAAACTTGGTAGGATGATGTCAATTCCTCCCCGCTACTCAGATAATCCGAACCAACCATGTCGGCCAGATGGGGGCGCCGTGGCGCCCTCTAACGCGTTTTGATTGATATCTCCTGTCCTGTTAGTCCTATAATTGAAATTCATATTTCTACTGATAGAGACATCCTTGCCCTACCAACTTGCCATTTGGACTATGAAGCTCCGCCTACTTAGATTTTTTGCTAATTTGCATAATTTGCAAAACCTACTTTTGCTTGTAATTCCTACACCGTCTGACGGAATCAGACAAATGAGGTATCAAACCGATCAGGTCTCTGAGCTGATGAATAATAATTCAAATAACCCTGATATTGGTCTATCATACGGCCACTAGCCACGCCCAAAGTCTACGTAAATTTAGCCAGTATTGGTCTGACTGTTATAACTTGGCCATACCTTAGCCTACCTTCACCAAATTTGAAATCCTATCTCCGTACCCCATTCTGGGGACACTGTTGAAGGCGGGCCGCATTTCGTCAATAGGGGGCGCTACAACTAAAAACTGCCAATATCTCCTGACTTCCTTGACCGATCCAAATGAAATTTGGCATACATGTACTACTCTGAAGCCTGAGGTCAGGAATCTATCAGGGCAGTCATTAGTCATAAAACCCTAGCCACCATCAGCCAATCAAAATCAAGCAGCATTCTGACAGGCCTTTGACAGGCTTAACAACAGCTGATATGAACAAAAATAGGCTTGTACATTTGTCTCCTAACCCCTAGCAATCCCTGCGAAGGCCACACCAATTGTCCACATGGGGGCGCTACAGCGACAGGATTTGCATTTCTGCTTATTTCTATTGAACTGTTAATGATAAAATTGAGATTTGTTACTTATCTAATGCACTGGCCCATGGCAAATTCAAAGACATGTAGAACTTCATCCTTTCTCTTTCCGCTTTTGCGTATTTTATAGGAGTCTAAAAACATGACATTTCGTTAACCTCCTGGGATTTTCAACCAACCTATGTAAATCTGGTATCATTCAAATCAGGAGACAGTCCTGGTACACAATTATTCAAAAAATCCTAAACTTTCTATAAGGTACGGCGACCAGCCACATCCAGACCATACAGGTGCCACGCCCACTTCAATCAGACAGCTGTATCTCAGGCCTGCCTCAGCCAATCACTACCAAACTTGAATATGTCATCAAGGACGGTAGTGGGTAAGGGCCCTCCAAATTTGGTGCCGATTGGTCAAACGGGGGCGCTACAGCAATGCAATATGTGTCTCTAAACCTGCAAAACCAGTGAAAGTGACATTTATCTCATTTCTGTTCAAGTCTCATATTACTGGTAAAAATCCTTTGTACTGCAAGTTCTGTGAGTCATGCCAAATCAGGATATATGTACTGCATAATAACAGTCATCTGCATTCCCTTGTGATAGTTAAAAACTGATTAAATGAAATATTCCTATAACTTTAACAATCTACACCCCATGTAAGTGATTCTGGTGTCAAGTCAATCAAGACACTGCCGTCAGGGATGATTATTAAAAAATACCTGACCTTTCTGTATAATATGGCCACCAGCCACACCCAACCTGCATCATTTATAAGCCGATTTCAATCAAACAGCTAAATCTCAGGCATGCTTCATCCAATCCTCACGAAATTTGATCCACTTATGTAGCCCTGGTCTACAGACATACCCTCAAACTTTGATGCCGATCGGTCAAACGGGGGTGCTATGGCCACTATCTGTATACTCCTAAGATCCACCTTAGGTCAAACAGCTAAATCTCAGGCTTGCTTCATCCAATCCTCACAAAATTTCACCCACTAATGTAGCACTGGCCCACAGACAGACCCTCCAACTTTGATGTCGATCAGTCAAACGGGGGCGCTATGGCGACTGTTCATATGTGTCTAAGAGCAAACTTGGCTGAGAAGGCCTAAAAATATTGAATAGAATTTATCCATGGAGCGCAGGCTCCACCTGCTGGCCAAACCATTTCAATTCCTATTTCAATCAAACAGCTAAATCTCAGGCATTCTTCATCCGATTCTCACCAAATTTTACCCACTAATGTAGCACGGCCTCCCAGAGAGACCCACCAACTTTGGTGCCGATCAGTCAAACAGGGGCGCTACAGCCACTGTTCATATGCCATCATCCCAAACCATATATTCAGTCAAGCTCAGGCACTTCACCAGACAGATCTACATTGGTGATATTTCTCCTAAGCAGGTGCAATTACATTTTCCTCCTGTTTCTCATCCACCCTTATTCTTATACTAACTAAACGTTTCTACTGTAACATCAACATGTCAGATCTCATGCTATTGTAGTACTGTTTCCTACTTTCTGACTATTTAAATGCATTGGCCAGCAATTACAGTCTCTATTTCATGTCCTATTATTATTGAACTTTTCATTTTATGCCATTGAACTTTTCATTTTATGCTGTGTACTCCATGTCTACCCACTTATTCTGTCCATTAGCTTCTCATGCTATCGTAGTAGTATTTCCTACTTTCTGACTATTTAAATGCATTGCCCAGCAGTTACGGTCTCTATTTTATGTCCTATTATTATTGAACTTTTCATTTTATTCCATATACTCCATTTCTACCCACTTATTCTTTCCATTAGCTTTGGAACCGCTTATCACTGCTTGCAGTTATATTTATTATTATTATTATTATTTTTCTGCCCTAAAACTGAATGTACAGCCTAAACCGTAAGTGCTAGAATTATGAAACTTGGTAGGATGATGTCAATTCCTCCCCGCTACTCAGATAATCCGACCCAACCATGTCGGCCAGATGGGGGCGCCGTGGCGCCCCCTAACGCGTTTTGATTGATATCTCCTGTCCTGTTAGTCCTATAATTGAAATTCATATTTCTACTGATAGAGACATCCTTGCCCTACCAACTTGCCATTTGGACTATTAAGCTCCGCCTACTTAGATTTTTTGCTAATTTGCATAATTTGCAAAACCTACTTTTGCTTGTAATTCCAACACCGTCTGACGGAATCAGACAAATGAGGTATCAAACTGATCAGGTCTCTGAGCTGATGAATACTAATTCAAATAATCCTGATATTGGTCTATCATACGGCCACTAGCCACGCCCAAAGTCTACGTAAATTTAGCCAGTATTTGTCTGACTGTTATAACTTTGCCATACCTTAGCCTACCTTCACCAAATTTGAAATCCTATCTCTGTACCAAATTCTGGGGACACTGTTGAAGGCGGGCCGCATTTCGTCAATAGGGGGCGCTACAACTAAAAACTGCCAATATCTCCTGACTTCCTTGACCGATCCAAATGAAATTTGGCATACATGTACTACTCTGAAGCCTGAGGTCAGGAATCTATCAGGGCAGTCATTAGTCATAAAACCCTAGCCACCATCAGCCAATCAAAATCAAGCAGCATTCTGACAGGCCTTTGACAGGCTTAACAACAGCTGATCTGAACAAAAATAGGCTTGTACATTTGTCTCCTAACCCCTAGCAACCCCTGCGAAGGCCACCCCAATTGTCCACATGGGGGCGCTACAGCGACAGGATTTGCATTTCTGCTTATTTCTATTGAACTGTTAATGATAAAATTGAGATTTGTTACTTATCTAATGCACTGGCCCATGCCAAATTCAAATCCATGTAGAACTTCATCCTATCTCTTTCCGCTTTTGCGTATTTTATAGGAGTCTAAAAACATGACATTTCGTTAACCTCCTTGGATTTTCAACCAACCTATGTATATCTAGTATTATTCAAATCAGGAGACAGTCCTGGTATACAATTATTCAAAAAATCCTAAACTTTCTATAAGGTACGGCGACCAGCCATATCCAGACCATACAGGTGCCACGCCCACTTCAATTAGACAGCTGTATCTCAGGCCTGCCTCAGCCAATCACTACCAAACTTGAATATGTCATCAAGGACGGTAGTGGGTAAGGGCCCTCCAAATTTGGTGCCGATTGGTCAAACGGGGGCGCTACAGCAATGCAATATGTGTCTCTAAACCTGCAAAACCAGTGAAAGTGACATTTATCTCATTTCTGTTCAAGTCTCATATTACTGGTAAAAATCCTTTGTACTGCAAGTTCTGTGAGTCATGCCAAATCAAGATATATGTATTGCACAATAACAGTCATCTGCATTCCCTTGTGATATTTAAAAACGGATTAAATGAAATATTCCTATAACTTTAACAATCTACACCCCATGTAAGTGATTCTGGTGTCAAGTCAATCAAGACACTGCCATCAGGGATGATTATTAAAAAATACCTGACCTATCTGTATAATATGGCCACCAGCCACACCCATCCTGCATCATTTATAAGCCGATTTCAATCAAACAGCTAAATCTCAGGCGTGCTTCATCCAATCCTCACGAAATTTGATCCAATTATGTAGCACTGGTCTACAGACATACCCTCAAACTTTGATGCCGATCGGTCAAACGGGGGTGCTATGGCCACTATCTGTATACTCCTAAGATCCACCTTAGGTCAAACAGCTAAATCTCAGGCTTGCTTCATCCAATCCTCACAAAATTTCACCCACTAATGTAGCACTGGCCCACAGACAGACCCTCCAACTTTGATGTCGATCGGTCAAACGGGGGCGCTATGGCGACTGTTCATATGTGTCTAAGAGCAAACTTGGCTGAGAAGGCCTAAAAGTATTGAATAGAATTTATCCATGGAGCGCAGGCTCCACCTGCTGGCCAAACCATTTCAATTCCTATTTCAATCAAACAGCTAAATCTCAGGCATTCTTCATCCGATTCTCACCAAATTTTACCCACTAATGTAGCACGGCCTCCCAGAGAGACCCACCAACTTTGGTGCCGATCAGTCAAACAGGGGCGCTACAGCCACTGTTCATATGCCATCATCCCAAACCATATATTCAGTCAAGCTCAGGCACTTCACCAGACAGATCTACATTGGTGATATTTCTCCTAAGCAGGTGCAATTACATTTTCCTCCTGATTCTCATCCACCCTTTTTCTTATCCTAACTAAACGTTTCTACTGTAACATCAACATGTCAGATCTCATGCTATTGTAGTACTGTTTCCTACTTTCTGACTATTTAAATGCATTGGCCAGCAATTACAGTCTCTATTTCATGTCCTATTATTATTGAACTTTTCATTTTATGCCATTGAACTTTTCATTTTATGCTATGTACTCCATGTCTACCCACTTATTCTGTCCATTAGCTTCTCATGCTATCGTAGTAGTATTTCCTACTTTCTGACTATTTAAATGCATTGCCCAGCAGTTACGGTCTCTATTTTATGTCCTATTATTATTGAACTTTTCATTTTATTCCATGTACTCCATTTCTACCCACTTATTCTTTCCATTAGCTTTGGAACCACTTATCACTGCTTGCAGTTATATTTATTATTATTATTATTATTTTTCTGCCCTAAAACTGAATGTACAGCCTAAACCGTAAGTGCTAGAATTATGAAACTTGGTACGATGATGTCAATTCCTCCCCGCTACTCAGATAATCCGACCCAACCATGTCGGCCAGATGGGGGCGCCGTGGCGCCCCCTAACGCGTTTTGATTGATATCTCCTGTCCTGTTAGTCCTATAATTGAAATTCATATTTCTACTGATAGAGACATCCTTGCCCTACCAACTTGCCATTTGGACTATTAAGCTCCGCCTACTTAGATTTTTTGCTAATTTGCATAATTTGCAAAACCTACTTTTGCTTGTAATTCCTACACCGTCTGACGGAATCAGACAAATGAGGTATCAAACTGATCAGGTCTCTGAGCTGATGAATAATAATTCAAATAACCCTGATATTGGTCTATCATACGGCCACTAGCCACGCCCAAAGTCTACGTAAATTTAGCCAGTATTGGTCTGACTGTTATAACTTGGCCATACCTTAGCCTACCTTCACCAAATTTGAAATCCTATCTCCGTACCAAATTCTGGGGACACTATTGAAGGCGGGCCGCATTTCGTCAATAGGGGGCGCTACAACTAAAAACTGCCAATATCTCCTGACTTCCTTTACCGATCCAAATGAAATTTGGCATACATGTACTACTCTGAAGCCTGAGGTCAGGAATCTATCAGGGCAGTCATTAGTCATAAAACCCTAGCCACCATCAGCCAATCAAAATCAAGCAGCATTCTGACAGGCCTTTGACAGGCTTAACAACAGCTGATCTGAACAAAAATAGGCTTGTACATTTGTCTCCTAACCCCTAGCAACCCCTGCGAAGGCCACCCCAATTGTCCACATGGGGGCGCTACAGCGACAGGATTTGCATTTCTGCTTATTTCTATTGAACTGTTAATGATAAAATTGAGATTTGTTACTTATCTAATGCACTGGCCCATGCCAAATTCAAATCCATGTAGAACTTCATCCTATCTCTTTCCGCTTTTGCGTATTTTATAGGAGTCTAAAAACATGACATTTCGTTAACCTCCTTGGATTTTCAACCAACCTATGTATATCTAGTATTATTCAAATCAGGAGACAGTCCTGGTATACAATTATTCAAAAAATCCTAAACTTTCTATAAGGTACGGCGACCAGCCACATCCAGACCATACAGGTGCCACGCCCACTTCAATCAGACAGCTGTATCTCAGGCCTGCCTCAGCCAATCACTACCAAACTTGAATATGCCATCAAGGACGGCAGTGGGTAAGGGCCCTCCAAATTTGGTGCCGATTGGTCAAACGGGGGCGCTACAGCAATGCAATATGTGTCTCTAAACCTGCAAAACCAGTGAAAGTGACATTTATCTCATTTCTGTTCAAGTCTCATATTACTGGTAAAAATCCTTTGTACTGCAAGTTCTGTGAGTCATGCCAAATCAAGATATATGTATTGCATAATAACAGTCATCTGCATTCCCTTGTGATATTTAAAAACGGATTAAATGAAATATTCCTATAACTTTAACAATCTACACCGCATGTAAGTGATTCTGGTGTCAAGTCAATCAAGACACTGCCGTCAGGGATGATTATTAAAAAATACCTGACCTTTATGTATAATATGGCCACCAGCCACACCCAACCTGCATCATTTATAAGCCGATTTCAATCAAACAGCTAAATCTCAGGCATGCTTCATCCAATCCTCACGAAATATGATCCACTTATGTAGCACTGGTCTACAGACATACCCTCAAACTTTGATGCCGATCGGTCAAACGGGGGTGCTATGGCCACTATCTGTATACCCCTAAGATCCACCTTAGGTCAAACAGCTAAATCTCAGGCTTGCTTCATCCAATCTTCACAAAATTTCACCCACTAATGTAGCACTGGCCCACAGACAGACCCTCCAACTTTGATGTCGATCGGTCAAACGGGGGCGCTACAGCCACTGTTCATATGCCATCATCCCAAACCATATATTCAGTCAAGCTCAGGCACTTCACCAGACAGATCTACATTGGTGATATTTCTCCTAAGTAGATGCAATTACATTTTCCTCCTGTTTCTCATCCACCCTTTTTCTTATCCTAACTAAACATTTCTACTGTAACATCAACATGTCAGATCTCATGCTATTGTAGTACTGCTTCCTACTTTCTGACTATTTAAATGCATTGGCCAGCAATTACAGTCTCTATTTCATGTCCTATTATTATTGAACTTTTCATTTTATGCCATTGAACTTTTCATTTTATGCTGTGTACTCCATGTCTACCCACTTATTCTGTCCATTAGTTTCTCATGCTATCGTAGTAGTATTTCCTACTTTCTGACTATTTAAATGCATTGCCCAGCAGTTACGGTCTCTATTTTATGTCCTATTATTATTGAACTTTTCATTTTATTCCATGTACTCCATTTCTACCCACTTATTCTTTCCATTAGCTTTGGAACCGCTTATCACTGCTTGCAGTTATATTTAAGGTTCCAAAGCACGAAGTGCTATGGAAACTTATTGTTTTTCTTAGGATTATTATTATTATTATTATTATTATTATTTTTCTGCCCTAAAACTGAATGTACAGCCTAAACCGTAAGTGCTAGAATTATGAAACTTGGTACGATGATGTCAATTCCTCCCCGCTACTCAGATAATCCGACCCAACCATGTCGGCCAGATGGGGGCGCCGTGGCGCCCCCTAACGCGTTTTGATTGATATCTCCTGTCCTGTTAGTCCTATAATTGAAATTCATATTTCTACTGATAGAGACATCCTTGCCCTACCAACTTGCCATTTGGACTATTAAGCTCCGCCTACTTAGATTTTTTGCTAATTTGCATAATTTGCAAAACCTACTTTTGCTTGTAATTCCTACACCGTCTGACGGAATCAGACAAATGAGGTATCAAACTGATCAGGTCTCTGAGCTGATGAATAATAATTCAAATAACCCTGATATTGGTCTATCATACGGCCACTAGCCACGCCCAAAGTCTACGTAAATTTAGCCAGTATTGGTCTGACTGTTATAACTTGGCCATACCTTAGCCTACCTTCACCAAATTTGAAATCCTATCTCCGTACCAAATTCTGGGGACACTATTGAAGGCGGGCCGCATTTCGTCAATAGGGGGCGCTACAACTAAAAACTGCCAATATCTCCTGACTTCCTTTACCGATCCAAATGAAATTTGGCATACATGTACTACTCTGAAGCCTGAGGTCAGGAATCTATCAGGGCAGTCATTAGTCATAAAACCCTAGCCACCATCAGCCAATCAAAATCAAGCAGCATTCTGACAGGCCTTTGACAGGCTTAACAACAGCTGATCTGAACAAAAATAGGCTTGTACATTTGGCTCATAACCCCTAGCAACCCCTGCGAAGGCCACCCCAATTGTCCACATGGGGGCGCTACAGCGACAGGATTTGCATTTCTGCTTATTTCTATTGAACTGTTAATGATAAAATTGAGATTTGTTACTTATCTAATGCACTGGCCCATGCCAAATTCAAATCCATGTAGAACTTCATCCTATCTCTTTCCGCTTTTGCGTATTTTATAGGAGTCTAAAAACATGACATTTCGTTAACCTCCTTGGATTTTCAACCAACCTATGTATATCTAGTATTATTCAAATCAGGAGACAGTCCTGGTATACAATTATTCAAAAAATCCTAAACTTTCTATAAGGTACGGCGACCAGCCACATCCAGACCATACAGGTGCCACGCCCACTTCAATCAGACAGCTGTATCTCAGGCCTGCCTCAGCCAATCACTACCAAACTTGAATATGCCATCAAGGACGGCAGTGGGTAAGGGCCCTCCAAATTTGGTGCCGATTGGTCAAACGGGGGCGCTACAGCAATGCAATATGTGTCTCTAAACCTGCAAAACCAGTGAAAGTGACATTTATCTCATTTCTGTTCAAGTCTCATATTACTGGTAAAAATCCTTTGTACTGCAAGTTCTGTGAGTCATGCCAAATCAAGATATATGTATTGCATAATAACAGTCATCTGCATTCCCTTGTGATATTTAAAAACGGATTAAATGAAATATTCCTATAACTTTAACAATCTACACCGCATGTAAGTGATTCTGGTGTCAAGTCAATCAAGACACTGCCGTCAGGGATGATTATTAAAAAATACCTGACCTTTATGTATAATATGGCCACCAGCCACACCCAACCTGCATCATTTATAAGCCGATTTCAATCAAACAGCTAAATCTCAGGCATGCTTCATCCAATCCTCACGAAATATGATCCACTTATGTAGCACTGGTCTACAGACATACCCTCAAACTTTGATGCCGATCGGTCAAACGGGGGTGCTATGGCCACTATCTGTATACCCCTAAGATCCACCTTAGGTCAAACAGCTAAATCTCAGGCTTGCTTCATCCAATCTTCACAAAATTTCACCCACTAATGTAGCACTGGCCCACAGACAGACCCTCCAACTTTGATGTCGATCGGTCAAACGGGGGCGCTACAGCCACTGTTCATATGCCATCATCCCAAACCATATATTCAGTCAAGCTCAGGCACTTCACCAGACAGATCTACATTGGTGATATTTCTCCTAAGTAGATGCAATTACATTTTCCTCCTGTTTCTCATCCACCCTTTTTCTTATCCTAACTAAACATTTCTACTGTAACATCAACATGTCAGATCTCATGCTATTGTAGTACTGCTTCCTACTTTCTGACTATTTAAATGCATTGGCCAGCAATTACAGTCTCTATTTCATGTCCTATTATTATTGAACTTTTCATTTTATGCCATTGAACTTTTCATTTTATGCTGTGTACTCCATGTCTACCCACTTATTCTGTCCATTAGTTTCTCATGCTATCGTAGTAGTATTTCCTACTTTCTGACTATTTAAATGCATTGCCCAGCAGTTACGGTCTCTATTTTATGTCCTATTATTATTGAACTTTTCATTTTATTCCATGTACTCCATTTCTACCCACTTATTCTTTCCATTAGCTTTGGAACCGCTTATCACTGCTTGCAGTTATATTTATTATTATTATTATTATTTTTCTGCCCTAAAACTGAATGTACAGCCTAAACCGTAAGTGCTAGAATTATGAAACTTGGTAGGATGATGTCAATTCCTCCCCGCTACTCAGATCATCCGACCCAACCATGTCGGCCAGATGGGGGCGCCGTGGCGCCCCCTAACGCGTTTTGATTGATATCTCCTGTCCTGTTAGTCCTATAATTGAAATTCATATTTCTACTGATAGAGACATCCTTGCCCTACCAACTTGCCATTTGGACTATTAAGCTCCGCCTACTTAGATTTTTTGCTAATTTGCATAATTTGCAAAACCTACTTTTGCTTGTAATTCCTACACCGTCTGACGGAATCAGACAAATGAGGTATCAAACTGATCAGGTCTCTGAGCTGATGAATAATAATTCAAATAACCCTGATATTGGTCTATCATACGGCCACTAG
Organism: Brienomyrus brachyistius; assembly: GCF_023856365.1. NCBI lineage: Eukaryota > Metazoa > Chordata > Actinopteri > Osteoglossiformes > Mormyridae > Brienomyrus > Brienomyrus brachyistius. The sequence continues at coordinate 401,891 of NC_064554.1, forward strand.
CCACGCCCAAAGTCTACGTAAATTTAGCCAGTATTGGTCTGACTGTTATAACTTGGCCATACCTTAGCCTACCTTCACCAAATTTGAAATCCTATCTCCGTACCAAATTCTGGGGACACTATTGAAGGCGGGCCGCATTTCGTCGATAGGGGGCGCTACAACTAAAAACTGCCAATATCTCCTGACTTCCTTTACCGATCCAAATGAAATTTGGCATACATGTACTACTCTGAAGCCTGAGGTCAGGAATCTATCAGGGCAGTCATTAGTCATAAAACCCTAGCCACCATCAGCCAATCAAAATCAAGCAGCATTCTGACAGGCCTTTGACAGGCTTAACAACAGCTGATCTGAACAAAAATAGGCTTGTACATTTGGCTCATAACCCCTAGCAACCCCTGCGAAGGCCACCCCAATTGTCCACATGGGGGCGCTACAGCGACAGGATTTGCATTTCTGCTTATTTCTATTGAACTGTTAATGATAAAATTGAGATTTGTTACTTATCTAATGCACTGACCCATGCCAAATTCAAATCCATGTAGAACTTCATCCTATCTCTTTCCGCTTTTGCGTATTTTATAGGAGTCTAAAAACATGACATTTCGTTAACCTCCTTGGATTTTCAACCAACCTATGTATATCTAGTATTATTCAAATCAGGAGACAGTCCTGGTATACAATTATTCAAAAAATCCTAAACTTTCTATAAGGTACGGCGACCAGCCACATCCAGACCATACAGGTGCCACGCCCACTTCAATCAGACAGCTGTATCTCAGGCCTGCCTCAGCCAATCACTACCAAACTTGAATATGCCATCAAGGACGGCAGTGGGTAAGGGCCCTCCAAATTTGGTGCCGATTGGTCAAACGGGGGCGCTACAGCAATGCAATATGTGTCTCTAAACCTGCAAAACCAGTGAAAGTGACATTTATCTCATTTCTGTTCAAGTCTCATATTACTGGTAAAAATCCTTTGTACTGCAAGTTCTGTGAGTCATGCCAAATCAAGATATATGTATTGCATAATAACAGTCATCTGCATTCCCTTGTGATATTTAAAAATGGATTAAATGAAATATTCCTATAACTTTAACAATCTACACCGCATGTAAGTGATTCTGGTGTCAAGTCAATCAAGACACTGCCGTCAGGGATGATTATTAAAAAATACCTGACCTTTATGTATAATATGGCCACCAGCCACACCCAACCTGCATCATTTATAAGCCGATTTCAATCAAACAGCTAAATCTCAGGCATGCTTCATCCAATCCTCACGAAATTTGATCCACTTATGTAGCACTGGTCTACAGACATACCCTCAAACTTTGATGCCGATCGATCAAACGGGGGTGCTATGGCCACTATCTGTATACCCCTAAGATCCACCTTAGGTCAAACAGCTAAATCTCAGGCTTGCTTCATCCAATCTTCACAAAATTTCACCCACTAATGTAGCACTGGCCCACAGACAGACCCTCCAACTTTGATGTCGATCGGTCAAACGGGGGCGCTACAGCCACTGTTCATATGCCATCATCCCAAACCATATATTCAGTCAAGCTCAGGCACTTCACCAGACAGATCTACATTGGTGATATTTCTCCTAAGTAGATGCAATTACATTTTCCTCCTGTTTCTCATCCACCCTTTTTCTTATCCTAACTAAACATTTCTACTGTAACATCAACATGTCAGATCTCATGCTATTGTAGTACTGCTTCCTACTTTCTGACTATTTAAATGCATTGGCCAGCAATTACAGTCTCTATTTCATGTCCTATTATTATTGAACTTTTCATTTTATGCTGTGTACTCCATGTCTACCCACTTATTCTGTCCATTAGCTTCTCATGCTATCGTAGTAGTATTTCCTACTTTCTGACTATTTAAATGCATTGCCCAGCAGTTACGGTCTCTATTTTATGTCCTATTATTATTGAACTTTTCATTTTATTCCATGTACTCCATTTCTACCCACTTATTCTTTCCATTAGCTTTGGAACCGCTTATCACTGCTTGCAGTTATATTTATTATTATTATTTTTCTGCCCTAAAACTGAATGTACAGCCTAAACCGTAAGTGCTAGAATTATGAAACTTGGTAGGATGATGTCAATTCCTCCCCGCTACTCAGATAATCCGACCCAACCATGTCGGCCAGATGGGGGCGCCGTGGCGCCCCCTAACGTGTTTTGATTGATATCTCCTGTCCTGTTAGTCCTATAATTGAAATTCATATTTCTACTGATAGAGACATCCTTGCCCTACCAACTTGCCATTTGGACTATTAAGCTCCGCCTACTTAGATTTTTTGCTAATTTGCATAATTTGCAAAACCTACTTTTGCTTGTAATTCCTACACTGTCTGACGGAATCAGACAAATGAGGTATCAAACTGATCAGGTCTGTGAGCTGATCCATAATCATTCAAATAACCCTGACATTTGTGTATGATACAGCCACTAGCCACGCCCAAAGACTACCTAAATTTAGCTAGTATTGGTCTGACTGTTATAACTTGGCCATACCCTAGCCTACCTTCACCAAATTTTAAATCCTATCCCCGTACCCCATTCTGGGGACACTGTTGAAGGCGGGCCGCATTTCGTCAATAGGGGGCGCTACAACTAAAAACTGCCAATATCTCCTGACTGCCTTTACCGATCCAAATGAAATTTGGCATACATGTACTACTCTGAAGCCTGAGGTCAGGTATCTATCAGGGCAGTCATTAATCATAAAACCCTAGCCACCATCAGCCAATCAAAATCAAGCAGCATTCTGACAGGCCTTTGACAGGCTTAACAGCTGATCTGAACAAAAATAGGCTTGTACATTTGTCTCCTAACCCCTAGCAACCCCTGCGAAGGCCACCCCAATTGTCCACATGGGGGCGCTACAGCGACAGGATTTGCATTTCTGCTTATTTCTATTGAACTGTTAATGATAAAATTGAGATTTGTTACTTATCTAATGCACTGGCCCATGCCAAATTCAAAGCCATGTAGAACTTCATCCTATCTCTTTCCGCTTTTGCGTATTTTATAGGAGTCTAAAAACATGACATTTCGTTAACCTCCTTGGATTTTCAACCAACCTATGTAAATCTGATATCATTCAAATCAGGAGACAGTCCTGGTATACAATTATTCAAAAAATCCTAAACTTTCTATAAGGTACGGCGACCAGCCACATCCAGACCATACAGGTGCCACGCCCACTTCAATCAGACAGCTGTATCTCAGGCCTGCCTCAGCCAATCACTACCAAACTTGAATATGTCATCAAGGACGGTAGTGGGTAAGGGCCCTCCAAATTTGGTGCCGATTGGTCAAACGGGGGCGCTACAGCAATGCAATATGTGTCTCTAAACCTGCAAAACCAGTGAAAGTGACATTTATCTCATTTCTGTTCAAGTCTCATATTACTGGTAAAAATACTTTGTACTGCAAGTTCTGTGAGTCATGCCAAATCAAGATATATGTATTGCACAATAACAGTCATCTGCATTCCCTTGTGATATTTAAAAACGGATTAAATGAAATATTCCTATAACTTTAACAATCTACACCCCATGTAAGTGATTCTGGTGTCAAGTCAATCAAGACACTGCCGTCAGGGATGATTATTAAAAAATACCTGACCTTTCTGTATAATATGGCCACCAGCCACACCCAACCTGCATCATTTATAAGCCGATTTCAATCAAACAGCTAAATCTCAGGCATGCTTCATCCAATCCTCACGAAATTTGATCCACTTATGTAGCACTGGTCTACAGACATACCCTCAAACTTTGATGCCGATCGGTCAAACGGGGCTGCTATGGCCACTATCTGTATACTCCTAAGATCCACCTTAGGTCAAACAGCTAAATCTCAGGCTTGCTTCATCCAATCCTCACAAAATTTCACCCACTAATGTAGCACTGGCCCACAGACAGACCCTCCAACTTTGATGTCGATCGGTCAAACGGGGGCGCTATGGCGACTGTTCATATGTGTCTAAGAGCAAACTTGGCTGAGAAGGCCTAAAAATATTGAATAGAATTTATCCATGGAGCGCAGGCTCCACCTGCTGGCCAAACCATTTCAATTCCTATTTCAATCAAACAGCTAAATCTCAGGCATTCTTCATCCGATTCTCACCAAATTTTACCCACTAATGTAGCACGGCCTCCCACAGAGACCCACCAACTTTGGTGCCGATCAGTCAAACAGGGGCGCTACAGCCACTGTTCATATGCCATCATCCCAAACCATATATTCAGTCAAGCTCAGGCACTTCACCAGACAGATCTACATTGGTGATATTTCTCCTAAGCAGGTGCAATTACATTTTCCTCCTGTTTCTCATCCACCCTTTTTCTTATCCTAACTAAACGTTTCTACTGTAACATCAACATGTCAGATCTCATGCTATTGTAGTACTGTTTCCTACTTTCTGACTATTTAAATGCATTGGCCAGCAATTACAGTCTCTATTTCATGTCCTATTATTATTGAACTTTTCATTTTATGCCATTGAACTTTTCATTTTATGCTGTGTACTCCATGTCTACCCACTTATTCTGTCCATTAGCTTCTCATGCTATCGTAGTAGTATTTCCTACTTTCTGACTATTTAAATGCATTGCCCAGCAGTTACGGTCTCTATTTTATGTCCTATTATTATTGAACTTTTCATTTTATTCCATGTACTCCATTTCTACCCACTTATTCTTTCCATTAGCTTTGGAACCGCTTATCACTGCTTGCAGTTATATTTATGTTTATGATTTAAGTTCTGCATTTTAAGTATGTTCAAATACCTTATTTATGAAGGATGGCATAACATTGCGTTCTTAGTGCAGTTAGCCCATGCTAAGTCGGCTGCAGAGCTATTGTGCTAACTCATTTAAATATTGTTTAAATATAAAAGGCTGTTAATTTATCATTCCGGAACGAGATAATTGCTGTTATTTGGCGGTGTGTGATGTTTACCGGGAGTTCAATTTGGTTGTTGCAGAACCACACGTATATCCCCACGAAAGCAAGTTGCTCTTGTTAATAAAGGCTGGTGGAACGACGGACTGATGCATTCTGACCGATGCACACTCAGGGCTCATAACGCCATAAGCAAGCAACATTAATAGGCGGCACCTCCTTCTTCACAAGTCCCTCTAATGATTAAAATGCATCAGCAGCTGCAAAGCTATTCACAATCGGACGTGCCATCATCACCCACCTTCACACACAGACTGGGGAGCCCCTTTCAGTCCAGGCAGGAGACCAACACTGAGTCCCGATAAGTGCCAGGCGATGCACGCTCCGGTTAGTAGAGTTCTCCCCCTTCCTTTAGGCCACTTAAAAAAAAAAATTGGTTCTCGTCCCCTCCCGACCCGCCGAAATGCCTCCGACCCGAATTTTAAAAAAAAATTTATTTCGTAAAAATCGCATGGAAAACGCCCAAGAATGACGAAATTTGAATTTCCCGTGCATTCCACATCGACGATTGTCGATTCGGAACCACTCGGGAACCCTCGGCGCAGATGCCGTTTTCCAGCCATTTTGTTTACACTTACTTTGAGTGGGGAAATTCTCGGATGTTTTCAAGAGGGTCCAGCTGCAGAAGACTGTAGAGTGGAACTCCACAGGAAATATGTCAGCTCCACAGGAAACACGTGATCTTTAAGAACGTAAAGTGGGGCTAATCTTTACGCCGTAAAATGGAGCTCCACAGGAAACACGCGATCTACACTGTGTTTGTACCAAGAGAGAGTCTGGACTAAGTCTTCGAACCTGAAGTAAGTTAAGCGACGCGACAAACATATAAAAATAATATCGTGTGCACACAATATTTGAGTCTAACGTTATGTTGCTTGACGAGCTGTTTTAGCACTTGTCATATAGAGCTGGCTTTCCATGAAAACGTTTAATGTTTACTTTAAAAAAAATGTATTTTTGCTCGTTTTGCTGCAAAGTCTTATTAACCATCTGACAGTTACGTGTATTTAGTTAGAAGCCGTAGGCGCAGTAATCCTTACACTTTGTATTGTGTTTTCTGATATTACAGTTGCCATTACATTAAAAGGAACATTGTTTTATAAACCAAATTGTAAACATGGATCCCCGTTTAAAAGCGGCTTTGCTTTTTCAAGGTATGTTGCATCCGATTTCATGCGCAGTGAGTTTGTTGATTTTTACTACATATTTTCGATAATCTTTATAACAAATTCTTTTAATAATTTCACCAACATGACAAGTAGATAGTAATAAGCATTGTTTTTAATAAACATCGTTTGTTGATCTCTGTGGTTTGTCTCAGGTTTTCAGTTTATTTTAGAGGCTTTTAATATTTTACTTAGACCTTTTTCATATGCATGCTATCAGTATGGAATAAATTGCTTAAATATAATTTCATTCAGTTGATTTATACTAGTATATTTTTGCTTACAGACAAAATTATACGGCGGTGCACACTACCATGCCGGGACAAGGTACATTGTCACCCGGACTTGGCTTCCTCCCTACAACTGTGAGCCACTTCAATCCCTTCCTGTAAGTACAAATTTTCCTGGGTGATTATTATTTAGAACTAGTGTAAGAGTACTTCATGTAAAATATTGATCTCCATTTCAGAATGATGCAGAGAGGAAGGACATTATTGTGTTGCCACTATGGACTCCTGGGCATTTTTAGCTTTGTGTATGTAGGAGCACATCAATACCATACAATACACTTAACCGAATAAAAGCCCAAAAGTCTGAGGATGTTAGGATTTTAAGATTTTATTGTAATTGTGTCAGTTACATCTTGGTACAGCTTTAATTTACGCATTTTAAGCCATGGGCAACTACTGTGAATCATTGACTGACTGTTATTGCAATGGCATTGCTTAACACCTTGAGTAACTGTCTCTTAGGTGATGAAGCCAGGTATAAAAGAAATGTTCTTTCTCGACTCATGATGTGCTGAGAAAAGGACATGATTTGGTGGCCACCAATATGTGTCACTCTTGAGGTCAATTTTCTGTTTATGTTAGTGTGCAGGAACCTGTTCAGTGTTCCAGGTTAAGTACATTTTAGATCACGTTCTGATCTATTTTGTGTTCAGCATGTCTTCAGTTTATTCAGTGAATTCACATGCTTACTTGACAGACCTGTACTGTGGAGTACAGCCTTTTGATTAAAAGGTGATACATCAGATGTTAAATCAGATATTTAAATAATAGTATTAAAATACCTAGAAGATGAGTTCTGACAGTAGAATTGGTTTATCCGATATAGTTACCAAATTATGTCATTAAATTGTCGTTATAATTGGGCAGTGCAGTTCAGTCTGAATAAATGTGTCAGCTAAATGCTGTAAATGTTAAAATATGATGAAACAGAAATTACAGAACTTCTGTAGAGGTTGATCAAGACTAAGCATATGAATGTACTTTCGGGTCAGTCCATGCCAAATCAACCAGGGGCTCCATGGGCATCATTCCTGGTTTTGATGAAAACTTGGTATTTAAAATTTGATCCTTATAGAGAACACTGAAAATTCCCCAAGTTTTATTGAAAAATTCTGATGCAGTCCAAAGTTATGGCCCTTTCAAATTTGGGTGCCACGCCCCTTTTTTGCACTCACGAATCACGCATGTAATTTGTAAGAACATAAGAACATAAGAACATAAGAACTATACAAACGAGAGGAGGCCATTCGGCCCATCAAGCTCGCTTGGGGAGAACTAAACTAATAGCTCAGAGTCGTTAAAATCTTATCTAGCTCTGATTTAAAGGAACCCAAAGATTCAGCTTGCACTACATTATCAGGAAGGCTATTCCATACTCTGACTACACGCTGCGTAAAGAAGTGCTTCCTTAAATCCAGCTTGAAATGTTCTCCCGCTAATTTCCACCTATGGCCACGAGTTCGTGTATTTAAACTAATGCTGAAGTAAGGGTTTTCAAGAGACAATATGTTCGCTTCTAAGCATGCTAGAGAGCTGAAAATTGCTCTCCTGGTATACTTTTCCCTGCTCTTTCAGAATCTGGCATTAAAATTAAGCTCACGGGAAGCACTTCAAAGCTATGGACTTGCAAAAATCAGTTTTTGGTTCACTTTGGACTGCATCTGAATTTTTCAATAAAACTTGGGGAATTCTCAGTGTTCTCTATAAGGATCAAAATACCAAGTTTTCATCAAAATCAGGAATGATGCGCATGGAACTTTTATGGACATTGGTTGATTTGGCACGGACTGACCCTTTCACATTTTGCTAATTGTGTACAGGCTGTGTTTTTAAGCCTGTTTATAAAGAGCATGCTGCTGCAGCATTAACAGTTAACAGTTGTTAACAATTAATACTTTATTTGTACTAGCAGTAATTTCTGTATGTTATATCTTAAAATAACAGGAAGCTTGCAGAGAATATCAGTCCAGGGGAGTGGTCTGAAATGAATGGCTTTGAGTTGGAGGTATGTGATCATGTGTGTGATTATATAGAGATTTTCTAATACAGGTATATTGATGAAATGTGATTAAAGAGTGTTTAATTGTGATTATTGTGATAATAAAGGGGTTTCCAAGCCAAGACTTTGAGGTTGACTGTGGCATCTACATGTTGATGGTAAGATTCGTCATTCAGATATTTTTGGACTGTCAAGATGCTTTTGAGAATAAGTCATGAACATTGACATTTATTTTTTAATTGACAGTCTGCTTTATATGTGGTGCTGGATGCTCCCTTTTATTACACCATAGTAAGTAGCTCTTTTTAGAGAGCAATAAAGTATGTGTGCAAAGAAGTCACTAAATGACACTAAATTGATTTTTAATAGTTAGACATGCCGAAATTGCGGAAATGGTGGTGCCTGCTGCTAATGGAAAACTTCGATCTCCGTAGGTCAGTGTGTGTGTGTATCTGTTAAGTTTGACTGAAAAATGAAATTAAAGACAGATTAATATCAGTATTTCTCCATTATAAGTTATGGGAAGGTATTTGCACACTGGACAAAGGAATCAGAGGCTGTGCTGAGAGGTGAACATGCACCTGTATTCAGACTAAGAAAGCGCAAATCTGTGGAACTTAGCCTGGTCAGTGCACACTTTAAACCTTACTTTTAGCAGTAAATTGTTTTACTTCTGAAAAAGTGTTATAATAATGTTTCTTCCTATGCTTCTGACAGAAACCAGCAGAAGGGATGTGCTGGATGGAGACAACATAGAATCCAAGGAGCCATTCCTCTTTGGTTTTCAGGTCCAAGAGGACATGGAATTATTTTTACAGGCCTGTGTTGACCAGCGGGGCCTTCGGGTTAATGCTGTCTGTTATAAGAATGATTAAATTACTGGCACATGAGTGTGTTGATTATTATTTTTTTATTTCATCCTGTTTGTTGTTGCCTTCTAAATAAATTTAACAGTTTATTAAATATAATTATTACATGTCGATCATCATTTATACAACTAGTGTATGTGTGTGTGTGTGTGTGTGTGTGTGTGTGTGTGTGTGTGTGTGTGTGTATCTATATATATATATATACATGTGTATGTTTAACACTTAAGATATCTTATGACTTTATATGTATATATACGCCCGGCTCGTCCGATCCTCGTGTGTGCCACGCCCCCTGATTATGCTTCCCTGATCTTGCCCAGCTGTGTCCGATTATATTCGCCCAGTCCTGTCTATTTCAGTCCATGTCTTGCCTTATTTCATTGTCCGTCATTGATGTTACTGATGTTTGTTGATGTCAATGCCTGCGTTTTGCCCCCTTTGGTCCTGCCCGTCAATAAATCCCTGTTTTTCCCCGTATTCCGCCTGCCTGCCTGCTTCCTGCCCACTCGCCTGCCCGTGCGATCACCCGCTTCACCTACGATCGCAACCACCGATCTTGGCATACATATACACATATATAAACTTTTCTATAATGAACAAAAACATGTGTTTATTCGCCAGAATTTTACAACTGACGTTCTACTGTAACAGAGTGGAGATCGCGTGTTTCCTGTGGAGCTCCACTTTACGTCGTAAAGATTAGCCCCACTTTGCGTTATTAAAGATCACGTGTTTCCTGTGGAGCTGACATATTTCCTGTGGAGCTCCACTCTACAGTCGTCTGCAGCTGGACCCTTCTCGATGTTTTAGGTCTTTTTCTCCATGCCATGGCCTTTGTGGTAGCCAGTATCGCCCAGGAACGGAGAGGGGTGCTCCTGAAGGACTGGTACGGTGTGAAGATCGTTGTAGTGTGTATATATTCAGACTTTCTCAAAGACTTTTGAAGGAATAGTTCATGGACAGTGTGTTTGAATAGAACAGGGTTTCGTGATGTGATTTGGGCCAGTGCAGTTAAATTCCTATAGTCTTGAAAATACTAGCTTCAATCTAGTTTTCTCAAAATTGTGTAATCCTAGTCTTGGAATGGTTTCATGAACCTAAATTTGTCTCTACCTGAGATGGGCTGGTGCAAAGGTTTAAATCTGGGGAAGTGATGTGGTACATGTTCTTAAGTACTTGTTTGTAGAGTTGCAATTCCTTGTTCAACCATTCAGGTTCCTGTATTTTGTAAATTCCTCGTGTTTTAACATGTTTTAATACACTTTCTTTCTAGATATATATTTTAAAATCTTGGTTGTTCATTTAAAAGGGAATGACAAAAAGAATATTGGTTTCAAATAGTATAATTTTTATATTCACGAATGAAACATCAGCATAAAGTATCCAAATCCATAGTTGGGAAGGCATTTATGAGATACACATGGATCAAGGAATTTACATTCTTGTATTTTCTTACATTTAATATATTTGAAACGCAACAAACTGGAAGAACTGAGGAGGCGTACGAAGTAGGTCTGCTCTCTTCGGTATGTATTTTCAAATATGTATTTTCTTACATATTTGAAAGTCCAAACAGTCAATCAAAATTTGTAAAAAAAAAAAAAAATCCCTCCCCCCCTACCCACCCCCTCAAAAAAAAGGGACGAGAACCAATTTTTTTTTTTTTAAGTGGCCTTGGTGAAAGCGACTGTGTGCGTGTGGGCAGGAACTGGGCTGGCCAAGCTCACCCCTCCCCTCAGGCAATGCACTCTCAGTTCTCCAATTCTCACCTAAGTGGAGTGAAATGGCCTGCAGCTGCAGAGCATACCAAATAACACTTTCTCTTTTAATTTCTAGAAAAACAAGGCAAATGTCCTTGGGTGACGCTCTTTCTTCTTCTTAAAACCAAGATTTTAAGAAGGCCCAGGATGAGATAAGCGTTCCGGCAAACCAAGTATTGGTAAAAATAAATTAATATATAAAAAGTTATATACAGTAAGTGGTCAGTGAAAAAGATGTTTGTGCAGTTCGACCTTGGCACAATAATATTATGGGTGAATCATGGACGACGTACTTGAATCTCGGGATGATTAGTCCATACACCATCAGAATCAATCATTACCTCAATCTCCTCATATGTATGTCTGCTAGGTGGAGTTGAACAATCACAACTTCCTAGAATATTATAGTATCAGGAGGACAGCGAACGACTCTTATTAATCCTATAATCGTCCGCGAGTTCGTCCCGATACATTTGGTGCCTTGGCCATGGTTCACCAATATATGTTTTGTGCAAGACGTTTACGGTATAACCTGCGGGCATAGATACATAAGCAGGTGTCCCATGTGGATAATAATGTGACAACAATAAAAATTTTTATTGCAGGATGTATGATCACGTCCAGGAAGCGTCGGGCCTTTGGGGACCAGCCTTCAAATATGCTCCACCAGGCATTCTGAGCCGTGGATTGAATAGTTTTTCCCAAAGCTACCAATATCCCTCCGACCACAAAGGTATGCACAGCCAATTAAGTAGTGTTATGCTCGAGGTCTTCAGCCATTGGCATTAATTGCAGAGATTCATTTAACGGTAATATGAAAGATGAACATCCATTTACCTCCTTTTTGGAAAAATAACTATAGACAGGGCAGGTCTATACACACAGGCATCTTGTATATATTTGTCAAGAACTATAGCCAATGAACTGCAATATATACTGGTGTCAGTACAGAAGCGGTGTCTTTCCTGTGGGGTGGGGGTGGGAAGACAGAGGCTCTGTGTCTAGTATTTAGTATCCTTATAACAATACTATTTTACACAGTTTCTTCCTCAAACTGCTGGTCTGTAGTTGGAGAGTATGTACTTTTGCCACATGGTCTTCTCTCAACTTGTGAAAGCAAGACAAGTGAAATTAAATTGAAGTGATGGTTGCCAATGCCATCTTGAGTTTCAGCAATGTGATCACAAAGATTAAATATATCCTGAAAACCTACATCTGCTTTCACAACCCTGTTCAACAGAGACTGGATGTTGGAGGCCTGTCTGATGCACTGCTCAGCTGAGCCAATCGCCTTTACTGTACCATGGCTTGGTATCAGCAGGCCTCCATTGTTACGCAAGGTCAGCAGATGATAGTTCTGACCGAGGCGTGAAGGCACGGCTGTACTAACCAAGCTACTGCAGCATACATCACACTTCAGCTTCTTCACGACCTGCCTAACAACAAAACCTGTGATATACACCAGAGCATTCTCAGTTAGGGCTCCAAAGCTGGCTGGCAAGTAGCTATGGTCTAACACAACACCAGTGACTTACTCAAAAGGAGAGGACCCTCTTGTGTCCCTGTCCTTTGGCATGGCTTTGAACAGCAGAAATGCCCATGTTGCCTACATCAAAAGCTTTCTTGCATATCTTGCAGTATGCCCGATGTACGTTATCTGTCACATGCCCTATCCAGTCCCTGAACTCAGGATTTATCGTCCATTCCACCTTAAACGTACACCTCCTTCACATGATTCTGCTCTCCCTCACTTCTGTAATTAGAAACACATTCTCTAAATTAACCATTATAGGCTACTATTTTCCTGCAACACTGCCTATTAGTGTCAAAGATATTAAATACAGTAATGCACAAAAATGTAGGCTAAACAGAAATACTGATCCAATACAGATTTTCTGTAGGCTAACTGTGGTAAACTGAATGTGAAAGCATACCCATATAATTCCTCTAGAGGGAGCTAACGTTCTGGGGAATAATGGAAGCTAGCTAGAACAAGAAGTTGAGCCAGGAGCCGTTAAGCCTGTTTGCAGTTTTGCAAATAAACGGCACAAGCCAAGTAATATTTATTGTGTGGTGATTGCTGGGCTGCAAGGATATCACAGGAACCTACACAAACAAACAAACACAGGCATTTAGATGTAGGCTTCAAGTAGCCTAAGCTCAATTTGTTTTTAAATGAAAGAGCTCTTAGTCTAATCATTTTTAAGAGTGTTATCGTCTTCGTGCTGTTTCAGATTTGGTTCACTGAATTTATTTGCTTAACAGTGGGACCACGTAGGCCTCCAAAATGATTTTAGATCGATTACCGTCATTGACAATTAGCACTATGCTAACACCTAATGGGAACTGCCATTAACAGGCAGAAATTAGCATCGCCAATTTACTTGACATGTTTAACATGCGGCCTGGGTCCACATCAGATGGTATGAAGTAACAAAACTATCAGTTGCACCATGTTTACATTAACATTTACATTTACAGGATTTGCCAGACGCCCTTAGCCAGAGCGACTTACATAAGTGCTTTGAGACTCTGCAATGAATTTCCGATGCTAGCTCAATAAGGACCCAAGCTATGAATACTATCTCTGAGAACTCCATTGAGTAGTGTAGATTTTTTTTTTTTTTTTTTTAAACACACACAAGAAAAAGAGTCGAGTAAGAATATAGAAGTTCTACGTCAGGTATTTCTGAAAAAGAAAAGTTTTGAGTCGTCGCTTGAAGACAGTCAAGGATTCAGCTGTTCGGACATCTAGGGGGAGTTCATTCCACCAATTAGGTGCCAGGACAGAGAAGAGCCGAGATGCGTGTCTTCCTTGTGCCTTGAGGGGAGGAGGGACCAGTCGAGCAGTGCTGGAGGATCGGAGAGATCGTGGTGCAGAGCGGGGGGTGATGAGGTCCTTTAGGTAGGATGGTGCCAGAGAATTTTTGGCTTTGTATGCGAGCATCAGTGTTTTGAATCTGATGCGTGCAGCTACAGGAAGCCAGTGGAGGGAGCGCAGCAAAGGAGTGGTGTGGGAGAACTTGGGAAGGTTGAAAACAAGACGAGCAGCTGCATTCTGAATCAGTTGGAGGGGACGGATGGCGCTCAGTGGTAAACCTGCTAGAAGCGAGTTACAGTAGTCAAGGCGTGAGATGACGAGGGACTGGACGAGTATCTGGGTAGCCTGAGTGGAAAGAAATGGACGTATCCTCCTGATGTTAAAGAGGAGAAACCGACAAGAGCGAGAAAGACTGGCGATATGTGAGGAAAATGACAACCGATCATCTATGGTAACTCCAAGGTTTCTAGCAGAGACCAAAGGACGGATCAGGGAGTTGTCGAAAGAGATCGCAAGGTCCTGGAGGGGGGATGAGTAAGCCGGGATGTAAAGCAGCTCAGTTTTACTAGTGTTGAGTTTTAGCTGGTGAGTGGTCATCCAAGATGAGATGTCTGCCAAGCATATGCACTGTGGTCATACTTACAGTCATGAACTTGAGAAATTTCAATTGATGAACTGATATCCTCTTGTTCTCCTGTCAGCTACTGACAAGCTAGAGCAACGAGAGTCAAAATATGATAAGTCGCATTAAGTTGACGTCATTGTCCAAGGTATACATAATGAAAACGAGGCGGCGGCCATTTTACTGGGGTGCGAGAGACAAGAGCAGCAAGAAAACCCGGAGAAAAACTGAGTAGCGGCTATGCTGTAACAACACGAGACCTCGACGAGAACCACGGCAGTATTGAACATGGCGGTGCGCAGCTGACTGCAAAAAGGTTATCAATCGGATTCTTTCCACGTCAACTTATCTCTAGACAGCCTTAAAGGTAATCAAAATACATTTCAGTTGTATCCGTAAAAAAATTTTGCATCCTGGAGCACAGTGAAATTCTGAACAGTTTAGAAAATTTTATAGACGAGTGCTTTGAGAGAATTGCTATGCGGAAATCAGACAAAACGCCGACCACTTCCACCTGTAAAAATAACTCGTCCTCCAAGAGAAGCCGCCCCGAGGACTCCCCAGAAGCGGCTTCTCGTAATACCAACGATGTGACAGACATTTTGGAGTCTATAGATATACGACTATCCAGCTTAGATGCGCATCTGTCCCTAATGGAAATTCTCCATAAAGAGTTCCAGGCTTTGCGTGAGTCAGTGGAGTACAGCCAACAACAGGTGGAATCACTCGCTGCAGAGAATGCGACCCTCGGGGAATCGGTAAAATCCCTCACAGATGGAATGATGCGCCTTTCGGAGGAAAATAAAAAAATAAAAGAAACTATCATTGACCTCCAGGCCCGCAGCATGAGAGACAATTTAGTAATTTCAGGCATCCTGGAGAAAGCATATTTTAGCACTTTGAAATTGCTAAAATATAAAGTGCAATACAAATAAAATGTATTATTATTATTATTATTATTATTACGGTGAAAGAGTTCATTCTAACTCAGCTAAAACAACAACAACAAATTTATTTTTATATAGCGCATTATCACAACATTACATTGTCTCAAAGCGCTTTACAGCATCCCCACCCAAAGCCCCCAGTGAGTAAGCCATAGGCGACAGTGGCAAGGAAAAACTCCCTAGAAGGAAGAAACCTTGAGAGGGACCAGACTCAAAGGGGGAGCCCATCCTCCAGGGGCCGGCAGGGATAGTCAAATAGAGAGATGGTTAAGTGCCAGAGATGGGCCAAGTCACATTGTCCCCAATAAGATTTGGGAAATAACTGGAGAGCAAGGAAGATGATAAGCCAATGCCGAAGCCGAGTCTTCTTCCAATTGCCAGGCAACCAGAGGTGAGGCAGTGGGTCATACATGGAAGATCAGAACGGCGAGCTGGATGCAGGGACGTCACTGGTGGTGGCGACGTCACATGTGGCCGGGTGTGCTGGATATCTTGATAGATTGAGGTCTCCAGGCATCACCCCCCAGGAGGAGTAGGGGAAAAAAAATGTACAATTAGGCATAGCAGAGGAGGCTATTGGCAGTGCTAAAAGCTAGGTGAGTACAATATGAAGTGCAATCTGCAAGCTCCGGCAGATATAGCTATGGCAGCATCAGTAGGAGGGAGAGGCAAGTGGGAATGCAGGCATGGGGAGTCCCTGAAATGTCAGCACTCCAGTTCCCGGAGGAACTCCCGGAGGACACAGTAAAAACCATCAGCTTCCATCGAGTTCACCACCTAGGAGTGAAGGGACCCGACGGACGCAGACCCAGACCAATAGTGGCTAAATTCGAGCACTTTAAACAAAAAGAACTGGTTAAAAGCCTCGGCCGGGAATTAAAAGGAACAAACTTTAGCATCAACGACCAGTTTCCCAAGGAGATCCTGGAAAAAAGGAAGATCCTGTTCCCTATAAGGAAAAAATTCATCGACGGAGGCTCCCGTGCTGTCATCGCGGTCAACAAACTCTATGTCAGCGGACGGGTCTATTGCCACCGGACCCTGAGCCATACAGCATCTTCCAAATAATAAAGTCCCAGGTCCCGATGGTTTCCCAGCAGAATTCTACAAAGTATTTTGGCCAACGTTAGCACCCGTTTTTATCAGAATGGTTACTCAAATTCAGAATGATCACTCGCTGTCTCCAAACATATACTATTAGCCTGCTTCTGAAACCTGGTAAAGACATAACGCTGACATCGAGCTACCGCCCAATCTTACTTATAGACGTAGATCTTAAAATAATTTGCCAAAGTCCTTGCCAAAAGATTAGAGAAAGTTAGTCCATTTCTTATACATCCTGACCAAACAGGTTTTTATCAAGGGTAGACACTCAGCCAATAATACACGTAGACTATTGAATGTTATAGACTACTGCTCCATTAACAAATTAGAAACCACGGTTATATCTCTAGATGCAGAGAAAGCATTTGACAAAGTAAATTGGAAATTTCTATTTGCCGTTCTACATAAATTTGGATTTGGTTCATCCTTCATAAGCTGGATTAAAACACTATACAGCTCTCCAAATGAACGTATTAGGACAAATGAACTATTTTCTCGAAGCCTCCGTTTGCAGAGGGGCACCAGGCAGGGCTGCCCGCTCTCTCCCTCGCTTTTTGTTATCTTCATTCAGCCACTAGTAGCGGCGATTAGACAAAATTTACATATTAAAGGAATTCAAACAGAAAAAATAGACCAAAAGATAAGCCTTCATGCAGATGACGTATTACTCTTTCTTAGGAACTCACCAGCCTCTCTTCTTAAGACAATATCACTTATAGATAAGTTCTCATCTATATCAGACTACTCCGTCAACTGGAGCAGACCAACAGTTCTGCCTTTGAATTGTAATTTCCAAAACACAACTGCTACTCCGTTGCAGTCAGGTAACCTCAGATACTTAGGCATACATTTTTCCACCAGGCTCTCAGACTTGGTACAGATGAATGACATTCCAGTATTAAAAATGGTAGAAGATGATTTCATGCGATCCCCCCACAGTCCAAAAACATGCTGTGGCTAATTGGAGTCGCTTAATTGCCCATAGGTGTGCATGTGTGAATGAATGGTGTGTGAGTGTGCCCTGCGATGGGCTGGCCCCCCATCCTGGGTTGTTCCCTGCCTCGTGCCCATTGCTTCCGGGATAGGCTCCGGACCCCCCGCGACCCAATAGGATAAGCGGTTTGGAAAATGGATGGATGGTTGGATTTCATGCGATGGAAAACTCTACCTATATCACTCATGGGTATAATTGCCACCATTAAAATGAAGATCCTGCCTAAAATCAATTACTTGTTCTCAATGATCCCTAATAAACCCTCTATTGCTTGGTTTATATCACTAGACTCAAGCATCTCATCATTTTTATGGAAGAATAAACCATCGCAAATAAGATTAAAAACCCTACAAAATGCTAAAGGTGATGGTGGTCTAGAACTACCAAATTTCTATCACTACATCTTAGCCAGCAGATTGCAGTATGTATCAAATTGGATTAAATCAAGCCCAGTAGACAGTCCATGGCTGGACTTAGAACAAGCAATCAGTGGAGAAGTAAAAATCTCTGATCTACCCTTTATAAGTCCTAGCATGAAGCGTTATAACTGTTTTAAAAGCCTTAGTATTAAGACCTCATTGACAGCCTGGTGGGAATTTTTAAAAATAACCAGGTCTGCACTTAGCCCTGTAATCTAACACCCATTTGGAACAATCCAGATATTTGCCAAAAACAGAAAGCATTGAACTTTCCTGTATGGCGTGATAAAAGGATTATAAATCTATAAATAGATGACTCAATTTCCCTCCCAACCTCAAAATGGGGGCAAGATCTATCCATTGATCCCGAGCAAAACGTTTGGAATCAAATATGTTTAAACCCTTTCAAAATGACTAAAAGTCCCAACTTGCAACTTGTACAATACAAAACTCCCATTGAATACACTACACAGGACAAAGGATGTTCCAAATAGGCCTTAAACACTCAAACTTATGTACCCACTGCTCAGGTAACTTTGTGGAGAACTACAGTACATGCATGCAATATGGTCCTGCACACCGGTGCAGAAGTTCTGGCAGAGGATATGTGAAGATCTATCAGTATGGTTTAATTGTCATATCCCAATCTCACCCACACTGTATATTTTAGGAGATGCAAGTGAATTAGATATGAAAGAAAATAAGGCACACATAATCCTTACTGCCTTAGGCATTGCAAAGAAAACTATCTTCATGAACAGGAAATCAAAAAATAATTTATGTATTACTCAGCATAGAAATTTACTGTTAGACCACTTAAGTATGGAGAGAATATCTGCTCCCATCCAAAATAAACAATTATGTGAATTGGATTCTCTCTGGTCCACTCTGGCCAATTCCATTATATGGGGGGGGTGGTCGGCTGTGGTCTCGTCTCCTCGGGCGGGGTTGGGCCCTCGAGCTATGGGCGTCTAGTGGCTTCTTGGGATGGCTGCCGTTTTATGATGTCTGGGTGTTTGCCCTGGCTGGGGGTGGTGGGGGGGAGCTTGGGCGGGTGCTAACTGGTGGTCATGGGGCGTGGGGTCTGGAGTGCTGGTGGTGGCAGGGGCTGGCCCTGGGAGGGGCGGTTGACCTCTTTGGTGCAGGCCTCCGTACGGGGTCCGAGGCTGTGGCGCCCGGGGCCTGGCCATCTCTTCAGTGGGTGCCTCCCTGTGCCGGGGTGGCCTGTGCTTCCCCCGGGGTGCCGCCGAGGGTGGGGGAGGGGGGAGGGGGGTGGCCTTTGGTGCTGGCGGTGCCCTGGAGGCCCCGGGTCCGCTCCTTCCCGCTCGGCAGGGGGGGCTGGGGTGCCTACTAAGGCAGCTGGTTAGCTGGCTCTCTTTTTCCAGGGGGTGAATAATCTGCCCCCTGGCCTTATGAATCCTAGCCCCTCTCCCCCCTCATTCACAACATGCCACGCACACATGTAGGACCTCTGGGGGGGGGGGGGGGGGGGGGGCGTATGCCGTGCATACTACGGTGGGGAGGGCCATTTACGTGGCCTTACTCACTCTGTTGCGCGGCCTTCTGCCTCCCCCTGTTTTAATTGCACTTTAGTCATCACATACCAGTATACACACGGGGCCTTGGGGGGCGGGGGCACTACTCAGAGGCTGGTGGTATCACTCGCCTCTGTGCTGCTGCCGCCCCCAAATTTTACTCACATCATATACATTGAGGGTCTTGATGGGGAGGAGATGTGGAGGAGAGCTGTTCACAAGCAGCGCTCCTCAACGCTTCCCCCGTCAATTTTAAATTCATCTTAGTTTCTCAACTGTCATACTCACCCTTACACTACATACAGTCTCATACATCACCACACGCCTCCAACACTCTACCTTTCACACAGGTGCATGGGGGAGGAGAGTGGGAGGGTCTTCCTACTCCCCTGCTTCCTGCCGGGGGTGTGGGGGGGGGGCGCTTGGGTGGTCGCTCGGCTGGTGGTGCCCTGGGATCGCGGCTGGTTGCATTCTCCCGCACGTCGGAGGGCAGTTCGGAGTGAATGGGCCTATGTCTTTTTGTCTCTGTGTGTGGGTGTCTGTGTATGTTGTGGGGATGTGTGTATGGTGTATGTGCATGGCTGCGAGGTGTGTTTGTGGGGTGTCTGTGTGGATGGTGGTGGCCTGGGTCCGTGCTTGCTGCTCCGTCCTGGGTGCGGTTGGTCTCCTGGGCATGGTTGCTGGCCCCTTTCCTCTGGCTGGTGGCCCGGGGGGGGCTCGGGCCTCTCCAGCGTGGGTGAGGCTCTCTACTGGGGGCTGGTCGGCCCCCGGCCGCCTGGGGTCCTAGGGGCCCTGGCCTTAGCTCATACGGGAGTGGCCACGCCCTCGCATTTGGGAACCCACCTCTGGTTCTTTGGGGCTCATGCCCTTTTGGCTGCGGGGGCTGACAAACAATTGGAGGCAGAATTACTTACTATCAGAGTATGTGAATTCATACACACACCAGCAGCTGTGACAGAATAAGATATTTCCTGTATACTGCTGCCACATAGTGGACACAAGGAAGACTGCAATCAATTCTAAAATCAGTCAGTCAACATGCTACCGCCACAGACTATTATCAGGAAGTGATAAAACTTCAGGAAACAATATGAATATAAAAATACAGATGTAGTAAGTATATTGTGCAAAATGTATCTTCATCTTAACTACGCTGAATGGTGGAGTGAGAGAGAGTGAGAGCCTGTCCCAGAGTAAGTGATCCTCACCTGGAGGCCCATCAGTGAAGAAGAGGATGAAGAGGAGCATCAGAGGAGCCTTAAGTGTGTATCGCTGACCTCAGATCTGTGGAGACTGACACTCACTTCCTGACTCTCCATAACTTCACTGCCTCCCTTTTTTTGGGTTTTAAATGTTTAAAAATCATCCATCTATCTTTGATAAAAATAAACTGTTTGTGCACTGATACATTTTCTCTCTATTTCTTGTCTGTAATAAGGAAAACAGTTTGATGCTGCTTTTGTCCTGCTCTTACCAGGAATAAATATTTTGATTACATCTAGAATCTTATCATTTTAGAAACATGATTTCATAGCAAAATTATTGATAGCTGGTCTTCACAGTGAATCATTCATGCTCAGAGTTTAAACTACAAACAAATTAATAAAATGAGTCTAGTTCTTTTCTAAACTGTTACTTCCTCATATTGCAAATGAGCAAAGAGCAGTGAAATCAGACTTATTCTGAACAGCAGAAATGTCGTCATACAGGATGTGAGTGTGAGACTCTGCAGAAACACTGTGTGCCACATACAGAGGGTCTGACCTCAGGCCTTTGTTTCAGTCTTTATTATGTTTTATACAGTTTTAAAATGTCACTGCAGTAGGTCCTTTTAATATCTGTGGATCAGTACAAATCAAGAAGTCCATTAGGAAGGTGTCTGTATGACAGGGGCGGGGGGTGTCCTGGGGGGAGGGGGGCAAAGTCAGGTGATTCACTTCATCTGGGTCTTATCAGCAGTCCTGTCAGACTGAGTGCTGTTTGTCTTTCTCTCAGCACCACAATGGTGTTTCACACATAATGGGGTCCGTGGGCGTCCTCAGTCATATTCAGGCTTTCAAAGCTCATCAATCATAAAAAGTCACATGGATCTGACACTCTGACACTGTTATATTCATTTGTTTAAATTCAATGAAAATACTATATATTACAGCTAGTTGGTGGATCCGTCTGCTCTTTATCTGCTCCTCACTGGCATACCTGGGTCTCTCTACAGTGCTTCCCTGAAGCATCAGAACCATTTATAAGGGAATCTATGTGTGGCTGCCCTCTAGTGGATAAACAAAATTCAGCTACTTACATAGCTTGACTGTATTTCCCTCCTAGTTTAGTTTAGTTCCTAATTTAATCTCTCTGATGAAGCTGAAGGCAGAGATAAAAATTAGTTTAGTCATGACTTCAGACAAGGGATTCTGTACAATCAGAGATGGAGCTGCTGGTTGGGCTGGTCATGCTCTGGATGTAAAGTTACAAACTGCTTAATATGTATCAATCTGTTTTATAATGTTCACACAAAAAAGTGCTTTTAATGTGTTTGCACCTTGTATCTCCCACAATGTGCTTCTGCATTTGATTCCTTTTTGACTTGGAGGTAAAGAGATTTAACTGGATGGATTTTACATTTGTGAAGCACTATAGTCCAAAGCTGAACTGATTATTCAAAGCTTTCTGGTTTTTAAGTAAAACTACTTCATTTAAATTATCTGTAACCCACTTTGCGCCTTTCTAGACTCAACAAAGCATCATTGCCAACAAAATATGTTACAATTAAATCAGGTAAAGAAGTTTCATTTGTAATTTACTGATCCAGGTTTTCAGAACCACGGACAGCAACTAGATTTACTGTCATTTAATGGGATTGAAAGCAGAAAACACAGGGATGTTTTCATTTGATGTTGTCTTTCTTTTTACTTTTGATATGCCGTCTTCCTCCTTAGCTGATATGTGAGGTTGCTGTCAGCTGAGACAAGCTGGTGTGATTTTACGCAGAGTGATAAGTGGGCGGTCATGATTTAATGCGTACATCACCCTCTAAAAGAGTCCCTGATTGGTGGGCCCTGACAAGGAGGCGTGACCTAATAACCCCAAACCGTTTAAGTTTGTGAAATTTGTTTTTAATAATAACCAATTTCATAAAAATACTAAATGTTTTGTAATGTATCAATTTATTAATCATGTATTAAAACAAATAATGACAGTATAAAAGACATACAAAACTATGCAAAAGTCTTGGGCCGAAAAATAAAATGATGTTCATCTTGGTCTAGAATTATAATATTTTGTCCATCAAAGAGTGGCAGCCCAGTCATTTCAAAATCTCTTCTAAGTCAGTACAGCATTTGCACCAACCATCTAATACACCCATATATTTTTGACTTGACCATTAACACAAGTCCTATAGCTAATCAATACATCATTAACATTTGTATAATAATTAAATTAATTAAGTGAGCTGGTGGTGAAATTTAACAAATACATGGAATGGCTGAGGTGCCCCTGAGGAGAGATTTTGTAACCAAAGCTTGGTTCATCTAGTGATCCAACAAGGCATCAGTAACTTTTTGGAGAAAAGAAGAAATTCTTGTTAGTTTTTATTGTGTTACTTTTAATTTGCATATATTTTAATGATAATTGTGTTTTTGTTCTGAGCAAATATACAGAACCCAGATAAATAGCCCAAGACTTTTGGATAGTACCGTATTTTTTCAGAATTAAGAGACAATTTAATAAAATCCAGTCTAACCTTCACTAGTTAACTATTATTAAACATTAACCAGCAGGTGGCAGCAAAGCGCTTGTGAATAAGTGGCCAATACGTGGTTGTACAGGTTCCCAACAGATAATCCAACACTGCAGATCAACCTCTCTGTGTTTAACTGACTCTCTTGCTATGACTGTACAGACTTAGCAGGGTCAAGTGAAAGAGGCCTCCAGCATCCAGATGGCATCCAGAGGGCGGTCTGTTCATTCAGCCTTACCTCTGGTGCCAGGGCCCACATCTCAATTTTAATCACACATAGACATTGAGGGTTCTGGGGAGGGGCCGAGCTAACACCAATTATATATAGCATATTAGCATAGCATATTAGCATATTAGCATATTAGCATAGTCTCAGTGTGCTGGATTTGGGGTGAAACCCGCCATGCATTGTGAGGAGCTTCCTTGTCTTGATGTCAGTGGCTTCCATCTCCTCCTTTGGCCAGCTTATAACGCCAGCGGGGTATCTGATGACTGGTAGGGCGTAGGTATTGATTGCCCGGATCTTGTTCCTCCCATTCAGCTGACTTCTCAGGACTTGCCTTACTCGTTGCAGGTATTTGGTTGTTGCTGCTTTCCTTGTGGCCTCTTCATGGTTCCCGTTTGCCTGCGGGATTCCAAGGTACTTGTAGCTATCCTCAATGTCTGCTATGTTGCCCTCTGGCAGTACGATCCCCTCGGTTCTGACTACTTTCCCCTTCTTTGTTACCATTCGACTACACTTATCCAGCCCGAATGACATTCCGATGTCATTGCTGTAGATCCTGGTGGTGTGGATCAGTGAATCGATGTCTCGTTCACTCTTGGCATACAGCTTGATGTCATCCATGTAGAGGAGGTGGCTGATGTTCGCCCCATTCCGTAGTCGGTATCCGTAGCCAGTCTTGTTGATGATCTGGCTGAGAGGGTTAAGGCCTATGCAGAACAGCAGCGGGGACAGGGCATCTCCTTGGTAAATCCTGCACTTAATGGTAACCTGTGCTATTGGCTTGAAGTTGGCCTCTAGAGTTGTTTTCCACAGCCCCATTGAATTCCTGATGAAGGCTCTTAGAGTCCTGTTGATCTTGTACAGTTCCAAGCATTCTAGGATCCATGTGTGAGGCATTGAGTCATAGGCTTTCTTGTAATCAATCCAGGCGGTGCTCAGGTTGGTATGTCTGGTCTTACAGTCTTGAGTGACTGCTCTATCTACCAGTAGCTGGTGTTTTGCTCCTCTGGTATCTCTACCAATTCCTTTCTGGGTCCCGCTCATGTATTGATCCATGTGCCTATTCATCTTAGCCGCTATGATGCCTGATAGGAGCTTCCATGTTGTGCAGAGGCAGGTTATTGGCCGGTAGTTGGATGGGACCGGTCCCTTCTGGGGGTCCTTCGGTATCAGGACTGTCCTACCTTTGGTCAGCCATTCCGGGTGGGTCCCATCCATTAGCAGCTGGTTCATCTGTGCTGCCAGGCGCTCATGGAGTGCAGTTAACTTCTTTAGCCAGTAGGCGTGGATCATGTCAGGACCTGGTGCTGTCCAGTTCTTCATGTTTGAGACTCTTTCTTGGATGTCTGCCAATGTGATGGTTACTGGGGCTTGTTCAGGGAGGTTGCTGTGGTCTGCTCTTAGTTCCACAAGCCACTGTGCATTGTTGTTATGTGATGCCTCTTTCTCCCATATGCTCTTCCAATATTGCTCAGTCTCCAGCCTTGGTGGGTCTATCTTCATGCTATTACCCTGCCACTGAGAGTACACCTTGGATGGTTCAGTGGAGAAGGTCCGGTTTATTCCCCTGGCTTCTATATCTCTGGTGTACCTCTTCAGACGGGTAGCCAAGGCTGTGAGTCTTTGCTTGGCAGTTTCTAAGGCCTCAGCTATAGATAGCTTGTTATACTTCTAAGGTACCTCTTTTTTCATATATATATATAAAACCATTTATTTCCAGCTCCTCTGCCAGCTTCCTCTAATACAGGGAGACCCTCTGCTTCTCTCTGATTGGTTCCCGCTTTCTACAGGAGGTCCAGTGCAGCTGAATGGTGATGATGGTGCAAATCAGATAAAACACACCAGTCCCAGCTTTCAGTACAGCATCCAGAACCTGCTCCCACCTGTCAGACATATAATACATCAGTGTGTCTGTCAGTCACACGTATCACAATTAAACCTGAAGAACAAAAGAGTGAATCTATTCTGACTGAAGTAAAACCATCTTGATGATCAACAGCAGCACCAATAAGCCCAGTCCTACATGCAGAGCCAGCTGGACCAAAGAGCTGAATAAGAGGGTGGATTTGAACAGTAAAGTCTTGCTTTATTTGACAGTAACACCAGACAGAGAAAGAAAATTTTAAAGACGGCATCTCCGGGTTTGCTGAACACTCTTTGTGAAATAGCTTTGAACGTGCTGTGCGGCAAGATCACACAGGTTACATGTGAGGAACAGGAGACATTAACAAAGAGCATGAAAATAGCTAGAGATTATCACACAACATGTTACACTATTTTGTAAACAGGCCTGCAGTCGTTCCCCAGCAGCACAGGGCACAAGGCAAGGGCTCACCCTGGATGGGATGGGATCTCAAGTTTATTATTAAGAAAATAAAATCCATCCATCCATCCATCCATCATCTTCCACTTATCCGGGGTCGGATGGGAATGACAGTTTCCCATTACTGTATGATCAGGTAAATGCTGCTAGCTGGACCCCCACACTACTGTAAATGCTGCTGAATGCTTACCTCAGTTTTTCATTATCCCCTCCTTCTTCATCATGTGCAGAGAAAAAGAGAGCAGTGGAAACAGGAGAAAGGATTGTTAATAAAAAGCAGTGCTCTGTTAGTCAATAAAGACTAAGAAAAGGTCACTTTTGAAACTGAAATATATATTATGAAAGGTATTCTACAGAGAAAATGATTAGATGGAGAACAATGAATTAGTGTCATGACCAAAGTATTCACATACCAGGGCACTAACAGTGAACAGGTGAGATAAATGATTTTATTAACGCATTATTTATTGTAGCAGGGTGGCACGGTGGTTTGCAATGTCACCTCACACCTCTGGCACGTGTGCTCAAGTCTCTGCCAGAGTTCTGTGTGTGTGGAGTTTGCATGTTCTCCCCGTGTCATTGTGGGGTTTCCTCCAGGTACTCTGATTTCCCCCCACAATCCAAAAACATGCTGAGGCTAATTGGAGTTGACAAATTGCCGGTAGGTGTGCTTGTGCGAGGGAATGGAGTGTGAGTGTGTCCTGCAATGGGTTGGCACCCTGTCATGGGACGTTCCCTGCCTTGCGCCCATAGGGACCCTGAATTAGACAAGCAGTTTCAGACAATGGATGGATGCAGCACTGGAACAGATATTACAGAGTACAACTGTAACACTGGCCTACGCTGCAATGAAAAACCACCTACAGACATGTTAGTCAGTCTTCACACCATTAGTAACAATTCATCCTCACAAAGATGAAAAAATGCCTGAATTAAGTTGCAAGCTACATGGATTTGTCTGGATTTGTATACATATCAAGTGACTGGCTGTATGTCTGTGGAAAACGCTGTGATTTTTGTCATATTACAGACTGATCATAAACTAGAAGACACACATTCTATATTAGAGACACCAATTAGCCTGACTGTGTGTTTTTGGATTGTTGGAGGAAACGCACACAGCATGTAGAGAACATGCAAACTCCACACAGAAAGAGCAGAAGCCAGATTCAAACCCCTAAACATGGAGGTGTGAAGCAATTATCCCAATAAATAACTCTGTTTCACAACAGCTGATAAATAGGGGATTATCTCCACAAAGAAGCACAACCCCCTTCGCGAGTGAAACTGCTGGGTTAATTAGTATTTATCTATTTATATTCAAGTATAAATGATTCACAGGCAGATTTAAATCAATTACTTACATTTGACAGTTATATGAACTGGAATCTGCAGGTTTCCAGCAGCACACCAATGCCAGCCAGTGTCCTTCCTCTCCAGCCCACTCATTGTCACAATGAAGGTTTTATTTTCTGTTTCATCCCTGATCAGGACAGGCCTCCCATCCAAACTTGCTGATCTCTCTGATGCACAGGAACCCCCAGTCTTACACCACATCCTATGTCTTTTGTTGTTTCCATAGTAACACTGACACTGTCTCCATCCACACCCGTCACCTCCTGTTTGTCCACAGACAGCCCTGGAGGACCTGAACACACAGGTAAAACACTCAAAGATTTGCATAGCAATGAAATGTTTATGAATATCAGCCCATCACAACATGCATATGTAAATGTTTGCCCAATAAACTGACATTTTTTAACATATTACTTATCATATTTAACCTCATCAAGTCGCCCAATTTAGCTGACACTGTTACTTCTTCCAAGTCTCGTTTATCACATTGAATTAAATTAAAATGCAGATTTTTTAAATATTAAAACAATTTTCCTTCAGTGTTTGTGTTAATGTCCTTCCTTTTTGACTCAATGACATGTTACATACTGTGCATCTCATTGGCTACAGTCTGCAGTACAGACATCTTCCCATGAGTGACTGACAGATTAACCCGATCAAAGAGGCTCCACTGATCTTCACACCACACCAGTACCGATCAGAGTCCTCAGCTGTCAGATTGCTGATGGTCACAGTGAAGACTCGGTAGTCAAGATCATCTCTGACTGACACTTTACCCTCCTGTGGAGAGTCAGTGTGTACTATGGGAGTACATGACCTCACATGATACCCTCTGCACCAGTATTTCACATGAGTTTTATATCTGTCACCATAGAAACATGGGATTGTAACAGATCATCCTCTCTGTACACAGACCCATTTCACTATGGACACACTGTCAGCACCTGTGGGGAAAATAATTAACCGAATAAGGATTTTCCACATCATGACATCTCTAAGTGATGATGCTTGGCTTGTATAATACTTAGATTAGGTCATGTGTAATTAACAGAACAGTGATTATGTTGCCTGAAAAGGCAAAGACCATCATTTTATTATAAGAACAAGGAAAACAAAACTAGTGTCTGATCTTGGGAAGGGCTTCAGCAGGATGTGGGATTGGGAATCTGAGCCTGGCAGTGTGTTCTAGGGTCTGAGAGGAAAACCAGGACCTTAAATCCCTAGTAAAAGGCCTAGATGAGGAGACTTCCGGTTATGGCGGCCACCTGAGAAGACGTGTCTCACACTGCTCTGTCTTAATTACTATAATTTGCTACTAAGAATACTGCCATTTGCAACAAAACGTGGTAGCATAGTGTTGATGTTAATAATATAATGTCGAAGTCTGGCAAAGTAAGTAAAGAAAATAGCAAAGCGACGAAGCAGCCGAAGTTAACTGTTTACCGCGTTTGCGGTGAGACACAGAAAGGTAACGAAGATATGGCGGAGGACGGGACCAGTGGTGAAGGAGTGAAGGCGGATGAAATATTAACTGCCATAAACTCCATGAAAACTGAATTTTCATCCAGATTTGATGGAATTATGACGGCGATAGAAAGTATGAAGAAGGAAATGATCGACTGCAACGAACGAGTGTCGCAGGCGGAATTGAGGATATCAAACGCGGAGGACGGCGTTGCTCACTTGCAAGCTAAAGTAAATAAGTTGGAGTCAAAAAACAAGTCTCTGGAGGATAAACTCGTGGACTTGGAAACCAGATCCCGCTTGAATAACTTAAGAATGGTGGGCCTTCCGGAAGGTGCCGAGGGACGAGATGCATGCTCCTTTTTGGAGAAGTGGATCCCAGAGGTGTTGGATGCTGTGACGTTACAGTCCTCAGGTATTATCGAAAGGGCGCACAGAATTGGACCCATGAAGGACTCCAAGGCGCCGCCGAGAACGCTAATAATGAGGTTTCTGAACTACAAGGATAAACAGGCGGTCATCGCAGCTGCACGGGCTAAAAAAGACATTCGGTACAAGAACCGACACATTCGGTTTTATGCTGACTTGGCCACTGGAATACACCAATTGAGGAAACAGTTTGACCCAATCCGCCAGGAACTGCGCGACTTGGGAATCCGACACGGAGTGGTTCACCCAGCCAGACTGTTGGTAACTTACAAAGAACAGACCCGTAGCTTTAATACACCAATTGAAGTGCGGGAGTTTATCAAGAAAATTCAGGAGGACACTGGCGCGAGTTAAAATGAACGTAGAACATTCGCATAGTATAGCACTTTGAAAGTGTATTAGCGTTCAGAAGCCAGACTCTGGTACAAAAAAAATATATATTTTCAAATATACACGTTATGATTAGGCTATATCAGACATTATATTTAAGTTAATAAGAAATTTGTGGTATAGATTTAAAGTGTTGCAGATGAATGTTATAAGATAGAGCAGCAGTGAGTGTTCAGTTAAAAGGATAACAAAGGGTGGTTTGACTGATCCTCACTAGGTGTGGAACAGTCTTTAGTGATACTGGAAGTCAGGGTGGTTTTAGGGAGGATCTCACGGGAGTGGGAAAGGTGTAGTTCATGTTCAGTGTGTTGGATGTGGGTTCAAGCATCCAGGTTTGCCATGTTTCCCTGTATTTTTCTATTGCAAGGTAATCTATCTTTATCATTTCTTAGAGGTGTCTCAAGGAGTATCTCTTAATTTTGTTTCTTGGAACTGCAGAGGTCTACAACAACTCAGAAAAGTTAAACAAGTCATGAATAAATTAAAGGAAATGGATTCCAAAATTGTGTTTTTACAAGAAACACACCTATTGGAAAAGGATGTTATAAAGATAAGGAGGAGATGGCAGGGTAGTGTATTCTCAGCATCATTCTCATCACAGGCCAGAGGAGTTATAACCCTTGTTCATGGTACAGTCCCATTTCAAGTGAAACAAGTACTCAAAGATAAGTTTGGGAGATATTTAATAATTCAAGGTTTTCTATTATCAGAAAATTTAAATTTAGTAAACCTGTATGGCCCAAATACAGATGATCCTAAGTTTTTTGTAGATTTGTTTCTTACTCTTTCAACATTAGCAGGGTTATACATAATAGCAGGGGATTTCAACTGTACACTGGATCCCTGTATGGATAGATCCACAGGATTGGATCAGTCACATAATAAATGTAGAACAGCTATTCTTCGTTTAATCAGTGAATTTAGACTGTTGGATATTTGGAGAGAATTGAAACCACATGCTAAAGCTTATTCTTGCTACTCAAATGTATTTAAGACATATTCTCGAATAGACTATTTTTTAATTTCTTCAGAATTACGATCTAAAATTCATAATAGCTTCTACGATAACATCGTGATCTCAGATCACGCCCCATGTTGTATAGAATATGTAGATAGAAAATTAACAAAAGACCTGGCTAGATGGCACTTTCAGCACAAATGGTTACAAGATGAAGAATTCGTGAAATATATAGAAAAACAGATAGAAGAGTTTTTTTAAATTAATACTACACAGACTTCTGCATGTACAAAATGGGAAGCATTTAAAGCTTTCCTCAGAGGACATATTATTAGTTACACAGGCTCAAAATCAAAAAAGGCACGTGAGGAGAGAATACAGTTGGAACATAAAATAAAGACTCTTCAGGAAAAAGTTTATGAGAGAAGTGATCCACAAATACAAAGTGAGTTACTAATTTTAAGGGCTGAATATGATAAACTGTCTGCATTCAGAGCCGCCTCCAGTCTTATGAGATTAAAACAATCTTTCTTTGAACAAGGAGATAAATCAGGTAAATTACTAGCATGGCAGATAAAACAATTGGAGGTAAAAACACCAATCACAACTGTTATAACAAATGGAGAGGTCGTAGTGGATCCTATAGAAATTAATGGTGCCTTTAGAGGTTACTATAAAGAATTATATGATGCAAAAAATGAGACTAATATGCTAAATTTAAATAGGTTTTTAGATGAACTATCCATACCTCATCTCCCAGATGAACATAAAGAAGACCTGGAGATGGAAATTAACAAAGAAGAAATAGGGAAGGCTATCGATAGTATGAAGTCAGGAAAAAGAGCAGGACCAGATGGTCTCCCAATAGATGTGTATAAAAAATTTAAAAATAAACTGCTAACTCCTCTTCTGGAAATGTTTCTGGAGGCATTTCAGGAAGGTAGTTTCCCACCCTCTATGAATAGTGCTCTAATTATCTTATTGCCAAAACCAGGTAAACCCTCTAACAAATGTGAAAATATGAGACCCATAAGTTTGTTAAATTCCGACCTTAAGATAATATGTAAACTTTTGGCAAAAAGGTTACAAAAATTATTGCCAAACATTATTAATAAAGATCAAAATGGATTTATAATGGGAAGACAGGGATTCCATAATGTAAGAAGGGTATTAAACATTATTCACACTAATAAAGAGATGTCAGATACAGCACTCCTATCATTAGATGCCGAAAAGGCCTTTGATAGGGTCGAATGGCCTTACCTTTTCAGTGTTTTAGAAAGATTTGGACTTGGAGATAGCTTCATAAAATGGGTTAAAGTAATATACAAAAATTCAACCGCAGAAATTTTGACTAATAGAAATATTTCAAAACCAATAAAAATTAATAAAGGTTGCCGACAGGGTTGCCCACTCTCTCCTTTGTTGTTTACGCTAGCAATTGAACCTCTTGCAATTGGAATACGTTCAAATCAGCAAATTTGTGGAATAACAATAGGACAGACAGAACACAGAATATCCTTGTATGCTGACGATGTCATTCTATTCATGTCAAAACTAAGTAAATCAGTTCCGGCTGTGCTGCAGCTAATTAAAACATTTGGTGATATCTCTGGTTATAGGGTAAACAACACAAAATCTTCTGTATTACTGCTAAATTCAAATGAAAGAAGAAATCCAATTTTAGAGGTAACTCAGTTTAATGTTGTTGAGCAGTTTAAATACTTGGGAGTACAGATTTTGCCAAGATTGGAAAATATTGTTGATGCCAACTATGAACCTTTAATGGAAGAATTTAATGAATCAATAGATAGATGGATGCCACTACCAGTATCTGTAATTGGGAGAATTAATATTTTAAAAATGAACATACTACCCAAACTACTTTATTTATTTCAAAATATACCCTTACCGCCTCCTTCAGGTTTGTTTTCAAAAGTCAAAACTATGTTTGTCAGATTTATATGGAACAATAGGAAGGCAAGACTTCGTTTATCTTTGTTGTATTTACCATTTGACAGAGGAGGTTTAAAATGTCCAAATATATTGTGGTACTACTGGGCAGCACAACTGAGGTCTATTATGTTCTATTTTTCAGCAAATGAGTCTCCGCATTGGATAGAAATGGAATCTCATAATCTAACCCTACCTCTTCCCTCATATATATATTCGGACACAGCAAAAAATTTACGGAAAAGAACTAAAAATCCAATTGTAAGACATATGTTAAAGATATGGTATGATGTACAAAATTATTTAAAAGACTCTCATTCGTTATCTCAATATAGTCCAATATGGGGGAATCAGTTCTTTGTACCAGGAAGAGCGGATGCAACATTCAAACTGTGGGAATCGAAGGGACTTAAAATGATCCAAGATCTCTATTTGACGGACTCTGATATTATGTTGTCTTTTGAGGAGTTGAAGTTTAAATTTAGTCTTAATAGGAAACATTTTTTCAAATACCTCCAGCTGAGAAGCTTTGTTAAAGTAAGTCAAGATAATGCTCTTAGAAGGCCTCCACTTTCATCTTTAGAAAAAATTATGATAAAGGATAATCTGAGAAAAGGTATTATATCTGAATTTTATGAATTGCTAACAGCTTACTCACCTGAGAATTCACAATATAAGTTGAATGCATGGAAGGAAGATTTGCAATTAGAAGTTTCAGAAGAAGATTGGAAAGAAGCTTGTACTAAAGTTCACACAATGTCTATAAACACACGGCTTAAACTTATACAGTATAAATGGGTAATGCGGATGTATGTAACACCGGTTGAATTAAACAGATATAATAAAGACATACCAGACATATGCACAAAATGTAAGGAAGTTAGAGGAAGTTTGTTTCACTGTATTTGGCAATGCAAAAATATTCAATTATTTTGGGAAGAGGTAAAAGTCATAATTGAAAAGATAATTTTAAAACAAATTGTACTGGACCCTAAGCTTTTTCTGCTGGGATTATACCCAGAGAAACATAATTATAGTAGAAGTGAACAAGCATTTATAGACCTCAGTGTGCTTTATGCCAAAAAATGTATAGCTCTGTTATGGACTAAGATGCACAGACCAAGTACTAATCAGTGGATAAGACAGATGTTGTCGAGTCTTCCATTAGAAAAGATAACGTACATATTAAAGGCCAAACAGTATGTATTTGAAAGTATATGGAATCC
The DNA here is from genome assembly GCF_023856365.1 of Brienomyrus brachyistius. NCBI lineage: Eukaryota > Metazoa > Chordata > Actinopteri > Osteoglossiformes > Mormyridae > Brienomyrus > Brienomyrus brachyistius. The sequence continues at coordinate 435,474 of NC_064554.1, forward strand.
TTTCATTAACTATATTAAAGATTTGAATTTAATGGATAAAGAAGTGGATGACTAATCTTTACGGACAAAAGCAGTTCCGACCTCATAGATTGATAAAATCTTTAACATATTTGTTTCATTTAGTACTCAGTAGGATTATAAAAGCCAACTTTGAATAGATTACCATGGGCTGAAACAGGAGTAACATTCTTGTTTAGTGTTGTTTTGTTTTTCTCTTTTCTCTCTCTTTTTTTTTTTTTTTTTTTATATCCCTCTAGAGTAAATGCAGCAATCTTATGTTTGTATGATATTTGGAAAACTGCACAATTGTAAAAGGCTGTATTTCAAAGTGTTTAAAAAATGAAAATAAAATAAAAAATATTGTGGGAAAAGGCCTAGATGAGGTGAATGAATGGGCTTGTCACTGTGTGGGATGGCCACACCCCTTCAGTACTATGACCTTACTTGTAAACATATCCAGTCCTGTGATACAGGCCCTCTCCTATTCCGTCTATACATGCTTCCTTTGGGCTCTATTTGTGAATGTTATTATGTAAAATATCATTGCTATGCCAGTGATATGCAGCTCTATCTGCCATTAAAACCTGGATACTGCTGCTCTCTGATGGCCCTTTCTAACTGTCTGGAGGACATTAAGAACAGGACCGCAATGACTTTGGTCCAGATTAATGAAAACAAGACAGAGGTAATGAGTTTTGGTCACTCAAGGTCTGTTCATGATCTCAGAGAACAATTAGGGCCTCATTCAGAAAACTTCCGGTCACATACTAAAAATCTTGGTTTCATCTTTGATTCATCATTGAGTTTGATAAACAAATAAATTCTGTTGTGAAGGGGTGTTTCTGTCAGCTGAGTTCAATAGCCAGGCTTAAATCACACCTTTCAGCCAAAGACCTGGAGACAGTTACTCCTGCTTTTATCTTATCCCCATTGAATTACTAAAATTATATATTTTATGTAACTTTGTCCAATGTCTCTGATTGTATTACGTATTTCATGTTTTTATTGTAGCATTTTTAATTACAGCATTTTGCCATAACATGTATTGTTTGTTAATGTGCCTTTTAAATACAAATCACTTGACATGACTTGTACAAAAAACATTTCAATGTACGTTAGTTCAGCCATCTATCTTGCACATTCTTATTAAGTACAGGGTCAGTACAGTAAAGGGAGCGTGGAGCTGATCTGAGGCAGAACAGGGCTCAAGGCAGGGGAACACCCAGGACAGGATGCCAGTCTGTCACAGGGCAAACACTCACACACAGTCACTATGGGTACTTTTAGAGGCACCAATTCACCTGAACCACGTGTCTTTGGACTGCGGGAGGAAACCAGAGAACTGAGAGGAATCCAACGTGGAGACCATGTAAACTGCCCATGTAACACCCTCAATAAAGGGGAAATGTAAATAAACACATCCAGGGACCATGCTTCCTCCGTGGTAGCATTATCGAGAATATATGTGTATTATTTTCAAAACATCTGCAGAGATACATCGTTTTGTCCAAAATAAAATATTCCAACAATTAAATATGCATTTATAAGGTTATTCTCAAAACAAAATATTGCACCAATTATATGCACTTTCAGCTCATCCAGCTGTTAGATCCGAATGTAATTCCATTCTGCTGTACAGGTAAATAAACACTAACATCTCTCACTTTTCTTAAAACAGATAAAATCAAGTGTAGCAGGTAAGTATAACAAGGATCTATTAATCAATAAACATGACCTTAAATTTACAAATGAGAATCTACAGAAAATAAACAAAAAAATACATATAGCATTTGTCCCTTCGTATTATCCGTTTCTTATCATGGCGACTCACTTAAGAAGTGAACATACGAATAAATGCGTAACAAAGTACACCCACAAACATACCAAAACCCAAATGCTTTGTGTGCGTCTTACTGAGCTTGACCTGAGCAGAGTGCACACGCTGTACAACAAGCTGGCCTCAGGTCGTTCTGTTCCCGCCACTGGGGAAGAAGTTTCAGCTAGCCGCTTAGCCATATACTGATTAACAATTTACAACTGACAATACAGCTTCAAAACACACTCAACATACAATCGACATGTTAATAAAACACACATAAAATAGCGCAGCAAACATATTAACAATTGAGAAGCTAATATGCTCATACCGTACCTGAATAAAGGGGAAATGTAAATAAATACATCCAGGCACGACGCTTCCTCCGTGGTAGCATTACTGAGAATGAGGCATCGCGCTGAAAGTTTCCCCTTTCCGGCCTCCGCAGACATAATCAATCAACCCATTGTGAGCTGAAAGGCTCAGCAGGTAGACCGCAAGTTAAATATGGATGTACAGGCAGGTATCATTTTTTTTCTTTAAAAGCTTTTAACCCCGTCAGCCCATTTTTAACGTTTTAACTTTTCTCAGAGCTTTGACATTTTAACCTTTTTTAAATAAGGCTTTGTTTTTATCAGACATTTTATATTTGTAATTATGAATTTATTAATGTATTAATAAATGAATTCTGCTTTCCTCAATGACTGTTTTATTTTTTCAAAACTATTGTGATACAGCTTTCAAATAAAAATTAATCTATCACACCCAAAGAGAGCTGGGCCGGATATCGAAACCACAAGCCCAGCTAGAGGTTAACTTGCTCTCCAAACCTGCTGCAGAGTGAAAGGCAACCAGGTCTAGTCTCAACCCCTGAGGCTGATCGTGACCGCTGATCTGGACCCCCTTGCCTTCTCACTGTGGATCTTCAATTCCACGTCACTCATCCCCCTCCCTCTGAGCCTCAACACCTACATCTAGCAGAAAACAGCAATATTACCATTATTTTGCAATTATTATACTTTTAACATCACATCTGTCTGTGACAGACAGTTTGACCCAAGACCAAGCTACGCCCTGCCCTTAGTACCCCAGTTGACATCCCTGGTGGATCATTTCATCCTATGCCTATGCAAGGAGGGACGTGATGATGAAACGCCTCCATCTGTTACCAAAGAACAAGGGATAAGTTCTTTTCCTAACTTCGCTGGGTGTTTCACTGTGGGAGATACAGACGGCTCCCAGAATGCACTGCTGTATCCCGAATCAGGAAACTATAAACACCCAAAAGTTGATTCTTACACCAGTTCTGAGGGTTTATGTCGTGGTTTTTCTCCTTCCCCGCCAAATCAGAAGTCAGAGGGCCGCTTGTGTAGTATCCAGAATTCAGTCTTTACTGCAACAATGAAGTTACAACCAAGGCTGGACACGTAAAGTGTGTCCAGTACTGTTTTACACCAAGTTCTTATCATTATCATTCTCTTCTTATCTCATCACTTAAGCATCATCATTCCTTCATCCATTCACAATCATTGTTTTTTCCCTTAATCCACACCCCTAGGTGATAAGTTTGTCCATCATTTCTTTTACCGTTTGGCCTCTCGGCTGAACATAATGGTGGCGCGAGCAGCTCCACTTGGTTTTTTAAAAATGCTCAGCCGTGAACTTCTGGTGAACTCAGGCGAATCCCTTCCTTCAGTAGTAAACCTTGGCAGTTTCAGCCTGTTACACATTGTCTAACTAGAAGGTTGATAATATATTTGTCCTTTAACATAGTGTTGTAACTTTATTGCTGTTAAATGGATTTATTGTTATGCATACTTGATTGACTGACAGTTATACAATTATATTTCATTGATTTGTAAGAAATACAGTTATTGAGAGTATGTTTAAGTCAGTGTATTATGTTGATGCTAGAAAACTGCATTTCCCATGATTCTTTGAGAAGACGAAGAGCAGGATCTCAGCTCACGCAAAAAAAAAGGGGTTTTTTTTTTGCTTCTGTTTTCGAATGGAAGGCTGGAGAGGCGAACTTTGAGAAGCCATTAACTTTGTTGTAATTTGTGTTGTACACCAAATTTTGAAGTCTAACATAAAGACTCTTCATTTTCCATTATTGACGTCTTGTCCATTCTTGTTAAAAGGATTTGCTACGACATATTTTTGGTGCCGAAACCCGGGATTAATAATGAGTGAACGGGACACACGTAAAGATGCAGCCGGAGCTGCGGGAGCAGCAGAGGAGGATCGTCAAAGGATAATGGAACGAATGAAACGAAAACGGGGAACAATTAGAGGTGCTACTACACGACTTGTACATCAAATTGACTCAGAAATGGCTAAACCAGATCCGGATATTGAACATTTGAGCACTTTGCTGGAAATGCTAGCTGCAAAGGAGCACAGTTTGCTTGATTTAGATGGTGAAATAGAACGCCAAACTGCACTGGATGACTTGGAGATGGAGGTTGAAACCTCAGAAGAATATAAGGAGCGTATCATGTTGTCCAAGAGCCGCGCACAGCGCATGATTAGGCAAAGGGAGGACTCGCTCCGTGGAGCGTCACATCAAAGGGTGAGTGATGCTAGCTCATCAACGCAGAGAGCAACAGTAAAGCTACCCAAGCTGATAATTCACAAATATGATGGCGATGTCAGCTTGTGGCAAGAGTTTTGGAGCCAATATGAAGCTGCTATTCACCAGAACGAAGCACTGTGTAAAGGAGAAAAGTTTACATATCTGAAAACATATCTTACTGGACAGGCAGCAAAGGCAGTAGCAGGGCTAACATTGACAGATGAGAATTATGACAATGCAGTTGAGTTACTGCAAAACAGATTTGGAAGAAAGGATATGGTGATTAGTGCTCACATGTCAAAACTACTTAACCTAACACCTGTTAAAAAATCCTATGATGTACACGCTTTGAGACAGCTATATGATGAATGTGAAGTTCAAATTAGAAGTTTGGAATCACTAGGCGTAGTGTCAGAAAGATATGGAGGCCTACTATGCCCAATACTCCTGAAAATGATTCCAGATGACATTGCACTTGAATATAGCCGTCAGAGAAAAGAGGATGAGGAATGGAAGGTGTCTGAAATAGTCACCTTTTTACAGAAGGAAGTTCAAAGTAGGGAAAGAGCACTTCAAATGACGAAATCATACACTCCACAGAAGACGGAGAACAAGCAATACAAGTTATCGTTCAATGAAAGGTTTAAAAGACCTAGCATGCAATCTGCTGCTGCACTGCACACAGCTAGCCAGAAACAAGTCAACTGTTTATTCTGTGATGGGGCTGAACACAAATCAGAAAACTGCCCAAACTATGACATTGTTGAAAGAAAGGACAAGTTAAAGGGAATGGGAAGATGTTTTGTGTGTCTAGGCCAGAAGCACATTGCAAAATTCTGTAGGATGAAGAATGTGTCCTGTGAGAAATGTGGAAGGAGACATCACGTTGCTGTGTGCACTGGTGAAAGGGTTGCTGTGCAGTCCCTATCTGGATCTGAATCAAGGGAGACAGTAGTTTCCTCAGTCCTTCCCTATCCAGTGAAAAGTAAATCAGGTGAACAGAAAGCTGTGTTGCTACAGACTGTGAAGGCATGGGTTGGAGGCCCATCAGACAAGGAAATAGCTCGTTGCTTACTGGATGGAGGCAGTCAGAGAAGTTTCATCCATGAAAGCTTGGTGAAGCGCTTAAAATTGCCAATAATAAGACAAGAGACACTCACACTACATACATTTGGCTCTTCTGTTCCCACAAGGTCACAACGCAATACAGTTAGGGTCATGCTGCAGAACATCTGGGATCCTAATCAGAAAATCGAAATAGAAACTGTGGAAACCCCACAAGTGTGCTCAGCGGTAATGAAGGTCCCTGGTGAACAGATTCAGCATGAACTCAAGAAAAGAGGACTCCAACTAGCAGACTTCCTAGGAAGTGATGGAGAACCTGAGCTCGCTGTCCTCATCGGAGCTGACTACTATTGGCAGATAGTGACAGGGAAGTTTGAGAGACTAACAGAAGCATTGGTGGCATTGGAAAGTACCTTTGGTTGGTCTGTACAGGGACCAGTGTCTGCATCAAGCATTACTGAGGCAACTTGCATGTTCAATCCCTTGGGAGAAGATGTAGTCCTCTCTAAACAGCTGAAGGCATTCTGGGAAATTGAGTCTTTGGGTATCACAAATGAGATAGCACAGGACCCAATAGAAAATGAGACTCTACAGATGTTTGAGAGAACGGCAACTTATCAGGACAGAAGGTATCAAGTACAGTTGCCATGGAAACCAGAAGCAGCGGAGCTTCCCGACAACTACAGAATTGCCAAAAAACGGTTTGAAGGTCTAAAGAAAAGATTCAAGAGGGATGTGACTTTGTTTAGCAGATATAATCATGTGGTGGAAGACTATTTAGAGCAGAACATTGCAGAGGATGTGCCACAAGGCAGTGAAGGTGCAGACACTGTAAAATATTATATGCCACACCATGCAGTGCTCAGAGAAAACAAGGCGACAACCAAATTAAGAGTAGTTTTTGATGCATCGTCCCATGAAGATGGCTGTCCGTCTCTGAATGACTGCTTACTTAAAGGGCCAAACCTGAATCCAGATCTGCTCAGTGTTCTCATCAGATTTAGACGACACAAAATCGCATTCCTAGCAGACATAAAACAGGCCTTCCTGCAAATACGCCTAGCAGAAAAGGACAGAGATGCAGTCAGATTCTTGTGGTTCTCAGGTCCACCAACATGGGAAGAGAATGATCAGCTGCGCATTTTGCGGATGACAAGAGTGGTGTTTGGGGCAACACCAAGCCCATTTCTGCTTGCCGCTACAATCCAAAGACACCTGAAACAATATGAAACCGAACAACCACAAGTTATAAATACAATAAAGGAGTCACTTTACGTGGATGATTTTATTTCAAGCGAGCATACCGTTGAAGAGGCATACCATGTAACAACAGCTGCCAAACAAATGCTGGCTACTGCGGGTATGGAGCTCTGCAAATGGATGACGAACTCAGACGAACTGAAGAAAAAATGGGAGGAGAGTTCAGTGAACTACATGATGGCGCCTGAAACAAATGGAACAGTGCTGAAAGTACTTGGGCTAGTGTGGAGGCCGGCGACCGACGATTTCACCTTTGACCTCAAATCACTAGTGAGCTTTCTAACAGAAACGAAAGGCACGAAAAGAAGCGTGTTACAGTCATCAGCACGTGTTTATGATCCACTGGGCTTCTTGAATCCCTTTACCATCAGAGTTAAGTGCATGTTCCAAGAGATGTGGGAAAGAGGACTCTCATGGGACGAGAAACTGCCACCAGATCTAAACCAAGAATGGCAACAGTGGTGTTCAGAACTGACCCAGTTACACAAGCTTGCCATACCAAGGTGGTACAAAATAGACATGCAGCAAGAAAACAAGCATGAGTTGAAACTGCATATATTCTGTGATGCTAGCGAGAAGGCTTACAGTGCTGTGGCTTATCTGCAAGGCAAAACACAAGACGGAGAAACAACAATGAGCCTTGTCGTTTCCAAATCCAGGGTGGCTCCTCTAAAAAGAATGACTCTGCCACGTCTGGAGCTCATGGGAGCTGCGATTGGAGCGAGGCTGGCAGACAACTTAAGCACCTCCTTGAAAATGGAACAGACTCAAATAAAAATGTGGACTGACTCCATGATCGTGCTGCACTGGATTTGCAGCTCTGCTCAAAGGTGGAAACCATTTGTTGCGAACAGAGTGATTGAGATCCAGACACTTACCAATCCAGCTTCGTGGTCACACATCTCAGGAAAGATAAATCCAGCTGATTTTCCGACAAGGGGACAAACAGTTGAGACATTGATACAGAACCAGCTATGGTGGAATGGTCCCAGTGTTCCTCCATCAACCGAGCAGACACCACAGACTGGTGGTGGAGACATTTCAGATGAAGTGAATGTAGAACTTAAATCCAGTTATAAAGTCACTGTACAGCTTACTGTCAATGATACCCGTGTTTATGAACCAGTACTGGAGGTTGAAAGGTATAGCAAACTGAAAAGGGTTCTTAGAGTGACAGCATGGATCAGAAGATTCATAAACAATGCTAAACCAACAACATCAAATTTACATGGTGATCTGACTGCAGATGAGCTTCTTGAAGCTGAAAGGTACTGGATTAAGGTTGCTCAACATCAGGGTTTCAGTCAGGAGGTCCAGCTACTGAAGGCAGGAAAAACTGCAAGGCACGGCAGTAAGATCCAAGAGCTTAAGCCATTCTTTGATGAACATGAGCTGCTAAGTGTTGGAGGAAGGCTGCAGCAGTCCAACTTTACATTCAGAGAGCAACATCCTTGGATTCTGCCTAACAAACATAGATTATCAGAACTACTGATACAGGACTGTCACGAAAGTGTGATGCACTCAGGAGTAAGAGACACTCTCGTACAAGTGAGAGAGAGATACTGGATCATCCGTGCTAGGCAGATGGTCAAGAGCATTGTGGCCAGATGCACAGTGTGTAAGAAATTCAAGGCGAAAGCTGGACAACAACCCACTGCACCTTTGCCTAAGGACCGAATATCTGAATCACCACCATTTGAAGTCACAGGCGTGGATTTTGCTGGGCCACTTTATGTGAAGGCGGATGGCTCTGTAAAAAGATCATACATTGCTTTGTTTACTTGTGCTGTTACCAGAGCTGTACATTTAGAGTTGGTTTCAGATCAGTCAACAGAGGCATTTCTGTTAGCATTGAAAAGATTCATTGCTAGGAGAGGATTATGCCGAGTCATCCATTCTGACAATGCTAAAACATTTAAGAGAGCAGACCAAGACTTGAAAGAGCTTTGGAAGAACATCAAAGATCCGCAGTTATTGCAGTTCTTCACACAGAGAGGGATCACTTGGAAGTTCATCGCAGAGCGAGCAGCCTGGTGGGGAGGATTCTGGGAGCGACTTGTCCGATCAGTGAAAACTTGTCTCAAAAGGGTTCTAGGCAAGGCGTCCCTCAACTTTGAAGAACTGTGCACTGTACTAACGGAGGTTGAGGCTACCCTGAATTCTAGACCTTTGACCTTTGTACACAATGAGGTAGATGAGCCACAACCACTGACACCAGCCAATTTCCTGGTTGGCAAACGACTGACGTCTCTACCGCCTAAGACATTTCCAGGCGACATTCATCATCAAACGCTTAAAAGGGATGACATCACTCGAAGATGGAAGTACAGGCAGAGGCTTATGACTAACTTCTGGAACACCTGGCGCAAGGACTATTTAATGGAACTGAAGTCAGCGCATCACTGTGGTCCATCAAGGTCCACCCCTCTGAAACTGGGTGATGTTGTGCTCATTGAACAAGACAACCTGCCCAGACAAGTCTGGAAACTTGGAAGAATTGAAGAGCTGTTTCCTGGCCGAGATGGTCTTGTTAGGTCTTGTTTAGTTCGTACTACCACAGGAACCTTGTTGAGAAGGCTGATTCAGTTGTTGTATAATTTAGAGATTTAGATGAACAAGTAGTTCATCGGGGGGGAGAATGTTGTAACTTTATTGCTGTTAAATGGATTTATTGTTATGCATACTTGATTGACTGACAGTTATACAATTATATTTCATTGATTTGTAAGAAATACAGTTATTGAGAGTATGTTTAAGTCAGTGTATTATGTTGATGCTAGAAAACTGCATTTCCCATGATTCTTTGAGAAGACGAAGAGCGGGATCTCAGCTCACGCAAAAAAAAGGGGTTTTTTTTTTGCTTCTGTTTTCGAATGGAAGGCTGGAGAGGCGAACTTTGAGAAGCCATTAACTTTGTTGTAATTTGTGTTGTACACCAAATTTTGAAGTCTAACATAAAGACTCTTCATTTTCCATTATTGACGTCTTGTCCATTCTTGTTAAAAGGATTTGCTACGACACATAGTGATAAAATATACGCTAATAAAAGTGAATATTCATAGATTCAGGACTAACAAAGTAACATAAACAGAAACTCAGACTAACAAAAGGTGCAAATACATACTCAGTTGATTACATTGTGTTGATTACATTATAATGTTTACATTGTAAACATAATATCATGGATATTTGGCATACTTTTTAATAATATTATAATACTTGTATTCTACGTTATATAGTGCTAAATAATATTCCATATATTTCCCCCACACACAATCCTGTCCATCCAGCCCAGGAGGGAGGGCAAAAACTCTATCACCCAGGGAAATTCCACTCCCAGCCCGCCACAGGCGCGCCCCCCCCTTCGGGGTCCATGGCAGGCATGGCTCACAAACTACTAACACTGAGAATCAACCAACAGCAGCACAGAGGGTACATCAGGAAGGGAGGGGAGGATCGCCATAAAATGACCTCCCATGAATATATTGCATGTATAGCAGGACTACAAAATCTATTACAAACTCAATACAAAAACAGATATATCTAATACAAAGATAAGTAAAAGGTTAACTAATAACATTGCATACTACTATAACAGACAGTCTGTCATAATCAGAAAATCCCAGATGTCGTGGGAGGCAGGCATGCTGCAGGTCTCCCGCCCGGAGTATTCACACACGGTACGGCCGAACTTCAGCTATGGGCAGGACTGCATCCAAGGTGTCTATGTCGCCATCCGTTTCCGTGTTGGTCCAGGAGGATGCCGCTCCAAGCGGTCCTCCCACCACTCTAGACATTGCAGCTATAGTCGCCTGCCAGGCCAGTGCTCTCCCCACTAGGGAGCGAACAAGAGGAACTACACAACAAAAGATTAGTAGCAGAGCAAAAATGAGCACAGCACCCACACAGAGTGCTTTCATAAGGGCTTGCTGCCAATTTCCCCACATATCATACCACCAGTCAAACAACCCATCATGTTGTCCTGCATTACTTGCCATCTCATCCTGTAACCCCGGCAACTGTCTCATAGCCTCAGTAAAGGAACCATCCGGGGCTGTATTATTAAAAATAAACGTACAGCACTGATCCCCGAACAGCACACACACTCCCCCTTTTTCTGCCAGGAGCCAATCCAGGGCTATCCTGTTCTGCCAGGCCATCAGACTGGTGGCCTGAAGCTGCTCCCCCAGAGATGCGAGTGCCTCCTGAGTATAGTTGGTAAACCTCTGCTGATTATAGTACAAATAATTTATCCATTCCACATTTTTGTTAATAGTAGGCCAAATCAATATCGATTCGAAACCAGCAGCTATCACTTCTCACCTTATATTTCTCTGGAATGCCCCTTGGCTGGCCAATTGCATCTATATATACATTGGGATCATTCTCGTAATTTGCAACAAATCTGCGGGACCTAGACGGTCGTCTTCTAGAATATATATCCACCTTGCTGACTAACATTATCCTAGCGCAGAGGCCTCCCCAATTATAGGGAAGAGTAGGCCTCAATCCGCCCTCCTTACCACACAGCCACTACACATCTGCCAGGGGCACACTCTGGTTTTCTAGCGCATCCAGCGGAACACGTGATAGTTCTCCGTTCTGTAATCAGGGACCTTTCACATTCCAAACAGTTCCACATATTCCCCAGAAGATGCCTACCTCCTCTGGCCTATCATTTGTAAAACACTCATAAATAAGTCCCTTGAAAAAACTCAATTTGTTCGCCATAATATCTTGCTGTCCCCCTTTCCAGGGCTTAAACTGCCCACAATGCTTTTCCACCCTGTACGCATATTTAGAATTTCCCTGATATATCAGACACTGATATGGGCAGTATGGTATGCGCTCTGACTGGTTAGATATGGGTCTGCAGTCTTTCTCAGGGGCCTGCCCCTCCTGACACAGACTCTTCCAGAATCTTATAATCCTCTCCATTTCCCATTCTTCACACTGTTTATTAGTGTATGGGAATGGGACTACTCTAACTGAAGGGTCAGGACCTGCACACAACACACAACCCTCCTGCCCTAATGAAGCGGCGGTATACTTAGCCAATTTATACCACCAATTTCCAAGCATACGTTTTGCTAACCCATCCAGGTCTACTTCATCCTGCGTATATTCTACAATTTGCTCACTCTCCTCACTCCCATATCTCCTCCCTATCTCTCCGCTTTCGCTCATTGTTATCTGAGAGGTTATTCAGCATCAAAGGACAAGGCTGAGTCAGTGAAGTCAATTGTTCTGATCTCACCTGACCTGTGGTCCTGCTGTGCCCCCAGACCTGAAGGGCCTGATATATCATTAGCATCACCAATATCATCGCTGTCAGACCTACCAGAACCCACAGCTTCGTGTCCTGTCTGGAGTGGCTGGTCTGCTTGCGACGCTCCCTCTTGACCCTCAGTCTGCTCTGAACCTGAAACTGGCTCCTCTCCAAGCTGTGGAGCTCCTCTGGGAGCTCCATCAGGGCCATCTGAGTCAAGGGCAGCTACATCCTCTGTGTCGTTTTCAGTGACTATCTGCCTTTCGTGCAGTACTCTAGTGCAGTGGTTCAAATGATACCACGTGTTACTCCCTTCTACCTGTACTGCTGTTGCTGTGGCTCGTGTCACCTTGAAGGGTCCCTCTCGTCGGGGCTTGGTAGACTTTATCTCCTGGAAAGATGACTGGCTCCTTCTGGTCTGTGTCTTCTTTCTGTGCTTTCTCCCTTTCCTGTTTGGAAATAGCTTTGTGTATTTTGGTTAACGTCCTCATGTACAACTTTAATTCATCCCCCAGCTGATCTAGGCTGGGTCCCTTATACGGCCCCCTCCAAGTCGATCCAGGCATTGGTCTCCCTGTCAGCATTTCATGCGGAGACAAATGCGTCACCCTGTGCGCTTCCATCCGATACGCCATCAAGGCTGTTGGCAGTGCATCTACCCAGTTCATTTTCGTGGTGGCGCAAATCTTATTCAGCTTCTGCTTAAGTGTGCCATTCACTCTCTGCACCATGCCCTGCGACTGAGGGTGATACACACATCCCAACCTTTGTTTTATTCTCAGCTGTTGAACCACTAACTTAGTAACTTTCCCCACAAATGCAGCTCCATTATCAGAGCTGATTTCAGTTGGTATCCCAAACCTCGGAATCACCTCTCTGATCAGGAATTTCACCACTGTCATCGCCCCCATGTCCTTGGACGGTATTGCCTCCACCCATCTGCTGAACCTGTCCACAATCACAAGCATATATCGCTTTCCATATGCTGTTTTTCCCATGTCCACATAGTTCATCACCAAGTGTCTGAACAGTCCCTCCGGCACTGGAATGTGCCCTACTGGGGCTGTGATTGCTTTGCGTACATTGTTCTTAATGCACACCTCACATTCTGACAACCTTGTATCCACCATTGCTTGCAGCTGTGGTGCCCAGAAACCTTGCGGTGTAAAAACACCTCCCCCCTTGTTCAATGGTCAAGACCATGCGCATCCGTTATCAAAATGTTCACCAAAGACAGAGGTGCGGCCAAAAGCCCCTCATGGTTGCTATACAGACCATTAGCATCCTTAGAGGCCCCCCTTTTTAGCCACACTGAGGCCTCATAGGGGCCCGCACGCTCCTGCAGGGCCACCAGATCAGAAACAGTAAGGTCCAGCTCTATAGTCACCATAGGCAAAAGATGAGCAGTCCTGACCTGCGCAGCCGCCCTGGCTGCCGCATCAGAGGCCGCATTGCCTTGAATAACAAAATCACGACCTTTGCGGTGGGCATGACACTAAACAATAGCCAAACGCTTGGGATGCATCATTGCGTGTAGCAACTCCAAAATCTGATTATAATGCTGAATGGGGGAGCCGTCAATTTTGCAAAACCCCCTTTGCTTCCAGACTGCTCCAAACAGATGGCATACATCATGTGCGTATGCAGAGTCTGTGTAGATTGTAACCGTCTTATGTTGTCCTCGCCAGCACGCTGCAGTCAAAGCCTTTATCTCCACTAATTGAGCGGAACAGGGTTGTGCCACTGGCTCTGAAACGAGAGTGTGAAAATCATCACCCTGAGGCTGAACTACAGCAAACCCAGCCTTCAAGGCATCCCCATCTCTCCAACATGAGCCATCCACAAACAAAACCATCTCGCTATTTTCAGTGGGAGAGCTCTCCAGGTCTGGTCTCAGTTTAATGTAAACCAAAGACTCTGCCACACACTCATGTGGCTGCCCCTCATCCTCCAGGGGAATGCTGTCTGCAGGGTTCACTGTAGTGCAGCGCTTTATTGTCACATCCGGGTAAGAGAGAAATGCAAAGTACGCTAGCTGCCTTGCTGGGATCAACACAAATTTGCCTTTGTCAATAAGGTCCACCACCTTATGTGAAGTATAAATTGTCACTGGATAACCCATTGTGATGGCAGTGGCCTTTTCATAGCCTAAATAGGCAGCCACCACTGCCTGGAAACAGGGTGGGTATCCCTGAGCCACATTGTCCAGCTTCATACTATAGTATGCCAATGGCTGCTTCCGTCTGCCAGGACACAAGTCCTGAGTGAGCAGGGCTGTCCCAAAGCCGTCCTTCCTGTTCCCGACATACAGATAAAACGGCTTGGTGTAGACTGGGAGGCCCAGAGCAGGTGCATTCTGGTGCTTCTGCTTGATAGATTCAAATGCTACTGAGTTCAAATTAAGGGGGCCTTCAAATTAGTGTGGCCCTCCTCCTTTATCAGTGCCCACTACGGTGCCACCTTCACAGCACAGTCCTCAATCCAGTCCATGCTGAATCCTGTCGTCCCTAAAAAATGTCAGCATCTGTGACACAGTCATGGGTTTCGGAGCCTTAGTGATTCCCTTTAGCTGTTCTGCTGCTATAGCTTTCCTCCCGTGGCTGATCTCACGCCCCAAGTACGTAACCTGCTCTTGGTAGTACTGCAACTTGGCCTTGGACACCTTATGGCCCCCTTTTGCCAAGACCTTCAGCAACTGCACTGAGTCCTGGTGGCAGTCTGCCAGCGTTTCCGCACACAACAATAGATACTCCACATATTGTATCACTGTACTTTTTAAATTCAGTCTAAGTCTGCCTTAAGCACCTGATTAAAAACATGCAGCGAATGCTTAAATCCCTGTGGCATCCTCGTGTAGGTATACTGCTGACCCCTGTAGGTGAAAGCAAACAGAAACTGTGACTGTTCTGCAAGGGGCACACTGAAAAATGCTGAACACAAATCCACAACTGTAAACCATTTTGCATTGGGGGGGCACATTTGTCAACAGGGTGTGTGGATTGGGAACTTCTGCTGTCTGATCCTCCACTACCTCATTTACTGCACACAAATCATGTACCAGCCTCCACTTTTCACCTCCTGCCTTTGGCACAGGGAAGAGGGGGGTGTTGCAGCAGCTAATGGTAGGCACCAACACCCCTGCATCCAGTGATCCCTCTATCGTTTCCCTTATACCTTCCTCGGCCTCAGGTTTCAAGGGGTACTGGTTTTTCCAGGGTGGTGTGCACCCTGGCTTAAGATAAATTTCCAGTGGGCTAGCTGAATTAACTAGGCCTACATCTGTATCATGAGCAGTCCACACCTCCTCAGGCACTTCTCTTTCCATTTCCTGCCAACATTCCTCTGTACTTTCTTTTGAATCACACAAAACTCCTATCATGCTCCACAGCCACGAATCTCTGTTGTCTAACTTCAAATCACCTACAACCTTTGCACTCTAATCCTTACAATCCTTAACATCTTCTCTCCTGCCGCTGCCTGCACACCTTCATGCACCGTCGGCACCCAAACCACCTGCTTTGCTCGCCGCATCATTTCTCCCAGATCCAGCATGGACTGATTAAAAGCCATCGCTATGAGAATATGTTCTTTATGGCCCAGTTCAAAATAATGTCAGCTGCAGAAATATGGAGCACATGTAATTTATCTGTATTTTAGACGGCAGACGAGGGGCTGGGTGACGTCGTGGCTGGACGACTTGCAGTGTAGCTTGTTATCTGTGCATTCTGGGCAGCGTGCTAACTTCTGATTACTTTTGGCATTTGGTTCGATGTTACGTCATTTCCAGGTGTGTCGGTGCCCAGTATGAAGCTAATCGCCGTAGGTATGAAAAGAAGACAGAATAGCAAAAAAGTGAGAAAAAATTATACCTAGAAGACCACTAGAGGGAGCTCACACATTCTGTCGTACTTGATACAGTAACAACAGTGATGTATAGGAACAGAGTTAGAAGACAGTAATTTATATATAAAGAATGCAGTTTCATTAATCTAATTGGGTGGGCCCAACTGTCAATACCACCCAGACCTATCCATAGCTCCGCCTCTGCGTCAGTCCATCTACCAAACTGGACAGCAAATTTTCAACCGTTCTGTTTCAGTGGTTATATTTAAGGAATGTCACATTAGTAAATTCACACTTTACATGAACATCTGAAATGGGCAGAGACAAAATCGGCAGTACAGGCAGACCGATGTCTTTGAAACTCCTTTTTCCTTCAGCACCCTCTTACTGCAAAACCTCAATCCAAAGTATTCTATGTTGTTCATCTCTGTGTAACTGTGGTCCATTAAAAGAGGTGATGCTGCCTGAACCACCAGCCAAGGCTGGGAGGAAAGGGAGGAACACTAGTAAAATGAAGGAAGAAAAGCAGCCCACCCTATCTCAAGGTCACGAATACAAAAGTCAGGGAGTGTTATGAAGAAGACACCACACTTAAGACCATTGGTTTTATGCAGTGAATTACACCAGAGAGAGCTTTTGCATTTTACCTGTCTTACGTAACATTCCTCAGCCTTCAGATTTTTCCACAGATTGCAGGACATAATTTAGGGTGCCAAACAAAACAGCGGAACTGCAGTTGTCAGGTATCCCGGGTAGCGACGGGCAGGTAAGTGGGCAGGAGGCAGGGAAAGACAAGGCAGGCAGGTGGAATACAGGGAAAACTGGGGATTTATTAAGGGAAAGAAGGCTACAGGCAGGACAGATCAACGGTAGTAACATCCAACATCAATGACGGACAAATTTGTTTAATTCATTTTAATCCAAAAGTATACAACAACTAAATAAATCAACATAAATAGAAACGAATAAAACCATTCTGACAGCTGCTAGTTTTTATTATGTATCAGACTATTGCTTGCCTTCGGCATTCCTGGTGTAATTACCTGAATAAATGTTTGACAGGAAATCTAATGAGTTTCCTTTTCCTCAGAGACAAATAGCGCCGAGTTTGTGCCGTCAAGCTGCTTGTGTGACCAAATAAAGCTTCAGACATAACTTGTTATCTGTGAGTAAACCTTACCTCTAATCACTTCAGTATTAATAAAGGTTTATAAACAGGACTCTACGGCGATCTGTCACTTTGAATTCCAGTGGTTTTTATAAGGCAACCTATATTGTCACACCCTGCCAGTCCTGTCCTCGTGTGTGCCACGGCCCCTCGTTAACCTCGTGTGGAATCCCCTTGTCATCAGCTGTTGTGAGTTGGTTTTCATTAGTTCTGTGTATTTAAGTCCACGTCAGAGTTTGTTTCACTAGTCCTGTCATTGCATTATTATGACTATTCTGTCCCGTATGCCTCTCTGTGTGCCCATTAAAACTCTTACCTTGTGCCTCTAATAAATACCCGCGGCTTCCTGTCTGTTACAAAGTTTTCGATCCAAGCTGCTACAGTTCCTAAAATCCGTGCAGCTTTGAGCTTAAGCAAGATCCATTTGTGGGGGACAACATCAAAGACCTCCTGGAAAGCGAAGTAGATGACATCATAGGCCTTTTTGTGATCAATTTCTCTTGTAGCTTCCTCAAAGAAATCAAACAGATTAGTCAAACAGGACCTTCCTCACCTGAATCCATGTTGGTTATCCCTCAGAATGTTACTTACCATTTTCACTTGGATTATAGCCTTCATTATTTTTTCCAGTTAAACTGATTGGCCTATAGTTTGCTGGATTACTTCGATCCCCTTTTTTGAATATGGGTGTTATATTAGCATGCTTCCAATCAGAAGGTACCACACCAGCAGATAAGGATTTCTGGAATAATAAAGTTAAAGGTCGGCTAATAATATTCCTCATCTCCTTTAAAACTGTAGGCAAGATGCCATCTATTTATTTTGAGCTTAGCTAGGCTTAGTACCACATCAGCCTCAGTTATACATATATTGATCATAGACGACATTTGTTGGTGAATGAGGGGTTCAGATATGACCTTTCCATCAGTGAAAATCCCCTGCAACTCTCACAAGAAAGTCTGAAAAAAGGGAAATGTCTCTTCTGTCTTTACAACCCACACTGGTTTCCAATTTTTGTGCATAGCTCAGCAAGAGTACTGCTGTATCCTGAAACAAGAGTTGTATACCATGCAGAAGATGGAGGAGAGAAGGGAGAGGGTCTTGGCAAAGGTTATTTGGGTGTTTTAGTACGAGAGGGGGATATAGGGCTGTCGGAGGAACAAACAGGTACGCTTTGGTCTCTTCAGGAATATTAAAAGTATGAAATATAAAGCGAGACAAAATCATGAAATATTATAAGCAATAGTAAGTAGTCCCTTTAATGATTACAAAATTATGGAATATCAGACAAAATTACGAAATATCATAAGCATTGCTAAGTAGTCCTGTCATGAAGAGTGAAGACGACTGTTGGTGTCGGGAGTGGTGGGCGGCGAGTGCCACCTTGCGGACCGCGTAGGAACTGTAGTTTTGAGTTTTAGCACCCTGCTTGTTCAGTCCAAGAGCCGTACGTTTGTATTTGGTTAACGTTTGCTCCCTTAACTGTAATCCTTTATTATGTTTATGATTTAAGTTCTGCATTTTAAGTATGTTTAAATACCTTATTTATGAAGGATGGCATAACATTGCGTTCTTAGTGCAGTTAGCCCATGCTAAGTCGGCTGCAGAGCTATTGTGCTAACTCATTTAAATATTGTTTAAATATAAAAGGCTGTTAATTTATCATTCCGGAACGAGATAATTGCTGTTATTTGGCGGTGTGTGATGTTTAATTTGGTTGTTGCAGAACCACACGTATATCCCCACGAAAGCAAGTTGCTCTTGTTAATAAAGGCTGGTGGAACGACGGACTGATGCATTCTGACCGATGCACACTCAGGGCTCATAACGCCATAAGCAAGCAACATTAATAGGCGGCACCTCCTTCTTCACAAGTCCCTCTAATGATTAAAATGCATCAGCAGCTGCAAAGCTATTCACAATCGGACGTGCCATCATCACCCACCTTCACACACAGACTGGGGAGCCCCTTTCAGTCCAGGCAGGAGACCAACACTGAGTCCCGATAAGTGCCAGGCGATGCACGCTCCGGTTAGTACTGAGTTCTCCCCCTTCCTTTAGGCCACTTAAAAAAAAAATTGGTTCTCGTCCCCTCCCGACCCGCCGAAATGCCTCCGACCCGAATTTTTAAAAAAATTTTATTTCGTAAAAATCGCATGGAAAACGCCCAAGAATGACGAAATTTGAATTTCCCGTGCATTCCACATCGACGATTGTCGATTCGGAACCACTCGGCGCAGATGCCGTTTTCCAGCCATTTTGTTTACACTTACTTTGAGTGGGGAAATTCTCGGATGTTTTCAAGAGGGTCCAGCTGCAGAAGACTAGAGTGGAACTCCACAGGAAATATGTCAGCTCCACAGGAAACACGTGATCTTTAAGAACGTAAAGTGGGGCTAATCTTTACGCCGTAAAATGGAGCTCCACAGGAAACACGCGATCTACACTGTGTTTGTACCAAGAGAGAGTCTGGACTAAGTCTTCGAACCTGAAGTAAGTTAAGCGACGCGACAAACATATAAAAATAATATCGTGTGCACACAATATTTGAGTCTAACGTTATGTTGCTTGACGAGCTGTTTTAGCACTTGTCATATAGAGCTGGCTTTCCATGAAAACGTTTAATGTTTACTTTAAAAAAAATGTATTTTTGCTCGTTTTGCTGCAAAGTCTTATTAACCATCTGACAGTTACGTGTATTTAGTTAGAAGCCGTAGGCGCAGTAATCCTTACACTTTGTATTGTGTTTTCTGATATTACAGTTGCCATTACATTAAAAGGAACATTGTTTTATAAACCAAATTGTAAACATGGATCCCCGTTTAAAAGCGGCTTTGCTTTTTCAAGGTATGTTGCATCCGATTTCATGCTCAGTGAGTTTGTTGATTTTTACTACATATTTTCGATAATCTTTATAACAAATTCTTTTAATAATTTCACCAACATGACAAGTAGATAGTAATAAGCATTGTTTTTAATAAACATCGTTTGTTGATCTCTGTGGTTTGTCTCAGGTTTTCAGTTTATTTTAGAGGCTTTTAATATTTTACTTAGACCTTTTTCATATGCATGCTATCAGTATGGAATAAATTGCTTAAATATAATTTCATTCAGTTGATTTATACTAGTATATTTTTGCTTACAGACAAAATTATACGGCGGTGCACACTACCATGCCGGGACAAGGTACATTGTCACCCGGACTTGGCTTCCTCCCTACAACTGTGAGCCACTTCAATCCCTTCCTGTAAGTACAAATTTTCCTGGGTGATTATTATTTAGAACTAGTGTAAGAGTACTTCATGTAAAATATTGATCTCCATTTCAGAATGATGCAGAGAGGAAGGACATTATTGTGTTGCCACTATGGACTCCTGGGCATTTTTAGCTTTGTGTATGTAGGAGCACATCAATACCATACAATACACTTAACCGAATAAAAGCCCAAAAGGATGTTAGGATTTTAAGATTTTATTGTAATTGTGTCAGTTACATCTTGGTACAGCTTTAATTTACGCATTTTAAGCCATGGGCAACTACTGTGAATCATTGACTGACTGTTATTGCAATGGCATTGCTTAACACCTTGAGTAACTGTCTCTTAGGTGATGAAGCCAGGTATAAAAGAAATGTTCTTTCTCGACTCATGATGTGCTGAGAAAAGGACATGATTTGGTGGCCACCAATATGTGTCACTCTTGAGGTCAATTTTCTGTTTATGTTAGTGTGCAGGAACCTGTTCAGTGTTCCAGGTTAAGTACATTTTAGATCACGTTCTGATCTATTTTGTGTTCAGCATGTCTTCAGTTTATTCAGTGAATTCACATGCTTACTTGACAGACCTGTACTGTGGAGTACAGCCTTTTGATTAAAAGGTGATACATCAGATGTTAAATCAGATATTTAAATAATAGTATTAAAATACCTAGAAGATGAGTTCTGACAGTAGAATTGGTTTATCCGATATAGTTACCAAATTATGTCATTAAATTGTCGTTATAATTGGGCAGTGCAGTTCAGTCTGAATAAATGTGTCAGCTAAATGCTGTAAATGTTAAAATATGATGAAACAGAAATTATAGAACTTCTGTAGAGGTTGATCAAGACTAAGCATATGAATGTACTTTCGGGTCAGTCCATGCCAAATCAACCAGGGGCTCCATGGGCATCATTCCTGATTTTGATGAAAACTTGGTATGTAAAATTTGATCCTTATAGAGAACACTGAAAATTCCCCAAGTTTTATTGAAAAATTCTGATGCAGTCCAAAGTTATGGCCCTTTCAAATTTGGGTGCCACGCCCCTTTTTTGCACTCACGAATCACGCATGTAATTTGTAAGGGTTTTCAAGAGACAATATGTTCGCTTCTAAGCATGCTAGAGAGCTGAAAATTGCTCTCCTGGTACACTTTTCCCTGCTCTTTCAGAATCTGGCATTAAAATTAAGCTCACGGGAAGCACTTCAAAGCTATGGACTTGCAAAAATCAGTTTTTGGTTCACTTTGGACTGCATCTGAATTTTTCAATAAAACTTGGGGAATTCTCAGTGTTCTCTATAAGGATCAAAATACCAAGTTTTCATCAAAATCAGGAATGATGCGCATGGAACTTTTATGGACATTGGTTGATTTGGCACGGACTGACCCTTTCACATTTTGCTAATTGTGTACAGGCTGTGTTTTTAAGCCTGTTTATAAAGAGCATGCTGCTGCAGCATTAACAGTTAACAGTTGTTAACAATTAATACTTTATTTGTACTAGCAGTAATTTCTGTATGTTATATCTTAAAATAACAGGAAGATTGCAGAGAATATCAGTCCAGGGGAGTGGTCTGACTTTGAGTGGCTTTGAGTTGGAGGTATGTGATCATGTGTGTGATTATATAGAGATTTTCTAATACAGGATATATATTGATGAAATGTGATTAAAGAGTGTTTTATCCCATTGTGATAATAAAGGGGTTTCCAAGCCAAGACTTTGAGGTTGACTGTGGCATCTACATGTTGATGGTAAGATTCGTCATTCAGATATTTTTGGACTGTCAAGATGCTTTTGAGAATAAGTCATGAACATTGACATTTATTTTTTAATTGACAGTCTGCTTTATATGTGGTGCTGGATGCTCCCTTTTATTACACCATAGTAAGTAGCTCTTTTTAGAGAGCAATAAAGTATGTGTGCAAAGAAGTCACTAAATGACACTAAATTGATTTTTAATAGTTAGACATGCCGAAATTGCGGAAATGGTGGTGCCTGCTGCTAATGGAAAACTTCGATCTCCGAAGGTCAGTGTGTGTGTGTATCTGTTAAGTTTGACTGAAAAATGAAATTAAAGACAGATTAATATCAGTATTTCTCCATTATAAGTTATGGGAAGGTATTTGCACACTGGACAAAGGAATCAGAGGCTGTGCTGAGAGGTGAACATGCACCTGTATTCAGACTAAGAAAGCGCAAATCTGTGGAACTTAGCCTGGTCAGTGCACACTTTAAACCTTACTTTTAGCAGTAAATTGTTTTACTTCTGAAAAAGTGTTATAATAATGTTTCTTCCTATGCTTCTGACAGAAACCAGCAGAAGGGATGTGCTGGATGGAGACAACATAGAATCCAAGGAGCCATTCCTCTTTGGTTTTCAGGTCCAAGAGGACATGGAATTATTTTTACAGGCCTGTGTTGACCAGCGGGGCCTTCGGATTAATGCTGTCTGTTATAAGAATGATTAAATTACTGGCACATGAGTGTGTTGATTATTATTTTTTTATTTCATCCTGTTTGTTGTTGCCTTCTAAATAAATTTAACAGTTTATTAAATATAATTATTACATGTCGATCATCATTTATACAACTAGTGTGTGTGTGTGTGTGTGTGTGTGTGTGTGTGTGTGTGTGTGTGTGTGTGTGTGTGTAAATAATTTATATATATATATATATATATATATATATATATATATATATATATATATATATATATATATATATATATATATATATTCTATATATATGTGTATGTTTATAACACTTAAGATATCTTATGACTTTATATGTATATATACGCCCGGCTCGTCCGATCCTCGTGTGTGCCACGCCCCCTGATTATGCTTCCCTGATCTTGCCCAGCTGTGTCCGATTATATTCGCCCAGTCCTGTCTATTTCAGTCCATGTCTTGCCTTAGTTCATTGTCCGTCATTGATGTTACTGATGTTTGTTGATGTCAGTGCCTGCGTTTTGCCCCCTTTGGTCCTGCCCGTCAATAAATCCCTGTTTTTCCCCGTATTCCGCCTGCCTGCCTGCTTCCTGCCCACTCGCCTGCCCGTGCGATCACCCGCTTCACCTACGATCGCAACCACCGATCTTGACATACATATACACATATATAAACTTTTCTATAATGAACAAAAACATGTGTTTATTCGCCAGAATTTTACAACTGACGTTCTACTGTAACAGAGTGGAGATCGCGTGTTTCCTGTGGAGCTCCACTTTACGTCGTAAAGATTAGCCCCACTTTGCGTTATTAAAAATCACGTGTTTCCTGTGGAGCTGACATATTTCCTGTGGAGCTCCACTCTACAGTCGTCTGCAGCTGGACCCTTCTCGATGTTTTAGGTCTTTTTCTCCATGCCATGGCCTTTGTGGTAGCCAGTATCGCCCAGGAACGGAGAGGGGTGCTCCTGAAGGACTGGTACGGTGTGAAGATCGTTGTAGTGTGTATATATTCAGACTTTCTCAAAGACTTTTGAAGGAATAGTTCATGGACAGTGTGTTTGAATAGAACAGGGTTTCGTGATGTGATTTGGGCCAGTGCAGTTAAATTCCTATAGTCTTGAAAATACTAGCTTCAATCTAGTTTTCTCAAAATTGTGTAATCCTAGTCTTGGAATGGTTTCATGAACCTAAATTTGTCTCTACCTGAGATGGGCTGGTGCAAAGATTTAAATCTGGGGAAGTGATGTGGTACATGTTCTTAAGTACTTGTTTGTAGAGTTGCAATTCCTTGTTCAACCATTCAGGTTCCTGTATTTTGTAAATTCCTCGTGTTTTAACATGTTTTAATACACTTTCTTTCTAGATATATATTTTAAAATCTTGGTTGTTCATTTAAAAGGGAATGACAAAAAGAATATTGGTTTCAAATAGTATAATTTTTATATTCACGAATGAAACATCAGCATAAAGTATCCAAATCCATAGTTGGGAAGGCATTTATGAGATACACATGGATCAAGGAATTTACATTCTTGTATTTTCTTACATTTAATATATTTGAAACGCAACAAACTGGAAGAACTGGAGGACACAGTAAAAACCATCAGCTTCCATCGAGTTCACCACCTAGGAGTGAAGAGACCCGACGGACGCAGACCCAGACCAATAGTGGCTAAATTCGAGCACTTTAAACAAAAAGAACTGGTTAAAAGCCTCGGCCGGGAATTAAAAGGAACAAACTTTAGCATCAACGACCAGTTTCCCAAGGAGATCCTGGAAAGAAGGAAGATCCTGTTCCCTATAAGGAAAAAATTCATCGACGGAGGCTCCCGTGCTGTCATCGCGGTCAACAAACTGTATGTCAGCGGACGGGTCTATTGCCACCGGACCCTGAGCCATACAGCATCTTACAAATAATAAAGTCCCAGGTCCCGATGGTTTCCCAGCAGAATTCTACAAAGTATTTTGGCCAACGTTAGCACCCGTTTTTATCAGAATGGTTACTCAAATTCAGAATGATCACTCGCTGTCTCCAAACATATACTATTAGCCTGCTTCTGAAACCTGGTAAAGACATAACGCTGACATCAAGCTACCGCCCAATCTTACTCATAGACGTAGATCTTAAAATAATTTGCCAAAGTCCTTGCCAAAAGATTAGAGAAAGTTAGTCCATTTCTTATACATCCTGACCAAACAGGTTTTTATCAAGGGTAGACACTCAGCCAATAATACACGTAGACTATTGAATGTTATAGACTACTGCTCCATTAACAAATTAGAAACCACGGTTATATCTCTAGATGCAGAGAAAGCATTTGACAAAGTAAATTGGAAATTTCTATTTGCCGTTCTACATAAATTTGGATTTGGTTCAACCTTCATAAGCTGGATTAAAACACTATACAGCTCTCCAAATGAACGTATTAGGACAAATGAACTATTTTCTCGAAGCCTCCACTCTCTCCCTCGCTTTTTGTTATCTTCATTCAGCCACTAGTAGCGGCGATTAGACAAAATTTACATATTAAAGGAATTCAAACAGAAAAAATAGACCATAAGATAAGCCTTTATGCAGATGACGTATTACTCTTTCTTAGGAACTCACCAGCCTCTCTTCTTAAGACAATATCACTTATAGATAAGTTCTCATTTATATCAGACTACTCCGTCAACTGGAGCAGACCAACAGTTCTGCCTTTGAATTGTAATTTCCAAAACACAACTGCTACTCCGTTGCAGTCAGGTAACCTCAGATACTTAGGCATACATTTTTCCACCAGGCTCTCAGACTTGGTACAGATGAATGACATTCCAGTATTAAAAATGGTAGAAGATGATTTCATGCGATCCCCCCACAGTCCAAAAACATGCTGTGGCTAATTGGAGTCGCTTAATTGCCCATAGGTGTGCATGTGTGAATGAATGGTGTGTGAGTGTGCCCTGCGATGGGCTGGCCCCCCATCCTGGGTTGTTCCCTGCCTCGTGCCCATTGCTTCCGGGATAGGCTCCGGACCCCCCGCGACCCAATAGGATAAGCGGTTTGGAAAATGGATGGATGGATGGATTTCATGCGATGGAAAACTCTACCTATATCACTTATGGGTATAATTGCCACCATTAAAATGAAGATCCTGCCTAAAATCAATTACTTGTTCTCAATGATCCCTAATAAACCCTCTATTGCTTGGTTTATATCACTAGACTCAAGCATCTCATCATTTTTATGGAAGAATAAACCATCGCAAATAAGATTAAAAACCTTACAAAAAGCTAAAGGTAATGGTGGTCTAGAACTACCAAATTTCTATCACTACATCTTAGCCAGCAGATTGCAGTATGTATCAAATTGGATTAAATCAAGCCCAGTAGACAGTCCATGGCTGGACTTAGAACAAGCAATCAGTGGAGAAGTAAAAATCTCTGATCTACCCTTTATAAGTCCTAGCATGAAGCGTTATAACTGTTTTAAAAGCCTTAGTATTAAGACCTCATTGACAGCCTGGTGGGAATTTTTAAAAATAACCAGGTCTGCACTTAGCCCTGTAATCTAACACCCATTTGGAACAATCCAGATATTTGCCAAAAACAGAAAGCATTGCGTGATAAAGGGATTATAAATCTATAAATAGATGACTCAATTTCCCTCCCAACCTCAAAATGGGGGCAAGATCTATCCATTGATCCCGAGCAAAACGTTTGGAATCAAATATGTTTAAACCCTTTCAAAATGACTAAAAGTCCCAACTTGCAACTTGTACAATACAAAACTCCCATTGAATACACTACACAGGACAAAGGATGTTCCAAATAGGCCTTAAACACTCAAACTTATGTACCCACTGCTCAGGTAACTTTGTGGAGAACTACAGTACATGCATGCAATATGGTCCTGCACACCGGTGCAGAAGTTCTGGCAGAGGATATGTGAAGATCTATCAGTATGGTTTAATTGTCATATCCCAATCTCACCCACACTGTATATTTTAGGAGATGCAAGTGAATTAGATATGAAAGAAAATAAGGCACACATAATCCTTACTGCCTTAGGCATTGCAAAGAAAACTATCTTCATGAACAGGAAATCAAAAAATAATTTATGTATTACTCAGCATAGAAATTTACTGTTAGACCACTTAAGTATGGAGAGAATATCTGCTCCCATCCAAAATAAACAATTATGTGAATTGGATTCTCTCTGGTCCACTCTGGCCAATTCCATTATATGGGGGGGGTGGTCGGCTGTGGTCTCGTCTCCTCGGGCGGGGTTGGGCCCTCGAGCTATGGGCGTCTAGTGGCTTCTTGGGATGGCTGCCGTTTTATGATGTCTGGGTGTTTGCCCTGGCTGGGGGTGGTGGGGGGGAGCTTGGGCGGGTGCTAACTGGTGGTCATGGGGCGTGGGGTCTGGAGTGCTGGTGGTGGCAGGGGCTGGCCCTGGGAGGGGCGGTTGACCTCTTTGGTGCAGGCCTCGGTACGGGGTCCGAGGCTGTGGCGCCCGGGGCCTGGCCATCTCTTCAGTGGGTGCCTCCCTGTGCCGGGGTGGCCTGTGCTTCCCCCGGGGTGCCGCCGAGGGTGGGGGAGGGGGGAGGGAGGTGGCCTTTGGTGCTGGCGGTGCCCTGGAGGCCCCGGGTCCGCTCCTTCCCGCTCGGCAGGGGGGGCTGGGGTGCCTACTAAGGCAGCTGGTTAGCTGGCTCTCTTTTTCCAGGGGGTGAATAATCTGCCCCCTGGCCTTATGAATCCTAGCCCCTCTCCCCCCTCATTCACAACATGCCACGCACACATGTAGGACCTCTGGGGGGGGGGGGGCGTATGCCGTGCATACTACGGTGGGTAGGGCCATTTACGTGGCCTTACTCACTCTGTTGCGTGGCCTTCTGCCTCCCCCTGTTTTAATTGCACTTTAGTCATCACATACCACTATACACACGGGGCCTTGGGGGGCGGGGGCACTACTCAGAGGCTGGTGGTATCACTCGCCTCTGTGCTGCTGCCGCCCCCAAAATTTACTCACATCATATACATTGAGGGTCTCGATGGGGAGGAGATGTGGAGGAGAGCTGTTCACAAGCAGCGCTCCTCAACGCTTCCCCCGTCAATTTTAAATTCATCTTAGTTTCTCAACTGTCATACTCACCCCTACACTACATACAGTCTCATACATACAGTCTCATATATCACCACATGCCTCCAACACTCTACCTTTCACACAGGTGCCTGGGGGAGGAGAGTGGGAGGGTCTTCCTACTCCCCTGCTTCCTGCCAGGGGTGTGGGGGGGGCGCTATGTGAATGGGCCTATGTCTTTTTGTCTCTGTGTGTGGGTGTCTGTGTATGTTGTGGGGATGTGTGTATGGTGTATGTGCATGGCTGCGAGGTGTGTTTGTGGGGTGTCTGTGTGGATGGTGGGGGCCTGGGTCCGTGCTTGCTGCTCCGTCCTGGGTGCGGTTGGTCTCCTGGGCATGGTTGCTGGCCCCTTTCCTCTGGCTGGTGGCCCGGGGGGGGGCTCGGGCCTCTCCGGCGTGGGTGGGGCTCTCTACTGGGAGCTGGTCGGCCCCCGGCCGCCTGGGGTCCTAGGGGCCCTGGCCTTAGCTCATACGGGAGCGGCCGTGCCCTCGCATTTGGGAACCCACCTCTGGTTCTTTGGGGCTCATGCCCTTTTGGCTGCGGGGGCTGCGTCTGGGACCTCCCTTCTCCCCCGGCTGGAGTGGAGGCATGGCTGTTATTGGGACGTGGGGCCGTGCTCTTTGGGAGCTGCGGACGTCCTGGTCCTCCCGGTCCTGTCTCCGCCGACCTCTGGCTCTTGTGGGGTGTGGTTGCGGCCTCCCACCCTTGCTATTTAGTCCATTTCATGTTGAAAACACACGCACACAACACACGCACACAACACAAGCACACAACACAAGCACACAACACACGCACACTAGCCTGCATCTCGCCTACACAATTGAGCACACATGCAGGTATACTTGTACGCATCCATCCAAGCACATTTTATATGCTTGTATAGTTGTGTTACTTTCTTCACTCTTTAATTTTGTTTGTTCCTGAATTCATCCATTTCTGGATAATTTCACATTTCTGAATTTATCCACTCTTGACATGTTTCTCACTTACTCCTTTTTTCTGTTTCCTTCTTTTTTCCCTCCTAATATGTCCCTCCACTTCAGCCAGCTCACCCACTGCAAAATTTTGTATGTGTTAAAAATAAAATAAATAAATAAAATCAAATAAAATAAAATAAAGAAATCGATTAACATGAGAAGTCTATACAGAGTTTATAGAGCCCCTCATGGTAAAGCAAACATGTTTGGCAGAGCAGTGCATTCAGACCTCGATTCTGCTAAAGCTGCCGGACAGGACAAAGGGGAAAAAAAAGAAGAAGGTGGGGGTCAGTGCAGCAGTGGATAATTCAGGTCCAGAAAGTAAAAATCCAGACCAAGATTTAGTTTCAACCAACCAGCTGAGTACTCTGTGTCTGTGGCACTTTACACAACTAGTTGTTTGAAACAAAATCCAGGACTGGATTTTTACTCTCTGGACCAAAACTATCCACTTCTGGATCAGTGTCATTCTTAAAGTCGTGTTTCAACTTCTGGCAAAGTTCTCCCAGGAGCCCATCTCTGTTGTATGTACAGTCGGCATGTAATTCATTCCTGCCCAGATCCCTGACAAACAGTTGGAGGCAGAATTACTTACTATCAGAGTATGTGAATTTATACACACACCAGCAGCTGTGACAGAATAAGATATTTCCTGTATACTGCTGCCACATAGTGGACACAAGGAAGACTGCAATCAATTCTAAAATCAGTCAGTCAACATGCTACCGCCACAGACTATTATCGGGAAGTGATAAAACTTCAGGGAACAATATGAATATAAAAATACACGTGTAGTGAATATATTGTGCAAAATGTATCTTCATCTTAACTACGCTGAATGGTGGAGTGAGAGACAGTGAGAGCCTGTCCCAGAGTAAGTGATCCTCACCTGGAGGCCCATCAGTGAAGAAGAGGATGAAGAGGAGCATCAGAGGAGCCTTAAGTGTGTATCGCTGACCTCAGATCTGTGGAGACTGACACTCACTTCCTGACTCTCCATAACCTCACTGCCTCCCTTTTTCTGGGTTTTAAATGTTTAAAAATCATCCATCTATCTTTGATAAAAATAAACTGTTTGTGCACTGATACATTTTCTCTCTATTTCTTGTCTGTAATAAGGAAAACAGTTTGATGCTGCTTTTGTCCTGCTCTTACCAGGAATAAATATTTTGATTACATCTAGAATCTTATCATTTTAGAAACATGATTTCATAGCAAAATTATTGATAGCTGGTCTTCACAGTGAATCATTCATGCTCAGAGTTTAAACTACAAACAAATTAATAAAATGAGTCTAGTTCTTTTCTAAACTGTTACTTCCTCATATTGCAAATGAGCAAAGAGCAGTGAAATCAGACTTATTCTGAACAGCAGAAATGTCGTCATACAGGATGTGAGTGTGAGACTCTGCAGAAACACTGTGTGCTACATACAGAGGGTCTGACCTCAGGCCTTTGTTTCAGTCTTTATTATGTTTTATACCGTTTTAAAATGTCACTGCAATGGGTCCTTTTAATATCTGTGGATCAGTACAAATCAAGAAGTCCATTACGAAGGTGTCTGTATGACAGGGGTGGGGGTGTCCTGGGGGGAGGGGGGCAAAGTCAGGTGATTCACTTCATCTGGGTCTTATCAGCAGTCCTGTCAGGCTGAGTGCTGTTTGTCTTTCTCTCAGCACCACAATGGTGTTTCACACATAATGGGGTCCGTGGGCGTCCTCAGTCATATTCAGGCTTTCAAAGCTCATCAATCATAAAAAGTCACATGGATCTGACACTCTGACACTGTTATATTCATTTGTTTAAATAATGAATGAAAAATGAAAATACTATATATTACAGCTAGTTGGTGGATCCGTCTGCTCTTTATCTGCTCCTCACTGGCATACCTGGGTCTCTCTACAGTGCTTCCCTGAAGCATCAGAACCATTTATAAGGGAATCTATGTGTGGCTGCCCTCTAGTGGATAAACAAAATTCAGCTACTTACATAGCTTGACTGTATTTCCCTCCTAGTTTAGTTTAGTTCCTAATTTAATCTATCTGATGAAGCTGAAGGCAGAGCTGGAAATTAGTTTAGTCATGACTTCAGACAAGGGATTCTGTACAATCAGAGATGGAGCTGCTGGTTGGGCTGGTCATGCTCTGGATGTAAAGTTACAAACTGCTTAATATGTATCAATCTGTTTTATAATGTTCACACAAAAAAGTGCTTTTAATGTGTTTGCACCTTGTTTCTCCCACAATGTGTATTTGATTCCTTCTTGACTTGGAGGTAAAGAGATTTAACTGGATGGATTTTACTTTTGTGAAGCACTATAGTCCAAGGCTGAACTGATTATTCAAAGCGTTCTGGTTTTTAAGTAAAACTACTTAATTTAAATTATCTGTAACCCACTTTGCGCCTTTCTAGACTCAACAAAGCATCATTGCCTACAAAATATGTTACAATTAAATCAGGTAAAGAAGTTTCATTTGGAATTTACTGATCCAGGTTTTCAGAACCACGGACAGCAACTAGATTTACTGTCATTTAATGGGATTGAAAGAAGAATACACAGGGATGTTTTCATTTGATGTTGTCTTTCTTTTTACTTTTGATATGCCGTCTTCCTCCTTAGCTGATATGTGAGGTTGCTGTCAGCTGAGACAAGCTGGTGTGATTTTACGCAGAGTGATAAGTGGGCGGTCCTGATTTAATGCGTACATCACCCTCTAAGAGTCCCTGATTGGTATCTCTGTCTAATTTTCTGGACACTTAATTCGTTTACCTGATATTTTGCACTAGACAACACAACACATTCACATTCATCACAACCAGGGTATTTACACGCTTCACACATTCACACAATTTCCTCCGGCAGGACACGAATCACTGCGCGGCAGCTACTATTCATTCACTTCCCTGGCAGGACTCAGTCCGCTACCAAGCTGCCCCCGGCAGAGGACCCGGCAGAGAGTTAGCTGCCCGACGGGACAGTTTCCATACACAACCTTATTTATACCTAGGTGGGGCAAATGCCAACCAACCCACTTGTTTTCACTCCCTTGTGAAAACCCTTTCACTTCCCTGTGAAAGACCTGTGTCTCTGCAGACACCTGAATTTGCTTCCTTGCAAATACCTGTATTCACCTTCTTGTGAATACGAGGATCCTCCCGTGGATCGCAATCCACTAGCGCTTTTCCCAAAGTTTGTCAAACAACACATATAGATACTATACAAACTTAAACATCGACTTGTGATTTAATAAATCAATTTACAATTTTTTTTCCCCTTCAATTTTGGTCCATTGATCGGATTGGGATGTCCAGGCGTCCGTCCGACGAGGATGAGATGCTGAGCCGGATCGAGTAACCTTTTTCCTCGCTCCTTGGCTGGCAGTGACATCTCACCGCTCCCTTCTAACAGGACACCTCGTTCCTCGCCGTCCGTGCGCTCTGGCTGCTCCCTTTCTCCGATCCCGGACGAGCCCCCAAATCTGTGGAAGAAATTTCTCGAAGTCCGACGTTTAAGTGTTTGACAGAACTTTATTATTCGATGAGCTCAAAGGGAACAGACACTCAGCAATCATGCGTCTGAAATCGAGGACAAGTCGGATATCTGGACGTTCCAGTTACTTCTGCCTTTCAAGGTCCAGGCAGCAAAAGGAAAGATTACTGATTAGCATAATCAAGAATTTTCTATTACACTATCCTTATATAAGGGACTTTGGCTTGGATTTAATTTATCAGGACACTGTTGATTTAAGGACTTCAAGACACTGTAAACACAGCGGGCAGATACCTGTCCACAGTGCGTTTCTGCTGATATCTTTCAGATAAGAGCAGTGCTGATAAATGTCATCAATGAGGTAATCTTTCAAATATGGCAGTTTAAAAAATCTCCTGATATATCATGAACATTGGCTTATCAATAGTCTAAATTGAAATAATTTCTGACATAGGTTTGTTTGATGTTTAATTTTGAGTATTCCATTGGGCTGTGCAAATTAAGTATTTAATTTATAGGCACTGACAAATATTGATTTAACAAATATGTAACCTTTCTACAAAATGAACACTTGTTTGCTAGTTTGAAAATAACAGAATAAACACTGAATATTTTGTAGTTTCATTTAAAAGCACCATCATTTAAACACGGTGAAATCTTTCTTATCCAGAGTTACAATAAAAGCAAATCTGCTGAGACTGCGACTGTGTTCTCAAAACCATAAGTTCATCAGAGGTGGAGACTTCCAGTCCACAGGGAACAAATCCAGACCAAGATTTTGTTTCAACCAACCAGTAGTATAACAAGTCACATTCACAGAGCACTCAACTGGTTGGTTAAAACAAAATCTTGATCTGGATTTGTACTCTCTGGACCTAAAATCTCCACCTCTGAAGTTCATATGCAAAATAAGCCCACTATTTCACTAAAGCTTCAGGAAAGTCTGTTCAATATAGTACTGTGTTCAAAACCAAATATACAAAAAGACATTTTGCAAGCAAATCCAAACACAAGTGTTATATTCCTATCTCACCTCCATTAAATGTACCCAAACACTGACACCCAACCCCATACCCCTCCTTGCTGTGACCCATCACCTGGCGGCTGGTTCTTTGGTTAAACTGGCCTTCCTACATTACAGAAACCTACAGCAGCAAAATTCTAGGTGCAATATGATAGCAAACAAAAGAAAACCTGGAACAACTGGCAATGTTCCCCTTTTATCCAGTATGTAATAGTCACTGGGCTGCATAGAAGGATTCAGTGACCCATGTTCGCTGCCTTTTCAACTGAATATCAGAACATCTTCCAGCAATTCGTCAGCTTCTCGACTTAATAGTCTTTCGAAATTGTCGTATAATTCCAAGAAATGTGTAAAGCTTCTGAAAAACCCTATTACCTACCTGAGTGTGTAATGACCCTCTGTCCCCTTTCCTTGATGGAATGGTAAGTCAATAGGAGCTGTCTAAAGCCAGCATTGCTCAAGGCCACATCATTTGCTCCAAAACCGAATAACCTAAGGAGATAATCCTGCCTGCAAAAAGATGTGATCTTAGCCACAGCTCATTAGACGAGGAGAACCCCATTAAGATTCGGTGCCCTGTCCCAATGCGTGCTGTAAAGACCTTAGTCTGAAAGTCATATCACCGTTGATAGGTAACTATAGAAATGCACTTTCCTTATGCTACCAGTAGCCTAGAAGTAAGAAGGTCTGTCAGAATTTGATGAACTTGTCTTCAAAGTTGAGTCATCAGTCCTAACTATGTTTGTTAACACATCAATGATGTGTTAATGATGTGGTCTGAAATTGACTCGACCGCATGGCCTCCACAGTCACGTAAATAAGCAGAAAATCAGCCACCACTATTCCAGCACCCTCAAAATATTCCCACTTTGGTCAACAAAACATCGAAATGCCCTGAGAGAAATGCTGGTGTCAGAGGTTAGGTAGGGATGGAGACAGAGCGTGGAGTCGGTGTACAGCAGAGATAAAATACGGGTTAAATGTTCTTTCCACACGGCTATGAAAAGCTAAAAATCTATCACCTGCCATTTGTACATTGCCTTTGTTTCCAGCTTCGGTTAACTCATTTACCATAATACCACCAGTTTGTCTACTTTCAGCTTTACTGAGAGTTATTTTAATGATGTTTTTCCGAACCTTGGTAATAAGCCAAACATTTGCCGGGGAGCACAATAGAAGCAGCTTATTACATTTTAGGACATGGTGTCCTGAACATTTCTGTTAACCGAATAGAGCGAGTTACAGGACAGCCTTTAAACAGCCACCGTTATTCACGCTCAGCGGCCGTCCTGCTGGGAAGCCGAGCAGCTTCCTGTCTTCTGGCCCCAGTATGCTAATGAAAAATGCTCTTTTTCCATTTGAAAAAGCTCATAATCACACCTTTAAGAGCACTAATAATAAAAATATCCATCTGTCTGCCCGTCCGTATTCACCAGTCCCTACCCACTACAGTTACAGGGAAACGGCTCCTTTGGCTGTGGGCCAGTAACTTGCAGAAGAGCTCGCAGTCCATTTATGGATTCCCGGCACCATCCATACAAGCACAGCTGTGCTGTCACTGCCTGCCAGTGACGACTCAGAACAAGCCCCAGGGACCTCCGCCGCTATCTGTCAATCAGCTATCAGCTCCAGCGAGAATGTCCACACCTTGTGCCTCCTTTGAAAGGCAAACTGAGCCAGGCTTTCTGACCAATGCAGGCTGTCAGTGTTGTTTTCCCAATGTTCTGTAGTCGTCGAGTCTATGGGCTGCACCATCCGATGCAAACGGAAAGCAGCTGAACAAGAGGACGTCTCTACACTCAACACATACTTCCGGCTACCAGAGAAACATCCTGTTTCAAAGGTGTCCAGACCTTTGGAGTGCTGAAAATGAATGGAGATTTTGTGATGAACGCTCAGAAAATCAGTGATGCGTTGCATCCTGAATAACTTGAGATTTAAATGATGATTTTTGTCTCAAACAATAGCAGATGAAGGGACATGGGGTGTAGCTGAGCCCTAAAACAAGCCCGACAAAAGGATTTTGCGGGGTGATTTAGAGCCAGGCTCCTGTGATTAAATCTGGGAGAAGGACCTGTCACGACCATGAAACAAATGTTACTGTGTTACAGAAACAAATTTGCAGTATTCTGAAACATGCTTGTGCAGCAACAGGAGCAAACATGGTAGCTCAGATCCCTTCAGAGCCGCATCCGAAAGGCTCAAGACCGTTTCATTTACATTTTTATTTAAACCAGATACAGCAAAGCTAGAACGGTACACTGACTGCAGAAATGCGGACACACCACAATTTTTCAAACAGAGCCGGGGTACTGTACTGTGGTTACTTTGGTTACTTTGAAAGAGGTGCTGTACTGGGATTTGGCCAGTTTGAATGAGGAACTACACTGGGGTTTGACCAGTTTGAAGGGGGAGCTACACTGGGGTTTGACCAGTTTGAAGGGGGAGCTACACTGGGGTTTGTCCAGTTTGAAGGAGGAGCTACACTGGGGTTTGGCCAGTTTGAAGGAGGAGCTACACTGGGGTTTGGCCAGTTTGAAGGAGGAGCTACACTGGGGTTTGGCCAGTTTGAAGGAGGAGCGACGCTGGGGTTTGTCCAGTTTGAAGGAGGAGTGACGCTGGGGTTTGGCCAGTTTGAAGGAGGAGCTACACTGGGGTTTGGCCAGTTTGAAGGAGGAGCTACACTGGGGTTTGGCCAGTTTGAAGGAGGAGCTACACTGGGGATTGGCCAGTTTGAAGGGGGAGCTACACTGGGGTTTGTCCAGTTTGAAGGAGGAGCTACACTGGGGTTTGGCCAGTTTGAAGGAGGAGCGACGCTGGGGTTTGTCCAGTTTGAAGGAGGAGTGACGCTGGGGTTTGGCCAGTTTGAAGGAGGAGCTACACTGGGGTTTGGCCAGTTTGAAGGAGGAGCTACACTGGGGTTTGGCCAGTTTGAAGGAGGAGCTACACTGGGGATTGGCCAGTTTGAAGGAGGAGCTACACTGAGGTTTGGTCAGTTTGAAGGAGGTGTAGGCAGGGGCGCCGCTAAGGGGGGGAAAGTTGGGACAATTCTAAGGGCCCACGCCCTTTAGGGGCCCCCAGAGATCTGAATGGGTGTGGTAGGGGGGCCCAACCTCATATTTTGTCATAGGGCCCAAAATTGCTAGCGGCGCCCCTGGGTGTAGGACTAGGATTTGAAGGGTACAGCCTGGAGTTCGTTCTGACTAAAAATCTCATGAAGAAGCTCAGCTAGATTTGTCTTGTGCAGTTGAGGGCTTCTGCAACTTCTTCTCTTTGTCACCTAACCTCCATAAATAAGTAAATTCATGGAGCCCAGGATTGTTGTTGGCTGTGCTTGTGTGCTTTGTAATAGGTAATCTATAGAACTGAATCAATATCCACATGGGTGAACCCTAAAACAGAC
The DNA here is from genome assembly GCF_023856365.1 of Brienomyrus brachyistius. Classification (NCBI taxonomy): domain Eukaryota; kingdom Metazoa; phylum Chordata; class Actinopteri; order Osteoglossiformes; family Mormyridae; genus Brienomyrus; species Brienomyrus brachyistius. Next base: position 472,195 of record NC_064554.1, read on the forward strand.
CAGCAGCCCACCCAGGGAGTCTCTCGGCACTTCCAGAAGTAACTAAGCATATCAGAGAGTGAATCATAAAGAATTTGCATTCTTTACTGATACTATAAAAGACATGGCACATTTGTTTTAGGAATTTTTGCAGCTGCAACAGTTGACAATTGCTTTTAAAATCTGTTTTTAAAATAGGATTCTGTAACACAGTCTTGGATGAAAATAAAAAGTCTGAGCAAATTGCCACATGGATTGTTCAGTGTGCACAGACAGCAGCCATGTGAGAAGCAAGCATCTGGAGGAGAGCGCCCAGCTTCCGGAAAAAGCCGTCCCGGTGAGATGCCAATTCTGCTGCGGCAGCTCCTATCCCACCCTCACTCCTGTGCTCCTAAATCTGAGTCTTTAGGTTTTCATCTTTCCTGACTACTCCAGTGGGAGGGGCTTTATGTTCTGACATCAACCAAAACCTCATGGCCATGATGTAGTGTATTAGTTGCATCATTATTATGAATCATTAACAGTGCAGACACTATGAGCAGTTTGCAGACCTCATTTGACCAATCACATGCTTTTGGGGACGAAGGTGCATTACAGGGAGCTAATTCAGCTCAAATTGGGGGTGACAGAACCCCACTCCACCCATTACTATTACAAGGATTAAACCTTGGTGCGGTATCACGACGTAAACTGCACAGCATCTTTTCAAGTCAAAATGTGTCAGTACAACATTTTCCATGTGACGCAGAAGTCTACGTGACACAAAGTTTGTGAGGGACCGCAGAGAAACGTCAGCATGACCTAATCACTCATCGAAACAATAGCGTTAAAATGCCCATATCAAACGAACTGGGGCGACGCAAAATGAAATATCACTGCAGCTTCGCTTCATTGTTTCACACTGTCCCGTTAGGAGCAGATGTCGTGTGCAGCCTGCAGCTGTACTGTATTCAGTCTGTAGCGTCTTTTCTGGATGTAGCTTAATGAGTTTGCTTCTTTTAAAAACGAAAAAGACAGATGCTCTTATCATTCACATGACGACGAGCAGGCCAGGGAATATAAAATCCCTCCCCCCACTCTAACCCCAGGGTCATCTTCTGCTGATGATCGTCCTGGATTGCCTCAGCATGCTTGAAACCCCTGTAGGATCACACATGCACATATCACAAAGCTTAAATTCCAGGTGGCCTGAGACAAGCCCTACCCTGGTACGAGATGAAATCAGTGCCGTTTATATTCCACCACAAGCGGACACGGACACGGCCTTGTGCGAGCTGCATGAGGCGCTCACACAGCACCAGACACAGCACCGGGACGCTGCGCTCATTGTGGCGGGGGACTTTAATAGGGCCAACCTCAAACGCGCAGCGCCGAACTTTTATCAGCACATCACCTGCCCCACCAGGGGCGAAAGGACACTGGACCATTGTTATACAACGGTCAAAGACGGTTACAAGGCGCAGTCTCGTCCAGCATTTGGAAAATCCGATCACGCCGCCATCTTCCTCATGCCAAAATACAAACAAAGGCTGAAACAGGAAGTTCCGGCTCAGAGGGAGGTCGCGCGCTGGACGGACCAATCGGTGGCCGTGTTACAGGATGCACTTGACGACGCAGACTGGGACATGTTCAGAAACAGCTCCGAGGATGTCAGCGTGTTTACGGAAGCGGTTGTGGGATTCATTGGGAAGCTAGCGGACGATATCGTGGAGAAACAGACTATCAGAACGTTTCCCAACCAGAAACCGTGGGTGGATAAAACCATCCGTGACGCCCTGAGATCTCGCACCGCCGCCTACAACACGGGACTTGCGTCGGGGGACATGGAACCATACAAGGCTGTGTCATACAACGTCCGGAAGGCGGTGAAAGAGGCGAAGCAGCGCTACGGGAGGAAACTAGAGTCACAGCTTCAACAGCGAGACTCTAGGAGCCTGTGGCAGGGACTAAGGACAATCACGGATTATAAAGCACCAACAACCGGTATGATGAACGCGGACGCGACTCTGGCAGACGAGCTCAACACCTTCTATGCTCGCTTCGAGGCTGCAGCTAATGCTAACGGCGCTAATGCTAGCGGCGCTACCGGCTGCAGACAGGAAAACACTGCCAGCACCGGAAACGCGCTCATCATCACTCAGCACGACGTGAGGAGAGCCTTCAAGAAAGTGGACACCAGGAAGGCAGCAGTACCAGACGGCATCTCAGGCCGTATTCTCAGAGCCTGCGCAGACCAGCTAGCACCTGTGTTCACTGAGGTATTCAACATCTCTTTATCTCAGTCGGTGATCCCCACGTGCTTCAAAGAGTCCATCATTGTTCCTGTTCCAAAGAAACCACATCCTGCTTCCCTCAACGACTACCGCCCTGTAGCCCTCACCTCAGTAGTGATGAAGTGCTTTGAACGCCTGGTCAGAGACTTCATCATTTCTTCATTACCCGACACACTGGACCCACTACAGTTTGCATACCGTCCAAACCGTTCCACAGACGACACAATCTCAAATCTCCTCCACACATCCCTCACTCACCTGGACACTAGGAAAGGGAATTATGTGAAAATGCTCTTCATCGACTACAGCTCTGCATTTAACACCATAATTCCCTCCACACTCACCACCAAGCTGGAGCACTTGGGACTCAGCTCATCCATGTGTCAGTGGATCTCCAACTTTCTAACTGGCAGACCACAGGCAGTAAGGATGGGCGGTCATGTCTCAGCCCCCCTCACTCTCAGCACTGGAGCCCCCCAGGGTTGTGTTCTGAGCCCCCTCCTGTACTCTCTATACACCTACGACTGCATGGCCACTACCAACTCCACCACCGTCATCAAGTTTGCTGACGACACTGTCGTGGTCGGCCTGATCACGAACAACGATGAGACGGCCTACCTAGAGGAGATTGGAAATCTGGAGAACTGGTGCCAGAGGAACAATCTCCTCCTGAACGTCAGCAAGACAAAGGAGCTGATAGTGGACTTCAGTACAAAGCAGGAGAGGAACTACCAGACCCCCGTCATCAACAGGAGCCCAGTGGAGAGAGTGGACAGCTTCAGATACCTCGGTGTTCACATCACGCAGGACCTGTCATGGTCCTGCCACATCAACACCGTGGTGAAAAAGGCCCGGCAGCGTCTGTACCACCTCAGACGTTTGAAAGACTTCAGACTGCCCTCCAAGGTGCTCAGGAATTTCTACTCCTGCACCATAGAGAGCATCCTGACGGGAAACATCACGACCTGGTTCGGGAACAGCACAGTGCAGGACAGGCGAGCTATACAGAGGGTGGTGCGTTCAGCTGAGCGCATCATCCGCACCAAGCTCCCTGACCTGCACTCAATCTACACCAAGCGGTGCTGGACCAAGGCCAGGAAGATTGCAAAGGACCTCAGCCATCCCAACAATAGACTGTTCCATCTGTTGCGGTCAGGGAAGCGCTTCCGCTCCCTGAAGGCTAACACAGAGAGACTGAGGAGGAGCTTCTACCCGCAGGCGATAAGGTCTCTCAACAACACACAAACACAGAACTAATACAACCTGCTAACGCCAATGGACACTATGGACACTCTCATGCACATCTACACTCACATCTGAACTCACATGGTCATGTTTACATCTGGACCCTTGCACAAAGTCACTTTAATAAGGCATCTTAAGGCACTTTTTTCATGCATACTTGCACACCATACTTCCTCCACCTAATTTCAATGTGAAAGAATTTCTATTGTACAGCATATTTCTATTTTTATTTCTATTATGTACAGTACACTTCTATTTCTACTTCTATTTTATGTAAAGAATTCTCTTTTAGGTCACTGGCGGTCGTGTAAGCTTCATTTCACTTCATATCGTACTGTGTACGACTGTGTATGTGACAAATAAAATTTGAATTTGATATAAATTTGAATTTGAGGCACACATTGGCCAAGGCCTCAAAGGGGGTTCGTGACCCCACACACAGACACACTTAAACACACACAGATTAACAAGGGAGGCCAGCACTCCAACTTTTATTGCTCAAAGTTTTAACGACCTACAGACAGCAGAGTGGACCTCAAGGACAGGGGTCCCTCGACTTGGCACACAACCCCCTCCCCAGACATCCTGCCTTACATACCACTCGCCCAACACCCTAGAGAAAGTTTCTTTTAAATTTGGCTGTTGTATATCTGTATATTTATTTACTCATGACTACTAGTCTCAATATACAGATAGGTTATGTTTGTAATGTGTCCTAACTTTCACAGATTCTTTTTCCTTGACTGACAAATCTTCGTCCCCCTTTTCTTTTCCACATTCCTCAGCAGGCCTTATCTGATCTTTGTATTCTACCATGCCTAAAGGTAAGATGTGCTGTTGGAATGTGAATATATCATATAATGTCTGTATAAATGGTAACCTCTGATTGAGGTGCAATCTAGACCACCTGGACCAGGTACTGGTGTGAGTAATATAACATAATGACATAATATAAGTAATCATTAATTAATCATTACAGATGGTATTCGGTGTGAACCACTAGGCTGGTACAGCATGTTTGGTATCAAACCGATGGACAATCACTTCAGTTTACAAATCTGGTCAGTGGTCACCACGAAAGTGAATATATCAAAAGTTACACCAGCCTAATGAAAATCATCAATACAAGGGAAATCAATCTGGTCATAAATCTCAAAAGGACTGATAGAGACCCCCTTCTGAAAGCCCGCCAAATGGATGGTCAGCCATTGGTCCAGGAGTGGAATTCCTGGTCACTCTTATTCACGAACTTAATACTATAAAACCTGTCACCTCTGAACAAAGCCAGGAGAGGAGAAACAGAAGGGAGGAGAAAACAAAAGACCATCAGCCCAAAGAGAGGCAGAGAACATCAGCCCAAGAGAAGAGAAGCCAACAAGAAGCCCTCCTTGAAGCCTGCCAGTGAAGGCCCAGCTGGACAGAGAACTGCAACCAAGCCCAAGATTCACCAGGAGAGAGAATCAGAGGGGCTCCACTCCAACAACCGCTGCAAACACCGAGCCTCCCTGAGTGCCAACACCCATCAGCTCATCAGCCACTGCAAGCAACTACCAAGACCCCCCCCCCCCTTTCCTGCAGCCAAATAAACCAACTTCCTTTCATTTCTAACAAGCTAAACTGTCCTATTCACCTGCTATATTACTTTAGGGTTGTGTTTCCACAAACTGCTTGCTTTGCAGAACAGTTTTTCCCTTTTTAGGTTACTCGTTTTAAATCTGGGCATTGCATTTTCATGATTACATTGTGTCTATTCCGTAATTTCATGTTTATTGTTTGTTAGGTGTAATGTCTGTCTTATGTTAGTTGTAGGAATAAATGCATGTCTTTTACACAACTTCAGCCTCCGTCATTGAGTGCTCAACAATAGTACCTGCCTCTGTGAGATCTGGCTACTACGCTCTGAAACCTCAAACTCGCCTGAAATATCGCGAGACTCTCTCTCATCGGCCGTGAGGGGAGCATCGCTATCGAGAATTTACATTACCTGCTGACGCAGCTCGCTGGACCAGCCTTCTAACCCAGGTTATTGAGCGATACTGGTTATTAATGAATCCCATTTAAGTCTCACATTAACAGACTCACGGCGATTCACAATTGAGTTTGGAGGAGCCGATCATTCGTTAACAATTGGTTAATAATCAGCATTAAATAATAAGTTAATTAATTTCAAAACATATTGGTGGAGATATTAAAATTTACCTGAACTAATAATTCCTACATTTATTGAAGAATGCGGGCACAAGCTTTAAACTTATTGTGAGCACACAATTTTAACTTTTTATGACCTAACGTACAGTTGAATAAGCGCTGTGAACTGGTTGCAAAAGTTGAGGATCAATCGCACTCTGCAATCTGAAGGCATTTAAGCGGGATCATACGGGCTTATTATAGTTATTTTATTTCTGTTATTAGTAGTTATATTATTTTGTTTTATTTTTGGTTATTTTATTTTAGTTTATTTCGTTTTAAACTGCAGTAAACCTTAAACCTATATCTGACGAGATTCTCAGATATAGCGCGTTGTTTCTAGGATCGACTCGGACGAGTTTCTCCGTTTCTATATATCCTGGCAGAGATCTCTCTATTAGCGAACAGGAATTCTTGTTACGAGGTTCTAACCTGAATTTGTTGCGCTTGGACTCCCTGAGATAAGACCGATAGCTCAGCTACCTTTCAGGATCTTACTCATATGTGTGTGCCTGCTTTAGACAAAGTAAGTTTAACCCCACTTTGCGCTGTGAGCCAAGTGTGTGTGTCATTTAGAAATTGGGAGTCTCCTGTGCTTGCGACCCGCCGTGGTTTAAGCACCATTTGCGACGAGATACAGTGCACTTACCATTTAGATCCGTCGCAGTAACGCGAGCGCTGTCTCGCTTCAGTAATTGTTTTAATGGGTTAAATTGCACAAGGCGCAGAAGAAGGCCGCAAGCGGCATGCGCATGCAGTGAAAATCACTCATCTAGCGTCGGCAACCGCCTAGCTATATCTTTGGTTACGCGTGCAGTCAGCGAACGCCACTCTAACCACTTAGAGGTCAGAGCCCTGAAGGCCTGCCTGACGCCATTTGTTTTGTTACCCCTTAGGCTCACTTGCCTGGGACCCCCCCCCCCCCCACAGAAGGAGCAACGCCCCATTGAGCCTCTAGTGGTCAGGCGTAGAACTACCACTCCATTTCGAAATCGCGCCTCTAGTGGTCAGCTGTAGAACTACCACTCTTTCGAAATCGCGCCTCTAGTGGTCAGGCATAGAACTACCACTCCATTACGAAATCGCGCCTCTAGTGGTCAGGCATAGAACTACCACTCCTTTACGAAATCGCGCCTCTAGTGGTCAGGCATAGAACTACCACTCCATTACGAAATCGCGCTTCTAGTGGTCAGGCATAGAACTACCACTCCATTACGAAATCGCGCTTCTAGTGGTCAGGCATAGAACTACCACTCCATTTTGAAATTGCACTTTTAGTGGCAAGCCAGAGCAGCGCCACTCCATTGAAATTGCACCTCTAGTGGTCAGCCATAGTAGGTTAATAACATCTGAGTTGGGTCTCTGGTGGTCAACTGCGGTAATACCAACACGCATAATTGGACACACAGGTTCTTGCCTGAAAGCATTAATCAACTTCACGAACTAAATCAATTTGATTACAACACATTAACATCTAATTAGCTTATTGCTGCATAACTAATTGATGTTTACAATTGAATAAGAAACACAATTCATTTGGTTTGATTTATGTTTTACCTTTTTGATTTAATTTAGGTTTTATTTCATTTCATGCTTTCATTCATTCCCTCTCCCCCAACAAGGTGACTTGCATAGAAGTTCAACCACTATTAACAACAATCAACCAGTTACATACACAATCACATCAGGGAGTCGTTCTGGACCTAATCGGTTAAGCTCTTCCTGTGCTAGGTGCTTACCATTCGCTCTCTGTTGGTTGAGCTTGTCTGTGGCTCTGCTGTCACTGCTTGCGATCGTACAGTTTGTCAGAACCGAAGGGGAGTTCTCAGCAATTGGATGCCCAAAAGCGTGCCAGCCCGGCTGCACCCACTGACTCATTAAGGGCAAGGCTGACAGGTACCTCAGGCGGTCATTACAACTTTTGAGCAGGACCTCGTCTAGGGTGAGTTCTGAGAACGGCCCTAGCTTGGACACTCACTAGGGTGGGTGATACCTGAAGGCGATTTTGCCAACCTTGGTCGAGTCAGGCCTCAGGTAGTGCAGCCGATAAGCTGAGCCCCACCTGGGTTGTCTCAGTTATGCGTACAGAACACCCCCTTCCAAGTTGACATTGCTGGGGATCGGGGGAGTGAGAGCTGGACTCAGGCCTGCTTGGCTGGGATTGAGCTTGTGGGACGTGCCCTGTTCAGGAGGGACACCTGACAGTGTTCAAACCTCTCCACCTGCATCACCAGCTTAACACCGCAACACCTCATATAGGGACAAGTAAAGCAGAACCTGCTAGTGGTCTCCCTTCTGGTCAAAGCGGAGTTGTTCAACAGAGCCCTCACCAAACATATTTTAATATATATGCAAATTTGACAGATACTAAATAATAAGATAAATTATCCGATAAAATGGGAGCAGAATGGCAACCCACCTCGTCATCTTCGTGCAGAAAACAAGTGAAGCCGCGTCTTTCAAACCGGCAGCGTCCCACGTGCCGAGGAGTCAAATGTAATCAAGCAACACGGCCCACACAATTAAATAATAACATCATAATAATTATATCTCTTGTATAATTATTCTATATATTATTCTATAATTAGAGGAACAAACTTTTATAAATTGACTTGTAGACCGAGAATAGTATACAACACCGTAAGCATATAACCCTTAAAGGTTGATTAATTAAAAATCGCACATTCATCCTGCATAACATAAAACAATGACTTAAAGAGACTTAATTGTGAAATGAACGCTACTGTCCGAGGGCATTTATCTCCACAAATCGCTATGGAACATAATGTTAAATACTCAGATTTTAAGAATGACAGAATCTTAACATTTAATATTTTGTTTTGCGATACCGATACGTAGTGATATTGGTATGTGGAACAACGTTATGTTACACACGCCTCCCACAATACAAGAAGCTGTAGTTAGATTATGAGCTTATTCACAAATTACCCGTTTGCCTTTTACCGTGACTGAGCACGATCCCCCACCCCAGCTGGTCTGCACTCCCCACATTGCAATTAACGATCCTGGCCTCAGCGCTTTTGTTACCGTGGGACTTTGTTGTGTTGAAGAAAACATTAAAATGAAGTCTGAGGAATGTTACATAACAGATAAAATGCAAAAACTCTCTCTGGTGTAATTCACTGCATAAAACCAATGGTCTTAAGTGTGGTGTCTTCTTCATAACACTCCCTGACTTTTGTATTCGTGACCATGAGATAGGGTGGGCTGCTTTTCTTCCTTCATTTGACTAGTGTTCCTCCCTTTCCTCCCAGCCTTGGTTGGTGGTTCAGGCAGCATCACCTTCTTTTAATAGACCCAGGTTTATCCATCCATCCATTTTCCAAACCGCTTATCATACTGGGTCGCAGGGAGTCCGGAGCCTATCCCAGAAGCAATGGGCAGGGAACAACCCAGGATGGGGGGCCAGCCCATCGCAGGGCACACTCACACACCATTCACTCACACATATGGGAAATTTCGTAACTCCAATTAGCCTCCGTATGTTTTTGGACTGTGGGGGGAAACCGGAGTACCACGACGACATGCGGAGAACATGCCGCACAGTGTTCAAGAGTACAGTTCTTGTAAGGAACCTGCTCCCTATGAACCAGTCGTTTGTGAATGTCACACAGCTACTCTAACTGGCAGGACCAGGACTTCTCCATGTTCTATGCAGCCATTTTGTACCTTTGCATAAGCCGTTTGTTGGTGCCCTATAGGAAGTGATTAATATATAAACTCTGAAGTGTGGGAGCTCATAAAGACCATGATGGCGTCATTCACATAACGATAAGGTGCTATTAGTTAAACATGCAGCAATGTGATATACACTATCGCCACCTGCAGGCTACATCAAACTTTTCACCTCCGTTGCACTTTTCTTACTCCTTCCTGAGATCTGTCTCATTAGCATTAGCCTCCACTAAATGCTGCTCCTTTATGTTTCTGCTTCTTCTCCTGACAGATTTTATTGTTCAGTTCTGCTCAGGGGGCGACATGGTGGTGCAGTGGTTAGCACTGTTGCCTCACACCTCTGGGAGCCGGGTTCGAGTCTCCGCCTGGGTCACATGTGTGTGGAGTTTGCATGTTCTCCCCATGTCGTCGTGGGGTTTCCTCCGGGTACTCCGGTTTCTCACAGTCCAAGGACCTGCTGAGGCTAATTGGAGTTACTAAATTGCCTGTAGGAGTGAATGGTGTGAGTGAATGGTGTGAGTGAATGGTGTGAGTGTGCCCTGCAATGGGCTGGCCCCCCATCCTGGGTTGTTCCCTGCCTCATGCCCATTGCTTCCGGGATAGGCTCTGGACCCCCCGTGACCCAGTAGGATAAGCGGTTAAGAAAATGGATGGATGGATGGAGTGCATGGTGTGAGTGAATGGTGTGAGTGCATGGTGTGAGTGAATGGTGTGAGTGCATGTGTGAGTGAATGGTGTGTGAGTGTGCCCTGCGATGGGCTGGCCCCCCATCCTGGGTTGTTCCCTGCCTTGTGCCCATTGCTTCCGGGATAGGCTCCGGACCCCCCGTGACCCAGTAGGATAAGCGGTTAAGAAAATGGATGGATGGATGGATGGAATTTCTGCTCAGCTTGGGTTCTGTCATTTGCCAAAAAAATGGAAAATATTGTTCTTTCTTTTCCATATTTTCCTTTTGATTATCTTGCGGTAACAAACTGGTGTGTCGCCTCGTCTATTTTAGTGGCCAAAAAGTGGATTTTTCAGTATGATTTTTCTCTTTCAAATCATTCAAATGCATAACTAATTTAGGCAGATGAATGTAAAAGAAACACAAACAATTTCATAAATATACATTTTTCATTGTTCAGTTTGCATTAATTCCAATTTTCCAAATATATGAAATTTTATTAAGGTAAAACATGACAAAATAAATAATTACGACATCCTTATTCTCTATGAGGAAGTAGTATTTGTACGGCTTCTCCACAGCCCCCATCACTGTGAGTCTCTGGCACAGTAGTACACAGCCGTGTCTTCAGTTTTCAGGCTGTTCATCTGTAAATACAGCTGGTTCTTGCCGTCGTCTCTGGAGATGGTGAATCTGCCCTGAACAGACTGGGAGTAGTAAGTGCTACTGCTATATGCATAAGCGACCCACTCCAGTCCCTTCCCAGGAGCCTGTCTGACCCAGTTCATTTCATAGCTACTTAATGTGAACCCAGAGGCTGTACATGTCAGTCTGTGTGATTCTCCTGGTCTCTTCACCACTGGTTCAGACTCAGTCAGTACAACCTGAGCCTTCACACCTGTAAATAAAGAGGTAGAGCAGACTTTTAGATGAGCACAAAGAAAGATGCAGAGAGAAAGAGAGACAGAGAGGAGAGAGACAGGGACCTGAGAGAGCCAGTGCTGTGAGGGTGAGCAGGGCTGGTAGGAGCTTCATGGCTGCAGGACAGAGGGAGGAGCACTGAGGTAAAGTACACACTGAGTCCCAGTGACTGCTGCTCTCTGTCACACACTGACACTGGCTCCTTTAAAAGCTGTGGCAGGTTTGTACAGGATCCTCCTTTGTCAGTCCTGCAGTGGGAGTGGTCACATAATAATCAGCTTAATTTGATATGTAAAACCTAAATATACAAATAGTTCATGTCCCATGGAGTCTAGAAATAATAACACTTTTTGTAAAATCAAAATTCTACAGAGAAAAAATTTTTAATAAAATTCATTAATAGGGAGTAGATTTTATTTAATTAATTTATGTTATTGTTTGTTGTGCAAAGTTATTTTCTTATATTCTTTTACTAAGTCAGTTACTCAGTTTTCAACAAATAGAATGAAATATAAGTTTGAAACTGGTCATATTTAAAACTTTAACAGTCATATTACATAAGTCAGGCAATGATTCACAAGACAAATGTAACATAGTTGCTACAGTCTGTTGAAAATGGGCATCACTGTGATGTTTGTGTCCCTCTGATGCCTGCATTTACTGTCACTCTGAGGACATCTTGTGGTTCTGGCTGGAATTGCATTGATTGCATTTTATTTTAATAACTTTTTGACAGTATTCAGCTTGGCAATTCATCTTTTTTAGTTGCTTTACTTAAAAATGTCAATATACTGCATTCTTCAAAAAATACCCTCAATGGAATGTATTTTAATAAAGTTTTGACACAGATGTACTTATACTTGGTTTATTTAGCAACTGCTTCTATCCAAAGTAAAAGACGTTTTTCATAAAGCAGGATCAGACAATTGCTGGACACTGGAGGGTTAAGGGTCTTGCTCAGGGGCCCTCAGTGACATCAGTCTGCTGATCACATGATTAAACCAGTGACCATCTGATCATGAGTACAATCATAACCCACTGAGCCACACACTGCCTCTGACATCCTGAGGGACCCTCAGAGCTGAAGGTTCTGTAAAGCCCTACAGTCTCTCCTGTCACTGTCACTGTCGAGCACAGTAATGACAGTCCCTTAGTCCTTTGGCAAAAGCCACACTCTGGGAAACAGGCAGCCAACCAGGCTTTGGGCTTCTGAGGGGTCAAACGGCTGGGGAACAAGTTCTGTGAGGCAGGACTCAAGTGAGGAGGGCTGATGGTCACAGGATACAAGGAAAAGTGTGGAACCAGACCAGGAAAGGGGTCTCCAGTGGACTAGGGGCTATGAGACACAGCTCAGAATTACAACAGGAACTGAAAATCTAGCTGACAGTTTACAAGGAGGTTCACAGCGGCTGTACATCCTGTCCAGAACAACAGCAAACATGGCTGAGCCTGGAGCAAAACTCAGACAGTCATTATACAGACCCTGAAATTAGAAGTGATGGTTTGGGACAGAGTCACAGCGCCCATCCTCATCACCCTACAGCGGGTAAAGTATGACCATCTCTGGTCACTAGGCTGCAGAGGTTACAATTTTTAAGTATTGCTGCTCGTAAATGTGGCGATAGGAGAAAGTCACTGTTTTAAGAATTTTAAATATTGTAATTTTTGAATTTATAAATGTCTAATAAGTTGGTTTTTTACAACTTCAACTGAATGTCAAAAAATGAACAGATACACTCAACTCCAGGATAAATAATAATGTAACATCCTTACTCTCTGTGAGGAAGTAGTATTTGTACAGCTTCCCCACAGCCCCCATCACTGTGAGTGTCTGGCACAGTAGTACACAGCCGTGTCTTCAGCTTTCAGGCTGTTCATCTGTAAATACAGCTGGTTCTTGCCGTCGAATCTGGAGATTGTGAACCTGCCTTGAACAGACTGCGAGTACCAGGTGCTACCACCGCCAGTGCTGATCCCAGCAACCCACTCCAGTCCCTTCCCAGGAGCTTGTCTGATCCAGCTCATCCACCAGTCACTGAATGTGAATCCAGAGACTGTACATGTCAGTCTGTGTGATTCTCCTGGTCTCTTCACCACTGGTTCAAACTCAGTCAGTACAACCTGAGCCTTCACACCTGTAAATAAAGAGGTAGAGCAGACTTTTAGATGAGCACAAAGAAAGATGCAGAGAGAAAGAGAGACAGAGAGGAGAGAGACAGGGACCTGAGAGAGCCAGTGCTGTGAGGGTGAGCAGGGCTGGTAGGAGCTTCATGGCTGCAGGACAGAGGGAGGAGCACTGAGGTAAAGTACACACTGAGTCCCAGTGACTGCTGCTCTCTGTCACACACTGACACTGGCTCCTTTAAAAGCTGTGGCAGGTTTGTACAGGATCCTCCTCTGATGGGCGTGGGGTGGTTTGGGGGGGAAATCATCACATGATTAATTTGCCCTGCAGAGACTTACTATACAAACATTATCTTTGGACAATGCACTCCAAAAGTGATAATCGCACAATTTTTGTAGTAAAACCAATTTCACTATGACCTCATCCTAAATTTCTAAATGTCATGAAATGCATTAATAAGTAATAACATGTATTTAATTACTTTTTTTATTATGTGTTGTGCAAAGTAAAAATATTATTTTCTCACATTTTTACCAAGTCGTTTACTAAGTTTTTAATAGAATAAAATATACTGTAAGAGTTAAACTATTTACATTCATACCTCTATGTTCATGTTAACACGTTGTAGTGCTGGATTTCATAGTCAATGATTCAATATTATATGCTTTTAGAATTTTAATGAAGAATTTATTTGTTTGATTGAAGGTTTGTTGTTTGAAGGGGTTTTGTAGGGAATTCATGATAACTATAAGAACCATATTACAGCATTTTGGCATGATTCACAACAGCAGTTTATAAAGCAGTACAGCTGCTACAGCAAAAGGGAAGAGATTTTATTAAATTAATTTATGTTATTGTGTGCTGTGTATAGTATAGTATTTTAGCAAATTAGTTACTCCGTTTTTAACAGAATAAAATGGAATATAAGTATGAAGCAATTCATATTTAAAATTATAACATCTATATTACACAATTTACACATTTTAAACACAATTTAGGCAATTATTCACAAGAACAATTTAACACAGTTGCTACAGTCTATCTAAAATGGGTCTCAGTCTGATATTTGTGTCCCTCTGCTGCCTGCATTTACTGTCACACTGAGGACACCTTGTGCTTCCTGTTGGAACTGCAGTGATTGTTTGTAGTTTGATGATTATAATCGTTCTGTTTCCACAGACCACAGGCGATTCTACACCCTTCATCTTATTTTTTTTCTCAGCCCATCTGAATTTTTCGTTACAGAAAAGTATCAACCCAAATCCTAGGATAACCCGTTCTATAGACCACAGGAATTATATTAAACACTTTTCAAAATTAATTTCTTTTTCTCATCATCTTAAGGCTTTTTATCCTGGCATTTACAGTAAGCTGAGTGGCTCTATACACATTAAGTCTAGGTTTTAAAAAAGTCATGATTTTATCAAAGATTTTGTAAAAGTATAAATGACACGCCCACGCAGGCGAGACCTACCGGGTGTTGCTGTGTTACAGCTGATTAACAAAAGAAACCAACTTACCCCAGCACACGCGAAATACTGAGGCGAATGTCTTTGTGCCACACTGAGCGATTCTTTGTCTATTGTCTTCCCCGTTTCCCGCGCCTGTTCTGTCTGCCTGGTGTGTTCTCCTTACCTGCTCCCCTATCCTTCCCCAGAACCGCTCCTGACCTGACTCCCCTGCCAAGACCGGCACGTCCCGTTCCCGCTCCCCTGTGTGGTCCTGTCCCGTGCCTTCTCGTAGGACAGATTTCCTGGCTTTCGACCCCCGCTCTCCATTACCGACCACGATCTTTGCTTGTCCCTACCTGTACCACCGATCTGATCTCGCCAATAAAACATGCGATCGCTTGCATTGCTGGATCCGTGTCTTCCTGTCCGAGTATCCCTCACAATAAACATAGTTATTAAGTTGTCCTGTCCTGGCCGCTTGGGTGTAGCTTCATCAGAAGTGTTCAGACTCACACACCCTGTAAACTCATTACTTTAAAAAGAAATGAATAGATCAATGTCAGGGAGCCTCAAAACTTTTGAATCCTCAGTCATTAAAAATCATTGTTAAATGTAAGTCTTTTTATAGATAAATTACATTATACATCAACATAAATCCATCCATCCACCCATCCACTTTCTGTAGCCTCTTGTCCAATTCAGGGTAGCGGGGGGACCAGAGCCTTACATCAGCATCATTTTTATTATTATCGGACAGATTAGTGATTAATAGTATCTGCCGCTATGGAGGATTTGACACACACTATATGGACGTATTGAGTCAGACGTCTTAATCACTGAATTCAGGTCTTTTCTTCAGGCTCATTGCCACAGCTGTATAACATCAAGCACCTAGTCATACAGTCAGGTTTACAAACTTCTGGGAAGGAATGGGATGTTCTGAAGAGCTCAGTGAATTCAAGTGTGATACTGTCACAGGATGCCACCTTTGTAATAAGTCAGGCTGTGAATTTCTTCTCTGCTAGATATTCCACAGTCAGCTGTATGTGGTATTATTGCAAAGTGGAAGTGTTTAGGAAGAAGAGAAATTCAACCACAAAGTGGCAGATGACATAAAGTAATACATTATAAACATGTAAAATAATAGATCTGTGGGTAAAATGATGGAAATTCAATTACTAGTATTATTGTGTCTCATCTCTTATAAATCAGTTTTTGTATCACTCTCCCATTACATTCTCTTGCTGTGATTGTCGTGCACAGTAGTACACAGCTGTGTCTTCAGTCTGCAGGCTCTTCCCTTGTAAGGACACTGTGCTGCTGGAGGTGTCTCTGGAGATGGTGAATTTATTCTTAAGTGAATCCTTGAAATAAGTGCTTCCACCAGACCATATCCAACCAACCCACTCCAGCTCTTTCCCTGCAGGCTGCCGGATCCAGTGTGTAACATAGCTGCTGTCAGTCAGTGAATAACCAGAGACTTTACAGGAGATGGTCAGAGACTCTCCTGGTCTCACTGTCATAGATCCTGGCTGTGTGAGTTGAATATTACAGTGATTTGATTTGATTTGATTTGATTCAAACCCTTTATTGCTGTTGCAATATACCATGTCACTAGTCACAAGTACCAGCGAAAAGCAGGCCATCGCCCGACCTTACATATACAACATCACAGTAGGGGGTAGACCGGCCGGGAGACAGGGGAGGAGAGAAGAAGAGAAACAGGATGACATGAGGAGAGAGGAGGAGAAAACACCTCAGCAACATAAGCACATGATCACTACACTGTACAACATGAAAAGACACGACTCGCAACAGGTGAGGGAATGGGGAGGTGGAGGTAGTCCAGCATAGACAAACAGCCATCCGGTCCTGCAGCCATGGAGGCGCTGGTCACAGACCCGCCTGTTCACGCTGGGGGTAGCGGCGAAGGCGTTGGATGGGGGGAGGGTGCAAGTCCTTGAGATTGGGGGAGAGGAATGCAAGAGAGTCTCACTGCCTGTTCTTCCGGGGGAGCTTTTTGTTCAGCAGCAGCCTTGGCCAAGGCCAGTGCTGATTGAGGGGAGCCAGGAGCTTGATAGAATAAGGTTGTTTGGGTTTCCGTGCGAGAAGCTGTAATTTCCAGCTCCTCTAATGTCCACGCTGGTCTCCGCCATCCAATAAGTTTTGCAAAGCTGTGAGCTTCTCCATGATGTTATCCAGTTTCACAGTCTGAGTGCTAACAGCTCTGCCCACTCCATCCAATGTTTTGCAAAGCTGTGAGCTTCTCCATGATGTTATCCAGTTTCACAGTCTGAGTGCTAACAGCTCTGCCCACTCCATCAATCATTCCGGCCAGCCTAGTGGGGCTTTGAGAGGCTGTCACGGTCTTCTTCAATTTTGATAAACCAGGGCAATGCCTAATCCAATCAGCATAATACCTGTAATCATAGTTCCGAATAGGTAGATGTCTTCAATGTCCTCCACGGAAAGAGCTGCCATGCACACGACCCTCCACCGCTCCCATCCGTCCATCGTGTAGCCAGCCGCGTACGTTCCCGCTGGACAGTTAGGTTCCCCCGAACCCAGGCTTCTCGTTGAGAAGATGGTGTCAATTGCGTTGAGACCAGCTGATCAAATCCATAATTTCTCGTAGTTTGGAGAGCAGAGCAGAGAGAGTCTCTTCAAGTATAAGACAGTAGACTAGACGAGATGAGAGGAGCGAAGCAGGGAAGATAAGGGGAGGGAGAGGGAGAGAAGTGCGACCTCCTCCGCTGAGAGCCAGAGAGAAAAAACACCTGTAATCAAGAAGAAAGCAAAGTACATATGAGTGTGAAACAGACAATATCATTATCATACATCACTGCTGGTTCTTTATTCACTTTTCTGTTTTTCTATTGATCTTTGTTCTTTTTGAAGAAACACAGAGACTCACAGGATGCAGCTGCCAGCAGCAGCAGAGACACAGAGATCATGGTCGGTGCTGAAGATGATCTGCTGTGAGCTGCTCTTCACCGTGTTCCTTAGGAACTACTGAGGGTTTAAAGAGAGTCAACAATGTGCAGTTTAAATGAGGAGGGAGGAAGGAAACAGGGACTCATTTGCACAGGGGTGGAGTATGAAATGCCCTTTGTAGTATTAAAGGACAGGAGGAGTGATACTACAGTGCAGGTGCTGATGTTCCGGAAGATTTACACATTAAACCTGCTACATATAGTAAAAGGAAGTTTTACCATAAGGACACTTCAATATTTTACCCAGTAAAAGAGAAAACACTATATAAAACCATAAGTCTTTGACACATTTAAAACGTTTATGTCAATATGATAAAGCCCACGGAGATGAGATGGAAAAAGCAGATAGAGAAAGTTTATTTACTTATGAACAAACAATTGTGAATATTAAGGATTAAGATGAACAGAGGGTGGGATCTCATCATTACCACTGCAGCTGTGTTACTGTAAGCATTCTGACAGAAGAGAGCCCTCAGTTACTCTGTAGCTGATGACATCACAGTTGCTTTCATACATCCTACTGAAATATTGAATCTCTGGGGAATTTGGTTGTGAGCAAGAAAAGCACAAACACAGCTGGCCAAAGTCAGTGTGGGGCCTCAGATGGAGATCATATGGAGACACGTTCTGATGGACTTCATGGCTGTACAGCTGCTCATATCCACCTACATTCATTGTAATTTTAGTATTTATTTACCTTCTAATCCATCCCATTCATCCATTTTTCAATCTCTTATACTGCAAATTAAACATCGTGGGTGTTTTAAACCACAAACCTTTAAAAGCTGCGGCAACAATGTTACCCACTGACCCACCATGTTGTCCCTTTTTCATATCAGACACAAAATATTAATATTTATTCTATGACACATTTGCTTTTTGACTGACTGCCATCCTGTCCATGGTGTCCCCAGCCTTGTACCCTGAGTGACCTAAGAGTTTATCGACAAGGTGCACAGACAGAGGCAGAAGGTCACAGCCAACCTGCACACACCCACATGGCAGGTCTTCTGCCTGCCAGCCCTTTGCTCATCAGCAGGGGAGCCTCTGAGTGCTCAGTGCTGAGAGGCCTGGAGCCGCCGACTGTGAGGCACCAAGCTGAGGCGGCTAAACGGGACACAGGAGTAGAGCTGCTGTGGGCATCACTAGTGATGTCAGACTGGATATTTACATACTATTTTGATTCTTAGCTTTAACAACATTGTGAAACAATGTACACAAACACACATTCTACCTGCAAAAATAGATTTGTATGTATTTTTAATAGAATGTTTCTCTGGCCAGCAGAGAACCATTTTTTTTACACGTATTTTTACGTGCTGTTTTCAAACGCTAGTTGTTTAATTTGTTCCTGATTTCTCATGATTAATGTTTTTCATGATGTTGGTTCATTATTCAGTATAATTTAGAAACGAAGTTTGATGTTATAAGTGCTATGTTTTTTTTTTATCTATCCATTGGTGTTTAACTGAATAGCTGAAAAGTTTACGCTGAGCCTGAATCCCTGGAAGTAAAAAACAAGCTATAATTTTATTAGACTGATTTTGGGAGATAAACTCTTGTGTAAAGTCTGCAAAACCTAAGGAACACCTTCCTGCTCACTGATGGATGTTTCCTGCGCTGAACAGGGTCATGAGCGACATCTCAGAGGCCAGCTACACACCAGCCACAAATCAAACCCAGCTACATCAAGGAGAACTGCATCTAAGTGAGACCTTGTCTATAGTTCACATAGTGTCTGAAAAACAAAATGGCATGGAACCTCTGTAAGTTAACAGTGAAGGACATTAAAATGCTGTATTCCTCAACCAGCCTGATAAATTTCTGTTCAAAGCACTGACAGCAATGAGTTACACTTCCCGCACTGTGCCTTTGCTAATTCGCACTGATGAGATAGATGCATGACCTTGTACTTTTAAGCCATATAGACAATAGTCCAAAGTAAGTTTCTCAGAAGACTTTCTCAGTAGTTCTTGATTGCACAGGTAAAATTGTCAAACACTGACATTTATTTACAAAACTGCAGATGCACAATGAAGAATTAACAACTGGGTACAAAAGAAATGCTTTAACTGTCCTGTAAAATACAACTCAACAGCATGCACACTTATGTGCCAACAGGCCAATCAAACCAATATTTGCACAGCTGTGAAAATGCACAAAGTGCAATTAGCAGAAGTCCTGTACAATATTTTCATACATGGAAGATGTTGGCACAGTCTAGACACACAAATCATATAAAATAAAAACAAACTAAACACAACAAATAAGGAATAAAAAAGCAAAGTATACTCATGGTATGCTTATATTTTACACAAAATTGCTCTGAGGGCAGAACAAAACGCGATTGGCTCAGAGAGATTACCAATTGTAGAGGGCGTGGGTCCAAGTAACTAGTAGAGGCAGGACCAAGACCTGGTCCTGCCTTGTCTAGTTGCTTGGACGCACCTCCTCCTGCAATCTCCAGTCACCCCAGGAAACTGATCTTACCGACCATGTAATCAGATAGAGGCGGTTGTCTGCCTTTCTTGGGCTGTAGATTGCCTGTATTTCACTCCTTATTCTGGGAATGAACAGAGAAGACGCATATTTCTCCGTCTCTAAGAATAATAATGTCCAGTCACATGCTTTAAGCACAGGTTGTCCAAAGAAATCAAGGCCTGCTCTTCTGAACTTCTGTAGAAATCCAATTGAGAAATTATTTGATGAAGACGAAGGGAAATGTGAAAAGTATATAAGCAGTTCAATGTATCCCTAGAAATGCAGGTATCCCCAGGAGTAAGATATCAAACCAGATATGGACTACATTGGCTGACACGTTCAGTGACACGTCAGCATCATAATGCCTACTGAGGGCAAGAATATAAACGATAGAAATCACTGTTCACCTCACCGTGTTATGCTTTTTTGCTTTGTCTGGTGTACGGTACGGTGAGTGTTGAGTCTAGCAGATATGTACTAGTGGGCAGTCACTGGAACACTCCGTAGCGTCCGTCGAGTCTACATGCCTCCGAGCAGGGTGCTCAGCAGGAGCTCACAGCAGCAGCTTGATTTTGGGTTTCGATCAGACTCCCTGGGTAGAAAATGCTGTTAGCACACTAACAGCACATATAACCAGCGTGCAAAAGCCCTCAGGGTGTGGGATGAAATTATTACTTCGGGGAACAAATTTAATAAGGTCACTTTAAAGATAAAATTACATAACAGAAATATAATTCTGAGGCAAATGTCTATTATATCACCATATGTGTTTGAAATTGTTAGATGCCTTTCAATAAACCATTTCATTAAACAACCTTGTAAATGATTTAAAAGCAGCAGCATCCATCTTCATTATTTCACCAGCATAAACCTACCAATTTTCACCTTTCATGATGCAGTATTTGGGATATGAAGGTTTTGGGGGTGTGAATGTAGCATTCTGAAACAGACTCCATTTGAAAACTGGCCTCAGGCTCAAACATGCAGCCATAACATAAAATAAATACATATAAACAATACACAGCTCTGTAAAAAATTAAGAGACCACTCTATATACTTTTTTAAAATCTACATTGTTAAATTCTGGTTTAATCCTGGTTCTGCTGGCAGAAGGCTACACTGTGAGGTAGGCTGCTTCCATGCTCATGAGTTTCTAAGACCGCAGTACACAAGAACAGGGTGAAGAAGCAGGAGACACTGGGAAAAATCAAAAACCAGCCAGGTAGAGGGCAGAAGCAACCTTCTAATGCCAGAAATGATCATCAACTTATCCGTCAGTGTCTAACAAATCGGAGGATGACCTCAAGTGATCTTCAAAAGGAATAGAAAACATGAAGTGTGAAGTGTACTGGTAGGACAGGCTCCTAGAAGCAGCGGTGAAGACCCATAAAGCAAGGAAGAAGCCCTTCATCAATGAGAAGCAGGGAAGAGCCAGGCTGGAGTTTGCAAAAAAATTTGTATTTTACACAGGCTCATACCCATAACCCATAAACTGAGAAATAAGTGAAACTGAAAAATTTGATGCGGTGTGGGAAAGGGGGGCCACACTCCCCTGGGAAACTGTAAGGGGTTGCTGCAGGAGGGTAGTACTCGCTGTGGGATATCAGTCACGATTCAGGATAGACAAGATTCGGAGGGGTGGGCTGCTGACCGCATTTCACCAGATACACGTTCTCAATCAGGAGGGGGGAGCAATTACTTGTACTCTGGCTTATCTTACTTGAGGTCAGTTGGATGCACACTCAGAGGAAGTGGGTTGGTAAGTAAGTTTGTATTTATGTATGGTTCTATAACAAATAAACAGGAAAAACAAATTACCATAGTGCTTACAATGGTTATTACCATAATAAACTAACATAATGCATAATTGTACCATATCGCCTTAACATTGATAAGTTCGGCTATACCCACAACAATACATTACATTAGCAGCAATTCGTATTAGAGGGAATGATTGGACGGGAAATAAACGCAAATATCTTTCCGAGGTATACAACTGAACACTCGTCAGCGATAATTATAACAGTACACCAGCTAGGTCACGTTAACCTAGCCGCGCAATTAAGTAAACTAAATTAGTACAGCGTCACTTATGACTTGTAATCAATAAACTTAGTACTTACATTCGTCAGTGACGCACACATAAAAACCAAGGACTGTATTTACTGCGAGGAACAACTAAACTAGCTATACATAAACTGCAGCTCGCCGACGTGCTACCTATTCAGCCCTTCAGGCTCTCCCGCGCGCTCTCGTCTCGCATGCACCCACAGTCCTTTGCAAGCATCGGTGTTCCTTAAAGCTACAAGAGCCTTTCTAACATGCGAAGATGGGATTCAGAGGGTGAATGTTTTATCTCACCTCCATTAAACGTACCCAAACACTGATACCCAACCCCATACCCCTCCTTGCTGTGACCCATCACCTGGCGGCTGGTTCTTTGGTTAAAAACTGGCCTCCACTACCATTGCTAATTAGAATCATCTCACTTATATAAAAGTTTTGAAGAGCCAACAGGATTCAAAGCCTCTTACATCTCAGGATGAATCGGAAGTCATCGGTCACGTGATATTGCATAAACTTAGCCCCGATTCCCAGCTTGAAGTCGCTGGGCCACACTTTGAGGATCAGAATCTGGGTATTAACTGTCTCATCACTAAGTTCAGCAGCTTTCACGATACAGCACAGCATGGCCATGGTCAGAAAATGTGAGCCTGTCCTCCTGAGTAAAGTAAAGCTCACTACGCTCTGTGAGCACAGGAACGGCCCGGCAATGTTTGGTAGGTTTCTGCATTGTTTGCAAGTACAGAATATTATCTGCGCGTAAACTAATTAAGGTAAATATGGAAATTCATACAATATATGCTGCAGAATATGAGCTGAATGAAGCATATTAAAAATGCAAAAAATTAAAAAAAATTTGAACCACTGACCAAATATGGCACCTACGGTTGTTTTTCAAATAGAATTCTAGAACAGAATGTTACCGTGACAACTCTGATGTCATCATTCTGAAGGTATAAATTGAGCTGTAGGCACTAATACCACTTCAAAAGAAATCAGACATTGACCGTGCTGCATCTCAAAATGAAGTGGTGTTTTCTCAAATGTATTAGGCCGCCAGTGGTACCAAATGATGCTGGGGATGGTACTGAAACAAAGGAGGAAAGAAAAAGGAAGGCCAAAGGAGGAAAAAAAATAAAATCCTGGCTAAAGAAGATTTTTGCAAATAAAGGAAAAGGAAAAAAGGCAATGGAAGAGGAGAGCCAGGCAGTGGTGGTGGTGGAGGAGGAGAGCCAGTCAGTGGTGGTGGTGGAGGAGGAGAGCCAGGCAGTGGTGGTGGTGGAGGAGGAGAGCCAGGTAGTGGTGGTGGTGGAGGAGGAGAGCCAGGCAGTGGTGGAGGAGGAGGAGGAGAGCCATGCAATGGCGGAGGAGAGCCAGGCAATGGTGGAGGAGGAGAGCAAGGCAATGATGGAGGAGGAGTACAAGGTGATGGAGGAGGAGTTCAAGGCAATGGAGGAGGAGTTCAAGGGATTGGAGGAGGAGTACAGGGCGATGGTGGAGGAGTGCAAGGCAATGGAGGAGGAGGAGAGCAAGGCAATGGAGGAGGAGGAGAGCAAGGCAATGGAGGAGGAGGAGAGCAAGGCAATGGAGGAGGAGGAGAGCAAGGCTTTGACTTTCACAATGGAGGAGGAGGAGAGCAAGGCAATGATGGAGGAGGAGTACAAGGTGATGGAGGAGGGGTTCAAGGCAATGGAGGAGGAATTCAAGGGATTGGAGGAGGAGTACAGGGCAATGGTGGAGGAGAGTAAGACAATGGAGGAGGAGGAGAGCAAGGCAATGGCGGAGGAGTGCAAGGCAATGGCAGAGGAATGCAAAGCAATGGCGGAGAAGTGCAATGCAAAGGTGGTGGAGGAGAGCCAGGCAATGGTGGTGGTGGAGGAGGAGAGCCAGGCAGTGGCGGTGGAGGAGAGCAAGGCAAGGGAGGAGATGCGACTGAACATAGAACTCTGACTATCAGTACTACTGAAATATGTAAATACTTGTAAATAAATCATTAAAAATGAAGACACAGGTGTTTTCAATTGAATGTGAGTAGATGTTAAATGTCAGGAATATTCCAAATGTCTATTACACGTGTTGCCTATAGGGGGTCATATGGTTTGGGTGGTAAGGGTTGCCTTTAAACTTTAACAGAATGAAAATTCATTACATGTATTTATGTTGCATTTTTAATTACGTTTTTAAGGAATAAAACATAACGGGATGAATGTAAGATACGTCCAGCGGGGACCCGTCCGGCCGCAGCCATGTATTGTTAGGAGTAGGCACAAGCGCCAAGGCGTATTTTAAAATAAAGCACCAAAATGTTTTAAAGAAGAACTCTAGCGTTATAAGAAAAGCAGGCGGAATTTAAACAAGTACAAACATGCCTGAAAGAAGCAGAAGAGCAAATGCTGAGTTTAAACAAGCACAAGCGAAACCAACATACAGCACGTCGTTTTAAAAGAAGCACTTAAACTCATTACATGTAATCAACATGCTTAAAGAATTAGAAGAAAAACTTTAGCGGTATTTACCAGCGTTAGGTTGAAGAAAGCATTTAAACAGCAAACTTTTAGAAGAAATAGGCCAAAAGGCGAAATGAGCGAAGTGGCCAGCCCGTTTCAAAATGGCGACACCAGCGGAGCGCCTGTTATTTCAAATAAAAACGTTATGGTTATAGGGGTTAACCCCTCGACCAATCAGAATAAGGGATACACTCCCCCTCCCGCTTATGACGTCATAATTCATAATAACAATGACATCCAAATTTAAGCTCCGCCCAATGTACCACAGACTATTTTCTTAAGTACAAATTATTTAAAAATACGATTATAATAATTTAAAAATACATTATAACATGTCATAATTACAAACTATTATTAAACTGTAATAAACCAAATCGTGCTAAATCCATCCATCCATCCATCCATTATCCTCCGCATATCCGGGGTCGGGTCGCGGGGACAGCAGTCTCAGCAGGGAAGCCCAGACTTCCCTCTCCCCGGCCACTTCTTCTAGCTCCTCTGGGGGGACCCCGAGGCGTTCCCAGGCTAGCCGGGAGACATAGTCTCTCCAGCGTGTCCTGGGTCTTCCCAGGGGCCTTCTCCCAGTGGGACATGCCCGGAACACCTCCCCAGGGAGGCATCCCGGAGGCATCCGGATCAGATGCCCAAGCCACCTCATCTGGCTCCTCCTGATGCGGAGGATCGTGCTAAACACTATTTTTAAATAAAATAATCTTTGTAATTTAAAAACACATATCCATCCATCCATTTTCCAAACCCAACAGGAATGGAATATGACACTCTTGTAAGGTTATGGCCACCTCCCCAAAGACAGTCAGCCCACTTTACTTGGGGGCCACAAATTACTTAGAAGTCAGTCAGTTACTACTGAAGTACAAATCATGGACAAATATAGTCACTACTTGAGATAAATGATGCATCGTGATTTTTTATGATGAACAGATGAGCATATATTGTGCATTTGACTTTCAGTAATTCCTTCAGTAGCTCACAAAGGGTTACAGAACAAACACAGTAACAAATATAGTAACAGCTTGAGATGCCTTACGATATATTAATGATGCAAACATCAGATCAGTATTTCACTCGTCTTATTCATTAATGATGAACAAACACGAGATCCTTGTGTAACTGTGATGTATATTGTGGTTAATTAATACATGAGTAATAGCATAATACTATGTTATTTGTGCCCCCTCAAATAAAGTGTTACCAAAAACTATAATTAGTTAGAACTGCTACTGTGTATTTTGAAAATGTCAAGTTTTCTGAATAATATCAAACCCAATCCCAGGTGTTTTCTTCCAGAATTTTTTATTCATCTCACCAATTTGCGTGTTTCACCATTAGGTGTTGTGGCAACATTCTCTAAAATGAAGATGGAACAGGAGAGAGTCGAAGAGATGACTCACATGTTTTATTCAACAAAGTGCAGGCCTGCAGTTTTAAGCATGGTGAGAGCCACGTTTGCACGCCAAGGTCATCTGCGATTCTTAGTGATGTCAGACTTCTTTGCAGAAGTGGTGGGATATAAAAAGGAAATTTGGCAGGCATAGGGCCCACTGTCACTCCAACTCTGGCTCGCCATGCCAAGATCACATCCGCCACCAGCTTCACCAGGGGATTAAAGCCCAGCTTGTGAGCCCTTCCTGATCCACTGGAGCTCAGTCAGCCATCCCTGCAGGAACTTTCCTTGAGAAAGTTTGCCCCCATCCTGGCTATTTCAGCTCAGAAAGTGACCCAGCAGTCCACATCATCATAGCACATTCATTGTAAGCTGATGGCTGTTTCCAAGGGGAACTTAAAAGCACAGGTCTAACAGGAATAGCAGTCTATCACTGCAGGAAATTACAGCACAGAAAAAGTTTGCAGGGGACACAGTAATGAAGGCAAACCATGACTGGGTGACACACACACAAGCGAACATCATTCCTGCTACCACGAATCAGTAACAAAAATGATAAACATGGCCGTCTGACTCGGAAGGCAGGACACTGGGGCTGAATGGCTGTTTGCTGCCAGTACTGGCGCTGAATGTCATCCTCTGGGTATTTTTGTAAAATGCTGGAAAGTTTGATTGCAAATCCCTAAATATGCCCTGTAAAATCCTGATGTTTGTATCTTTTCATTGTTATATTCCTATCTCACCTCCATTAAATGTACCCAAACACTGACACCCAACCCCATAACCCTCCTTGCTGTGACCCATCACCTGGCGGCTGGTTCTTTGGTTAAACTGGCCTTCCTACATTACAGAAACCTACAGCAGCAAAATTCTAGGTGCAATATGATAGCAAACAAAAGAAAACCTGGCAATTTTCCCCTTTTATCCAGTATGTAACAGTCACTGGGCTGCATAGAAGGATTCAGTGACCCATGTTCGCTGCCTTTTCAACTGAATATCAGAACATCTTCCAGCAATTCGTCAGCTTCTCGACTTCATAGTCTTTCGAAATTGTCGTATAATTCCAAGAAATGTGTAAAGCTTCTGAAAAACCCTATTACCTACCTGAGTGTGTAATGACCCTCTGTCCCCTTTCCTTGATGGAATGGTAAGTCAGTAGGAGCTGTCTAAAGCCAGCATTGCTCAAGGCCACATCATTTGCTCCAAAACCGAATAACCTAAGGAGCTAATCCTGCCTGCAGAAAGATGTGATCTTAGCCACAGCTCATTAGACGAGGAGAACCCCATTAAGATTCGGTGCCCTGTCCCAATGCGTGCTGTAAAGACCTTAGTCTGAAAGTCATATCACCGTGGATAGGTAACTATAGAAATGCACTTTCCTTATGCTACCAGTAGCCTAGAAGTAAGAAGATCTGTCAGAATTTGATGAACTTGTCTTCAAAGTTGAGTCATCAGTCCTAACTATGTTTGTTAACACATCAATGATGTGTTAATGATGTGGTCTGAAATTGACTCGACCGCATGGCCTCCACAGTCACGTAAATAAGCAGAAAATCAGCCACCACTATTCCAGCACCCTCAAAATATTCCCACTTTGGTTAACAAAACATCGAAATGCCCTGAGAGAAATGCTGGTGTCAGAGGTTAGGTAGGGATGGAGACAGAGCGTGGAGTCGGTGTACAGCAGAGATAAAATGCGGGTTAAATGTTCTTTCCACACGGCTTCGAAAAGCTAAAAATCTATCACCTGCCATTTTTACATTGCCTTTGTTTCCAGCTTCGGTTGACTCATTTACCATAATACCACCAGTTTGTCTACTTTCAGCTTTACTAAGAGTTATTTTAATGATGTTTTTCCGAACCTTGGTAATAAGCCAAACATTTGCCGGGGAGCACAATAGAAGCAGCTTATTACATTTTAGGACATGGTGTCCTGAACAATTCTGTTAACCGAATAGAGTGAGTTACAGGACAGCCTTTAAACAGCCACCGTTATTCACGCTCAGCAGCCGTCCTGCTGGGAAGCCGAGCAGCTTCCTGTCTTCTGGCCCCAGTATGCTAATGAAAGATGCTCTTTTTCTATTTGAAAAAGCGCATAATCACACCTTTAAGAGCACTAATAATAAAAATATCCATCTGTCTGCCCGTCCGTATTCACCAGTCTCTACCCACTACAGTTACAGGGAAACGGCTCCTTTGGCTGTGGGCCAGTAACTTGCAGAAGAGCTCGCAGTCCATTTATGGATTCCCGGCACCATCCATACAAGCACAGCTGTGCTGTCACTGCCTGCCAGTGACGACTCAGAACAAGCCCCAGGGACCTCCGCCGCTATCTGTCAATCAGCTGTCAGCTCCAGCGAGAATGTCCACACCTTGTGCTTCCTTTGAAAGGCAAACTGAGCCAGGTTTTCTGACCAATCAGGGTCTCCCTGGGGCACCCACCACCAGCAGGTATGCAGGCTGTCAGTGTTGTTTTCCCAATGTTCTGTAGTCGGGCTGCACCATCGGATGCAAACGGAGAGCAGCTGAACAAGAGGACGGCTCTACACTCAACACATACTTCCGACTAACAGAGAAACATCCTGTTTCAAAGGTGTCCAGACCTTCGGAGTGCTGAAAATGAATGGAGATTTTGTGATGAATGCTCAGATAATCAGTGATGCGTTGCATCCTGAATAACTTCAGATTTAAATGATGATTTTTGTCTCAAACAATAGCAGATGAAGGGACATGGGGTGTAGCTGAGCCCTAAAACAAGCCCGACAAAAGGATTTTGCGGCGTGATTTAGAGCCAGGCTCCTGTGATTAAATCCGGGAGAAGGACCTGTCACGACCATGAAACAAATGTCACTGTGTTACAGAAACAAATTTGCTGGCTTCTGAAACATGCTGTGCAGCAACAGGAGCAAACATGGTAGCTCAGATCCCTTCAGAGCCGCATCCGAAAGGCTCAAGACCGTTTCATTTACATTTTTATTTAAACCAGATACAGCAAAGCTAGAACGGTACACTGACTGCAGAAATGCGGACACACCACAATTTTTCACAAACAGAGCCGGGGTGCTGTACTGTGGTTACTTTGGTTACTTTGAAAGAGGTGTTGTACAGGGATTTGGCCAGTTTGAATGAGGAGCTACACTGGGGTTTGACCAGTTTGAAGGGGGAGCTACACTGGGGTTTGACCAGTTTGAAGGAGGAGCTACACTGGGGATTGGCCAGTTTGAAGGAGGAGCGACACTGGGGTTTGGCCAGTTTGAAGAAGGAGCGACACTGGGGTTTGTCCAGTTTGAAGGAGGAGCGACACTGGGGTTTGTCCAGTTTGAAGGAGGAGCGACACTGGGGCTTGTCCAGTTTGAAGGAGGAGCGACACTGGGGCTTGTCCAGTTTGAAGGAGGAGCAACACTGGGGCTTGTCCAGTTTGAAGGAGGAGCGACGCTGGGGTTTGGCCAGTTTGAAGGAGAAGCTACATTGGGGTTTGACCAGTTTGAAAGAGGAGCTACACTAGGGTTTGGCCACTTTGAAGGAGGAGCTACACTGAGGTTTGGTCAGTTTGAAGGAGGTGTAGGACTAGCATTTGAAGGGTACAGCCTGGAGTTCGTTCTGACTAAAAATCTCATGAAGAAGCTCAGCTAGATTTGTCTTGTGCAGTTGAGGGCTTCTGCAACTTCTTCTCTTTGTCACCTAACCTCCATAAATAAGTAAATTCATGGAGCCCAGGATTGTTGTTGGCTGTGCTTGTGTGCTTTGTAATAGGTAATCTATAGAACTGAATCAATATCCACATGGGTGAACCCTAAAACAGACCAGCAGCCCACCCAGGGAGTCTCTCGGCACTTCCAGAAGTAACTAAGCATATCAGAGAGTGAATCATAAAGAATTTGCATTCTTTACTGATACTATAAAAGACATGGCACATTTGTTTTAGGAATTTTTGCAGCTGCAACAGTTGACAATTGCTTTTAAAATCTGTTTTTAAAATAGGATTCTGTAACACAGTCTTGGATGAAAATAAAAAGTCTGAGCAGATTGCCACATGGATTGTTCAGTGTGCACAGACAGCAGCCAGCTTCCGGAAAAAGCCGTCCCGGTGAGATGCCAATTCTGCTGCCGCTGCTCCTATCCCACCCTCACTTCTGTGCTCCTAAATCTGAGTCTTTAGGTTTTCATCTTTCCTGACTAGTCCAGTGGGAGGGGCTTTATGTTCTGACATCAGCCGAAACCTCATGGCCATGATGTAGCATATTAGCTGCATCATTATTATGAATCATTAACAGTGCAGACACTATGAGTAATTTGTAGACCTCATTTGACCAATCACATGCTTTTGGTGACAAAGGTGCATTACAGAGAGCTAATTCAGCTCAAATTGGGGGTGACAGGAATCCCACTCCACCCATTACTATTATAAGGATTCAACCTTGGTGCGGTATCACGACGTAAACTGCCCAGCATCTTTTCAAGTCAAAATGTGTCAGTACAACATTTTCCATGTGACGCAGAAGTCTACGTGACACAAAGTTTGTGAGGGACCGCAGAGAAATGTCAGCGTGACCTAATCACTCATCGAAACAG
Source organism: Brienomyrus brachyistius (assembly GCF_023856365.1). Lineage (NCBI taxonomy): Eukaryota > Metazoa > Chordata > Actinopteri > Osteoglossiformes > Mormyridae > Brienomyrus > Brienomyrus brachyistius. The sequence goes on from NC_064554.1 coordinate 502,761, forward strand.
TAGCGTTAAAATGCCCATATCAAACGAACTGGGGCGACGCAAAATGAAATATCACTGCAGCTTCGCTTCATTGTTTCACACTGTCCCGTTAGGAGCAGATGTCGTGTGCAGCCTGCAGCTGTACTGTATTCAGTGTGTAGCGTCTTTTCTGGATGTAGCTTAATAACAAGTTTGCTTCTTTTAAAAACGAAAAAGACAGACGCTCTTATCATTCACATGAAAACGAGCAGGCCAGGGAATATAAAATCCCTCCCCCCATTCTAACCTCAGGGTCATCTTCTGCTGATGATCGTCCTGGATTGCCTCAGCATGCTTGAAGCCCCTGTAGGATCACACATGCACATATCACAAAGCTTAAATTCCAGGTGGCCTGAGACAAGCCCTACCCTGGTACGAGAGGCACACATCGGCCAAGGCCTCAAAGGGGGTTCGTGACCCCACACACAGACACACTTAAACACACACAGATTAACAAGGGAGGCCAGCACTCCAACTTTTATTGCTCAAAGTTTTAACGACCTACAGACAGTGAGTGGACCTCAAGGACAGGGGTCCCTCGACTTGGCACACAACCCCCCCCCCCCAGACATCCTGCCTTACATACCACTCACCCAATACCCTAAAGAAAGTTTCTTTTAAGTCTGGCTGTTGTATATTTATTTACTCATGACTACTAGTCTCAATATACAGATAGGTTATGTTTGTAATGTGTCCTAACTTTCGCAGATTCTTTTTCCTTGACTGACAAACCTTCGTCCCCCTTTTCTTTTCCACATTCCTCAGCAGCCCTTATCTGATCTTTGTATTCTACCATGCCTAAGGGTAAGATGTGCTGTTGGAATGTGAATATATCATATAATGTCTGTATAAATGGTAACCTCTGATTGAGGTGCAACCTAGACCACCTGGACCAGGTACTGGTGTGAGTAATATAACATAATGTAAGTAATCATTAATTAATCATTACAGATGGTATTCGGTGTGAACCGCTAGGCTGGTACGGCATGTTTGGTATCAAACCGATGGACAATCACTTCAGTTTACAAATCTGGTCAGTGGTCACCACGAAAGAGAATATATCAAAAGTTACACCAGCCTAACGAAAATCATCAATACAAGGGAAATCAGTCTGGTCATAAATCTCAAAAGGACTGATAGAGACCCCCTTCTGAAAGCCCGCCAAATGGATGGTCAGCCATTGGTCCAGGAGTGGAATTCCTGGTCACTCCTATTCACGAACTTAATAGTATAAAACCTGGCACCTCTGAACAAAGCCAGGAGAGGAGAAACAGAAGGGAGGAGAAAACAAAAGACTATCAGCCCAAAGAGAGGCAGAGAACATCAGCCCAAGAGAAGAGAAGCCCACAATAAGCCCTCCTGAAGCCTGCCAGTGAAGGCCCAGCTGGACAGAGAACTGCAACCAAGCCCAAGATTCACCAGGAGAGAGAATCAGAGGGGCTCCACTCCAACAACCGCTGCAAACACCGCGCCTCCCTGAGTGCCATCACCCATCAGCCACTGCAAGCAACTGCCAAGACCCCCCCCCCCCCCCCCCCATTTCCTGCAGCCAAATAAACCAACTTCCTTTAATTTCTAACAAGCTAAACTGTCCTATTCACCTGCTATATTACTTTAGGGTTGTGTTTCCACAAACTGCTTGCTTTGCAGAACAGTTTTTCCCTTTTTAGGTTACTCGTTTTAAATCTGGGCATTGCATTTTCATGATTACATTGTGTCTATTCCATAATTTCATGTTTATTGTTTGTTAGGTGTAATGTCTGTCTTATGTTAGTTGTAGGAATAAATGCATGTCTTTTACACAACTTCAGCCTCCGTCATTGAGTGCTCAACAATAGTACCTGCCTCTGTGCGATCTGGCTACTACGCTCTGAAACCTCAAACTCGCCTGAAATATCGCGAGACTCTCTCTCATCGGCCGTGAGGGGAGCTTCGCTACCGAGTATTTACATTACCTGCTGACGCAGCTCGCTGGACCAGCCTTCTAACCCAGGTTATTGAGCGATACTGGTTATTAATGAATCCCATTTAAGTCTCACATTAACAGACTCACGGTGATTCACAATTGAGTTTGGAGGAGCATAACATCCATCCATCCATTTTCCAAACCGCTTATCCTATTGGGTCGCGGGGGGTCCGGAGCCTATCCCGGAATCAATGGGCACGAGGCAGGGAACAACCCAGGATGGGGGGCCAGCCCATCGCAGGGCACACTCACACACCATTCACTCACACATGCACACCTATGGGCAATTCAGCAACTCCAATTAGCCTCAGCATGTTTTTGGACTGTGGGGGGAAACCGGAGTACCCGGAGGAAACCCCACGACGACACGGGGAGAACATGCAAACTCCGCACACATGTGACCCAGGCGGAGACTCGAACCCGGGTCCCAGAGGTGTGAGGCGACAGTGCTAACCACTGCACCACCATGCCGCCCCCAGGAGCATAACAATTGGTTAATAATCAGCATTAAATAATAAGTTAATTAATTTCAAAACATATTGGTGGAGATATTAAAATTTACCTGAACTAATAATTCCTACATTTATTGAAGAATGCGGGCACAAGCTTTAAACTTATTGTGAGCACACAATTTTAACTTTTTTATGACCGAACGTACAGTTGAATAAGCGCTGTGAACTGGTTGCAAAAGTTGAGGATCAATCGCACTCTGTGCAATCTGAAGGCATTTAAGCGGGATCATACGGGCTTATTATAGTTATTTTTATTTCTGTTATTAGTAGTTATATTATTTTGTTTTATTTTTGGTTATTTTATTTTAGTTTATTTCGTTTTAAACTGCAGTAAACCATAACTCTATATCTGACGAGATTCTCAGATATAGCGCGTTGTTTCTAGGATCGACTCGGACGAGTTTCTCCGTTTCTATATATCCTGGCAGAGATCTCTCTATTAGCGAACAGGAATTCTTGTTACGAGGTTCTAACCTGAATTCTGTTGCGCTTGGACTCCCTGAGATAAGACCGATAGCTCAGCTACCTTTCAGGATCTTACTCATATGTGTGTGCCTGCTTTAGACAAAGTAAGTTTAACACCACTTTGCGCTGTGAGCCAAGTGTGTGTGTCATTTAGAAATTGGGAGTCTCCTGTGCTTGCGACCCGCCGTGGTTTAAGCACCATTTGCGACGAGATACAGTGTACTCACCATTTAGATCCGTCGCCGTAACGCGAGCGCTGTCTCGCCTCAGTAATTGTTTTAATGGGTTAAACTGCGCAAGGCGCAGAAGAAGGCCGCAAGCGGCATGCGCATGCAGTAAAAGTCACTCATCTAGCGTCGGCAACCGCTTAGCTACACACGTGGACAAAATTGTTGGTACCCTTCAGTCAATGAAAGAAAAACTCACAATGGTCACAGAAATAACTTCAATCTGACAAAAGTAATAATAAATAAAAATTCTATGAAATTTAACTAATAAAAGTCAGACATTGATTTTTAACCATGCTTCAACAGAATTAATAAAAAAAAAACTCATGAAACAGGCCTGGACAAAAATGATGGTACCCCTAACTTAATATTTTGTTGCACAACCTTTTGAGGCAATCACTGCAATCAAACGATTCCTGTAACTGTCAATGAGACTTCTGCACTTCTCAGCAGGTATTTTGGCCCACTCCTCATGAGCAAACTGCTCCAGTTGTCTCAGGTTTGAAGGGTGCCTTTTCCAGACGGCATGTTTCAGCTCTTTCCAAAGATGCTCAATAGGATTGAGGTCAGGGCTCATAGAAGGCCACTTTAGAATAGTCCAATGTTTTCCTCGTAGCCATTCTTGGGTGTTTTTAGCTGTGTGTTTTGGGTCATTGTCCTGTTGCAAGACCCATGACCTGTGACTGAGACCAAGCTTTCTGACACTGGCCAGCACATTTCTCTCTAGAATCCCTTGATAGTCTTGAGATTTCATTGTACCCTGCACAGATTCAAGACACCCTGTGCCAGATGCAGCAAAGCAGTCCCAGAACATAACAGAGCCTCCTCCATGTTTCACAGAAGGGACAGTGTTCTTTTCTTGATATGCTTCATTTTTCCGTCTGTGAACATAGAGCTGATGTGCCTTGGCAAAAAGTTACATTTTTGTCTCATCTGTCCATAGGACATTCTCCCAGAATCTTTGTGGCTTGTCCACATGTAGTTTGGCAAATTCCAGTCTGGCTTTTTTATGACTTGTTTTCAACAATGGTGTCCTCCTTGGTCGTCTCCCATGAAGTCCACTTTGGCTCAAACAACGATGGATGGTGCGATCTGACACTGATGTTCCTTGAGCTTGAAGTTCACCTTGGATCTCTTTAGAAGTTTTTCTGGGCTCTTTTGTTACCATTCGTATTATCCGTCTCTTTGATTTGTCATCAATTTTCCTCCTGCGGCCACGTCCAGGGAGGTTGGCTACAGTCCCATGGATCTTAAATTTCTAAATAATATGTGCAACTCTAGTCACAGGAACATCAAGCTGCTTCGAGATGGTCTTATAGCCTTTACCTTTGACATGCTTGTCTATAATTTTCTTTCTAATCTCCTGAGACAACTCTTTCCTTCGCTTCCTCTGGTCCATGTTGAGTGTGGTACACACCATGTCACCAAACAACACAGTGACTACCTGGAGCCCTATATATAGGTCCACTGACTGATTACAAGATTGTAGACACCTGTGATGCTAATTAGTGGACACACCTTGGATTAACATGTCCCTTTGGTCACATTATTTTCAGTCTTTTCTAGGGGTACCATCATTTTTGTCCATGCCTGTTTCATAAGTTTTTTTTTTATTATTAATTCTTTTGAAGCATGGTTAAAAATCAATGTCTGACTTTTATTAGTTAAATTTCATAGAATTTTTATTTATTATTACTTTTGTCAGATTGAAGTTATTTCTGTGACCATTGTGAGTTTTTCTTTCATTGACTGAAGGGTACCAACAATTTTGTCCACGTGTGTATACCTTTGGTTACGCGTGCAGTCAGCGAACGCCACTCTAACCACTTAGAGGTCAGAGCCCTGAAGGCCTGCATGACGCCATTTGTTTTGTTACCCCTTAGGCTCACTTGCCTGGGACCCCCCTCCCCCACAGAAGGAGCAACGCCCCATTGAGCCTCTAGTGGTCAGCCGTAGAACTACCACTCTTTCGAAATCGCGCCTCCAGTGGTCAGGAATTGAACTACCACTCCATTACGAAATCGCGCCTCTAGTGGTCAGGCATAGAACTACCACTCCTTTACGAAATCGCGCCTTTAGTGGTCAGGCATAGAACTACCACTCCATTACGAAATCGCGCTTCTAGTGGTCAGGCATAAAACTACCACTCCATTACGAAATCGCGCTTCTTGTGGTCAGGCATAGAACTACCACTCCATTACGAAATCGCGCTTCTAGTGGTCAGGCATAGAACTACCACTTCATTTCGAAATTGCACTTCTAGTGGCAAGCCAGAGCAGCGCCACTCCATTGAAATTGCACCTCTAGTGGTCAGCCATAGTAGGTAAATAACATTGGAGTTGGGTCTCTGGTGGTCAACTGCGGTAATACCAACACGCATAATTGGACACACAGGTTCTTGCCTGAAAGCATTAATCAACTTCACAAACTAAATCAATTTGATTACAACACATTAACATCTAATTAGCTTATTGCTGCATAACTAATTGATGTTTACAATTGAATAAGAAACACAATTAATTTGGTTTGGTTTATGTTTTACCTTTTTGATTTAATTTAGGTTTTATTTCATTTCACGCTTTCATTCATTCCCTCTCCCCCAACAAGGTGACTTGCATAGAAGTTCAACCACTATTAACAACAATCAACCAGTTACATACACAATCACATCAGGGAGTCGTTCTGGACCTAATCGGTTGAGCTCTTCCTGTGCTAGGTGCTTACCATTCGCTCTCTGTTGGTTGAGCTTGTCTGTGGCTCTGCTGTCACTGCTTGCGATCGTACAGTTTGTCAGAACCGAAGGGGAGTTCTCAGCAATTGGACGCCCAAAAGTGTGCCAGCCCGGCTGCACCCACTGACTCATTAAGGGCAAGGCTGACAGGTACCTCAGGTGGTCATTACAACTTTTGAGCAGGATCTCGTCTAGGGTGAGTTCTGAGAACGGCCCTAGCTTGGACACTCACTAGGGTGGGTGATACCTAAAGGCGATTTTGCCAACCTTGGTCGAGTCAGGCCTCAGGTAGTGCAGCCGATAAGCTGAGCCCCACCTGGGTTGTCTCAGTTGTGCGTACAGAACACCCCCTTCCAAGTTGACATTGCTGGGGATCGGGGGAGTGAGAGCTGGACTCAGGCCTGCTTGGCTGGGATTGAGCTTGTGGGACGTGCCCTGTTCAGGAGGGACACCTGACAGTGTTCAAACCTCTCCACCTGCATCACCAGCTTAACACCGCAACACCTCATATAGGGACAAGTAAAGCAGAACCTGCTAGTGGTCCCCCTTCTGGTCAAAGCGGAGTTGTTCAACAGAGCCCTCACCAAACATATTTTAATATATATGCAAATTTGACAGATACTAAATAATAAGATAAATTATCCGATAAAATGGGAGCAGAATGGCAACCCACCTCGTCATCTTCATGCAGAAAACAAGTGAAGCCGCGTCTTTCAAACCGGCAGCGTCCCACGTGCCGAGGAGTCAAATGTAATCAAGCAACACGGCCCACACAATTAAATAATAACATCATAATAATTATATCTCTTGTATAATTATTCTATATATTATTCTATAATTAGAGGAACAAACTTTTATAAATTGACTTGTAGACCGAGAATAGTATACAACACCGTAAGCATATAACCCTTAAAGGTTGATTAATTAAAAATCGCACATTCATCCTGCATAACATAAAACAATGACTTAAAGAGACTTAATTGTGAAATGAACGCTACTGTCCGAGGGCATTTATCTCCACAAATCGCTATGGAACATAATGTTAAATACTCAGATTTTAAGAATGACAGAATCTTAACATTTAATATTTTGTTTTGCGATACCGATACGTAGTGATATTGGTATGTGGAACAACGTTATGTTACACACGCCTCCCACAATACAAGAAGCTGTAGTTAGATTATGAGCTTATTCACAAATTACCCGTTTGCCTTTTACCGTGACTGAGCACGATCCCCCACCCCAGCTGGTCTGCACTCCCCACATTGCAATTAACGATCCTGGCCTCAGCGCTTTTGTTACCGTGGGACTTTGTTGTGTTGAAGAAAACATTAAAATGAAGTCTGAGGAATGTTACATAACAGATAAAATGCAAAAACTCTCTCTGGTGTAATTCACTGCATAAAACCAATGGTCTTAAGTGTGGTGTCTTCTTCATAACACTCCCTGACTTTTGTATTCGTGACCATGAGATAGGGTGGGCTGCTTTTCTTCCTTCATTTGACTAGTGTTCCTCCCTTTCCTCCCAGCCTTGGTTGGTGGTTCAGGCAGCATCACCTTCTTTTAATAGACCCAGGTTTATCCATCCATCCATTTTCCAAACCGCTTATCATACTGGGTCGCAGGGAGTCCGGAGCCTATCCCAGAAGCAATGGGCAGGGAACAACCCAGGATGGGGGGCCAGCCCATCGCAGGGCACACTCACACACCATTCACTCACACATATGGGAAATTTCGTAACTCCAATTAGCCTCCGTATGTTTTTGGACTGTGGGGGGAAACCGGAGTACCACGACGACATGCGGAGAACATGCCGCACAGTGTTCAAGAGTACAGTTCTTGTAAGGAACCTGCTCCCTATGAACCAGTCGTTTGTGAATGTCACACAGCTACTCTAACTGGCAGGACCAGGACTTCTCCATGTTCTATGCAGCCATTTTGTACCTTTGCATAAGCCGTTTGTTGGTGCCCTATAGGAAGTGATTAATATATAAACTCTGAAGTGTGGGAGCTCATAAAGACCATGATGGCGTCATTCACATAACGATAAGGTGCTATTAGTTAAACATGCAGCAATGTGATATACACTATCGCCACCTGCAGGCTACATCAAACTTTTCACCTCCGTTGCACTTTTCTTACTCCTTCCTGAGATCTGTCTCATTAGCATTAGCCTCCACTAAATGCTGCTCCTTTATGTTTCTGCTTCTTCTCCTGACAGATTTTATTGTTCAGTTCTGCTCAGGGGGCGACATGGTGGTGCAGTGGTTAGCACTGTTGCCTCACACCTCTGGGAGCCGGGTTCGAGTCTCCGCCTGGGTCACATGTGTGTGGAGTTTGCATGTTCTCCCCATGTCGTCGTGGGGTTTCCTCCGGGTACTCCGGTTTCTCACAGTCCAAGGACCTGCTGAGGCTAATTGGAGTTACTAAATTGCCTGTAGGAGTGCATGGTGTGAGTGAATGGTGTGAGTGAATGGTGTGAGTGTGCCCTGCAATGGGCTGGCCCCCCATCCTGGGTTGTTCCCTGCCTCGTGCCCATTGCTTCCGGGATAGGCTCTGGACCCCCCGTGACCCAGTAGGATAAGCGGTTAAGAAAATGGATGGATGGATGAATGGAATTTCTGCTCAGCTTGGGTTCTGTCATTTGTCGAAAAAATGGAAAATATTGTTCTTTCTTTTCCATATTTTCCTTTTGATTATCTTGCGGTAACAAACTGGTGTATCGCCTCGTCTATTTTAGTTGCCAAAAAGTGGATTTTTCTGTATGATTTTTCTCTTTCAAATCATTCAAATGCATAACTAATTTAGGCAGATGAATGTAAAAGAAACACAAACAATTTCATAAATATACATTTTTCATTGTTCCGTTTGCATTAATTCCAATTTTCGAAATATATGAAATTTTATTAAGGTAAAACATAATGAAATAAATAATTACGACATCCTTATTCTCTATGAGGAAGTAGTATTTGTACGGCTTCCCCACAGCCCCCATCACTGTGACTCTCTGGCACAGTAGTACACAGCCGTGTCTTCAGCTTTCAGGCTGTTCATCTGTAAATATAGCTAGTTCCTGCCATCGTCTCTGGAGATGGTGAATCTGCCCTGAACAGACTGGGAGTAGTAAGTGCTACTGCTATATGCATAAGCGACCCACTCCAGTCCCTTCCCAGGAGCCTGTCTGACCCAGTTCATTTCATAGCTACTTAATGTGAACCCAGAGGCTGTACATGTCAGTCTGTGTGATTCTCCTGTTCTCTTCACCACTGGTTCAGACTCAGTCAGTACAATCTGAGCCTTCACACCTGTAAATAAAGAGGTAGAGCATCCTTTTAGATGAGCACAAAGAAAGATGCAGAGAGAAAGAGAGACGGAGAGGAGAGAGACAGGGACCTGAGAGAGCCAGTGCTGTGAGGGTAAGCAGGGCTGGTAGGAGCTTCATGGCTGCAGGACAGAGGGAGGAGCACTGAGGTAAAGTACACACTGAGTCCCAGTGACTGCTGCTCTCTGTCACACACTGACACTGGCTCCTTTAAAAGCTGTGGCAGGTTTGTACAGGATACTCCTCTGATGGGCGTGGGGTGGGTTGTGGGGGGGATGGTCACATGATGAAGAGATTCATTTGCGATGTCAAGACTTATTATACAAACATTATCTCTGTGCAGGGGTGGCATGTTGGCGCAGTGGTTGGTGCTGCTGCCTCACAGCAGGAAGGTCCTGGGTTCGATCCTTGGGTCAGGCATGTAGGACCTTCCTGTGTGGAGTCTGCATGCTCTCCCTGTGTTCACATTGGTTTCCACTGGGGACTCTTGTTTCCTCCCACAGTCCAAAATTATGCTTGGTAGGTTGATTGCCAACTCTGAGTTGGTCCCGTAATTGGTTGAGTGTGTGTGGTCTGCATTATGTTGGCACCTGCCCAGGGTGGTTGCCGTAATTGGTTCCCATCTGCGCCCATTGTTCCTGGGATAGGCTCCAGTCCCCCCCACGACCCCAGTTGGGATTAAGTGGTTTTAGAAAATGGATTGAATTTATTTTTTTGATTGAATGTGCTTTGTAGGGAATTCATGATAACTATAAGAACCATGTTACAACATTTTGGCATGATTCACAACAGCAGTTTATAAAGAAATACATATTTTGAAAATATGGCAATCATATTACAAGATTATAAAAGCAATACAGCTGCTACAGTCTATCTAAAATGGGTCTCAGTCTGATATTTGTGTCCCTCTGCTGCCTGCATTTACAGTCAGTCTGCGGACATCTTGTGGTTGCTGCTGGAACTGCAGTGATTATTTGTAGTTTTATAATCGATCTGTTTCTACAGACCACAGGCGATTCTACACCCTTCAACCTATTGTCACATTTCATACGAATTGGATCCCATATTTCCTTAGACTGACAGTTGCAGCCCTGATCCATATAATCACCCCTGCTACAGAACGGTGTGAACTCAGGAATTATATTAAATGTCTTTGAAATTTCTTTTTCTTAACATCATAAACCTTTTTATCCTGCCAGTCTGTTGCGTTCATGTAGGAAATGGGTGAAATGATTTATACTTTAGGACATCCATCCATCCATCCATCCATCCATCCTCACATACCCTTGTCCGGGTCGCTGAGTCGCGCCGGCAGCAGTCTAAGCAGGTAAACCCAGACTTCCCTCTTCCCAGCCACTTCGTCCAGACTGCATTCATTTGACCTTGACCTGTAATGCCTGGCGTTCCACCAGGTGGCGCATTAGGCGCAATGATACATTGACTGGATTTTGCGGAGCCCGGGCTACTCTCTGTTTACTCTATATTTACTCTGCTACTGCTCTGTGACCTGTACTACGAAGCGGGGTAACTAGCTTATCGGGGTAACTTTGCGAGTAACGTGACGTGTGGTGTAACTTCGCGATTAACCCGTACTACGAAAGGTGGGTAGGTTTTAGTCGAGACATGTTGCTATGGCAATTTACGCTAAGTTTCAAAACTGCTCCGAGCAGTTTTTGTTCTTGGTTAAGTCGATGTTTCTGCGTAAGTCAGCCCTACATGAGCACCACCCCTCCAACTACATTAGCGCACGAATCGTGAGGAATTCTCTCTGTCAATATGTATGAAATTGAGCAGTGGCATATAATATACATATGATGTATTAATTAATAACTGTTAGAGAGAAAGTTATTCTGAAACCCAAGGGGTGTGCATGCATTGTTACCTGCTGTCCACTGATAACATTGTGAAAAAAAACTCCTCTCATTCCGTATGGGAGTGGCAGGTTTTTGGCTTCTTACTTGGTTCGGCTCCCCCATTCATTTCTATACCCTTTCTTAAGTTTAGTAGAAATAAATTGGAGGCGACTCGGTCGCTTGCTGGAGTTTGGTATTAGCTGGCGCGGTTGAACGCGTCATTCATTTTTATACCATGCGATCTACCCACACTACCTTTGCGATCGAAAAGTAGATCGCAATCGAGGTATTGGGCACCCCTGTGTTAGGCTGTCTGGGATGGAAGTGGCCCGCCTTATAATTTAAACATTTTATGTGGCCCTTGGACCAAAAAGTTTGCCCATCCCTGATCTAGAGTGACAACATTTCCGCGCCCACAGTGGACTTCTTGTCTGTCAGTGGATGTGCTGCACAGTTATGTCTGCAACCAGACCCTTCTCTCTCGGTCTGCATGGGTGGATGGTGGCCTGCTTGGTCCATTTTCACCCTGGGGCGTGATTGCATATAATAAAATGATTTTCACAATGGACATCTTTTCCATTTGTATTTCTCTGTGGGACTTAACCAGAATGCATCATGGCCGTGTCCCCTGCTGCATCGGTACCTCCATAGGGTATAATTCCTGACAGGGATGTCTCTCCATTGCACCCAATTGGGCATCCAAATCAGAGGGAATGTCTGTTGAGGGTCCCCACCAGTGGCTGTGCTGGTGTGCGGCAATAATCTACGTTTTTTGCCTCTGATTTGAAGTCTGCCAATTTTGTACAAATTTATGTCATTGTCCGGCTTGTGGAGCTGACCGTATTGACAGCAGCAGTCACACGATGCCATTCAGCATTTTTTATCTTTGTCGCACAGACAGAACTGCCAGATAGAATGGATTTGCATTCCTCTACCTCAGACAGTATAGTTTACATTACACTTTCAGAATAGAGTAATTAGAATTAGAATTTGGTGATCGTTGTTGACACACCACAGTGAAATGTGTCCTCTGCATTTGACCCATATGTGACATTGTGACACAGCAGGGGGCAGCTAATTCAGCACCCAGGAAGCAATGCTTGGGTATGGTACCTTGCTGGTTGGGGATTTAAACCAACGATCTTTCACCACTCCCATCCAGGAAATGTTACAAGTGTATTAAATCATGCACCACACGTCTGAGGAACAGTTTCTTCCCCAAGCAGTGAAATTGCTGGGCAGTCAGCACCGCCGTAGATCAAGTACCCGATTGGCCTAATGAGGTCATGTGTTTTTTGTAGCATCACGCACCTTATTGTAGGACTGTCCATCCATCCATCACTGTATCCACTTAATCCTAACTGGGGTCATGGAGGGGACCGGAGCTTATACCGGGAACAATGGGCACAGGCAGGAACCAACCCTGGGCGGCGGGCGCCAACACACCACAGGGCACACACACTCACATAGTTACATGCACACGCACACAATTACGGGGCCATCATGTAAACGTCAACCTATCATGTAAACTTTTGGACTGTGTGAGGAAACCGGAGCTCCCGACAAAAACCCACACAAACACGGGGACAGCATGCAAACTCCACACAGAAAGGTCCTACACCCGACCCGGGGACCGAACCCAGGACCTTCTCGCTGTCAGGCAGCAGCGCCACCATGCCGCCCCAATTGTAGGACTGTATGAGACTATGTTTGGAAATATGTTTTGCTGCCTGGTTTTTATTGTCAGGTTTTTATTGCAGCTACAATACAGTATTCTACGCATTTTTGTAATTACTGGTGCACTGGATGTGTAATGTGAGGCTTTTTAATCGTATACAGGCTTATTACAACTTATTTATTTCTGTTCATTTCTATTTATGTACGTCTTTTATGTAAGGAGGAAAGAGAACAAGAGCAGAAGTATTTCATTATACATTTTTATTATTTACATATATAGATAAAATCTTGACATTCAACTTATATACATTTGAATTTTTTAATGGGATGTCTAGTCCCACTGGTGGTCTGCCACTGTCTGTCTGTCGCCAAAAAACATGCACAGTCTCCACAGCTCTACACTGATGTATAGGGGGGGTCGGCGGAGGTCACCTGCACGTGAGAGACAGGAATTTAGTCATCATGCAAACATCATTCAACAGATCACTGGTGACGAATGGTATGTTTGACTGGGATAGCTAAGGAGATAAGGGTGTGTGTGTGGTGCTGAGTGAGAAGCTGCACTCACTGGTTCCTCATCTAGGATTATGAGCCTGGTGCTGCTGAAGGACACTGAGTCTTCGGGCTCCTCAGACTCCAAGGAGGACAGGGAAGTGTCCCCACTAAAGCTCAGCTGTGTCGGGGCCCACAAGGCGTTGATTCTTTCCAGCAGCATGGGCTCAGGGGGCTGGTTCAGCCAGGCATGGGCCTCAGGGATGGCATGGAGGAATAACAGCAGCCACACCTGCACCAGGAGCACTATTGCTTGCTCAAAACTGTCCCACTTGGAGGGTAGAGCAAACGCTGCATTTGCATGCATATAGAAGGTGATCCTGGTGGCCCACAGCAGGGCAGACATGAGTGCTGTGGCAAGCAGCAGCACAGCCCCACGTTTCCAGTGCTGCTGCTTCCTGCAGCAACTCCATGCCACGCCTGAAAGTGCCGCACCGAGCAGGACCACCACAAAGATGAGGGGCATGACGATGTGCAGCGTGTGGGACTGACAGGTCAGCTGGTCCTGGTACACAGCAATTACAGCCACCCATTGGGTAGCTGCAAATACTTGCCCCAGGGCCAAGACCACAATCAGTCCCCCCAGGGCTCGGATACTACAGCTGCGATAACGCTTTGGCAGCCAGTACAGCCTCATGCCCTGTGTCAGCAGACATGCAAGGCATGGGAAAAACAGCACTGCCAAGAGGATATGCTGGGCGATGCAAGCAAACCAGCCATCCTGAATGAGGTGTAGAAGGCTGAGGCCACAGAGCCCGAAGATGGAGGTCAACATCAGGAGCAGTGCTGTGACCCTGCTACGCCTTTCACTCTCTGCAACCCCCAACAAGCGGCAGGTCAGCAGCACGGCCAGGATTAGCGAGACCAGGGCTGTCCCTCCCACTGCCGTTAGTATCGCCACGCCCCACCCAATGCCCAAATCACAAAGGGCTGGAAAGGGCTTCATGAGGGAGCTGCAGCCTGCAGGAGCAGCTTTATCCACAAAGAAGCCTAATTCAGCCAAAAGGAACAGGAGAAGGTTTGAGAAAGCCATTACTGTGAGAGACGCTGAAGTGCTCAAAACAGAATGCGGAGTTCACCCGTGGTTTTCGTTTAAATAGGCAAATCTTATCTACGTTAAATATCAAGTGGTACGTAATCACTGAATGTTCTAGAACTTTCAAAATACAACGTGCGCAAAACGTAACAAACGTGAAGTTGAATGATAAATGAGTTATTAAATATTATGCCGCAGTGTTATGATTAACTGTGATTTATTCGTTCTCTAATATTTTACAGTTTATTCGTTCTGAAGCTTAGTTTTGCAAAAATAAATAAATCGCCACAGCCGCTTTAAGGAGAGGTTGTAAGTTATTGTATTATATTATAGTGAGCGGTGAGTGACCGCACTTTTTAAGTTACGAAGGGGGGGGGGGGACAGGGACGGTGCTCTGGAAGCGGAGCTAAGATACTGTGCGCTGGGGCGAGGGGAGCCGCGAAGTCATGTTGTCTGCCGGGGGGGGGGGGAGAGAAGCAATCGTGCCCGTCGCCGGTGATAGACGACTGGCAGAGGAGGGATGGGGGGGCTGTGGTAGCGAGGCAATGAAGCGTTTAATGAAGTCGCCCAACGCTACATATTGTACCTTACCTGAACTTGTCTGGAAATTAATATTAATGACCGTTCCACGAGCTAAGGCATTCACTAGCCAATCAGGAAATGGTTCCCTCATGAATATTAATGAGTTTCCCACCCCAACCTATAAAAGGCAAATTCGCAGCACATCCATTGACTGCCGGAAATCCACTATAGTGCCCCCTGCTTTTTTTCTTTCTTATTCTACATGACGGATTTTCCCCTGTCTGCCACGCTGTAATCAGCAATGTGCAGTGTTTCAAAAGTAATTTTTCAGTTATTGTTTGCTATATTGCATATATGGGAACACTACACCCTCTGCCAGTCAGTGTTTGAGTTTTAAATAACGTTGTACCGTTTAGGAATGATTGCTTAATGGAAGGTATGTCTTTCTATGTACAGTTGCAATCAGAAATATTCAAGCCCTTCACCTCAAAAGACATTATAGTAATGTAGATTAAAGATAATAAGAACACAAGAACTATACAAACGAGAGGAGGCCATTCGGCCCATCAAGCTCGCTTGGGGAGAACTAAACTAATGGCAATAATGGCAATAAATGACAAAAAATCTCATTAAACAACAAAAAAACACTGATACATATCTGAGTTAATTTGACAAACAGAATTTAACTTAACTTCGAAGATCAAATGAAAAATGTAACACTTTTCACACATGTGCATGTCCAGTATTATTCAACCCCCAGCTTCAGTACTTTGTGGAGCATCCTTTTGCTTTTATAACTTCTAACAAATGTTTACAGTAAGTGCTGACAAGCTTCTTACGTCTCTCAATCGGAATCTTTGCCCATTCTTCACGCGTAAAGGCCTCTAGCTCAGTGCTGTTTACATCTGAATTGTTTAATGGGATTTCAACCTGATTTAAACCTGAGACTGAGAAGGTCACTCCAGGATGTTGCAGGACCTTTTTCTCATCCAAGCTTTGGTTGATTTGGATGTTTGCTTGGGGTCATTGTCTTGCTGGAAAGTCCAGTGATCACCAAGGTGCAATTTGTCAACAGAAGACATCACATTTCTCTTTAAAATGACCTGGTATTTCTGGGAATCCATGATGCCAGGTACATGATCAAGGTTCCCAGTTCCTGCCGCAGAAAAACAAGCCACCTCCTTGCATGACCGTGGGGATGGTTTTCTTCTGGTCAAAAGCCTGGCCTTTCGCACAGCAGACATACCGCTGGTCCATATGCCCAAACAGGTCCAGTTTGGTTTCATCAGTCCATAGAACTGTCTCCCAAAACTCTGGAGTTCTATCCAAATTCCTTCTAGCATATTGAAGTCGACTTTTGACTTTCCTTCAGGTCAAGAGTGGAGTGCGTCTTGGAGTCCGGCCATGAACACCTTCTTTATTCGGTGCACGTCTTATAGTTGCCACTGAACAGTGGCAGAATAACTGCACACAAGGCCCCGGGGCAAAACACAGATCGGGCCCCCCCTCCACCCCCACGCATGCACTTGTACGTATGGCGGCGCTGAAACGAGTTTTAAAATGTAGGTGCAGGATCACAAAAAACTTAACGAGAGAATTCGACTGTCCCTCACAAAAACTGTAAAGTTTTAGTGGCTAAATTGCATTTTCTACGCCTTTTCAGACAGGAGGAGATTTGTTTAGCTCTGCCTAGAAAATTTTTATACAATTTAGACAGAATCATTAACCTACTTTAACGCATTTATTTATACAACTGCATATTTCCCACATTTTGACATCAGTGATGCAGTGAACATACAGTCGCTATTTCCTGACGCCAACCCTCCCCATTAATCCGGGCTTGGGTCCGGTACCTAGTTGAGCTGGCTTGCTCCCTTAAGTGGCTGGGTTAGGCTAAACTATATACATATTTACAAAGACTACAATAAAACATCACGAAATATGTAGTCAAACAAAACGCAGTTTAAAGAAGGTAGCCTACCTGGCAAAATTGCAAACAAACAAATTAAAAGGCTGACAAAATATAATCGGGCTATACCCAACAAAAAGCAGTTTTTAAGATCGTAGCCTACATGGTGAAATTGAATTACTTTCTGGACTAACAAACACAACCAGGCATAAACATTATGCACCTTTCTAGTCTTGATGTGTGTCGTCAGACGGATGAGGACGTTAGGCAGCCTTTGGATCCTACCCATCATGCACTGCAGTTTTTTGCAAATTCCTCAAACGGAAAACCATTGAATACAAAAGGAACAGCTTAGTTTGACTTCAAAACATTACTTTGTATTATATTTTAAGTTTGTTGTATTCATGTAACAGACTTTTTTTTTCTAAAAATGTAAAATTACACCATACACCCACCATAATAAGAAGGTATAAAAAATGACATATATAAAATCACAAGTCACTGTTAAAGTGTAATTATTGTGTTATAGCTGTCAAAAGATTTGGAGAAATTATATCAATATAACTTTATGTGTATTTAGTATATTGGAGGGTGCTCTTTTTGCTAGGGGGAGGGCCCTCTATGATCCTGGGGAGGGCCCAGGGGCGGTGGCCCCGCCTATAGCTCTGCTCCTGGTCACAGCGCCTATCCTCATCATCCCCACACCGGGCAAAGTATGACCATCTCTGGTCATTTGGCTGCAGAGCTTACAGTACAATTTTTAAGTTTTATTGCTCTTAAATGTGAAGATAGGAGAAAGTCACTGTTTGAAGAATTTGAAATATTGTCATTTTTTAAATGTATATTTCTAATAATTTATTTTTTTAATACAATTTCATTTGAATGTCAAAAATGAACAGATACTCCCAGCTCCAGGACAAATAATAATGTGAAATCCTTACTTTCTGTGAGGAAGTAGTATTTGTACGGCTTCCCCACAGCCCCCATCACTGTGACTCTCTGGCACAGCAGTTCACAGCCGTGTCTTCAGCTTTCAGGCTGTTCATCTGTAAATACAGCTGGTTCCCGCTGTTATCTCTAGCGATGGTGAATCTCCCCTGAACAGACTGGGCATAGTATATGTGGCTACTGCCCGTGTGGATAAAAGCAACCCACTCCAGTCTCTTCCCAGGAGCCTGTCTGACCCAGTGCATATGATAGCTACTGATTGTGAACCATGTCTATCTGTGTGATTCTCCAGGCTTTTTAACTGCTGGTTTCGACTTAGTCTGTGTATCAACACCTAGAGAAATGAGAAAAACAAGTTGCTGTTGCTGAATATTTACTTAAGTATATAACCATCAGAACTACTGGGAATCATGTTAAAGATGCCACGACTGACATATTCAGATCCATTCACCTCTCAGTGCAGAGATAAGTATATGATTATGTCAGGTTTTGCATGAACTCCTCCTCAGATATACCTAAAGGTAGGTGGCAGAGTCAGGGCAGTGCGGGATCTCATGAGAAACAGGATCTGTACTATTATATAGGGACTTGTGTAATAGTACAGATCCTGTTTTCTCACACAAGTCCCTGTATAATAGTACAGATCCTGATTTCTCACAAGGTGTTACGGTCCAGTCTAGGGTTGGAATGCAACAGAAAGGGAAGAGGGAAAAACAGGACAATCAGGGACGGAGAAAAGAGAACACAGGACACAAAGGGATATTTTTTTAGTTTTTTTATATTTTATACACACTTTCACAACATTGGGTGTATCAGACTTCAGGAGTGACCATGGCCAAAATAATAAACGAAACACCACTACCGCACGAATGCCCAAACTAAGCTAATCATAACTGAGAAAACGAAATACAAACAAAACGACAACACTAATACCTAACTCCCTACCCAAATTAACAATAACACATCACATTGCGCAAAAGCAAACTGGCAGTCACTCCTTACACACCAAGACACGAACTCACAAGAAACATAAAATCTGGTGACAGTACAGAAGGGCAAAAGCAAACGGACAGTCAGAAAATGCAGGCAAAGGGTCAAACCAAGGAAACAACAAACCAGAGCAAAAGTACCAAAAGAGGGCGAAGCCGAAATCAGAAACCAAAACAATCATACACGAGCAAGCAAACCAATACAGTAAACCAATGAGCAGAGCTCCCGAGGTTGTCTAGCTGGCGTCTTCTCTTCTCAGGACCCGGAAATGACGAGCGGTGCATCGGACGAGTCGTGGGCGGGGTCTGGATGGATGAGGTGTCAAGTTCTGGAGAGGGCCATTTCCTCATCAGCACTTAGTTACGATAGAAGTATGCAGTGGGGTGGTCTTTCAAGTCGGCCTTGTCCACAACAGAGGCACGACAAACCTCCAAGGAGGAGTCTGTCGTTTGTGCAGTGATCAGAGCGTCCGTAGTGGAGGGGACCTCTGGGGAAACAGCAAGTTTCACAGGGACCCGCGATTCAGGATCACCTGTCGAAGTAGGCGCTGGGTCGGACATACATTTCTCGTGCCAGATTAATGTCGGTGAACTTGCGTCGCTGGGCCCGCGTTAAAACACAAGCTGGAAACACCTGGGACAAATCCGCTGCAACATCATTTGCGCAGATCTCAGGTTCTGGAGCAACTTCAGGTAGGGGAACAATCCTCTTCCCCGCAATGTCATTCGCCAGGATGAACGTGAGCCCAGGAACAGGTAACTGGGTCTGGACCACAACACGTACAAATCCCGGATAGTCAGGAGTACATAGATAAACAGTATGCAAAGGAACTACAGCCACACATATATCGATACCCTGCACCAATACGTCGGTGCCACAGTAAGTTGTACCATCTAAAGGTATAACTCCTTCAATTAAGAAAGACTGAGCCGCTCCCGTATCCCGTAGGATAGTCGCAGGGTGACGTACCTTGCCTTCACCAAGCAACACAGAAGCAGGAAACAGGCTGGATCAACAATACTAATTGAATTACCATCAGGACAGGCAACAACATGTACTTTCTTAGTTACAGCACAAGCATTCTTACGCTTTAGCGCGGGACAAACAGAAATGATGTGACCCACCTCGTAGCAATAGAAGCATTCTCTCTTCTCTACAGGTGGTGAAGAAGAAGCGGACGAAGGAGACGATGTCACAGGATGGGGACCAAGTTTGTGAGGCAGAGGGGTTGGGGTAAACACAGTCTTATGGTCAATACAAATTCGTCAGCAAGGGTGGCAGCTTCGGCTAAACAAGTTACCTTCTGTTCATTTAGGTACGCCACTACACAATTGGGAACACAATTCTAAAATTCTTCTAATAACAATTCCTTGAGCTGCTCAAAGTGAGAGACACCATTTGTCAAACAACAAAGCTTTCTCACGAGCAAACTCAACATGGGTTTGGCTGGCGGTTTTATCCAGCTTTCCGAAATTCTGCCGGTAAGTCTCAGGTACTAGTCCATACGCCCATAGCACAGTAGCCTTAACGATGTCATGATCTAGGCTCTGTTCTAATGCCAGAGCTGAGCAAACTTCCTGCGTCTTCCCCTCTAACTTGCATTGTAG
The DNA here is from genome assembly GCF_023856365.1 of Brienomyrus brachyistius. Lineage (NCBI taxonomy): Eukaryota > Metazoa > Chordata > Actinopteri > Osteoglossiformes > Mormyridae > Brienomyrus > Brienomyrus brachyistius. Next base: position 523,096 of record NC_064554.1, read on the forward strand.
CAGCAGCGACCACAGATGTCTAGGCCAGTTCAAGGTCGTAGCAATCCTCTTGAAAATAGCGAAGTAAGCATCCACCTCATGTTCCCGAAACACAGGAACGAGACTGATATGGCGACTAACTTTAAAGCCTGAATTTTCACCTCCAATTCCCTGGGAGACTGGTGAACCTGAGGGAGAACGAAGACTAGATTTGAGGAGCGTCTAGGGCACCAGCCCGGTCACGGGTGGGCAGGCCGGCTTGAGGGGTCGTATTCGGTGAGTGTACCTTATGTGGAAGGGGCACAGGTTTTTGTTCACCCATGCTAATCCTCTGTAATGCCACCTCCTTGTCAGCCTCGACTTCCAATGCCCGGACACGGAGTAGCTGAGCCTGGTACTCCTGCTTTTTAATCTCCAGTTCCAGCTCCCTAAACCGAATTGTCAGCAGCAGGTCCTCCCTGGTTGAGCTAGTATTGCCGAGATCAACGCCGCCGACTTCCGCTGCAGCCGCCAACCGCACGGGAGTGGACGCAACACTCGGCGAGCCCCCCAACTCAGGTAGGATACCCTGTCGAATTAGGTCGTCCAACAACACTTGCTTCATAACCTGCTTAGAGGTTTCAGCGGGGACCAAAACATTAAAGAACTCTGCTATTCCTAGCAGAACGTCCTTACGGCACTTATCGAACTGTTCGAGTGTGGGGTAGAGAGTGAAAGCAACGAGGTCGAACTGAGCCATTCCTACTAACACCACTACAACACCCCCCTCCCCCCACAAAAAAAAAACCTCCAGACAAACACCAGAAAAGAGAAAAACGGATGAGCCCCCAATTTCTGTTATGGTCCAGTCTAGGGTTGGAGCGTAGCAGAAGGGACAGGCAATAGGGAAAAGGAGAAACAGGACAACCAGGGGCGGAGGAAAGGGAACACGGGACATAAAGGGATATTTTTTTTAATAATTTTATATACACTTTCACAACATTAGGTGCAACAGACTTCGGGAGTGACACGGGCCAAAACAATAAACAAAACACCGTCACCGAACGATTCCCCAATCTAAGCTGAACCTAAGTGAAAAAAACACAAACAAAAACGACAATACTAAGTCCTATCTCCCTAGCCAAACCAACCATTAAGCAACCTGTCATGCAGAACAAAAATGGTGGCCACTCCATACGCATCATAGCACAACACACAGGAAACACAAAAGCCAAAACGACAGTGTCCGAGGGGGCAAGCAAAAGAATAGTCAACAAGCAGGCGGGAGATCAAGACCAAAGAAACAATCAAAGCCGGGGCGAAGGTACCGGGAAAGGGCGAGGCGAAAATATGAAACCAAGAAACAAAACTGCCATACACAAGTAATCCAAACATAATACAGCAAACCAATAACCAAAAGCAATGAACAAGAGCTCTGAAGGTTTGTGAGCTGTGGCCTTCTCTCTCCCAGACACAGGAAGTAGCGCTGAAGGCAGGGGGCGTGGCCAGGTACGGGAGGCAAAGCCGAAAGTGCAGCTGGCGAATGGCGACGAGAGCGGAAGGTCCGAAGAATCTGCCTGGACCTCCTGCAAACACTTACGGCACGTAACAGTGCTGTATTAATTAAATTACTGAACACTATAATACAATACAGTATCACTGTACATAAATATTCAATTCAATTTTATTAACAGCGCATTTTCACGACGCTACATTGCCTCAAAGCGTTTATTGTAGTTTCGCTGCTGCATCTCGGTGGCTGGTTTTTGGCAGCTAATCATAAGCTTTGATGAGCCTATGCTTGTTACTAAGAGAAAATGACTTTCTTGTCATGTTTTCTGTGCACGCTGCATTAGCCTCGGATAGCCAGTCAGAAGCAGACGGGCTCCCGCAAGGTAAGGTAGGATGATCAAAGTAAAAAAAAAAAAACACCGCTGTTTTAATATATATTATAACGTTTAAAAAGACCCGAAACAAACTCTGTTAGCGGACTACTTGATTACTATAGGTGAGTTATTTAAACAGAATTTGTACAGGATTGATTTTGTCGCAAGCTTTTTGAGCTATATATGCGACTTGCCACTATTACTGGGATCACTATACGCAGTTTCCACTGAATTTCTAAATATATTATGATTCCCGGTCCCGATGCTCCCCTTTGGATACTATTGCATACCGCCCCATCCCCAATCTAGGGGAAAGTAATGATTAATCAGCTGGCAACCCCCCCGCACCCCGATGGTCAAATTTCACCTCATTGTAAGCTCGTGGCTGTTTTTTGTCGTCACGGTTGTCTGGCCGGAACAGATTATCAACGTCGGTACAGGCGACCGTGTTATTGGATCGATTCCGACTGAAAAGAAAGTCATTGTGAGGATGGAAATTTTATTATGTTAAACTTCCCATAGGCACGCCATCGCTGTCACAACTAGGCATTTCATTGGCTGCAGTAGCTAGGTATCTCATTGGCTGTCCCGCTGAATCCTATTTCCATGGAGACGATTGTGCGTTCCAAAACTACGTAAGCAATAGCCGTGTATAAATTCTGAGGTGCAGTTCCCGAGTATCAGAACGATATTTTGTAGCACTGTGTCTAGCTAGTTCCATTCACTTCACTAATCTTTATTATCTGAATCAGTAATCTTATTATCTTTAATAATCTTTCAAGCACTAAAATGTGCAGCAAAATTAAAGAAGTCTGGCACGTGGAGGTTCATTTTGAACAACGGGGCAAAGCAGATAGTGTCTGCTTCAAAATACATCGAAGCAAGACGAGGTGCTTCATTGTAACGCCAGTGTCTTACGATGAACTCAGTGAGTCTGGCCAGGCTCTGCTAAGAAATATTGTGCTAAAGTTCCTCCACCTGGACCGCAACTTACCTCATGGTGAGGAACCATGCACACCTGCGGTCCAGGATACGTGCTGCAGCCCAGCCACAGCAGCTGCGACAGGTACTGCATCACCTGCGGATCGCACACCTTTCAACAGAGTGATTAGCATATGCCCATGGCCCAAGCTCAAGAAGAAGGTAATGGAAAGTGGTAAAAAGGCCTGTATACTCACCCTGCATTATTGTTTTCAGGTGGTGCAGACGGTGAAGGAGACCCCGAGGCCCCAGATATCATTTTGGGCAGCAGACATGGGAGGATCGTTTCTTTCCTCAGATCCTTCCTGAGGATTCCAAAGATGCTCCTCGAGGTACTGGGCTTAGTTTTAAGGAGTTAAAATGGTGCTGGACATATTAGGAGTTATTATGCTTCAGGTAACACTAGTCTGATGGTTGGTGTTGGCTCTGTACACCACAGAATATCAAGAAACGATGGGCTCCATGTCCAACCTAGGACTGTCTCCTACCACCAGACCAAAAGCAGCCAAAGTCCTCCTCCGCAGCCTCTTTGCAGCCTAATTTTTGGGCTGCTCTTAAGGGATGAAGATATCCCCGTAACCCTGCGAAGGAGTAAGAACTGTGGCTAGTTACATCCATCCATCCATTTTCTCCTACCACCAGACCAAGAGCAGCCAAAGTCCTCCTCCACAGCCTCGTTGCAGCCTAATTTTTGGGCTGCTCTTAAGGGATGTAAATATTCCCCCTAACCCTGCGAAGGAGCAAGAACTGTGGCTACCCTGTGGTCAGTTACATCCATCGATCCATCCATTTTCTAAACCGCTTATCCTACTGGGTCGCAGTAGCCTCAGCATGTTTTTGGACTGTGGGGGGAAACCGGAGTACCCGGAGGAATCCCCACGATGACAAGCAAACTCTGCACACATGTGATCCAGGCGGAGACTCGAAGCCAGGTCCCAGAGGTGTGAGGCAACAGTGCTAACCACTGCACCACCATGCCGCCCCGTGGTCAGTTGCAGTATATTGTAAATAAAATGTGCTTTCAGTAAAATCTTGCACACTACTGTATTGTTGTCTGGTTATATTTATGTACATCGCACAACTCTAACTTTTGTCGCTGTTCTGTTGGCATCAGGACAGATAAAATATTGATCCTAAGCAGGATTTTTCCTTTGCTTATATTAATGGTTTTATCCATGGCTGCTTCATTTATTCCCAATGAATGCACTTCAAAGATCTGTGTTCTTTAAGGGTATGACAGCAGTTTCTTAAACTTTATCCAGTTCACACTCTTCTTTTCTCTCAAGTGTTTGTGGAAAGTCTTCCCTAACTTACTGCAATTAACACGCTTTACTTTACACTTTACAACATCTTGGCCAATGGTTTATTCACCCTTTCAGAAATTGCACTATTTAAAATACAAAATGGTAGAGCTCAGTTTCAAGTGAATTCATCCTCTCATTTTGTTTTTATTTCACTAAACAATGATAAACCAGATGTGACAAATGCTTTTCTTGCTTTTCTTTCTGCCCCAGAAGAATCAAGCAGGAGGTTAAGTCAGTGACCCACCAGGAATTCTCCACATTCGCCCAGTTGACCCACTGACTCTGCAGGGCAACTAAGCGGGACAAGATTTGGTCAGAACAGCAAGCAGAAGATGCTCGTTCAGTCAAACAAAGTACAATGTACAAGTCAAACCCAGAATAGACAGAAGAAAGTCAAACCCATTTGGGTAACCAACAGATGTAGCTGGGGCAGAAGGCAGGACGACAAAACGACAGACAGGGACACTGACAGTGAGCATGAGAACTGGGAGTGTGAGTGATCGTTTGAGGCACCTGCAGGTGGAGATGGCCAGAGAGGATGAGCATTCCTGCAGCAGGTACCGAGTACTGGACAGACGCATTGATCCATAACTGAACTACAGGCATTAATATAAAAAATGCTTCTCTGATCGACTTGTCTAGTTGTGTAAAAAGAGCCACTGTCAATGACATCATGGAAATCATATGCAAAACTGTCACCTATTAAAGGGGAGGTGTCACTGTGTGGATGCTGTATCACCCAGTGAAGACGTCCTCAGTCATGGACGTGTTTCTAGGGGTTTGGATTTTGTACATTTACTGAAAGGTAAGATGATATTTATGCTGCAATTTGTGTTGTTACAAGAACAAGAAGATGGATCAGTAAAGTATGTCTGTCTTTGGTCACATCTCTTGTTTCACAGGGTCTCTCAGCATCTCCTTGACCCCATCCACACACTCAGAGGTAAAGACTCCGGGTCAGTCTCTAAGTATCACATGTCACGGTTCAGGCTACACTTTTTCGAGCTACTGGATTCACTGGGTTTGTCAGGCTCCTGGAAAGGGCTTGGAATGGCTGGGATATGATGGTGGCTCAAGCTACGCAAACAGTGTGAAGGGTCGCCTGAACCTGAACAGAGAAAGCTCCAACAGCAGGTCATCTCTCACACTGACTGATCTCAGAGCGGAGGACACCGCTGTGTATTACTGCGCCCGAGATGCACAGTATGAGAGGGGAACAGGGCAGCTGCACAGTAAGTAGCTGGAGAACACAAGAGGACATACGTTACTTAAAGGAGCGGTACGGGGGTGTACCGGTTATCAGTCACCTCACACCTCGCTTCCCCTCCCAAAATATCTCCAGTCCTCTCCCTCACAGCAGGCTCCCCCTTTTCTAACCTGTACACCTGAACATGGGTAAAGGAGCCTGTGAATTCAGCCTGAACATTAGTAGCTTCTACAGTGGAGTCCCTGGTACAGTGTGATCCAGGGTCCAAAATGAACACTCACCAGATGTCAAATTCAGGTAGAACGTGGTTGACTGTCGCTTGCAAAACAAATGTCTATGTGACACAAAAAGACAATTTGTTATTGTGGCCCGTGAAGAACAGGCTTGGCCATTTTTTTCATCTACCAGCCACCTTGACCTGTGAGTGAAAAAGTGGTGGCAGTGGTGATACTCTTACACCAACTGGTGGCAGTGGTGATACTCTTACACCAACTGGTGGCAGTGGTGATACTCTTACACCAACTGGTGTTAGGAGCCATCAAGTCAGGGCCCTTAAAAATCTTATTTGTTCATCACCACAAAATCGAGCAGAGCCACACGAGCTGATTCATTTAGTACATGGAGGGCAAATAACATTAACAATCTGGGGCAAACACAAAGACACACACATATAATGTATAATCATAAAAATGTCAAACATACTTTAGTTGATGATAAAATTTTGCAAAGTATTCCAAATTAAATTAACTGTAAAAAGAATAAAAATTCTTCCAAGCAGTTCCTTTTATCTTCATTTAACAGCTAGATTTCTTGAAAAATCCCAGCCTGAGATGGACCAGCAACCCGCCCAGGGCGTACCCCAACCTGAGATGGGCTCCAGACCCCCTGAAGCCCTGACCGGGATAAGCAGCTGGAAGATGAAAGTAAGCATTTCTTGAAAAATGCTTTGAAAATTGCAGCTTTTCCCCATATGGGGGCAGCAGAGCTCTTTATGAAGACAAGTATGACCATCTGCATTTATTAAGAGGCTCCTTCTACCCCCCAGGGAGGTAAACAAATTCACCCACCTGCCCGTCATATAAATGAGGTTCCTCTAAACACACAGACTTCACCATCAAATCAGCCAAAGACTTTGTGTTACAATGGAAGCTCTGAGAGTCCTGATACTTTTAATGCCTTTATTTCCATCTAAGATCACTGTACTTTATAGATTATTGTTCTTACTCAAACTCCAGTTATTTTTCTATACACTGTTGTATATTTTAAAAATTGCATCCATTAATGAAATTAATAATCTTATTATTATTATTTTTTTACAGGTTAAAGGTATTTTGTGCAACCGTTAAGGGATTTCTGAATTATAAGACCAGGAGAAAAATTTAAATAGTTAAGAGAAAATTTTAAGGAAACCTTAAGGAGGAGACTTACAGGTGTTTTGTGCAACCGGCCCCAGGCATTTAATGACTTCTTAGACACAGCCATCACAAGTGTTTCTGACTGCGGGGAGATTGTTGATCCTTACCTCGGCAGCGACGTTCACGTCTCTGGTGATGAATTGGAAGAGCATGGGGGTCATGAGGCCACTGGAAAGGGGTGTGTGGCTCCCAATGTCTTTGCAAGAGGACGAAGGTCCAAGTCTTTAGAGTCTTGATGCTCAATGTCTTGCTGTATGGACGTGAGATGTGGACGCTATCCAGTGAGCTGAGACGAAGACTGGACTCCTTCGGTACTTTGTCTCTTCGCGTACCGCTGGTTTGACTTTGTGTCGAATGAGCGGTGGCTAGAGGAGTCCCGAATGAGGCGCATTACCTGCATTGAGAGGGAGCGTCAGTTACTGCACTACAGCCATGTGGCACATTTCCCTGAGGGTGATCCGGCTCGCAGGATCCTCCATGCTGAGGATCCAAGTGGCTGGACCAGGTGTTACGTGGGACACCCACGTAACACCTGGCTGCGGTAGGTGGGACTGGACCATGTATCTACCTGGGGGATCACCGGCTGGGATCACAAGAAGTTTCACTGTGTGGTGGATCAAGCCACGGGCTGCATCAGCGCATGCTCCCCAGCCTGAGCTGACCTAGTTCTGAAGAGACGGGATTTTATTTCTTTTCTGAAAGGGAAGCAGAGTGATACAAAAGGGGAAATCACAAACAGCTTCAATGGAAAGAGGCTCCAAGTTCTAATTTATACAATGCAACAAGGTATTTCTAGATGGTCTCCGCTCTATGTACATTCCAGTCATTCATACTTTTCTTGGCTAGATGCCATTCCTTTACCTTGTTTGTTCACTACAGGAACACTGCTGATTTTAATAATTTCTATAGAAATTCCTTATTTGTAAATACAGCTTTCCAAGTCAAGAAAGGTTAATCCTTGATGGTCAGTCCCAAAAACTTCTTCTACAGTACCCAAGAAGCAGGGTGGTTTGGAAGGAGGCCCTTCCTCAGCTAAGCTCCTGGCCTCAGCAGCAGAAACAGCAAGCCGATTGCCGTCGTCTCCTGCCCCAGTCTAATGGCCTGGTCAGCGTGTATGGCTGTCCACAAAAAATCACATATTCCAGGTATGTGTCATGGTGCGCGAACCGGGGAGGCAGGGACAGGACTCGAGGAATCAGGGAACACGGAGGTTAATTCGGAGTGAAGACAAGCAGGACAACGGAACAGGCAGAAAACACGCAATGACATTAATGACTGGACTCAGGAAACATACTCTAATGCGGACTTAAATACATCAGATTAATTAAAACAACATATTTAAAGAATAGTTAAACATAGTTAAAGAAACAGCTGGTAACACAGGGATTCCACACAAGGTAGATGAGGAGGGGGGACCGGACGAGCAGGTCATGACAGTATGAATGAATACACTGCTTTGTTTTTTATGTCCTTTGCGGAAAAAACATAAAAAAAAACACAAAAATAACAATATATCTATATATATATATTCCCTCCACCACCCCTGTTCCACGGAGGACTGCTTTGTTTTTTATGTCCTTTGCAAGAAAAACATAAAAAAAACAGAAAAATATCAATATATCTATACATATTCCCTCCACCACCCCTCCTCCACGGAGGACTGCTTTGTTTTTTATGTCCTTTGCAAGAAAAACAACATAAAAAAACAGAAAATATCAATATATCTATACATATTCCCTCCACCACCCCTCCTCCACGGAGGACTGCTTTGTTTTTTATGTCCTTTGCAAGAAAAACAACATAAAAAAAACAGAAAAATATCAATATATCTATACATATTCCCTCCACCACCACTCCTTCACGGAGGACTGCTTTGTTTTTTATGTCCTTTGCAAAAAAAAACATAAAAAACACAAAAAAAATCAATATATCTATATATATTCCCTCCACCACCCCTCCTCCATGGAGGACTGCTTTGTTTTTTATGTCCTTTGCGAAAAAAAAATATATAAAAAAACACAAAAATAACAATATATCTATATATATTCCCTCCACCACCCCTCCTCCACGGAGGACTGCTTTGTTTTTTATGTCCTTTGCAAGAAAAACAACATAAAAAAAACAGAAAAATATCAATATATCTATACATATTCCCTCCACCACCCCGCCTCCACGGAGGACTGCTTTGTTTTTTATGTCCTTTGCAAAAAAAAAAAATATATAAAAAAAAACACAAAAATAACAATATATCTATATATATTCCCTCCACCACCTCTCCTCCACAGAGGACTGCTTTGTTTTTTATGTCCTTTGCAAAAAAAAAAAAAAAAAAAAAAAAAAAAACACAAAAATATCTATATATATCTATCTATATATATCTATATATCTATCTATATCTATATATCTATCTATATCTATATATCTATCTATATCTATATATATATATATATATCTATATATATATATATATATCTATATATATATATATATATATTCCCTCCACCACCCCTCCTCCACGGAGGACTGCTTTGTTTTTTATGTCCTTTGCAAGAAAAACAACATAAAAAAAACAGAAAAATATCAATATGCATTCTTGGTAATCGGTGTCGGAGGGTCCAGGTTTCCAGCTTAGCCATGATCTTATTTCTCAGGTCAGCTGCTCTTGTATTCAGCCTACTAGGGCTTGTAGTTCTTGGGGCTTGGTACCCAATCTCGGAATGTGGGGATGATGATGATGATATCTCCCCCCTGACCTGTCGTCCTGGCTCCCCCTTGTCGTAGCATTCGTGTTCTACCTCATCAATCTCTAGTTGTGATAGCAGTTGTTTCTTGCGGATGTTGGAACATTGAGCTACTAGTTGTTTTGGTGTTAGTCTTGATGTGGGGTGTCGAAGAATCCATAAGTCCCACATCCGCTTCATGTAACCTCTTTCACTGGGGTTACTTGTATAGTAGCATTCCAACAGTCCCTTGTACTCATCTCTTGTCCATGCATGTCTTGTTCTTGTTCCAGTAGCCCACTTATCGTCAGATTGTCCTGGTTCCTCAACATCTGGCGCAGACCTTGTTAATCCGGGCGACGTCTGAGCCGGCATGATTTGTCTCTCATATTTGGTATGTTTGTCTCTCATATTTGAGGTAGGCACAGTAAAGCGTGAGGAGGTCTTGCCTAAGGACCCCTACTGGAGGTAGGCCACAACCGTGTGAAAGGCGGCGATCTTACCACTACACTATCCAGCCATATATATATTCCCTCCACCACCCCTCCTCCACAGAGGACTGCTTTGTTTTTTATGTCCTTTGCAAAAAAAAAAAAAAACATAAAAAAAAAACAAAAATATCAATATATCTATATATATTCCCACCACCACCCCTCCTCCACGGAGGACTGCTTTGTTTTTTATGTCCTTTGCGGAAAAATACAAAAAAAAAACACAAAAATATCAATATATCTATACATATTCCCTCCACCACCCCTCCTCCACGGAGGACTGCTTTGTTTTTTATGTCCATTGCGGAAAAAAAAACAACAACATAAAAAAACACAAAAATATCAATATATCTATATATATTCCCACCACCACCCCTCCTCCACGGAGGACTGCTTTGTTTTTTATGTCCTTTGCGGAAAAAAAACATAAAAAAACGCAAAAATATCAATATATCTATACATATTCCCTCCACCACCCCGCCTCCACGGAGGACTGCTTTGTTTTTTATGTCCTTTGCAAAAAAAAAACATTAAAAAAAACACACAAATATCAATATATCTATATATATTCCCTCCACCACCCCTCCTCCACGGAGGACTGCTTTGTTTTTTATGTCCTTTGCAAAAAAAAACATAAAAATATATATATATATATATATATATATATATATATATATATATATATATATATATATATATATATATATATATATATATATATATATATTCCCACCACCACCCCTCCTCCACGGAGGACTGCTTTGTTTTTTATGTCCTTTGCGGAAAAAAACATAAAAAAAAAAAAAAACACAAAAATATCAATATATCTACATATATTCCCTCCACCACCCCTCCTCCACGGAGGACTGCTTTGTTTTTTATGTCCTTTGCTAAAAAAAACATAAAAAACACAAAAATATCAATATATCTATATATATTCCCTCCACCACCCCTCCTTCGCAGAGGACTGCTTTGTTTTTTATGTCCTTTGCAGAAAAAAAACAACAACATAAAAAAACACAAAAATATCAATATATCTATACATATTCCCTCCACCACCCCTCCCCCACGGAGGACTGCTTTGTTTTTTATGTCCTTTGCAAAAAAAACATAAAAAACACAAAAATATCAATATATCTATATATATTCCCTCCACCACCCCTCCTCCACGGAGGACTGCTTTGTTTTTTATGTCCTTTGCAAGAAAAACAACATAAAAAAACAGAAAATATCAATATATCTATACATATTCCCTCCACCACCCCGCCTCCACGGAGGACTGCTTTGTTTTTTATGTCCTTTGCAAAAAAAAAATATATATATATTAAAAAAAACACAAAAATAACAATATATCTATATATATTCCCTCCACCACCTCTCCTCCACGGAGGACTGCTTTGTTTTTTATGTCCTTTGCTGAAAAAAACATAAAAAACACAAAAATATCAATATATCTATACATATTCCCTCCACCACCCCTCCTCCACGGAGGACTGCTTTGTTTATTATGTCCTTTGCGGAAAAAAAACAACAACATAAAAAAACACAAAAATATCAATATATCTATACATATTCCCTCCACCACCCCGCCTCCACGGAGGACTACTTTGTTTTTTATGTCCTTTGCAAAAAAAAAAAAATATATAAAAAAACACAAAAATAACAATATATCTATATATATTCCCTCCACCACCTCTCCTCCACGGAGGACTGCTTTGTTTTTTTATGTCCTTTGCAAAAAAAAACAACATAAAAAAAACAGAAAAATATCAATATATCTACACATATTCCCTCCACCACCACTCCTCCACGGAGGACTGCTTTGTTTTTTATGTCCTTTGCAAAAAAAAAAAAATATAAAAAAAACACAAAAATAACAATATATCTATATATATATTCCCTCCACCACCTCTGTTCCACGGAGGACTGCTTTGTTTTTTATGTCCTTTGCAAAAAAAAAAAAAAAAACAACATAAAAACACACAAATATCAATATATCTATATATATTCCCTCCACCACCCCTCCTCCACGGAGGACTGCTTTGTTTTTTATGTCCTTTGCAAGAAAAACAACATAAAAAAAAACAGAAAAATATCAATATATCTATACATATTCCCTCCACCACCCCTCCTCCACGGAGGACTGCTTTGTTTTTTATGTCCTTTGCTAAAAAAAAACATAAAAAACACAAAAATATCAATATATCTATATATATTCCCTCCACCACCCCTCCTCCACGGAGGACTGCTTTGTTTATTATGTCCTTTGCGGAAAAAAACATAAAAAAAGACAAAAATATCAATATATCTACATATATTCCCTCCACCACCCCTCCTTCGCAGAGGACTGCTTTGTTTTTTATGTCCTTTGCAGAAAAAAACATAAACAAACACAAAAATATCAATATATCTATATATATATTCCCTCATCCACCCCTCCTTTACGGAGGACTGCTTTGTTTTTTATGTCCTTTGCAAGAAAAACAACATAAAAAAACAGAAAATATCAATATATCTATACATATTCCCTCCACCACCCCTCCTCCACGGAGGACTGCTTTGTTTTTTATGTCCTTTGCGGAAAAAAACATAAAAAAAACACAAAAATATCAATATGTCTATATATATTCCCTCCACCACCCCTCCTTCGCAGAGGGCTGCTTTGTTTTTTGTGTCCTTTGCAGAAAAAAACATAAAAAAACACAAAAATATCAATATATCTATATATATATTCCCTCATCCACCCCTCCTTTACGGAGGACTGCTTTGTTTTTTATGTCCTTTGCAAAAAAAAACAACAACATAAAAACACACTAATATCAATATATCTATATATATTCCCTCCACCACCCCTCCTTCGCAGAGGACTGCTTTGTTTTTTATGTGTTTTGCAGAAAAAAACATAAAAAAAACACAAAAATATCAATATATATATATATATATATATATATATATATATATATATATATATATATATATATATATATATATATTCCCTCCACCACCCCTCCTTTACGGAGGACTGCTTTGTTTTTTATGTCCTTTGCAAAAAAAAAAAAACAACAACATAAAAACACACAAATATCAATATATCTATATATATTCCCTCCACCACCCCTCCTCCACGGAGGACTGCTTTGTTTTTTATGTCCTTTGCAACAAAAACAACATAAAAAAAACAGAAAAATATCAATATATCTATACATATTCCCTCCACCACCCCTCCTCCACGGAGGACTGCTTTGTTTTTTATGTACTTTGCAAAAAAAAACATAAAAAACAGAAAAATATCAATACATCTATATATATATTCCCTCCACCACCCCTCCTCCACGGAGGACTGCTTTGTTTTTTATGCCCTTTGCAAGAAAAACAACATAAAAAAAAACAGTAAAATATCAATATATCTATACATATTCCCTCCACCACCCCTCCTCCACGGAGGACTGCTTTGTTTTTTATGTCCTTTGCTAAAAAAAACATAAAAAACACAAAAATATCAATATATCTATATATATTCCCTCCACCACCCCTCCTCCACGGAGGACTGCTTTGTTTATTATGTCCTTTGCGGAAAAAAACATAAAAAAAGACAAAAATATCAATATATCTACATATATTCCCTCCACCACCCCTCCTTCGCAGAGGACTGCTTTGTTTTTTAAGTCCTTTGCAGAAAAAAACATAAAAAAACACAAAAATATCAATATATCTATACATATATTCCCTCATCCACCCCTCCTTCGCAGAGGACTGCTTTGTTTTTTATGTGTTTTGCAGAAAAAAATATAAAAAAACACAAAAATATCAATATATCTCTATATATATTCCCTCATCCACCCCTCCTTCGCAGAGGACTGCTTTGTTTTTTATGTCCTTTGCAGAAAAAAAACAACAACATAAAAAAACACAAAAATATCAATATATCTATACATATTCCCTCCACCACCCCTCCCCCACGGAGGACTGCTTTGTTTTTTATGTCCTTTGCAAAAAAAACATAAAAAACACAAAAATATCAATATATCTATATATATTCCCTCCACCACCCCTCCTCCACGGAGGACTGCTTTGTTTTTTATGTCCTTTGCAAGAAAAACAACATAAAAAAACAGAAAATATCAATATATCTATACATATTCCCTCCACCACCCCGCCTCCACGGAGGACTGCTTTGTTTTTTATGTCCTTTGCAAAAAAAAAATATATATATATTAAAAAAAACACAAAAATAACAATATATCTATATATATTCCCTCCACCACCTCTCCTCCACGGAGGACTGCTTTGTTTTTTATGTCCTTTGCTGAAAAAAACATAAAAAACACAAAAATATCAATATATCTATATATATTCCCTCCACCACCCCTCCTCCACGGAGGACTGCTTTGTTTATTATGTCCTTTGCGGAAAAAAAACAACAACATAAAAAAACACAAAAATATCAATATATCTATACATATTCCCTCCACCACCCCGCCTCCACGGAGGACTACTTTGTTTTTTATGTCCTTTGCAAAAAAAAAAAAATATATAAAAAAACACAAAAATAACAATATATCTATATATATTCCCTCCACCACCTCTCCTCCACGGAGGACTGCTTTGTTTTTTTATGTCCTTTGCAAAAAAAAACAACATAAAAAAAACAGAAAAATATCAATATATCTACACATATTCCCTCCACCACCACTCCTCCACGGAGGACTGCTTTGTTTTTTATGTCCTTTGCAAAAAAAAAAATATATAAAAAAAACACAAAAATAACAATATATCTATATATATATTCCCTCCACCACCTCTGTTCCACGGAGGACTGCTTTGTTTTTTATGTCCTTTGCAAAAAAAAAAAAAAAAACAACATAAAAACACACAAATATCAATATATCTATATATATTCCCTCCACCACCCCTCCTCCACGGAGGACTGCTTTGTTTTTTATGTCCTTTGCAAGAAAAACAACATAAAAAAAAACAGAAAAATATCAATATATCTATACATATTCCCTCCACCACCCCTCCTCCACGGAGGACTGCTTTGTTTTTTATGTCCTTTGCTAAAAAAAAACATAAAAAACACAAAAATATCAATATATCTATATATATTCCCTCCACCACCCCTCCTCCACGGAGGACTGCTTTGTTTATTATGTCCTTTGCGGAAAAAAACATAAAAAAAGACAAAAATATCAATATATCTACATATATTCCCTCCACCACCCCTCCTTCGCAGAGGACTGCTTTGTTTTTTATGTCCTTTGCAGAAAAAAACATAAACAAACACAAAAATATCAATATATCTATATATATATTCCCTCATCCACCCCTCCTTTACGGAGGACTGCTTTGTTTTTTATGTCCTTTGCAAGAAAAACAACATAAAAAAACAGAAAATATCAATATATCTATACATATTCCCTCCACCACCCCTCCTCCACGGAGGACTGCTTTGTTTTTTATGTCCTTTGCGGAAAAAAACATAAAAAAAAACACAAAAATATCAATATGTCTATATATATTCCCTCCACCACCCCTCCTTCGCAGAGGGCTGCTTTGTTTTTTGTGTCCTTTGCAGAAAAAAACATAAAAAAACACAAAAATATCAATATATCTATATATATATTCCCTCATCCACCCCTCCTTTACGGAGGACTGCTTTGTTTTTTATGTCCTTTGCAAAAAAAAACAACAACATAAAAACACACAAATATCAATATATCTATATATATTCCCTCCACCACCCCTCCTTCGCAGAGGACTGCTTTGTTTTTTATGTGTTTTGCAGAAAAAAACATAAAAAAACACAAAAATATCAATATATATATATATATATATATATATATATATATATATATATATATATATATATATATATATATATATATTCCCTCCACCACCCCTCCTTTACGGAGGACTGCTTTGTTTTTTATGTCCTTTGCAAAAAAAAAAAAACAACAACATAAAAACACACAAATATCAATATATCTATATATATTCCCTCCACCACCCCTCCTCCACGGAGGACTGCTTTGTTTTTTATGTCCTTTGCAACAAAAACAACATAAAAAAAACAGAAAAATATCAATATATCTATACATATTCCCTCCACCACCCCTCCTCCACGGAGGACTGCTTTGTTTTTTATGTACTTTGCAAAAAAAAACATAAAAAACAGAAAAATATCAATACATCTATATATATATTCCCTCCACCACCCCTCCTCCACGGAGGACTGCTTTGTTTTTTATGCCCTTTGCAAGAAAAACAACATAAAAAAAAACAGTAAAATATCAATATATCTATACATATTCCCTCCACCACCCCTCCTCCACGGAGGACTGCTTTGTTTTTTATGTCCTTTGCTAAAAAAAACATAAAAAACACAAAAATATCAATATATCTATATATATTCCCTCCACCACCCCTCCTCCACGGAGGACTGCTTTGTTTATTATGTCCTTTGCGGAAAAAAACATAAAAAAAGACAAAAATATCAATATATCTACATATATTCCCTCCACCACCCCTCCTTCGCAGAGGACTGCTTTGTTTTTTAAGTCCTTTGCAGAAAAAAACATAAAAAAACACAAAAATATCAATATATCTATACATATATTCCCTCATCCACCCCTCCTTCGCAGAGGACTGCTTTGTTTTTTATGTGTTTTGCAGAAAAAAATATAAAAAAACACAAAAATATCAATATATCTCTATATATATTCCCTCATCCACCCCTCCTTTACGGAGGACTGCTTTGTTTTTTATGTCCTTTGCAAAAAAAAAAACATAAAAAAACACAAAAATATCAATATATATATATATATTCCCTCCACCACCCCTCCTCCACGGAGGACTGCTTTGTTTTTTATGTCCTTTGCGGAAAAAAACATAAAAAAACACAAAAATATCAATATATCTATATATATTCCCTCCACCACCCCTCCTTCGCAGAGGGCTGCTTTGTTTTTTGTGTCCTTTGCAGAAAAAAACATAAAAAAAACAAAAAAATATCAATATATCTATATATATATTCCCTCATCCACCCCTCCTTTACGGAGGACTGCTTTGTTTTTTATGTCCTTTGCAAAAAAAAAACAACAACATAAAAACACACAAATATCAATATATCTATATATATTCCCTCCACCACCCCTCCTTCGCAGAGGACTGCTTTGTTTTTTATGTGTTTTGCAGAAAAAAACATAAAAAAACACACAAATATCAATATATCTATATATATTCCCTCCACCACCCCTCCTTCGCAGAGGACTGCTTTGTTTTTTATGTGTTTTGCAGAAAAAAACATAAAAAAACACAAAAATATCAATATATCTATACATATTCCCTCCACCACCACTCCTCCACGGAGGACTGCTTTGTTTTTTATGTCCGTTGCAAAAAAAAAACAACAACATAAAAACACAAAAATAACAATATATCTATATATATATATTCCCTCCACCACCCCTCCTCCACGGAGGACTGCTTTGTTTTTTATGTCCTTTGCAAGAAAAACAACATAAAAAAAAACCAGAAAAATATCAATATATCTATACATATTCCCTCCACCACCCCTCCTCCACGGAGGACTGCTTTGTTTTTTATGTCCTTTGCTGAAAAAAACATAAAAAACACAAAAATATCAATATATCTATATATATTCCCTCCACCACCCCTCCTCCACGGAGGACTGCTTTGTTTATTATGTCCTTTGCGGAAAAAAAACAACATAAAAAAAACACAAAAATATCAATATATCTATACATATTCCCTCCACCACCCCGCCTCCACGGAGGACTACTTTGTTTTTTATGTCCTTTGCAAAAAAAAAAAAAAAATATAAAAAAAACACAAACATAACAATATATCTATATATATTCCCTCCACCACCTCTCCTCCACGGAGGACCGCTTTGTTTTTTTATGTCTTTTGCAAGAAAAACAACATAAAAAAACAGAAAATATCAATATATCTATACATATTCCCTCCACCACCCCTCCTCCACGGAGGACTGCTTTGTTTTTTATGTCCTTTGCGGAAAAAAAACATAAAAAAAACACAAAAATATCAATATATCTATATATATTCCCTCCACCACCCCTCCTTCGCAGAGGGCTGCTTTGTTTTTTGTGTCCTTTGCAGAAAAAAACATAAAAAAAACACAAAAATATCAATATATCTATATATATATTCCCTCATCCACCCCTCCTTTACGGAGGACTGCTTTGTTTTTTATGTCCTTTGCAAAAAAAAAACAACAACATAAAAACACACAAATATCAATATATCTATATATACTCCCTCCACCACCCCTCCTTCGCAGAGGACTGCTTTGTTTTTTATGTGTTTTGCAGAAAAAAACATAAAAAAAAACACAAAAATATCAATATATCTATATATATATTCCCTCATCCACCCCTCCTTTACGGAGGACTGCTTTGTTTTTTATGTCCTTTGCAAAAAAAAAAAAACATAAAAAAACACAAAAATATCAATATATATATATATATTCCCTCCACCACCCCTCCTCCACGGAGGACTGCTTTGTTTATTATGTCATTTGCGGAAAAAAACATAAAAACACAAAAATATCAATATATCTATATATATTCCCTCCACCACCCCTCCTCCACGGAGGACTGCTTTGTTTTTTATGTCCTTTGCAAAAAAAACATAAAAAACACAAAAATATCAATATATCTATATATATTCCCTCCACCACCCCTCCTCCACGGAAGACTGCTTTGTTTTTTATGTCCTTTGCAAAAAAAAAACCATAAAAAAAAACCACAAAAATATCAATATATCTATATATATTCCCACCACCACCCCTCCTCCACGGAGGACTGCTTTGTTTTTTATGTCCTTTGCGGAAAAAAACATAAAAAAAAAAAAACACAAAAATATCAATATATCTATATATATTCCCTCCACCACCCCTCCTCCACGGAGGACTGCTTTGTTTTTTATGTCCTTTGCAAGAAAAACCAACATAAAAAAAAACACAAAAATATCAATATATCTATACATATTCCCTCCACCACCACTCCTCCACGGAGGACTGCTTTGTTTTTTATGTCCGTTGCAAAAAAAAAACAACAACATAAAAACACAAAAATAACAATATATCTATATATATATTCCCTCCACCACCCCTCCTCCACGGAGGACTGCTTTGTTTTTTATGTCCTTTGCAAGAAAAACAACATAAAAAAAACCAGAAAAATATCAATATATCTATACATATTCCCTCCACCACCCCTCCTCCACGGAGGACTGCTTTGTTTTTTATGTCCTTTGCTGAAAAAAACATAAAAAACACAAAAATATCAATATATCTATATATATTCCCTCCACCACCCCTCCTCCACGGAGGACTGCTTTGTTTATTATGTCCTTTGCGGAAAAAAAACAACAACATAAAAAAACACAAAAATATCAATATATCTATACATATTCCCTCCACCACCCCGCCTCCACGGAGGACTACTTTGTTTTTTATGTCCTTTGCAAAAAAAAAAAATATATATAAAAAAACACAAAAATAACAATATATCTATATATATTCCCTCCACCACCTCTCCTCCACGGAGGACCGCTTTGTTTTTTTATGTCCTTTGCAAAAAAAACAACACAAAAAAAACAGAAAAATATCAATATATCTATACATATTCCCTCCACCACCACTCCTCCACGGAGGACTGCTTTGTTTTTTATGTCCTTTGCTAAAAAAAACATAAAAAACACAAAAATATCAATATATCTATATATATTCCCTCCACCACCCCTCCTCCACGGAGGACTGCTTTGTTTATTATGTCCTTTGCGGAAAAAAACATAAAAAAAAACACAAAAATATCAATATATCTATATATATATTCCCTCATCCACCCCTCCTTTACGGAGGACTGCTTTGTTTTTTATGTCCTTTGCAAAAAAAAACAACAACATAAAAACACACAAATATCAATATATCTATATATATTCCCTCCACCACCCCTCCTTCGCAGAGGGCTGCTTTGTTTTTTGTGTCCTTTGCAGAAAAAAACATAAAAAAAAACACAAAAATATCAATATATCTATATATATATTCCCTCATCCACCCCTCCTTTACGGAGGACTGCTTTGTTTTTTATGTCCTTTGCAAAAAAAAACAACAACATAAAAACACACAAATATCAATATATCTATATATATTCCCTCCACCACCCCTCCTTCGCAGAGGACTGCTTTGTTTTTTATGTGTTTTGCAGAAAAAAACATAAAAAAACACAAAAATATCAATATATCTCTATATATATTCCCTCATCCACCCCTCCTTTACGGAGGACTGCTTTGTTTTTTATGTCCTTTGCAAAAAAAAAAACATAAAAAAACACAAAAATATCAATATATATATATATATTCCCTCCACCACCCCTCCTCCACGGAGGACTGCTTTGTTTTTTATGTCCTTTGCGGAAAAAAACATAAAAAAACACAAAAATATCAATATATCTATATATATTCCCTCCACCACCCCTCCTTCGCAGAGGGCTGCTTTGTTTTTTGTGTCCTTTGCAGAAAAAAACATAAAAAAAACAAAAAAATATCAATATATCTATATATATATTCCCTCATCCACCCCTCCTTTACGGAGGACTGCTTTGTTTTTTATGTCCTTTGCAAAAAAAAAACAACAACATAAAAACACACAAATATCAATATATCTATATATATTCCCTCCACCACCCCTCCTTCGCAGAGGACTGCTTTGTTTTTTATGTGTTTTGCAGAAAAAAACATAAAAAAACACACAAATATCAATATATCTATATATATTCCCTCCACCACCCCTCCTTCGCAGAGGACTGCTTTGTTTTTTATGTGTTTTGCAGAAAAAAACATAAAAAAACACAAAAATATCAATATATCTATACATATTCCCTCCACCACCACTCCTCCACGGAGGACTGCTTTGTTTTTTATGTCCGTTGCAAAAAAAAAAACAACAACATAAAAACACAAAAATAACAATATATCTATATATATATATTACCTCCACCACCCCTCCTCCACGGAGGACTGCTTTGTTTTTTATGTCCTTTGCAAGAAAAACAACATAAAAAAAACCAGAAAAATATCAATATATCTATACATATTCCCTCCACCACCCCTCCTCCACGGAGGACTGCTTTGTTTTTTATGTCCTTTGCTGAAAAAAACATAAAAAACACAAAAATATCAATATATCTATATATATTCCCTCATCCACCCCTCCTTTACGGAGGACTGCTTTGTTTATTATGTCCTTTGCAAAAAAAAAACAACAACATAAAAACACACAAATATCAATATATCTATATATACTCCCTCCACCACCCCTCCTTCGCAGAGGACTGCTTTGTTTTTTATGTGTTTTGCAGAAAAAAACATAAAAAAAACACAAAAATATCAATATATCTATATATATATTCCCTCATCCACCCCTCCTTTACGGAGGACTGCTTTGTTTTTTATGTCCTTTGCAAAAAAAAAAAAACATAAAAAAACACAAAAATATCAATATATATATATATATTCCCTCCACCACCCCTCCTCCACGGAGGACTGCTTTGTTTATTATGTCATTTGCGGAAAAAAACATAAAAACACAAAAATATCAATATATCTATATATATTCCCTCCACCACCCCTCCTCCACGGAGGACTGCTTTGTTTTTTATGTCCTTTGCAAAAAAAACATAAAAAACACAAAAATATCAATATATCTATATATATTCCCTCCACCACCCCTCCTCCACGGAAGACTGCTTTGTTTTTTATGTCCTTTGCAAAAAAAAAACCATAAAAAAAAACCACAAAAATATCAATATATCTATACATATTCCCTCCACCACCACTCCTCCACGGAGGACTGCTTTGTTTTTTATGTCCGTTGCAAAAAAAAAACAACAACATAAAAACACAAAAATAACAATATATCTATATATATATTCCCTCCACCACCCCTCCTCCACGGAGGACTGCTTTGTTTTTTATGTCCTTTGCAAGAAAAACAACATAAAAAAAACCAGAAAAATATCAATATATCTATACATATTCCCTCCACCACCCCTCCTCCACGGAGGACTGCTTTGTTTTTTATGTCCTTTGCTGAAAAAAACATAAAAAACACAAAAATATCAATATATCTATATATATTCCCTCCACCACCCCTCCTCCACGGAGGACTGCTTTGTTTATTATGTCCTTTGCGGAAAAAAAACAACAACATAAAAAAACACAAAAATATCAATATATCTATACATATTCCCTCCACCACCCCGCCTCCACGGAGGACTACTTTGTTTTTTATGTCCTTTGCAAAAAAAAAAAATATATATATAAAAAAACACAAAAATAACAATATATCTATATATATTCCCTCCACCACCTCTCCTCCACGGAGGACCGCTTTGTTTTTTTATGTCCTTTGCAAAAAAAACAACACAAAAAAAACAGAAAAATATCAATATATCTATACATATTCCCTCCACCACCACTCCTCCACGGAGGACTGCTATGTTTTTTATGTCCTTTGCAAAAAAAAAAATATAAAAAAAACACAAAAATATCAATATATATATATATATATATATATATATATATACATATACATATATATATATATATACATATATACATATACAGATACATATACATACATATACATACATATATACACATATACATATACATACATATATACACATATACATATACATACATATATACATATACATATACATACATATATACATATACATATACATATACATATATATACATATACATATACATATACATATATATACATATACATATATATATATATATATATATATATATATATATATATATATTCCCACCACCACCCCTCCTCCACAGAGGACTGCTTTGTTTTTTATGTCCTTTGCGGAAAAAAACATAAAAAAAAAAAAAAAACACAAAAATATCAATATATCTATATATATATATATATATATATATATATATATATTCCCACCACCACCCCTCCTCCACAGAGGACTGCTTTGTTTTTTATGTCCTTTGCGGAAAAAAACATAAAAAAAAAAAAAAACACAAAAATATCAATATATCTATATATATTCCCTGCACCACCCCTCCTCCACGGAGGACTGCTTTGTTTTTTTATTTCCTTTGGCAAAAAAAAAAATATATAAAAAAAAACACAAAAATAACAATATATATATTCCCTCCACCACCCCTCCTCCACGGAGGACTGCTTTGTTTATTATGTCCTTTTCGGAAAAAAACATAAAAAAACACAAAAATATCAATATATCTATATATATTCCCACCACCACCCCTCCTCCACGGAGGACTGCTTTGTTTTTTATGTCCTTTGCAAAAAAAAAAATATATAAAAAAAACACAAAAATAACAATATATATATTCCCTCCACCACCCCTCCTCCACGGAGGACTGCTTTGTTTATTATGTCCTTTTCGGAAAAAAACATAAAAAAACACAAAAATATCAATATATCTATATATATTCCCTCCACCACCCCTCCTTCGCAGAGGACTGCTTTGTTTTTTATGTCCTTTGCAAGAAAAACAACATAAAAAAAAAAAACACAAAAATATCAATATATCTATACATATTCCCTCCACCACCCCGCCTCCACGGAGTACTGCTTTGTTTTTTATGTCCTTTGCAAAAAAAAAAATATATAAAAAAACACAAAAATAACAATATATATATTCCCTCCACCACCCCTCCTCCACGGAGGACTGCTTTGTTTATTATGTCCTTTTCGGAAAAAAACATAAAAAAACACAAAAATATCAATATATCTATATATATTCCCTCCACCACCCCTCCTTCGCAGAGGACTGCTTTGTTTTTTATGTCCTTTGCAAAAAAAAACAACAACATAAAAACACACAAATATCAATATATCTATATATATTCCCTCCACCACCCCTCCTTCACGGAGGACTGCTTTGTTTTTTATGTCCTTTGCAAAAAAAAACATAAAAAACACAAAAAAAATCAATATATCTATATATATTCCCTCCACCACCCCTCCTCCACGGAGGACTGCTTTGTTTTTTATGTCCTTTGCGAAAAAAACATAAAAAAAAACGCAAAAATATCAATATATCTATATATATTCCCTCCACCACCCCTCCTCCACGGAGGACTGCTTTGTTTTTTATGTCCTTTGCAAAAAAAACATAAAAAAAACAGAAAAATATCAATATATCTATACATATTCCCTCCACCACCCCGCCTCCACGGAGGACTGCTTTGTTTTTTATGTCCTTTGCAAAAAAAAACAACAACATAAAAACACACAAATATCAATATATCTATATATATTCCCTCCACCACCCCTCCTCCACGGAGGACTGCTTTGTTTTTTATGTCCTTTGCAAGAAAAACAACATAAAAAAACAGAAAAATATCAATATATCTATACATATTCCCTCCACCACCCCGCCTCCACGGAGGACTGCTTTGTTTTTTATGTCCTTTGCAAAAAAAAAAAAAAAAAAAAAAAAAAAAATATATAAAAAAAAAAAAAAAAAAATATATTAAAAAAAAAACAAAAATAACAATATATATATTCCCTCCACCACCCCTCCTCCACGGAGGACTGCTTTGTTTATTATGTCCTTTGCGGAAAAAAACATAAAAAAACACAAAAATATCAATATATCTATATATATTCCCTCCACCACCCCTCCTCCACGGAGGACTGCTTTGTTTTTTATGTCCTTTGCGGAAAAAAACATAAAAAAAAACACAAAAATATCAATATATCTATATATATATTCCCTCATCCACCCCTCCTTTACGGAGGACTGCTTTGTTTTTTATGTCCTTTGCAAGAAAAAAAAAAAAAAAAAAAAAAACACAAAAATATCAATATATATATATATATATATATATATATATATATATATATATATATATATATATATATATATATATATATATATATATTCCCTCCACCACCCCTCCTCCACGGAGGACTGCTTTGTTTATTATGTCCTTTTCGGAAAAAAACATAAAAAAACACAAAAATATCAATATATCTATATATATTCCCACCACCACCCCTCCTCCACGGAGGACTGCTTTGTTTTTTATGTCCTTTGCGGAAAAAAACATAAAAAAAAACAGAAAAATATCAATATATCTATATATATTCCCTCCACCACCCCTCCTCCACGGAGGACTGCTTTGTTTTTTATGTCCTTTGCAAAAAAAAAACCATAAAAAAAAAACACAAAAATATCAATATATCTATATATATTCCCTGCACCACCCCTCCTCCACGGAGGACTGCTTTGTTTTTTTATTTCCTTTGCAAAAAAAAAAAATATATAAAAAAAAACACAAAAATAACAATATATATATTCCCTCCACCACCCCTCCTCCACGGAGGACTGCTTTGTTTATTATGTCCTTTTCGGAAAAAAACATAAAAAAACACAAAAATATCAATATATCTATATATATTCCCACCACCACCCCTCCTCCACGGAGGACTGCTTTGTTTTTTATGTCCTTTGCGGAAAAAAACATAAAAAAAAAAAAAAAAAAAAACACAAAAATATCAATATATCTATATATATTCCTTGCACCACCCCTCCTCCACGGAGGACTGCTTTGTTTTTTATGTCCTTTGCAAAAAAAAAAAATATATAAAAAAAACACAAAAATAACAATATATATATTCCCTCCACCACCCCTCCTCCACGGAGGACTGCTTTGTTTATTATGTCCTTTTCGGAAAAAAACATAAAAAAACACAAAAATATCAATATATCTATATATATTCCCTCCACCACCCTCCTTCGCAGAGGACTGCTTTGTTTTTTATGTCCTTTGCAAGAAAAACAACATAAAAAAAAAAACACAAAAATATCAATATATCTATATATATTCCCTCCACCACCCCTCCTCCACGGAGGACTGCTTTGTTTTTTATGTCCTTTGCAAGAAAAACAACATAAAAAAAACAGAAAAATATCAATATATCTATACATATTCCCTCCACCACCCCGCCTCCACGGAGTACTGCTTTGTTTATGTCCTTTGCAAAAAAAAAATATATATAAAAAAACACAAAAATAACAATATATATATTCCCTCCACCACCCCTCCTCCACGGAGGACTGCTTTGTTTTTTATGTCCTTTGCGGAAAAAAACATAAAAAAAACAGAAAAATATCAATATATCTATACATATTCCCTCCACCACCACTCCTCCACGGAGGACTGCTTTGTTTTTTATGTCCTTTGCAAAAAAAAAAAAATATATAAAAAACACAAAAATAACAATATATCTATATATATATATATATATATTCCCTCCACCACCCCTGTTCCACGGAGGACTGCTTTGTTTTTTATGTCCTTTGCAAAAAAAAACAACAACGTAAAAACACACAAATATCAATATATCTATATATATTCCCTCCACCACCCCTCCTTCACGGAGGACTGCTTTGTTTTTTATGTCCTTTGCAAAAAAAAACATAAAAAACACAAAAAAAAAATCAATATATCTATATATATTCCCTCCACCACCCCTCCTCCACGGAGGACTGCTTTGTTTTTTATGTCCTTTGCGAAAAAAACATTAAAAAAACGCAAAAATATCAATATATCTATATATATTCCCTCCACCACCCCTCCTCCACGGAGGACTGCTTTGTTTTTTATGTCCTTTGCGAAAAAAACATAAAAAAAACAGAAAAATATCAATATATCTATACATATTCCCTCCACCACCCCGCCTCCACGGAGGACTGCTTTGTTTTTTATGTCCTTTGCAAAAAAAAACAACAACATAAAAACACACAAATATCAATATATCTATATATATTCCCTCCACCACCCCTCCTCCACGGAGGACTGCTTTGTTTTTTATGTCCTTTGCAAGAAAAACAACATAAAAAAACAGAAAAATATCAATATATCTATATATATTCCCTCCACCACCCCTCCTCCACGGAGGACTGCTTTGTTTTTTATGTCCTTTGCGAAAAAAACATAAAAAAAACAGAAAAATATCAATATATCTATACATATTCCCTCCACCACCCCGCCTCCACGGAGGACTGCTTTGTTTTTTATGTCCTTTGCAAAAAAAAACAACAACATAAAAACACACAAATATCAATATATCTATATATATTCCCTCCACCACCCCTCCTCCACGGAGGACTGCTTTGTTTTTTATGTCCTTTGCAAGAAAAACAACATAAAAAAAACACAAAAATAACAATATATATATTCCCTCCACCACCCCTCCTCCACGGAGGACTGCTTTGTTTATTATGTCCTTTGCGGAAAAAAACATAAAAAAAACACAAAAATATCAATATATCTATATATATTCCCTCCACCACCCCTCCTCCACGGAGGACTGCTTTGTTTTTTATGTCCTTTGCGGAAAAAAAACATAAAAAAACACAAAAATATCAATATATCTATATATATTCCCTCATCCACCCCTCCTTTACGGAGGACTGCTTTGTTTTTTATGTCCTTTGCAAGAAAAAAAAAAAAAAAAAAAAAAAAAAAACATAAAAAAAACACAAAAATAACAATATATCTATATATATATTCCCTCCACCACCTCTGTTCCACGGAGGACTGCTTTGTTTTTTATGTCCTTTGCGGAAAAAAAAAATAAAAAAAAAAAAAAAAAACACAAAAATATCAATATATCTATATATATTCCCTGCACCACCCCTCCTCCACGGAGGACTTCTTTGTTTTTTATGTCCTTTGCGGAAAAAAACATTAAAAAAAACAGAAAAATATCAATATATCTATATATATTCCCTCCACCACCCCTCCTCCACGGAGGACTGCTTTGTTTTTTATGTCCTTTGCAAAAAAAAAACCATAAAAAAAAACACAAAAATATCAATATATCTATATCTATTCCCTCCACCACCCCTCCTCCACGGAGGACTGCTTTGTTTTTATGTCCTTTGCGGAAAAAAACATAAAAAAAAAAAACACAAAAATATCAATATATCTATATATATTCCCTCCACCACCCCTCCTCCACGGAGGACTGCTTTGTTTTTTATGTCCTTTGCAAGAAAAACAACATAAAAAAAACAGAAAAATATCAATATATCTATACATATTCCCTACACCACCCCTCCTCCACGGAGGACTGCTTTGTTTTTTATGTCCTTTGCAAGAAAAACAACATAAAAAAAACAGAAAAATATCAATATATCTATACATATTCCCTCCACCACCACTCCTCCACGGAGGACTGCTTTGTTTTTTATGTCCTTTGCAAAAAAAAAATATAAAAAAACACAAAAATAACAATATATCTATATATATATATTCCCTCCACCACCCCTGTTCCACGGAGGACTGCTTTGTTTTTTATGTCCTTTGCAAAAAAAAAAACCATAAAAAAAAACCACAAAAATATCAATATATCTATATATATTCCCACCACCACCCCTCCTCCACGGAGGACTGCTTTGTTTTTTATGTCCTTTGCGGAAAAAAACATAAAAAAAAAAAAACACAAAAATATCAATATATCTATATATATTCCCCTCCACCACCCCTCCTCCACGGAGGACTGCTTTGTTTTTTATGTCCTTTGCAAGAAAAACCAACATAAAAAAAACACAAAAATATCAATATATCTATACATATTCCCTCCACCACCACTCCTCCACGGAGGACTGCTTTGTTTTTTATGTCCGTTGCAAAAAAAAAACAACAACATAAAAACACAAAAATAACAATATATCTATATATATATTCCCTCCACCACCCCTCCTCCACGGAGGACTGCTTTGTTTTTTATGTCCTTTGCAAGAAAAACAACATAAAAAAAACCAGAAAAATATCAATATATCTATACATATTCCCTCCACCACCCCTCCTCCACGGAGGACTGCTTTGTTTTTTATGTCCTTTGCTGAAAAAAACATAAAAAACACAAAAATATCAATATATCTATATATATTCCCTCCACCACCCCTCCTCCACGGAGGACTGCTTTGTTTATTATGTCCTTTGCGGAAAAAAAACAACAACATAAAAAAACACAAAAATATCAATATATCTATACATATTCCCTCCACCACCCCGCCTCCACGGAGGACTACTTTGTTTTTTATGTCCTTTGCAAAAAAAAAAAATATATATAAAAAAACACAAAAATATCAATATATATATTATATATATATATATATATATATATATATTCCCACCACCACCCCTCCTCCACAGAGGACTGCTTTGTTTTTTATGTCCTTTGCGGAAAAAAACATAAAAAAAAAAAAAAACACAAAAATATCAATATATCTATATATATTCCCTGCACCACCCCTCCTCCACGGAGGACTGCTTTGTTTTTTTATTTCCTTTGCAAAAAAAATAAATATATAAAAAAAACACAAAAATAACAATATATATATTCCCTCCACCACCCCTCCTCCACGGAGGACTGCTTTGTTTATTATGTCCTTTTCGGAAAAAAACATAAAAAAACACAAAAATATCAATATATCTATATATATTCCCACCACCACCCCTCCTCCACGGAGGACTGCTTTGTTTTTTATGTCCTTTGCGGAAAAAAACATAAAAAAAAAAAAAACACAAAAATATCAATATATCTATATATATTCCTTGCACCACCCCTCCTCCACGGAGGACTGCTTTGTTTTTTATGTCCTTTGCAAAAAAAACAACATAAAAAAACACAAAAATATCAATATATCTATATATATTCCCTCCACCACCCCTCCTTCGCAGAGGACTGCTTTGTTTTTTATGTCCTTTGCAAGAAAAACAACATAAAAAAAAAAAACACAAAAATATCAATATATCTATATATATTCCCTCCACCACCCCTCCTCCACGGAGGACTGCTTTGTTTTTTATGTCCTTTGCAAGAAAAACAACATAAAAAAAACAGAAAAATATCAATATATCTATACATATTCCCTCCACCACCCCGCCTCCACGGAGTACTGCTTTGTTTTTTATGTCCTTTGCAAAAAAAAAAATATATAAAAAAACACAAAAATAACAATATATATATTCCCTCCACCACCCCTCCTCCACGGAGGACTGCTTTGTTTATTATGTCCTTTTCGGAAAAAAACATAAAAAAACACAAAAATATCAATATATCTATATATATTCCCTCCACCACCCCTCCTTCGCAGAGGACTGCTTTGTTTTTTATGTCCTTTGCGGAAAAAAACATAAAAAAAACAGAAAAATATCAATATATCTATACATATTCCCTCCACCACCACTCCTCCACGGAGGACTGCTTTGTTTTTTATGTCCTTTGCAAAAAAAAAAAAATATATAAAAAACACAAAAACAACAATATATCTATATATATATATATATATATATATATTCCCTCCACCACCCCTGTTCCACGGAGGACTGCTTTGTTTTTTATGTCCTTTGCAAAAAAAACAACAACATAAAAACACACAAATATCAATATATCTATATATATTCCCTCCACCACCCCTCCTTCACGGAGGACTGCTTTGTTTTTTATGTCCTTTGCAAAAAAAAACATAAAAAACACAAAAAAAAATCAATATATCTATATATATTCCCTCCACCACCCCTCCTCCACGGAGGACTGCTTTGTTTTTTTACGTCCTTTGCGAAAAAAACATAAAAAAAAAACACAAAAATATCAATATATCTATATATATTCCCTCCACCACCCCTCCTCCACGGAGGACTGCTTTGTTTTTTATGTCCTTTGCGGAAAAAAACATAAAAAAACACAAAAATATCAATATATCTATATATATATATTCCCTCATCCACCCCTCCTCCACGGAGGACTGCTTTGTTTTTTATGTCCTTTGCAAGAAAAACAACATAAAAAAAACAGAAAAATATCAATATATCTATACATATTCCCTCCACCACCACTCCTCCACGGAGGACTGCTTTCTTTTTTATGTCCTTTGCAAAAAAAAAAATATAAAAAAACACAAAAATAACAATATATCTATATATATATATTCCCTCCACCACCCCTGTTCCACGGAGGACTGCTTTGTTTTTTATGTTCTTTGCAAGAAAAACAACATAAAAAAACAGAAAATATCAATATATCTATACATATTCCCTCCACCACCCCTCCTCCACGGAGGACTGCTTTGTTTTTTTCCTTTGCGAAAAACACGACACAAGAAACATTATATATATATATATATATATATATATATATATATATATATATATATATATATATATATATATATATATATATATATATATATATATATATATATATATATATATATATATATATATATATATATATATACACACACACACACACACACACACACACACACACACACACACACACACACACACACACACACACACACACACACACACACACACATACATACACGGGATGTGCACGAATACTCGATTAATCGATTACTCGAACCCATCAGCGACGATAGAGCATGAAAATGACGATCGATTGGCTCTAAAAATTCCATTTTTTTTTTTTAAACTACTTTCATTCTTTCTGATTGGTTATGCTGGTATTTGGCCGGTAGTCTGATATTTGATTGGTTACGGCTGTGAGAAGTTGCGGTCTAGACACAAGACTGGAGAACAGAGCGAAAATGGCCTCTAAAGTGCGCAGCGATGTCTGGCAACACTTTGGAAAAACTTGGCAAAAACAGTTAAGTGTAAGATGTGCAGCGCCACACTCGTCTACAACTCCACAACGAGCTCGATGCGTTATCATCTTGCACATAAACACAAAAAGGCAGATGATACCGATGCCACTACCAGCAGTCAGACGAGCATAAGAGATTTCACCATCAGACAGAAATGCGGCAAAGGCAGGGCAGAGAAGATGACGCAGTTAATAGCAGAAATGACAGTAGAAGACTTGCTGCCTATTAGCTTTGTTGAAGGTGAAGGTTTTAAATGAATTACGTTGAGCCCCACTATACTGTCCCATCGCGCAAAACGGTCACTGCAAGGATTGATGCTCTATACGAAAAATGTGCTTGTTCACTAAAAGACAGTTTGTCGAAGCCAGCGCGGGTGGCAATAACTACGGACTCGTGGACTTCGCTAACCACCGAATCGTATATGACGCTAACCTGTCATTACATAAATGAATGGAACATTCACAGCGCAGTATTAGAGACGCGAGGTTTCGAGGAAAGACACACAGCTGTGAACATTGGCAACTACCTGAAAGATGCAACAGTGGCTGTATAAGCTCTGAAAAAGTAATGGCATGTGTGCACGACCACACTGCTAACATGGTTCTGGCAAATCAAAGTCTTTGGGAATCAGTGCCCTGTTTCGCACACACCCTGCAGCTTGCAATCAATGAGGGCTTCAATGTTGCAACTGTAAAAAATGTAATAGCTGCAAGTAGCCGCTTGGTATCACATTTTCACCACAGCCGTTGTTTTAAAGTAACGGGAGAAGCGCATCCACTATTTTATGATTGGCACGTAGTTCAAGCTCACATGCATTTTGTGTAGATAAATACAATTTGTAATATAACATTTATATATTTATGTATCTAGGCTGTGTGATTAATTTTATATTTACAATGCGTCATGTAGAAAAGGCGCTTCAGCTTCACCTCATGCTGTTATTTCTTTTAAATGTAAAATTACTGTATACTGTGACGCAAACGCCCCGCCCCTTGCTTAAACTCCACCCCCGATTAATCGAGTACTCCTTTCTCAAACCTGTTTATAATTCGAAATGAAATATGATCAAAAATGCCCATCCCTAATACACACACACACACGGTGTATCAGGACTATATGGTCATTATGGATAACTAAGGTGCATTAAACTTGGGTGAGCAGGCAAGACAGTGTTTCCCCTCGGTTTACAGCTTGGGGAAGGGGGGGCAGACGGACACCTACAGGATTCATGGTGTTCATGTGTTTCTTTTAATTACAGCAGTCAATATAAAAAATATAAATAGAAAATAGAAAAATGTTTTAAAAATCAGATATTTTTGTCTGCTTTTCAGGTGCTTGGTGTGACATATTTTCTGACTCGCGCTCTCTGTCCGCTGGTGGGAGTGTGCGCATGTGTCTGTGCGCGCATGTGTCTGTGCGCACGCACAGGGGCAGAGCTCCGCCATGCGTGATAGAGAGCAGAGGAGGCCTGTAAACGCCCGACCGTGTAGAGACAAAAATGTCAAGCTGCTGTGTAAATCAGATAAATAACATAAGGCTATTTAGTTTGCTTAATAAAAGGACAATGTATAGTTCTGTTCTACAGAAAAGGTAAAGGTAAATTACTTCTGTTGTGATTTGGCGCTATATAGAGACTAAAATTAACTTAATCTTCAAGGAGGGGGCGGGAGGTGCCGTTGGGGGGGGGGGGGGGGGTAATATAATGGTAGGGGAAACACTGCAAGGCATGTCACCCCACCGCTGGCAGATGGCTGGCAGACGGTATGCTTGCGATGTATTTGAATTTTTTTAACATATTCCCTCCACCACCCCCCCTCTGCGGAGGACTGCTTTATTTTTATTTCCATTGCAAAAAAATCATTTAAAAAAAACACAAAGAAAAGCAAAACGAAAATAAAAATTATGTGTGTTTCAATGTGTGTGAACTAATTTATATTTATATATACACACACACATATACATATACACATACATATACACACATACATACATACATATATATATATATATATATATATACACACACGTACATATATACATACACACACACATACACACAGTGTACAGTCTTATGCAAAAGTTTGGCACCCCTTGACAAATAACATCTTTTCAATTACGAAATCAACAAAATCAGTTAACACAGGCTCTCTAGGAAATGGGGAAAAATACACAATATTTTCAGCAAACATTGATGCATAGTTACTTTTTATGCCATAAATTGAACAAAAATAAAAACATTATTATGACACTCTGCAAAAGTTTGGGCATTCCAAAGTCTCAGATTCTTTTTGCGAAGGTTTCAGACCTTAATCAGCTCCTTAGATCTGATGCATGGCACCAGCTGTCATTAGTAAATGTCAGCTGGTGCCAATTTCAAAGCTTTACAAATACTCTGACTCTTCAAACCTTGTGCACACACTTGTGGACACTCAACAACCATGGGTTCCACTAAGTAGCTGTGTAAGACTCTGAAAATGAAAGTTACTAATGCCCACAATGCAGGAGAAGGCTACAAGAAGATAGCAAAGCGTTGTCAGCTTGCAGTTTCCACAGTGAGAAATGTAATTAAGAGACGGCAGTATTTTTTTTTCCATTTCTTAGAGAGACTGTGTTAACATCTTTTCCAATACAAATCAGCAAAATTATTTGTCGAAGGGTGGCCAAACTTTTGCATAAGACTGTATATAATATCAGGACTTGGTCTGTATTCTCGGTTTGAACGGTTGCGTTCAAATTGTCAAGGAGCACGATTAATCTGCATTTATTTTACTTTTTTTACTTAATTTTTTCTAAATTAATCATGAAACATAAAACAAAAGAATCTTTTTTAGACCAGAAAGACAAGACTAGTAAGATCTGAAAAACAAAACAAATTCCCTTATCCATATTTAAATACTACAATGACAATGTGCCCCACAAACAAAATAACGAAAATTCAGTACTACTGTTGCAAAGAATGTTACACCCCAAGAAAACAGATCAACAGTTCTACAAACAATTTGTAGGTGCTTCTAAAAGCAGTTACTGGGAGATGATATAGAGCTATACATTCCTCAAGAACCAAATTCAGAATACTTTCCAGTTCAAATTATGCCACAGAGAGCTCAAAAAGCCAGTTAAGTCAATTCAGTCAAGACAATTAGTAGAATCGGCTGGTTTAGTACCATGCTGGGAGAAAATTAACTTCAATTATGACTTTGACTAACTTTTACCTCGCAAATAAATAGGAAAGTATGTCTGGAATGTTTGGATTCATTTGGAATGCTTTTAATACCACCATAGAGCAGTAGTGAAAATACTTTTAAACGGTTTTAACATCATTTTCAAAATGGAAAGCTTTTAAAATGGAATGGCAATTCAGGCAAATCTTTGTGGCAACTTTGTGCTGGCTAGTGAATGGCACTTGTGTCCAAATGGAGTAAAGTCAAACAGATATTTCATGGTTTAAATGTCAAAACAGATTACATTCTATTGCTAATCACCTTTGTAATGTTTTGGAAGAATCGACTTAAACACTTAATAAGATATGGAATGCCAGTTTGAATGTCAGTTCTTATAGCTCCTCTGTGCTGTGCTTATCTTTAATTCATATTCTGACAATCTGTCAATCAGGGCTATTATAAAAGTCCACCATTTAAAATGTGGACTTCCAAACTGGCACAGTCTGGAGTCTTTATACCCAAAAGAACTGCATATGTGGAGGGCAGAAAAATATTCTCTAGCACGAACATCTAAATGAGAGACTTACTTTCTTTAAGAACCAAAAAGCACAATTAAATAAATAATAACCAAAATAACAAAAACTTTGCTTCAAACTATGTGGATTAATGCCCTTGATAGTGTGTAGAAACGCACTCGTCAGCTCCAGTCCTCCGGTAACAACGCAAAAGGACTGGCAACCCACAGGTATTTATGCGTGCGATTGTATGATAAATTCACCCTGACAGTCTCACACTTCTAATAGCACCAACAGGTCTCATGGAATATAAATAAAAGCAACTGCAACAATTATACTCAGCACTAAACATCAAGGCACCAAGAAAATGCAACAGAGCTTATGTATTTCTCAGGATGCATTCCAGTAAAATGCCCGGAAAATGAGCTGAAGACATATTTCAAGGGGCACTATATAAAACCGATGGAAATTTTACTGATTAAATAAAAGGACTTTTAAAGCATCGTTTGAAAAATCACAAATGTTTCTAAGATTCAGTGCATCGCTTTTTGACCACATCATGGCGATGAACACATCATTGTTCCTGACAATGCCCTAATACAGAAATAAAACTTTATGTAGGTAAACTCAAAGCGCCTTCACTTGTCACACTGGCTGACTATCTCAAACGATTATAAAGCAGCATACTGAAAACCGCTTTTTAAAAATAACAGGTACAGCACTTACCTTGGCTTCTGGCCAAATGCTTTTCACAGCTTGGCACTCCAACGGTGCTGAAACGAAATTTGTATTTCCCCCTACCTCGTTAGCCCTTCAGTTCTTCTTTTTTTCCTTTGGATGTTTTTTTCCTTCGTCTTCGGATATTATTTTTTTGTTATTTTTTTTCCCTTTGGATGTTTTTTTTCGTCTTCTTTAAATATTGTTTTGTTTTTCGTCTTCTTTAAATATTGTTTTTTTCCTTCTTTTGATGTTGTTTTACGGAACAAGAGCCATACAATGCTAGGACGTCTGCGGCAGCGCCAACTGAACGCAGTGAAGCAGTGCCCAGCTTTTTTATAGGGAGCGTCAACTCCATGGTTACGTAAGTCAAGTTCTAGAACGTTGTTCTAACTCGTGGGTTTCTAACTCACGTTTCATTGGTTTCCCAGCTACGCTGTCAGAATAATGTTTGCTGATTGGTCGAAAATGTTAAAATGCACCCGAGTACGGTAAAAAAAAAAAAACTCAAGATCTTGCTACCCTACGGAGCACCCATAAGGTGATTTTTTATTTTTTTTAATACAAGTTATATTCAGCTAATTGTAGCAGACCGTAATTAGACTAATCCACCCTTTGTCAGAGCTTGGGTGAAGAGAAACTCCAAAAATCACACGTTACACAAAAAAAATGTTTTAACTTTATTACACAATCAATATACAGAAATCATGGGTTTGTTTGTCGTGGTTTTTCTCCTTCCCCGCCAAATCAGAAGTCAGAGGGCAGCTTGTGCAGTATCCAGAATTCAGTCTTTATTGCAACAATGAAGTTACAACCAAGGCTGGACACGTAAAAGTGTGTCCAGTACTGTTTTACACCAATTTTTATACAAGTTCTTATCATTTAACAATATCTCGTCACTTAAGCATCATCATTCCTTCAGCCATTCACAATAATTGTTTTTTCCCTTAATCCACACCCCTAGGTGATAAGTTTGTCCATCATTTCTTTTACCGTTTGGTCTCCCGGCTGAACATAATGGTGGCGCGAGCAGCTCCACTTGGTTTTCTAAAAATGCTCAGCCGTGAACTTCTGGTGAACTCAGGGGAATCCCTTCCTTCAGTAGTAAAGCTTGGCAGTTTCAGCCTTTTACACATTGTCTAACTAAAAGGTTGATAATATATTTGTCCTTTAACATAGTGATAAAATATACGCTAATAAAAGTGAATATTCATAGATTCAGGACTAACATAAAGTAGTTAACAGAAACTCTGTTTCACAGAGTTGTAACAGAAACATAATATTCCATATAGTCTGCTATGAAAATTGAAGGCTGTGGCGTAATATGTTAGACTGACTGAAATAAAACAGAGAAAACGTAATATAAAGAAGTAAGGAAAATAGAGGTTAAAATGCACGGTAATTTCTTGTCATATCGGCGCAAATGCACATAAAATACGTACGAATTCACACTGTTACAACAACCGATTGCTGCACATATCGCTTTAAAACTTG
The DNA here is from genome assembly GCF_023856365.1 of Brienomyrus brachyistius. NCBI lineage: Eukaryota > Metazoa > Chordata > Actinopteri > Osteoglossiformes > Mormyridae > Brienomyrus > Brienomyrus brachyistius. The sequence goes on from NC_064554.1 coordinate 560,688, forward strand.
AAAGCGTACTTGCTTACCAGTTATATCCATCCCTGCTTATATAGCCAACAGAATGTCAAACACCATTGCTGCGCTTGCGAAGTAACTTGCTTGCCTGCTAGTGGCGTTCCAGTACATTTCTAAAAGCATGCTCAGGCAGTGCCATCTTGTGGTTTGTCATATATGGAAGCCTCAATAAGCCAAAAATAAGCTACTTTTCTTCTAAAGGACAAAATCAATTTGTATCAGCTAAATGTTTGAGTTTTTATAGCCACGAGCTTACCTTATTGTAAGACAAAGCAGGACATTCATGCATCATGATAATTAATTTAAGAAAGCGGTATTGTGCCTCATTACGCGTGTATTTAAGATGCAGTGTGGTGGAAGCTTATTACCTTTGAATAACATTCCTTTAAATATTATGCCTCAGCTCTATTTGCTTTAACAAAATAAAGCTTCCTATTGTCCTGAACAGTCGCTATACAATTTGTTTTTATGAAACTTTCTTTAACATTTAAAAGAAACGTAGAACTTTCTACAGCTGAGCTACGTAGCACGTCTTCGACATTCCCCGGTAAAATGGACGCTACGCACGAGTTATGACGTAATACGCACGTAGCGTAATACAACTCATTAGCCATTTACTACATACGTTCTTTTGCATTATTGTTAAGCGGACAGTGGGAGTAGTTTCCATAGAAACAACGTAAATGTCTTTTACCGTTCGAAGCACAGCAAACTCTACGAATGAAAATGGCGCTGAGGTGAGCAGTTTGTTAGCTCTCCAAAATTTCGTTTTATTCTTCAAATTATATTATGCTACTTTGATTATTTACTCTTTTATACTATACTAACGTAGTACATGTCGATAAAATTATTGCATATTTTTAATGAAATCCGGCACCAAACAATACAGACAGTTTTCTTTTTAATACGGCGCGAACCTGTAATAAACGTGATGGTAGGCTCCGCCCGCCCCCCCTGAGCACTGAGCGCGGACGGTTCCGGTACACTGACCGGGGGCTGGGAACCCTTACGGTAATGGATGGTAAAATGTTTAAGTAATTTGGGGCATTGCTTTCGTACTAAGGTAAATGCTTCGAGATGACCGCTTATCTTACTGGGTCTCGGGGGGGGGGGGGGTCCGCAAATTATTTTAAAAAACGCACTCTCCATTGTGAAAAATATATGTATGTATACCTAAAATAATTGTGTAAGTAGAAAATAAAACAAACGCAAACAATGTATTTAGAAACAGTTGCGTCCCCCCCTTCCTCACAGTGGTTTGGCCCGCTGCCTGCTTTCCCAGTTCATCTCACCTACTCTACACACACGAGTCAGGTGTGTGGCTGCGGCTCTATTAATGCTGAACTCCAGTAAGTAGGGTATTGTATTCACTTTAAATAAAGCGATTATCTTTAATGTAGTTAATGCAGACTCGTAAAGTTAAGTCAGATTAGTTTCGGCAAAAATGCTGATTACCGATGTAATTTTCCCTGAATCTGATATATTAGCGATTAAAATATTACTTATATAGTTAACGTTAGCTTGTTTACAATAGCTTGTTCCATAGTGCACTGCAACTAACGCGCCAAAGCCGTTTCCAATGCATTGTTTTATTTGTGACGACTTGGCATAATATTAACTTAACATTAACAGTCACAGTTAGCATATTGTTTAGCTGTAAATGAGCACTGTGCTACGTCCGAACTGACCCCACTGTATTTTTTTGTATAATCAGTTTCTGTTCTGTTGTTAAGTGTCTTAATTAATTTTAAATACAAATTTAAACCTTTTTTAAATTCCTTGTTTTTATTCTTGTGATTATTTTATGATAGTTTTACTTTCTTTATGTAAAGCACTTTGAATTACCATTGTGTATGAAATGTGCTACAGCATAAATAAACTCGCCTTGCCTTGCAGTGTCATAGACTAGATAAAATGACAGAAAAGGAAAATGGACATAGGAACATTTTTCAGTGCACCTAAACGCCAAGTAACTACGAAACGTTCACATATTGTTTGGCTTTAAGAATGGGTGCTTATGAAAATACTAATGTCACAATATCAATTGCAGGCAAAGGAGACATAAATTATTGAGGGACAGGTAGAGCAGGGTCATTCAGATGTACAGTGTCAGGTAAGTGTTTTGTGCTTTTATTGAAGGGATAATGACAGAAATTTTTTTTGGATGAACAATTTCTTTAATGCTTTCGGAGTTGTGGCTGTTCAGTAGATGAACATCACAGGCTCACCAATTTACAGTATGATCTGTCAATTTAACAAGTGTAATGTAAACAAGTTAGTTATTATGAGTATGGAAAACATCCTTTCCTTCATTTTTTCTGCTTCAGGAGTCAGTCTGTTCTGAGACAGTGAGAGTAGAGGAAGGGGCAGATTCAGAACCAGGGAGGGAGCCGGAGACAGCAGAACAAAGAGATGATATTACCAGCAGCAGCACAGGGAGCACAGTTTTTAGTTTAGATCTCAGTGCCTGCACAACTACCTCCCCAGTGTATCGAAACACAAATGCTTTCAAAGAAGTCATTGACATTTCAAAAGAAATGGTATCAAGACATTCCATGGCTAAATTACAGTCCATCAGTGAAAGGGGTGTTATGTTTTTACTTCAGCAAAGGTGTTTCAAACCAGTCCTCTTTAGCTCATAGACCTGATGCTGCTTTCGTTAGTACAGGCTTTAGAAATTGGAAGAAAGCCACTGAAAAATTTACAGTACACCAGACCTCTCAAGCCCACCAACATTATGTGACTGTCACTTAGGGGTGGGATTCTTTAGGTACTTTGCGATCCGATCCAGTTACGATTCTGGGATCCACGTTCCGATTCCAAAACGATTCTTCATATTCATTTTTTTTGCAAATATGCTTAATTTAAAATTATATGTTTTTTGTTCATAGTTAGAATCTCTGTTTGACAGTATTTCAATTTTAAAAATGACAAAGTGGCATAAAGACTTGTATTGCTTTTATTTTGACAAAATTATATTCAGGATGAGCAATTACTAAGAACAACTGTAACAACAAATCAACAAATGGGTTGTTTTCAGTTTGTTTAGAACCTTTTAAGAAAGGAAGGAATGTCTTATTTTTTGTTTAGAACCTTTAGAAATATCTTCAGAGCTGCAATGAATTATCTTTCAATCAGACTGCAAAAAATATCAAGATACAAATTAAATAAACTATAGTGAGATGTTGGATATTTATCTATTGTAATTATATTGCCAAGTTCAAGTTTTTGTGAAGGAAGAGCAGTTGGTCCACATGTTCAGGAGTAAGTGCTTCGCTGGGCCGTAACAATATCTCCTGCAGTGGAAAAGACTCTCTCTGCAGAGACACTGGTTGCAGGAATGCATAAATACCTCTTTGCCATTTTGGAGAGCAAAGGAAAAGACACCTTGTTTATATGCCACCAGTTGAGGGGGTCCTCAGATAGAGAGAGTGGTGGAGAACCCCGATATCTGGTCATCTCCTCTTCAGCTATGGCATGGGCTGACTGATGATGTGGTGTAACAGAAGCATCAAAGAAGGTCTGTCCCAGCAGACAGTGCAGCAAAGATGAAGCTCTTCCTGTTCAAGTAGAAGGACGGTCATCCTGATTCTCTGCGACTTTAGGCTGTGGGCTCACTGAGCTGCTGGCTTCTGTCACTGTGCAGTCTTCTGGATTTTCCTGCTCTTTTGCCTTATCTTCCTGCTTTTAATCAATCACAAGAGAGGAAAATTGTTAGTTTGAAGAAACTGTTATTAATCATTTTGTTATCACTCCTGTATGATCAGCAGTGAATGTAAATATGTATATACATTATTTTGTTTTTCCCTAGCCTCATACTTTAGATTATATTAATAATAGCATTCCCACCTTAGCAAAACCAGAACTTTCTCTCACCTCCCTATTCTGCATGACTCTTGCGCCTCCCACTGACTATAAATAAAGGAGTCAAGGGGAACCACCCTTTGTAACACATTCTGCTGTAGTTTGCATTGCAGAGAGTGTGGGTACCCTTGCAAGTAAAAACTATAAAGTGTGTTGTCTCAATAAAAGGTGGAGTTGGGGTGGAAACGCCGGGCGCTTTCCCCAACATAGAATTTGGTCCTTCGAGCCGGATCCGAGGAACCCCGAAGACGTCTCCAGTACGCCGAGAGAAGCGACACCGAAGTCTGTCGACAGCCACTCGAAGTCGGGTGCAAGAAAGACCTGTGATGTGAATTCGTCATCAGGCCGGTGGTTAGAACTGCGCTCGACGTCTGGTGATGTCTGAAGGACCTCGGTGACGGAACAGAGAGCACACTACATAGGTGAGAAACACGGCGCCTAAGTGAATAGGTGGCCAAGTGAGACATACGGCACCTAAGTGAGTAGGTGGCCAAGGCATGCATGTGGTTAAGCTTAGCCAAAATTAAGCGGGAGCGAAAGTAGGCGTTGTGGGAGAGAGTGTACGGCGTTCTATGTGGATGTGTCCTTACAGGTTTTAGACTAACCTACACGATCCACCCTAAAAGCAACAACATACTGGTGACTGAAGGATAAAGGACGGGTTTCATCCCTGAAAACTAACACCGCTGCTCTAATAGTGAGCAGTAGAAGGCCGTGTTGGTGTCCTCCTGAAGTCTCATGCCAGGGACTTGCTTTTAGGATTTTTTATGTTTTGTAGTGTATTCAATAAAAGGTAACAATGGGAAAAAATCAGAGTAAACAAATCAAACTAGAGGGAGATGAGAAGTTTATGGAAGGATATAAACCAGGATCAGGACAAATAAGTAGTCAGAGATGGAGGGAAAAAACATGGGTTTGAAGGAAAACTCCATACTCCAGACATATTAAAGTTACAGGGAAACTTAAAACTGGAGATGTTACAGACTACCAATAATAAAAAAGGCCAAGATAGAAAAAAGGAATACGTTTTCTCTGATGCATGGTTAGAACAGAGTAAACTAAGAGATAATAAGAGACAACAGAAAAAGGGAAATAAGGAGAAAAAACTGCAGGCAGCTTTAATCACACTAGACGAAGAAACGGCAGCAAGACCTTCCGCCCCTCCAGCTCCTCCACCGCCCCCACAAATTCCGGTGCCTGCACCGGCGCTGGTTCCAGCCACAGATAGACAAGAAGCAAGGGGGGGGGGTGGAACCATCTCGCATGTTAACTCGAGGGTCTGATCCCTCTCTATATCCTGTAAAAGATTTGGCCACAGCTAAAGTACAATGGCATCCAAAAAATAACACAGAACAAGAGGAGGTAGAATGGCAGTGTCCCCTCGTAGAAGTGGCAAACCCAAATCGAGGGCCAAATAATACAGGACCCGAAACTATGTTATTATATAGACCCTGGACCGCTGAGGATAGAACAGCGGCTTTAAAAGGAATACCCCCGGTTGAAGAAGGGGTACCCGAGTTTTGGACTGCCATCCTAGAATTACAAAGTAGTTTTCATTTGAACAGCAGGGAAATGTACCGATGCCTAAGACAGTTGTTTACCCATAAATGGGGACGTGTGGCAGGCGACTTCACTGGACACGGTGCCAATAATCAGCCCTTAGCACATAACTCGCAGGAACTCATACAAGCATTACAACACCTGCGAGAGAGGATAGACACAGTCTTCGTGAGACGTGCAGATTATGGGCGAATAGCGCAGTGCAAACAAAAAGATGGAGAGGAACCTGAGGATTTTATGGATAGGATGCGAGTGGTGTTCAGGGGAAATTCAGGAGTTCCTCACGACGAGGAAGACGGAGGAGTGTATCAGCAACAATTAAAACGAGCTTTTGTCGCAGGCCTAAAGTCTGAATTGCGAAAATATCTCGACAAACATTGGGTACATCAGAATACTGGCTCAGTCCAACAAGCCTTAGAATATGCCCAACACGCACAGAAAGCGCAGAAACAGCAAAAGACAGATACAATATTCAGCGCCTCTGACGTGGTAGCGCTAGTGCAAACGAACCCTCGGGGACGCGGGGGATTCAGAAGTAGAGGAAGAGGAAGATTTAGAGGCCGAGGAAGATTTAGAAATAAACAAACAGGAGGGTTTTCACAGGAAACAGAGTGTTGGACATGCGGGAAACCTGGACATTTAAGCAGGGACTGCAGGTCAGGGAAGCGACCATTTAATCCAAACTCCACCGAAAATGACCAATGACCCTCCTCGGAGACCCCTGTTGCCGACACTATCCGAGGTGAAACAGAGGTCATTTTAAGGGAAGAAACGCAGGTTACCTTACAAGACCTCCTGGATGAGGAAATAGATTTGCAAGCAGTATGTCAGCTATTAGCAGAAAGGCAGTGGGGAACTTTGCCAAGTCGGAAATTAATCATAAATGGCAAAGTATATGAATGCCTGTGTGATACTGGAGCCTGTAGGACTGTCCTAACCTCCAGTCCTCCTGAAGTCACATACTCCTCATCTGTCATAAATATAAAAACAGCAGGAGGCCAACCAGACAGTCATCAGCTAACAAACCCAGTTGCAGTAAAAGATAAGGAAACTGGGATTGAATGTCAAGCACAAGTGTTAATAAGCCCTTCTTGCCCTGTCAATCTGTTAGGCCGTGACCTTATGGTACAGATGGGCATTAGTGTAGTTGCCACAAACTCTGGCATGAAAGCAATCATAAATGAGGAAGCCTATGTTGTGCAAGGAACCGGAGCACCACAATATTACTGGTCACTGGACCTAGGGGGAACTGCACAGACACGAGAATTGTTGCAAAAAACTAGAGAAAAGCAGTCCCCTAAACAAACCCAGTTCATGCCTGACGATGCCTTACACGTCACTATGTGGTACAAAGGCACCCCAGGACCAGATTATGCCTATGACAAAACGTTTCATGCCCTCCAAGACACTTGTATCACCTTACAACATTTATATGTTAACTCCACTACTGGCTTTTCTGCTGCCTCAGTCATCTTATCTAATAAACAACAGGCTGTGCTCAGAGGGGAAACACCACACGTATCTCTATCAAAACCACCTCAGATGCAGTGGAGGGATGTAGAGATGTTCTTACAAGATTCCATGCACAGTTACAATGACTACCAACCCGTACCTGGCTCATGTTGGAGCTATGACAAAAAACACAATGTGTGGCGGTTTCCTTTGGGATGGAGAGTTCAAACCACTCTCACCACACACTTGCAGGACCCAACCTGACAAATTTTTTCTGTTCTGGAGGGGGGATCATGTCCAGATCTAGATCGCCTCCCGGAAGGGTTGTGGTCGTCCTCCCCCACTTATGTAGGACTGGTAAAGGGGTTCCCACCTTACAAAGTAATTGTGAAATCAGAACACCGCCCGGTAGTTAGACAATACCCGTTAAAACCTGAGGCAGAGAAAGGTATAGCGCCTTTAGTGCAGGATATGTTGGCATCAGGAATATTGCGAGAGGCTCCTGAGGCCACTTGCAATACTCCTATCTTCCCCGTCCAGAAGGGACATATAGGGAAATGGCGCATGGTGCAGGATTTAAGACCGGTTAATAACATAGTGCAACACGCAGCACCAGACGTGCCCAACCCACACTTATTGCTCAACTCATTAACCCCTGATAAAAGTTACTTCTCAGTAGTTGATCTCAGTAATGCATTTTTCTCAGTACCATTGCACCCTGATTCTCAACATTTATTTGGTTTCACCTATAAGGAAAAAAATACACATATACTAGACTCCCTCAAGGGTTTTCAGAAAGTCCACATGTATATACCATGGCCCTTAGATATTCTATGAGTACCTATAAAATACCATCCCATAGTCAAGTGCTACTGTATGTAGATGATATATTAATTGCTTCAGATACAAAACAGCATTGTAAGGAAGCCACACTGTTGGTGTTACAGCATTTATATGATACAGGACATAAAGCATCAAAACAAAAATTACATTATTGCAGGGAGGAAGTTATATATCTTGGACATAAACTCTCCCAACAAGGTCGATCATTATTAGAAACTAGAAAACAGGCAATACAAGAGGCACCAAAACCAAAGACTAAACAGCAAATGATGTCCTTCTTAGGACTTTGTAATTATTGCAGAGAATGGCTACCTGATTATGCCGCACTCGTTCAACCTCTGCAAACCTTAATTTATGGGAAAGACATGGCCTTAAAAGATAAAATTCAGTGGACAAATGAAGGAGAATTGGCATTCACAAACTTAAAAATGATGCTACAAACAAATGTGATACTTGCCTTACCAGATTATCAACAACCATTTACCTTACGTGTTGATGCTAATCAAGGTTATATGAAAGCGGTATTAACACAGCCGTTCGGGACAAAGGAAAGACCACTAGCATTCTATTCTAAACGATTAGATGCAGTAGCAGCTGGTTTTCCAAAATGTTTGCAAGCATGTGCAGCTGCTGCAGAAGCAGTAAAATTATCAGCAGAATTAGTGTTGTCACCCACTCACCCTGAAGGTGCCACATTCAGTTTCATTAGTTTTACTGCAGACACCGCTTCCGTTCCTCACACATGCTAGACATCTGACCTTAGTCTCACTCCTGCTTTCACAGTCAAACATTACTATACAGCGATGTGGTCCTCTTAACCCTAGCACCCTTCTTCCGACAACGGAAGATGGAGAGCCACATTCGTGCAAAGCAGTTGTGGAAGAGCAAACAAAACCCAGAGCAGATATTTTACAGACCCCAATATCAGATTCAATGGTTGTTTATGTAGATGGATCAGCATCAAAAAATGATATGGGAAAAAATAAGGTCGGGTATGCTGTAGTTACGTCCACTGAAGTGTTAGAGGCCAATGCACTCCCACCTGCTTGTTCAGCACAAGCGGCTGAACTCTATTCTGTAATTAGGGCATGCGAGCTATTCAAAAATAAGTCACTTACTATATATACTGATAGTCAATATGTTCATCACCATGCAAGAGTGTGGAAAAATAGAGGTTTTAAAACATCGCAGGGAACGTCTCTAACTCACACAAACTTACTACTTAGATTATTAGATGTTGTACAATTACCGACTCGCCTTGCACTGTGCAAATGTAAAGCACACCAAACCGATGCTTCCACAATAGCTAAAGGAAACAACTTTGCCGATAAAACTGCCAAAGAAGCGGCCCTGAAACAGCCCACCTTATCAGTGGCAGACATTCTTTTCATAGATAGTGATGTGCTGTGTGATGCACAGATTCATGCTCCTAAAACAGAAATACAGAGTTGGATCAAGAGAGGAGCAATACAGCAAGGGAAAGTTTACTATATGAATGACAAGCCTATCCTACCAAAAATTTATACAAAACAGCTGCCTTAGTGAGCCATGGAAATACTCATGTCTCAACAGGAGGGATGGTACATATTATCCAGCAATACTTTTATGCTATAAATTTTTCTGATTATGCAAAGCAATTTTGTAGAACATGCTTAATTTGCTGTAAACATAATGTAACATGAGACCAAAACGTGGTCAGTTCCCTGTAGCTGAGTACCCGTTTCAAGTTGTACATATGGATTTTATTGAATTGTCTTGGTCACAAGGGAAGAAGTACTGTCTAGTCATTATAGACACCTTTTCTACGTGGGTAGAAATATACCCTGTAAAGCACTGTGATGCAATGACTGTTGCAAAATGTTTGGTAGGCCATTATTTCCCTATTTATGGCATACCTCATATTATAAGATCAGACAATGGGACTCATTTTGTAAATCAGACCATGTCACTTTGTTCACAAGCATTAGGTTTTACGCTTAAGAATCATTGTGCTTATCACCCTCAGAGTGCAGGCTTAGTGGAGAGAACTAACGGCACTATTAAAACAAGGCTCAGAAAAACAATGGAAGAGACAAAAAGGCCGTGGCCAGAATGTTTGTCTCTAGTAAAATTGTGGATGAGAATAACTCCCATTCCTGCAGGATTAACACCTTTTGAGATAGTGTACGGAAGGCCGTTTCCCCTAGCAACCGAAATGAGTGATATAGGGAAAGCGGACAGAGAAAATACGTTGGCTAATTGGATGCGAAAGTTGCTATCATCACAACAAAAACATAGCCCCAGTAGTCTGCCAGTAAATTCTGTTTCTAACCAACAGGATAACTTGCAGCCAGGGGATTGGATCCTGGTCAAGGTCCTGTTGCGGAAGGAGTGGAGCACACCCCGGTGGGACCGTCCTTATCAAGTCCTCCTCACAACACCAACAGCTGTGAAAATAGCAGAACGACCTTCCTGGATACACAAAAGTCACTGTAAACCCATCAAGCCCTTATCAGAGGCCTCAGCGACAGAGTAGCAGTGGAAGTCTGCTACAAAGGCACAGTAACCAATAGGGTGCTGCTGTCTCAACCCGGTGAAGAAAACAACTGAACTGCACTCTATTAGGATGGCTCTGACGGGGTGGGGATGTGGTAAGGTGACTCTAGGGGTCATTCTTATTGTTGGACTTGTATGGTTGTCCTTGCTCCCACTAGCTCCATTGCAGCACCTACGGCGATGGACCCATGACGACTTCCATCTGCGCCCGTTGCCTGCTGACCACTCACACCCGTTCATGAAGAACTACTGGTATCGATATGTACATGACACTGTAACAGCAAAAAATGTGATGAATTGCTATGTTTGTTCTGTGATGCCTACTCATAGTGAAGGACCCACTGTATATGGAAAACCCATGAATATGTCCCAGGCCAAATGTGCTGCATCTTTTGCAGGTATAGGGTACCAAAGTATTGTTTCACTTAGTCTCCATCTACGGAAAATATATGTTAATATCACCACTAATGGGTCAGGTAATATAATCGTAAAAACTGTTGTGCAAGATGCCACAGGAATATACCCAGATGACCCTGGGTTCCAAAACGGCACATGTCTCCAAGACTTTTGGGTGGATTTCACCGTAACTAAAACCAATGTATCATTCCCCTTTTCTGTCCTAATATATCAAGACCCAACCACATATAATCATTCAGTCTGCTACAAACAGAATAATGGCACTAGGTGGATCGGAGGCAATACCACGAATTGTGACACGACCTTCGTTAGCAGCATGTACGGCTCTCCTGTCTCGTTCTTGGGGCCCAGTAATGGAACTTATTGGGTGGATGGAGTGGCTTGGTTATGCGGACCTCGTGCATACTTTGTCCTACCACCGAACTGGTTTGGAGTGTGCGCTCCTATTTTTGTTTCAGATCACACCTTTCTGATAGCACAGGGAAGTAAGGTTTCCATCAGAAGCAGGAGGAAGCGTTCAATATCAATACAACCCCATGACAGTTTGTGGGGAACAGACGTACCCCCTGAACATAAACTGTGGGGAACAGGCAGTAAAGTTGCGCTGTCCCTATTCCCCTGGGCAGGAGTCGGAAAGCTCATGCTACGAGTAGAAACTCTAAATTATAGACTAGGTCTTTTCATAAATAGTTCGATACTAATTGATCAACAACAAAACGAACAATTGGACATAACCAGACAGATGGTTATCCAGAACCGTATGGCATTAGACCTACTGACAGCTGCACAAGGAGGAGTATGTGTCCTCCTGAATCAAACGTGCTGCACTTACATTCCTGACAACGTGCACTCACCTAATATGACAATTGCCCTCGACCGCCTCCGTGACTTACAAAAAGTGATGACCATGGACAGTCAACCGCAGTCCTCCTGGCTGGACTGGTTTGTTACAGGAACATGGTGGTCCATACTGATGAAAATGTGCATACCTTTTGTTTTGTTTTTTATTTTGTTTTTCTGTTGTTTTATAACTGTTATACCATGTTTGAAAATGTTTATTAATCAAGCTCTTAATGCCGCTTTTCGGACACACAGTACAATGTTTCTCTCCCTTACTCAGAATATGGAGACAGAGCCTGTTTCCAGCGATAGCGATGAAGAAGACATGTAATTCATAATGACGGCTGAGCCGAAAGCACCCGTGCAGGGCTCGGACCTGAAGTAACGGAATTAGATGTTTTTCTATGATAAACAGGAGGAACGACTCCTGATGGTTTTCTGTACTCCACAGTTAGGATGATGATGATGTGATCTAAATGACGGTTGTACTGGAAATGCTTTTGCAACTTGTACAATACTGATGCTTCTGATCATACTGTCATGATAAACAGGAGGGACTGTTAAGTTGAAGAAACTGTTATTAATCATTTTGTTATCACTCCTGTATGATCAGCAATGAATGTAAATATGTATATACATTATTTTGTTTTTCCCTAGCCTCATACTTTAGATTATATTAATAATAGCATTCCCACCTTAGCAAAACCAGAACTTTCTCTCACCTCCCTATTCTGCATGACTCTTGCGCCTCTATAAAACTATATAAAAACTATAAAGTGTGTTGTCTCAATAAAAGGTGGAGTTGGGGTGGAAATGCCGGGCGCTTTCCCCAACAAAAATAAACAAATAAACAAAATAAATAAACATATAGATCAAACATAACTAAGTTAAATGATTGAGGTCGTACACATTGACTAATAAAGATTTAGAAAAATTTATTTAATGTTATTTCATAATTTAAGACTGACATGAAATTACACAAAAAATCCTTGTAATATTGTACTGTTGCAATTGCTTTAATATTATGATATTGATAATAAAAAAAAATACCTCTTGCAATGATGAAGCTTCATTAATCACTGTTTTGTGCGCTTCTCTCTTTTCTTTGGAAAGAAAGGGCAGTGCCTTAAAGCGCGGGTCCAGAGAAGCACATTTGTGAAGAAGATTGGTCTCCTGTACGGTGGTGTACCTTCTGCTGAGGTCCTCACTGATGACCCTCTTTATCTCCCTGATCACTGATTTTTACTCAGTGTTTTCTTTCATGTCCTGGATCAAGTTAGTATGCAATGGAGCAATCAAACATATTGTGGGGCTGCTCTCCTCTGACATTAGAAGGGTGGCATCTTTCATAGGCTTGAGGGCGTTTATAACATCTTCAGCACATGAAATATCTGACTCTGTAAGAGTGAAGATTTCAGACGCTCCTTTTCTCACCTCGGGTGACAGTAACGCAGCGCAGACAGCCGGTTGTTGCTCAATGAATCGTTCAAGCATCTCATATGCGCTGTTCCATCTAGTGATGTCAGATTTTAGTTTATGAGATGGCAGATTAAGCTGTTTTTGTTTCTCCTCCAAATGATGCTTTGCAGTTCTGCGCCGATGGAAAAACGTTACAATGCACCTCACTCTCCCCAACAGCCTTGAAACTGCCGGCAACTTTAGCGCTCACTGAGAGGCCAAATTAAGTGTGTATGCGTAACATTCTCACATGTGGAAGCTTCCCAAGCTGTGCTGCAATAGCATATTAGAGCCATTGTCAGTCACCAAAACTAAGTTTTTGTTTGCAATTTTCCATTCGTTTGCAACACTTTGCAAAAGTTCAGCAACATTTGCGCCTGTGTGGCTTTCGTTCATAGCCCGCATTTGCAGAACACAAGCCGCGAGCTTAAACTCATCCGTGATGTAGTGAGCCGTAATGGTGACATACGAGTCTGTTGAAATTCATGTCCATGCATCGCATGTTATTGCAATCCTGTCCGTATTACTTATTGATTCTAAAATTTGAGCTTTAGTCTCCCTGTAGAGTGCGGGTATTGCAGTATCACTGAAATAACGTCGTGACTGCACACTATATCTTGGCTCAAGCACCTGTAACATTGAGCAAAATCCTTTGTTCTCCACTACAGAGTAAGGCCGCAAATCTTTGGCAATGAAACCCGCCACTGACCGGGTAATTCGCTTGGCTTTTTCAGAATTGGATGGAAGCTTTGCTACTTGCTCGAGGGTCCTTTGAGTGAAACCGGCGCTGGGCGCGATCGGGACCGAAGTTCGTTCCTGCAGCTCTGAGTGGAACCGTGTTAAATTGTTTCTTCATATTAGTAGTGTTCCCAAAATACTTAAATTTGGTGCGACAGACTTTGCACACAGTATGGCTTTTATCAACGACCCCTGTCTCTTTGTCTTCACAAAATCCAAATTGTTGCCTCACAGTCGATTTTAAATTTGATGCTGCAGGATGTAGTTTGTCCATTGTTCAAATGAAGAGCAGCATATGTAAGAGGCAAGCGTTGTAATGTTTATTTTTCCGGGGCACACTCGCAATTTGATAGAACACAGGATCGATTCTGAATCTTTGAGAATCGATTTAGAATCGTCAGAGAAAGAAAAAAGATGCATCTATTTTTTTTTTCTCTCTCCTCGCTTCCCCTCTCTCACCCCTACTGTCACTGCATGTCAGCCAAACCCAATCAGCGCCCAGTTATCTAGTGCATGGCATAAACACAGGAGGTGGCAAGACATTGCTTGAAGAAAATTGTTAGCTCTATGTGGCAAGGCAAGGACAATCTTTAAGAGGCCATACTGAAGAAAGTGGGAGTCTGTATCAGCTCATAAAACGAGGATGATCCAGTTTTATTGATATGGTTAACAGATCGTGTCTTCCTTGTGCCTTGAGGGGAGGAGGGACCAGTCGAGCAGTGCTGGAGGATCGGAGAGATCGTGGTGCAGAGCGGGGTGTGATGAGGTCCTTTAGGTAGGATGGTGCCAGAATTTTTGGCTTTGTATGCGAGCATCAGTGTTTTGAATCTGATGTGTTGAGTTTTAGCTGGTGAGTGGTCATCCAAGATGAGATGTCTGCCAAGCATGTAGAGATCTTAGTGGAGACATGAGTGTCTGAGGGAGGGAAGGAGAGGATGAGTTGAGTGTCATCGGCATAGCAGTGGTAGGAGAAGCCATGTGAGGATATAACTTCGCCAAGAGATTTAGTGTAGAGGGAGAATAGGAGAGGGCCAAGAACTGAGCCCTGAGGGACACCGGTGGAAAGACAACATGGAGTAGATGTGGATCCATTCCATGTCACTTGGTATGTTCGGCCTTCTAGGTAGGAAGCCAGCCAGCGCCAGGCCAGGCCACCAATGCCAAGACTCCTAAGGATGGATAGGAGAGTTTTGTGGTTGACCATGTCAAATGCTGCTGATAGGTCAAGAAGGATGAGGACAGATGACAGTTTGGCCGATCTGGCAGCATGTAGCTTCTCAGTGACTGCTAAGAGGGCAGTCTCTGTAGAGTGAGCTGCTTTAAAGCCAGACTGATTAGGATCCTGGAGGTTGTTCTGAGAGAGATAGAGAGAAAGCTGGTTATAGACTGTACGTTCGAGGATTTTTGAAAGGAAGGAAAGAAGCGATACTGGTCGGTAGCTGCAAGTGTCTGAGGGATTTAGAGTGGGTTTTTTTAGGATGGGAATGACCCTGGCTATTTTGAATGCTGTTGGTACATGACCGGAGGTTATGGAGCCATTAATGATAGTCGTGATGAAGGGGAGAAGGTCTAGAGAGATTGTCTGAAACAATGCAGAAGGGATTGGATCAAGTGGGCAGGTGGTAGGGTTGGAAGATGAGATGACTTTCATGATCTCATCTGCCGTAAGACCGGAAAACTGGGCCAGTGAGGGGGGAGGGAAATCCTTAGTGTGTAGTGTAGTGGATGAGGGAGAGAATGTCTGACAGATTCTGTCAATCTTCTCGGCAAAGAAGTTGGCAAAATCTTCAGCAGTCAGGAAGGAAGGAGCAGGAGGAGGGGGAGGGTTGAGAAGAGACGAAAAGATGTTATGGAGTTTGCGAGGATCTCGTGAGGATAATTCTAGTTTGTCTTTGTAAAAGGCAGTTTTAACTGCAGTCACGTCCATAGAGAATTTGGATAGCAGAGTACGGTAGGAAGACAGATCTGCATCAAGCTTAGATTTCTTCCACGTCCTCTCTGCTACCCGCAATTCTCTTCGGTTAGTACGTAATGCAGCTGAAAGCCAAGGAGTAGGCCGAATTTTCCTTGGTTTGGAAGACAGCGGGCAGAGGTTGTCCAAGGATGTGTAAAGTGAGGAGATGAGAGTATCAGTTGCAGACTCCAGTGCCAAGGAGGAAAAGGAGTCAGGGTCAGGAAGGTAAGACAGGGTGCAGGAAGCAACAGAAGAAGCGGAGACAGAGTGGAGGTTTGGTCGAGTGGGGAGGAAACGTTGAAAACTGGGATTGGGCAAGACGGGTAGGGCAATGGTAAAGGATACAAAGTGGTGATCAGAAGTGTGTAGAGGAGTAGAAGAGATGTCAGTAGCCGGAGAGGGGCGGCTGAAAACCAGGTCGAGGACGTTACCTCCTTTGTGTGTAAGAGAGGAGCTGTTGGATGTTAGAGAGAAGGAATCGAGAAAAGGGAGGAGACCAGAAGAAGGGAGCTTGTCATGACGGAGGTTGAAGTCACCAAGGAGAATGAGAGAGGAGCTGTCAGTGGGGAAGAGACTGAGGAGAGTATCAAGCTCCTCTAGAAAGCAGCCTAGGGGGCCAGGAGGGCGGTAGACAACAATGATCCGAATATCGAGTGGAGAGGTAACAGCAACTCCATGGAATTCAAAGGATGAAATGTTGAGATGGGGCAGAGAGAGGGGTGTGTAGCACCAGTTCCGAGTTACCAATAGACCTGTGCCACCGCCCCTGCCAGTTTGGCGAGGAGAGTGAGAGAAAGCATAAGCAGAGGAGAGAGTTGCCGGGGTAGCCGAGTTCTCAGGCGATATCCAGGTCTCCGTCAGAGCCAGAAAGTCAAGAGAGTGGTGTGAAGCAAGGGCGGAAATGAAATCAGCCTTCTTTACAGCAGACTGGCAATTCCAGAGGCCACCCAACACGCTTCGCTGGGACTGGGGTGTTATGGGAGGGTAGACAAGATTACTGAGAGTGTGGCGCCTGGATGTTGGATGAGATATTCTAGGTCTCAAAGATAAGTGTACTGGTATACGTCTAAGGCACATGTCTGTAGTGATGGTGTGAGAGATTGCGAAGTAGAGGATAGGATAGAGTAGGAAAGAAAGGTTTAGAAGCAGTAGTAACAACTAGACCGTTTACCTTTATCCACCGCGGTGTCACCTTCAATTTAAACTCAGTAAGCCCTGCCCCCTAATTAACACCTTCAGGGAGACCGAAACTACACACAACAATAACAACAGTTCAGGGAGACCGAAACTACGCTTGATTGCCAGAAACTACACACAACAACAGTTTCAACAGACAGTAAACAGAAAGCAAACAGAGTCCTACCTTACTAGCAGAGAAGTAATCCACAAACAGAGCTTGAAGCACACTGAGTATTGAGCTGGAGTCACCTTCAATTTAAACTCAGTAAGCCCTGCCCCCTAATTAACACCTTCAGGGAGACCGAAACTACACACAACAACAACAACAGTTCAGGGAGACCGAAACTACGCTTGATTGCCAGAAACTACACACAACAACAGTTTCAACAGACAGTAAACAGAAAGCAAACAGAGTCCTACCTTACTAGCAGAGAAGTAATCCACAAACAGAGCTTGAAGCACACACTTGAAGCCTTACATGGGTAAAGTTACGATGGTGCCTCCAACATGGCAGGAAAGTACAGTGGTGCACAGGCAGTAGTGAGGGAGCAGCAGTCATTAGCCCTCTCTGTGCATTGTGGGGCACATTGTGTCAATTTAATCACACAGGCTGGCTGCTCAGTCTCCCCAATGATCCGGGACTGCCTTTCTTGGGTCCATCAGTTAGGCAGCGTCCTTTTCAACCAGTCAGGAAAGTTTAAGAGAATGTTTGAAAACATGACACGGGCACCTCTGAAAATGAACCCATCACCACACTGAAACCTCTATGTCCAACCAGGTGGACTGTGCGTAATCCTGCTATAATAGCTGTGCTAGGGCAGTATGAGCGGGTCCTAGTTAGTATAGAAGTGATGGCAAAAAAACGCTATGACAGCTTCAACTACCAGTGGCTTATTCAAGCACTTCAGTAAAGGTAAGACTGTGTTGGGTCTTACACTTGCTTCTGCTGTTGTTGGAGAACTTGAGTGCCTAAACATTTCACTGCAGAAGGAGACCCAGACTGTCTCTGGTATGCAAGATGCAGTAGATTGTGTACGATCCTACCTTCAGGGAAAGAGAAATGACAAGAGCTATCTTGAATTGTATGAGAAAGCTACACCATTGGTAAACTCCATCGAATTAGTTGACCCTATTGAGACAGCAAATTCAAGGTGTTTTGCTGGCAAAGCAGTGAACCATTACAGGGCAGAGTTCTTCAAAGTATTGGATTGTGTGGAGGTTCACTTTGGTGAGCGTTTCAACCCAGACAGTCTAAATTCTCTGCAAAACCTGGAGAATGTCCTTTTGACTGGATTGTTAACTGATTCAGTAGATAAGTACCCTGAGTTGCACAGAGGTACTCTTGCAGTACAGTTGCCTCTCTCTCACCGGAAATTCTCCTGTAGCAGCAGTAGAGAGGCAGCAGAGGTCCTAAGAGGAATGCCGGTGGAGGTGCGTGGCTTGTTTGACCAGGTTGAGGTCCTTGTCAGAATTTTGTTGGTGGTTCCAGTGTCCTCATGTGAAGCTGAGAGGAGCATCAGTGCATTGCGGAGACTAAAGACGTGGCTAAGGGCTACTATGGGCCAAGACAGACTTAACAGTCTGTTAGTCTGCAATATGCAGAAAAACGAGCTCGACAACTTTAACATAAACAACATGCCAAGAGTTTGTGGGGCCCAGTGATACCAGGAAAAACACATTTGATACTTTTGTTTAGTGTCCGTTCATTAATGTAAGTTTGCTTTAAATTGCAGATTTTTTTTTTTTTGCATAGAGCAGTTACTGTAAATTGATTATTTAATTGTTGATTTTGATACAAAACTTTACTTATTTTATATCTTTTTCACAATAAGTCATGTTTAAATTTTATTGTATGTTGATGGCTTGACCGTAAACAACATAACAAAAAATGCAATAGTTCTGAAGAAAAATCTGCTTAGTCATTGAACCTGAGAAAAATAAGCATAATGACACACTCCATGCTACAATAATAATGACAGAAGTAAAGTTTTTCACTGTGGGGACATATCTTCATAAGTACAATTTGACTGTATTATTTGTGTCCCCTTCAAAAATTGCTAATGAGAAATTTTATATTTATTGTCCCTCCATAATGTTAAATGAAATTTACACCCATGATTATAATAATTATAGCAACTGTATTTTCTGTATGGTTGAAGATCTGTCTGGTCACTGTAAATAGCTGGTTAACTATCTGTGATTTACTTCTCAGAAAGCAAATTCAGACAGTGGTTGCCTGGATCAACACCCAGTACTGGGAAGCCTGGAACCTGTGGGACGAGGTGATCGACTGGGGAGACGGTGTGGAGGAGTGCTCACGAGCGACACCCCCACTGTCCAGGTTGGGGGGGATAAGGAGGGATTGGGAAGGGCTACTTGGGAAAATGTGGAGGTATCAGAAAGGGGCCTCCAATGGTGAGATGGAGGGGGCGGAGGCTGGTATGAATGTAATGCATATGGTAAATGGAGGTGAGGAGAATGGATGTGAGGTAGGAGTGAATGTGGAGGAGGTTAAGGGAGAAGGAGAGAAAAGTAGAGGGAATGCTTTGGGATCTATTGTGTCACAAGGAGGCAGATCATGGCTGGAAACCATTCAGGAAGAAGGATGTGAGGAAGAAGAAGAAACTGAGGTGGCGTTTCAGGAGGCACAAGACGCTGAGGTTGCCCAGGTGGACAGATGGTGTCCATGTGGCTGGTGTAAGGTGGAGTAGGAGGCTTCTGAACCATGTGTTAGGCCTAGTGCACTTATGGATTGTGCTTGTTTGTTATAATTAAATAAACTTATAAACTAAAGATAATATATTTTAAAGGTGCATGTTTATATCAGTATCTACATGTATAGGGAGCAGACACAGGAAAAAGGTATTGAAGAGCCTTGATATGATATTGCTGTTTTTGTTTTAGATTCCAAAGTTAACCCTTTATTTAATTTGTCCCTTTTCCCCAAGTAGAACGATGCATTTAGTTGTAATCTGTATTATTTTGCTTTGGAGTCGGAAGTTCCAAAATCACCAGGTAAGTTAATCAATTTTATGTCTTTTAACTACTAGACAGATGTAAATGATAAGCCTTAAGATTTATTTAAAATTAATTTATTGTCTTTTTAAAATTAAAAACAGGAACCCTCATGGACCAAGACTTGAGGGCATTTGTACAATCCACCTGTACAACTTTAACTGGTTCTGCAGCCTTTTTCTCCCCACAGCCTCTGCTTGTTCCCTTCTTCTCTTTCTGTCTTCACTCCAGGAGAGCTCCTCAGGCATATCCAGCCTGTAATTCCTGGGAAATGCCACCTGCCACCCATCCGTGGAAGCGTCGCCCATTCTCAGGATCTCATACGTCACCATTCATCACAGAGTCTCAGCGCTTGCAGACATCTGGATAAAAGGAAAAGCCCATTTTTTAAAACTTACACGTTAAATTTTCCTCTAATTACCATTTTATTCTTATAAATTTCATTATGTTTAATTACATTTAGTATGGATTAAGGCATCACCAGCCTGGCATCAGACTCTCCAGACAATGCCAGCCCAGAGGGGGCTGACCTGGAGGACATTCCCCCTGAGGACATGGAGTGGGAGCCTCCAGGTCTTGCCCTGAGTCCCACTCCGTGGTGTCAGCCCCGTGGCCAAAGTTTCCTCAGCCGAGGAGGCTATCGCCGCGACAACGGCAGGGTCAACGGAAATCCAGTCATGGGCTCAGCTCCAGGAGGAAAAAACGAGGGTATGCTACCCAGACCTGCCTCCTGATCCAGGCTTGGTCCAAGATGGTCTTTCAGGGTACCCCATCCAATGGTTCCCAAAAGGAACCACCTCCGGTCTCCTCATGGCGCTGGTGCTGGCCTGTGCTTTTGTTTTGCAGGGTCCCTGGTGTGGTCCAGTTCCTGTCCTGCCTGCCCCTCGACACCCTCCGACTCTGCCAACCCCTCGCCATCTACCGATGCTGTTCTTCCCTCTTCTGCCGCAGACGAGTAGAGCTTCTACAGACCCAGACAGGATTCCAAAGGCCCCCCTGGCCGTGACCCTTCTGTGGCACCCCGGAGCCCGTCAGAGGCCCTGAACTGTTCACTTTACCTCCCATGCTACCTAGTGTCTTGCCCCTCCTAATACCTCAGTCTTTGGTCTGTAGTCTTGCTTCCCCGTGGCTCTCCCTGGTTTCACCTCTTAGCCCGATTTCACTGTTCCAGCCCCCACTCCAGTCACTCTTGCTTCCCGCTTTAGGTTCCCCTTGGCTCCCTCTCCTGGCCATATTATTGTTGCACTGGTTCGATTGCTTGCTTGTCTTGTCTGGTTGTGTCCTGCCTTGTCTGTCTCTGTGCCATCTTTGGTCCTTTTGATGCCCAATCCCTCCCTTTTGTCTCCTTCTTCTGTTTCCTTTGTTCCCACTTACCCACTGACACCCACTGTCTGTCTTTTGGTCCATAGTCGGCATCCCTGTTGGATTACCTGGCCTGTCATGAGCTGTGTCCTGGGGGCTTGTCTCCCCTGCTGTCCTTAGTTTTGCCCTAGTCTGTGTGTCCCCTTAATGATGCCCTTGTACCCGGAGGGCACAGGATTGGGAGGGGGGTGTTTACTGTCATGTCTTGCCCATTTAGTCAACCTTACCCTCCAGTTCTCTTCCCTGATGAGTCACGCTTGGTGTCTATTAGTCTCACCCCATGTTCCTCCCCTTCTGTCACTATCAGCTTCCTTGTATTTTCCCATTCCTTAGTCTGGTAAAGTGCCCAGTCCTGTCTTCTCCAGTTGTGTCCTTGTCTGTTTGCGTCTCTGTGCCCAAACGTGCCTGTCAACAAAACTCCCCACGAAGGGGATTCTGCCCTACAGCTTGCATTTGGGTCCTACTTCCCACCGGTGATGTGACAGAGGAATACATGCTTAATGCCAGGCAGAAATCTTTGATTTTGCATCCATATGGTGACTTGGTGAAGTTAGCTGATGGTTCTCTTGATTCCAATGACATATGATTCTTGTCTGTGCATTTTGCATATCCAAAGTTAAGAGCTTCAGATTAATAGGTGCGAAAAACGTAAAACGCATTTTGCGTTTGTCGAGTTCGAAGGGTTAACTCACTGAATATTTATGTTCAAAGTCAAAGTAAACTTTATTGTCATCTCTGCTATATACTGTACAGGTACATAGAGAGACGAGATGACGTGGCTCCAGTTTTTTTCAGTGCAGACGAGAGAAAGACATGTAACAAATAGGCATGTGGTAAACAAAGTAAATAAATATAAGGTATACAAAAAAATATACTATACTTGGAGATGGAGGTAGAGGAGGTTATAATAGTTATGAATGGAAAATGTGCAAATAAGTGGCAGAAGTGCAAAAATGCTTGTAGCAGAGTTTGTGTGTAAAGTGCAGATGTGCAGGAGTCAATTTGTTAGCAGTCCGGGTGTGTGTGGGGGGGAAGTGTGTTCAGGAGTCTAATGGCTAGTGGGAAAAAGATATCCCGCAGCCTGGAAGATTGAGTCCTGATGCTGCGATAGCGTCTGCCAGATGGGAGGAGTGTGAAGAGTCCGTGTGAAGGATGAGAGGAGTCAAGCACGATGCAGGAGGCCCTCCAGATGCAGCGGTTCTTGAAGATGTCTTGCAGCGATGGGAGAGATGCACCGATGATGTTCCCAGCTGCTTTGACGATCCAATAACGCCAATACGCCGAACATGACTCATTGTCGTTTTGGACAGTAAGCACTTTATGTAATTTATCCATTGCTCCTTTTCCTTATGGTATACAGCCGCTTTATACATGTGGAGACTTATACGCACACACATTTTTCACATTCCATTACTTTCACACATTTTACTGTCATTGTACATCTCTTCTGATGTCACATATATTTATTTATTTATAACCTGGTAACTGCACACTGCACAAATACAATCTTGTTGTATTTGTAGAATTAATTAAATTAATTAAAACAATTACTGAAGCGAGACAGCGCTCACGTTACGGCGACGGATCTAAATGGTAAATGCACTGTATCTCGTCACAAATGGTGCTTAAACCACGGCGGGTCGCAAGCACAGGAGACTCCCAATTTCTAAATGACACACACACTTGGCTCACAGCGCAAAGTGGTGTTAAACTTACTTTGTCTAAAGCAGGCACACAAACTTACTTTGTCTAAAGCAGGATGAGTAAGATCCTGATAGGTAGCTAAGCTATCGGTCTTATCTCAGGGAGTCCAAGCGCAACAAAATTCAGGTTAGGACCTCGTAACAAGAATTCCTGTTCGCTAATAGAGAGATCTCTGCCAGGATATATAGAAATGGAGAAACTCGTCCGAATCGATCCTGGAAACAACGCGCTATATCTGAGAATCTCGTCAGACATAGGGTTGTTTACTGCAGTTTAAAACGAAATAAAATAAAATAACCAAAAATAAAACAAAATAATATAACTACTAATAACAGAAATAAAAATAACTATAATAAGCCCGTATGATTCCGCTTAAATGCCTTCAGATTGCCCTGAGTGCGATTGATCCTCAACTTTTGCAACCAGTTCACAGCGCTTATTCAACTGTATGTTCGGTCATAAAAAGTTAAAATTGTGTGCTCACAATAAGTTTAAAGCTTGTGTCCACATTCTCCACCAATAAATGTAGGAATTATTAGCTCAGGTAAATTTTAATATGTTTTGATACCAATATGTTTTGAAATTAATTAACTTAATTAATTATTATTTAATGCTGATTATTAACCAATTGTTATGCCGAATGATCGGCTCCTCCAAACTCAATTGTGAATCCCCGTGAGTCTGTTAATGTGAGACTTAAATGGGATTCATTAATAACCAGTATTGCTCAATAACCTGGGTTAGAAGGCTCGTCCAGCGAGCTGCGTAACCAGGTAATGTAAACGATCGGTAGCGAAGCTCCCCTCGCGGCCGATGAGAAAGAGTCTCGCGATATTTCAGGCGAGTTTGAGGTTTCAGAGCGTAGTAGCCAGATCGCACAGAGGCAGGGACTATTGTGAGCACTAAATGATGGAGGCTGAAGTTGTGTAAAAGACATGCATTTATTCCTACAACTAACATAAGACAGACATTACACCTAACAAACAATAAACATGAAATAACGGAATAGACACAAACAATGTAATCATGAAAATGCAATGACCAGATTTAAAATGAGTAACCTAAAAAGGGAAAAACTGTTCTGCAAAGCAATCAGTTTGTGGAAACACAACCCTAAAGTAATATAGCAGGTGAATGGGACAGTTTAGCTTGTTAGAAATGAAAGGAAGTTGGTTTATTTGGCTGCAGGAAAGGGGGGGGGGTCTTGGCAGTTGGTTGCAGAGGCTGATGAGCTGAGGGGTGATGGCACTCAGGGAGGCGCGGTGTTTGCAGCGGTTGTTGGAGTGGAGCCCAACTTTTGATATATTCACTTTCGTGGTAACCACTGATCAGATTTGGAAACTGGAGTGATTTTCCGTCGGTTTGATACCAAACATGCCGTACCAGCCTAGCGGTTCACACCGAATACCATCTGTAATGATTAATTAATGATTTCTTATATTATGTCATTATGTTATATTACTCACACCAGTACCTGGTCCAGGTGGTCTAGGTTGCACCTCAATCAGAGGTTACCCTTCATACAGACATTATATGATATATTCTCATTCCAACAGCACATCTTACCCTTAGGCATGGTAGAATACAAAGATCAGATAAGGGCTGCTGAGGAATATAGAAAAGAAAAGGGGGGCGAAGGTTTGTCAGTCAAGGAAAAAGAATCTGTGAAAGTTAGGACACATTACAAACATAACCTATTTGTATATTGAGACTAGTAGTCATGAGTAAATAAATATACAGATATACAACAGCCAAACTTAAAAAAAACTTTCTTTAGGGTGTTGGGTGAGTGGTATGTAAGGTAGGATGTCTGGGGGGGGGGGTTGTGTGCCAAGTCGAGGGACCTCTGTCCTTGAGGTCCACTCTGCTGTCTGTAGGTCGTTAAAACTTTGAGCAATAAAAGTTGGAGTGCTAGCCTCCCTTGTTATCTGTGTGTGTTTAAGTGTGTCTGTGTGTGGGGTCACGAACCCCCTTTGAGGCCTTGGCCAATGTGTGCCTCTCGTACCAGGTTAGGCCTTGTCTCAGGCCACCTGGAATTTAAGCTTTGTGATATGTGCATGTGTGATCCTACAGGGGCTTCAAGCATGCTGAGGCAATCCAGGACGATCATCAGCAGAAGATGACCCTGGGGTCAGAGTGGGGGGGGGTTTATATTCCCTGGCCTGCTCGTCGTCATGTGAATGATAAGAGCGTCTCTCTTTTTCGTTTTTAAAAGAAGCAAACTTGTTATTAAGCTACATCCAGAAAAGACGCTACACACTGAATACAGTACAGCTGCAGGCTGCACACGACATCTGCTCCTAACGGGACAGTGTGAAACAATGAAGCGAAGCTGCATTGATATTTCATTTTGCGTCGCCCCGGTTCGTTTGATATGGGCATTTTAACGCTACTGTTTCGATGAGTGATTAGGTCACACTGACGTTTCTCTGCGGTCCCTCACAAGCTTTGGGTCACGTAGACTTCTGCGTAACATGGAAAATGTTGTACTGACACATTTTGACTTGAAAAGATGCTGTGCAGTTTACGTCGTTATACCGCAACAAGGTTGAATCCTTATAATAGTAATGGGTGGAGTGGGGTTCCTGTCACCCCCAATTTGAGCTGAATTAACTCCCTGTAATGCAGCTTCGCCCCCAAAAGCATGTGATTGGTCAAATGAGGTCTGCAAACTGCTCATAGTGGCTGCACTGTTAATGATTCATAATAATGATGCAGCTAATACGCTACATCATGTCCATATGGTTTCGGCTGATGTCAGAACATAAAGCCCCTCCCACTGGAGTAGTCAGGAAAGATGAAAACCTAAAGACTCAGATTTAGGAGCACAGGAGTGAGGGTGGGATAGGAGCTGCCGCAGCAGAATTGGCATCTCACCGGAATGGCTTTTTCCGGAAGCTGGGCGCTCTCCTCCAGATGCTTGCTTCTCACATGGCTGCTGTCTGTACACACTGAACAATCCATGTGGCAATTTGCTCAGACTTTTTATTTTCATCCAAGACTGTGTTACAGAATCCTATTTTAAAAACAGCAATTGTCAACTGTTGCAGCTGCAAAAATTCCTAAAAAAAATGTGCCATGTCTTTTATAGTATCAGTAAAGAATGCAAATTCTTTATGATTCATTGATCTTTATGACATCATTGATGTGTTAACAAACATAGTTAGGACTGATGACTCAACTTTGAAGACAAGTTCATCAAATTCTGACAGATCTTATTTCTAGGCTACTAGTAGCATAAGGAAAGTGCATTTCCTATAGTTACCTATCCACGGTGATATGACTTTCAGACTAAGGTCTTTACAGCACACATTGGGACAGGGCACCGAATCTTAATGGGGTTCTCCTCGTCTAATGAGCTGTGACTAAGATCACATCTTTCTGCAGGCAGGATTATCTCCTTAGGTTATTTGGTTTTGGAGCAAATGATGTGGCCTTGAGCAATAACAGTATTCTGGTTTTAGACAGCTCCTATTGACTTACAGGGAGAGTACCATTCCATCAAGGAAAGGGGACAGAGGGTCATTACACACTCAGGTAGGTAATAGGGTTTTTCAGAAGCTTTACATATTTCTTGGAATTATACGACAATTTCGAAAGACTATGAAGTCGAGAAGCTGACGAATTGCTGGAAGATGTTCTGATATTCAGTTGAAAAGGCAGCAAACATGGGTCACTGAATCCTTCTATGCAGCCCAGTGACTGTTACATACTGGATAAAAGGGGAACATTGCCAGTTGTTCCAGGTTTTCTTTTGTTTGCTATCATATTACACCTAGAATTTTGCTGCTGTAGGTTTCTGTAATGTAGGAAGGCCAGTTTAACCAAAGAACCAGCCGCCAGGTGATGGGTCACAGCAAGGAGGGGTATGTGGTTGGGTATCAGTGTTTGGGTACATT
Source organism: Brienomyrus brachyistius (assembly GCF_023856365.1). Classification (NCBI taxonomy): domain Eukaryota; kingdom Metazoa; phylum Chordata; class Actinopteri; order Osteoglossiformes; family Mormyridae; genus Brienomyrus; species Brienomyrus brachyistius. Next base: position 587,514 of record NC_064554.1, read on the forward strand.
TAATGGAGGTGAGATAGGAATATAACAATGAAAAGATACAAACATCAGGATTTTACAGGGCATATTTAGGGATTTGCAATCAAACTTTCCAGCATTTTACAAAAATACCCAGAGGATGACATTCAGCGCCAGTACTGGCAGCAAACAGCCATTCAGCCCCAGTGTCCTGCCTTCCGAGTCAGACGGCCATGTTTATCATTTTTGTTACTGATTCGTGGTAGCAGGAATGATGTTCGCTTGTGTGTGTGTCACCCAGTCATGGTTTGCCTTCATTACTGTGTCCCCAGCAAACTTTTTCTGTGCTGTAATTTCCTGCAGTGATGGACATGTTAATGAAGCGTAATGCTTCAGAGTGTGAAAACATACTTCACTCGCTCTGCTCCTTCACTCCTAAGGTGGACCAGGTGAATTTTCTTTATTGAAAGCCAACTTTGGTATAGAATGAGGTCATTTTGGACCTGATTTTTAAAATGTTCTTGCAGTGTGATGTATATAGGTTCCAATGTCTGCAGATAGCAAGTTTGGATCATTTGATGCAAACCGAAGCCTGCGTTTGATGGCAGCTGTATTCTGCTATTCCTGTTAGACCTGTGCTTTTAAGTTTTGGAAACAGCCATCAGCTTACAATGAATGTGCCATGATGATGTGGACTGCTGGGTCACTTTCTGAGCTGAAATAGCCAGGATGGGGGCAAACTTTCTCAAGGAAAGTTCCTGCAGGGATGGCTGACTGAGCGGATCAGGAACGGCTCACAAGCTGGGCTTTAATCCCCTGGTGAAGCTGGTGGCGGATGTGATCTTGGCATGGCGAGCCAGAGTTGGAGTGACAGTGGGCCCTATGCCTGCCAAATTTCCTTTTTGTATCCCACCACTTCTGCAAAGAAGTCTGACATCACTAAGAATCGCAGATGACCTTGGCGTGCAAACGTGGCTCTCACCATGCTTAAAACTGCAGGCCTGCTCTTTGTTGAATAAAACATGTGAGTCATCTCTTCGACTCTCTCCTGTTCCATCTTCATTTTAGAGAATGCTGCCACAACACCTAATGGTGAAACACGCAAATTGGTGAGATGAATAAAAAGTTCTGTAAGAAAACACCTGGGATTGGGTTTGATATTATTCTGAAAACTTGACATTTTCAAAATACACAGTAGCAGTTCTAACTAATTATAGTTTTTGGTAACACTTTATTTGAGGGGGCACAAATAGTATAGTATTATGCTATTACTGATGTATTAATTAACCACAATATACGTCTCAGTTACACAAGGATGTCATGTTTGTTCATCATTGAATATGAATAAGACGAGTGAAATACTGATCTGATGTTTGCATCATTAATATATCGTGAGGCATCTCAAGCTGTTACTATATTTGTGTTTGTGTTTGTTCTGTAACCCTTTGTGAGCTACTGAAGGAATTACTGAAAGTCAAATGCACAATATATGCTCATCTGTTCATCATAAAAAATCACGATACATCATTTATCTCAAGTAGTGACTATATTTGTCCATGATTTGTACTTCAGTAGTAACTGACTTACTTCTAAGTAATTTGTGGCCCCCAAGTAAAGTGGGCTGACTGTCTTTGGGGAGGTGGCCATAACCTTACAAGAGTGTCATATTCCATTCCTGTTGGGTTTCTTATTAAACGTTAAATAAAGAGCAAATGAATAATAGTTAATATAATCTTTAATTTACGGGCAGGTTTTACTTTACTGACAGCTTACACATGCCTCACTGTTATGCCTTCGTTTGCACACGTCACGACCCAGTTTAGACCGGAAACCCTAACTGGACTGTGCATGAGCAGATAAGTATCATTTCCGCTCACTACTGCTTCACGGCAGCTGGGCGATTTCACAAATTGATTTATTGCAGTTTATTTAAACAAAGGTTGTACTTAGCACTTATTTGAATTATTGTGTATATGTGTGTTTTTAAATTACAATGATTATTTTATTTAAAAATAGTATTTAGCACAATTTGGTTTAATACAGTTTAATAGTTTATAATTATGACATGTTATAATGTATTTTAAAATTATTATAATTGTATTTTTAAATAATTTGTACTTAAAAAAAAAGTATGTGGTACATCGGGAGGAGCTTAAATTTGGCTCCGCTTATGACGTCATAAGCGGGAGGGGGAGCGTATCCCTTATTCTGATTGGTCGAGGGATTATCTCCATATACCGTACATTGCCAATAGGGGGCCATATGGTTTGGGTGATAAGGGTTGCCGTTACATGTATTTATTTGTGTTAATTTTAATTTGAATAATAAATTTAATTATTTGAATAAAAAAACATATGGCAGGATGAATGCAAGCTAGCGCATACACGTCCAGCGGGGCCCGTCCGGCTGCAGGCACGGGTTGTTAGGAGTAGGCACAAGCGCCACGGAGTATTTTAAAAGAATGTGGGGATCTGAACGGGCTGGTAGGAGTAGTTGCGCGGCACTGGTAATTACATTATATTGGCAACCACTTGGGCCAGGTCACATGACCTACCAGGAAGTTATAAAAGGCTGCCAAGATGGAATCTCATTCTCTTGCTGCTGTGTCTTACAACTGGACATGGGGTGGGTTCTTCTTCCCTGTGGGTAAGGAAAGGAGGAGAGGGTTTGTTTGAGAACTTGAATGTTTGTTTAATTTAAATTTTACCAGGGTGACTGCTAGCAGCATGTAACTCTTCATGGAGGACGCGGAGGTGACTGTTTGGAATTTTATCATTTGATGTGATCCCCTACGAGCTGCTGGACTACAGACACTGAGGCTCTGGTAACTTGGGTTATACTGTGGGATTTAAAAGGGTCTATGTTTCTTTGTTGATTGTTTCTTTGTACCTGTAGTATTGGAATGCTTCCTCTTGGTGTCGCTGTGCTGCGAGGGCATTAAGCATTCCTGCAAAGGACCAGACCAGCCACTGTTTTAGGTTTATTTGATAGGCTTTTGGTTTTCTTTTATTAGTGCCCTGGTTGTTGCTATGGGCTAAGTTGTAACCATCCATCCATCATCTTCCGCTTAATCCGGGGTCAGGTCGCAGGGGCAGCAGTCTCAGCAGGTAGGCCCAGACTTCCCTCTCCCCGGCCACTTCATCCAGCTCCTCTGGGGGGATCCCGAGGCGTTAGTTGTAAGTGTAATTTTAGTATTGTATTTTGGGCGGTGGACATCGGCTGCTACCCTCCCCTTATGTTTGTACATGGGATCTTTCTGTACAAGGCCGGATCCGCACAGGCTTTTGCTCTCTGCTGTTGGGGTGCCACACTGAGCGGACACTGTACTGTTTGTAGTGTTTGTCGTGTTGCATGCTTAGTGGTGTTGGGTTTTGCTGTTTTCTTTGTCACCAGGGGCCTCCTGAGCTGAGAGCTGCGCGTGCCGATCTGACCTTACTATCTGGAGGATAGTCAGCCGCCCCCTCCCCCCAGCAACCACCTTTGTCTAATTGATTTGATATTTGTAATAAAGTGGATTGAATTTTATTTTTACATGCCTCTGTCCCTTTTGCGGGGAGGGTTCGAACTTGGCCACATTACAGAAGGAACATTAGGGGTTCCTCCTCCCCTCACCAGGAGGTAGCGTAATCAGAGCAGTGTGGGTATTCTGTGCTTTGGGCACCACAAGAAAGCACTGAAATGTTTTAAAGAAACTTTAACGTTATTTTAAAAAGAAAAAGAATCAAGGAATAACCCAGTTAATTCTTGTTTAAATAAATTAACGCAAGAGAGCCGGCTCTTTAAAGAAAATACTGTGTGGGTCTACGCGCATGCGCTACATGAGAACGAGCCAGAGGAGAGCGCATGCGCTCATTTAAACAAGAATTAACCGCGTTATTCCTTTATTCTTGTTGAAATTCTTAGAGCGTTTTACTTTATTATTCACATTGGCAGAAAAGTGCTTCATTACCTGAACCCCTATAACCATAATGTTTTTTATTTGAAATAATAGGCGCTCCGCTGGTGTCGCCATTTTGAAACGGGCTGGCCACTTCGGTCTCAAACAGACCTGCCGATTATGGCCGAGCTCTGGGACTCGCTCATTTCGCCTTTTGGCCTATTCTGAAAGTTTGCTGTTCAAATGCTTTATTCAACCTAACACTGGTAAAAACTTTAGCGGTATTTCTTCTAATTCTTTAAGCATGTTTATTAAATGTAATGAGTTTAAGAGCTTTTAAAACGACGTGCTTGTTTGAACTCGGCATTTGCTCTTTTTCTTTCGGGCATGTTTGTACTTGTTTGAATTCCGCCTGCTTTTCTTTTAAAACGACGCTAAAGTTTTGCTTAAACATTTTGGTGCTTTCTTTTAAAATACGCCGTGGCGCTTGTGCCTACTCCTAACAAAACATGGCTGCGGCCGGACGCGTCCCCGCTGGATGTGTATCTTGCATTCATCCCGTTATATTTCATTCCTTAAACGTAATTAAAAATACAACACAAATACATGTAATGTATTTTCATTCTATTAAAGTTTAAAGGCAACCCTTACCACCCAAACCATATGGCCCCCTATCGGCAACACATGTAATAATCATTTGGAATATTCCTGATATTTAACATCACCTACTCGCATTCAATTGAAAACACCCGTCTCTTCGTTTTTAATGCTTTATTTACAAATATTTACAAATTTAGTACTGCTAGTCAATATGTACAGTCTCATCCACTACTGGCTGCCTCTTCTTGCATCATCTGCCTTGCGTTGTACTCCTCCACCATTGCCTTGTATACCTCCACCATTGCCTTGTATACCTCCACCATTGCCTTGCTCTCCTCCACCTTTTCGTTGTACTCCTCCACTGTTGCCTTGTACTCCTCCACTGTTGCCTTGTACTCCTCCACTGTTGCTTTGTTGTACTCCACCGTTACTTTGCACTTCTCCACCGTTGCATTGCACTCCTCCACCAATCCCTTGCACTTGCACTCCTCCTCCAACCCCTTGCACTTGCACTCCTCCTCCAACGCCTTGCACTCCTGCTCTATTGCCTTGCACTCCTGCTCCATTGCCTTGCACTCCTCCACCATTGCCTTGCACTCCTCCACCATTGCCTTGCACTCCTCCACCATTGCCTTGCACTCCTCCACCATTGCCTTGCACTCCTCCACCACCGTTACTGCCTGGCTCTCCTCCTCTTCCACCACCACCACTGCCTGGCTCTCCTCCTCTTCCACCACCACCACTGCCTGGCTCTCCTCCTCTTCCACCACTGCCTGGCTCTCCTCCTTAATTGCCTTTTTGCCTTTCCCTTTTTTAGCAAAAAGCTTCCTTAGCCAGCATTGCTTTTTCTTCCCTTTTTTGTCCTTCCTTTTTCTTTCCTCCTTTGTTTCTGTACCTTCCCCAGCGTTATTTGGTACCGCTGGCGGCCTAATGCAGTTCAGAAAACACCAGTTCATATTGAGATGCGTCTTGTTCAGTGTCTGATTTGTTTTGAAGTCGTATTAGTGCCTACAGGTCAGTTTATACCTTCAGAATGATGACATCAGAGTTGTCACGGTAACATTCTGTTCTAGAATTCTATTTGAAAAACTGTAGGTGCCATATTTGGTCAGTGGTTAAATTTTTTTTTAATTCTTTACATTTTTAATATGCTTTATTCAGCTCATATTCTGCAGCATATATTGTATGAATTTCCATATTTACCTTAATTAGTTTACGCGCTGATAATATTCTGTACTTGCAAACAATGCAGAAACCTACCAAACATTGCCGGGCCGTTCCTGTGCTCACAGAGCGTGGTGAGCTTTACTTTACTCAGGAGGACAGGCTCACATTTTCTGACCATGGCCATGCTGTGCTGTATCGTGAAAGCTGCTGAACTTAGTGATGAGACAGTTAATACCCAGATTCTGATCCTCAAAGTGTGGCCCAGCGACTTCAAGCTGGGAATCGGGGCTAAGTTTATGCAATATCACGTGACCGATGACTTCCGATTCATCCTGAGGTGTAAGAGGCTTCGAATCCTGTTGGCTCTTCAAAACTTTTATATAAGTGAGATGATTCTAATTAGCAATGGTAGTGGAGGCCAGTTTAACCAAAGAACCAGCTGCCAGGTGATGGGTCACAGCAAGGAGGGGTATGGGGTTGGGTATCAGTGTTTGGGTACATTTAATGGAGGTGAGATAAAACATTTGGTAAGGTTTAGCAGCGTCTGTAATGTCCTTGCATTTTAGGCAGAGCTTTCTGGATAGATTCTGGACACACACACCCTTGTATTGGACAAATGGATTCAGAAAATGGATGGATGGAATGCAGTGTTTTTCATGTTTTCATGAGTGGAAGTGAACTTTTACAGAACTGAGTATTTGAGTAAGTATGAGAAAAATCCATTTGTGATTAATCTTATTGCCTGTATTTTTGCCCCTTATTTTGAGATGTTTTAAATGCTGCATTGTTCAGTTGCAAATGGTAGGTCCCTCTGAATCCCATCTTCGCATGTTCGAAAGACTCTTGTAGCTTTAAGGAACACCGATGCGTGCAAAGGACTGTGGGTGCATGCAAGACGAGAGCGCGCGGGAGAGCCTGAAGGAATAGGCAGCACGTCGGCGAGCTGCAGTTTATGTGTAGTTAGTTTAGTTGTTCCTGGCAGTAAATACAGTCCCTGGTTTTTATGTATGCGACACTGACGAATGTAAGTACTAAGTTTATTGATTACAAGTCATAAGTGACGCTGTACTAATTTAGTTTACTTAATTGCGTGGCTAGGTTAACGTGACCTAGCTGGTGTACTGTTATAATTATCGCTGACGAGTGTTCAGTTGTATACCTCGGAAAGATATTTGCGTTTATTTCCCGTCCAATCATTCCCTCTAATACGAATTGCTGCTAATGTAATGTATTGTTGTGGGTATAGCCGAACTTATCAGTGTTAAGGCGATATGGTACAATTATGCATTATGTTAGTGTATTATGGTAATAACCATTGTAAGCACTATGGTAATTTGTTTTTCCTGTTTATTTGTTATAGACCCATACATAAATACAAACTTACTTACTTACCAACCCACTTCGTCTGAGTGTGCATCCAACTGACCTCGAGTAAGATAAGCCAGAGTACAACTAATTGCTCCCCCCTCCTGATTGAGAAGGTGTATCTGGTGAAATGCGGTCAGCAGCCCCCATCCCCCCCCCCCCCCGAATCTTGTCTATCCTGAATCGTGACTGATATCCCACAGCGAGTACTACCCTCCTGCAGCAACCCCTTACAGTTTCCCAGGGGAGTGTGGCCCCCCTTTCCCACACCGCATCAAATTTTTCAGTTTTTCAGTTTCACACAGTGAGGTGAACAGTGATTTCTATCATTTATATTCTTGTCCTCAGTAGGCATTATGATGCTGACGTGTCACTGAACGTGTCAGCCAATGTAGTCCATATCTGGTTTGATATCTTACTCCTGGGGATACCTGCATTTCTAGAGATACATTGAACTGCTTATAGACTTTTCACATTTCCCTTCGTCTTCATCAAATAGTTTCTCAATTGGATTTCTACAGAAGTTCAGAAGAGCAGGCCTTGATTTCTTTGGACAACCTGTGCTTAAAGCATGTGACTGGACATTATTATTCTTAGAGACGGAGAAATATGCGTCTTCTCTGTTCATTCCCAGAATAAGGAGTGAAATACAGGCAATCTACAGCCCAAGAAAGGCAGACAACCGCCTCTATCTGATTACATGGTCGGTAAGATCAGTTTCCTGGGGTGACTGGAGATTGCAGGAGGAGGTGCGTCCAAGCAACTAGACAAGGCAGGACCAGGTCTTGGTCCTGCCTCTACTAGTTACTTGGACCCACGCCCTCTACAATCTGATTGGTAATCTCTCTGAGCCAATCACGTTTTGTTCTGCCCTCAGAGCAATTTTGTGTAAAATATAAGCATACCATGAGTATACTTTGCTTTTTTATTCCTTATTTGTTGTGTTTAGTTTGTTTTTATGTTATATGATTTGTGTGTCTAGACTGTGCCAACATCTTCCATGTATGAAAATATTGTACAGGACTTCTGCTAATTGCACTTTGTACATTTTCACAGCTGTGCAAATATTGGTTTGATTGACCTGTTGGCGCATAAGTGTGCATGCTGTTGAGTTGTGTATTACAGGACAGTTAAAGCATTTCTTTTGTACCCAGTTGTTAATTCTTCATTGTGCATCTGCAGTTTTGTAAATAAATGTCAGTGTTTGACAATTTTGCCTGTGCAATCAAGAACTACTGAGAAAGTCTTCTGAGAAACTTACTTTGGACTATTGTCTATATGGCTTAAAAGTACAAGGTCATGCATCTATCTCATCAGTGCGAATTAGCAAAGGCAAAGTGTAACTCATTGCTGTCAGTGCTTTGAGCAGAAATTTATCAGGCTGGTTGAGGAATACAGCATTTTAATGTCCTTCACTGTTAACTTAGAGGTTCCATGCCATTTTGTTTTTCAGACACTATGTGAACTATAGACAAGGTCTCACTTAGATGCAGTTCTCCTTGATGTAGCTGGGTTTGATTTGTGGCTGGTGTGTAGCTGGCCTCTCAGATGTCGCTCATGACCCTGTTCAGCGCAGGAAACATCCATCAGTGAGCAGGAAGGTGTTCCTTGCTGCGTCACGCAAGAAGGTGAGGCCGGGACATAAATACCCTGTGTCACGTGGGGCCTCAGGACGCTCCAGTGAGCCAATCTAATTAAGAACTGAGTCCATGAGCCTCCATATTCCCGTCTCTTTAGCCCAACAGAACTTTTCTCAGCATGACACTGACATGAGGTATATGAGTTCAGCCTCCATATCTTTGGCCCACGGGAAGCAGGGGGAGGGGCAATATTCCCTGCCCAGTTTGGTTCCTTCACTCTGAAAGCTTTCCCTTGATGCTTTCCGCCTCTTCTCTTTGAGCAGGTCTGTGTTATATAATGTTATAGGTGGTTTATCGCATCAAGCCTTATTTCTACCCAGTGGTGCTGTAAATTCATTAGTGTGGAAATGGCGTAGGGTGAACCGGTGTATGTGTCCACTTGTGTTTGGATTTGCTTGTAAAATGTCTTTTTGTATATTTGGTTTTGAACACTATATTGAAAGTACTATATTGAACAGACTTTCCTGAAGCTTTAGTGAAATAGCTTATTTTGCATATGAACTTCAGAGGTGGAGATTTTAGGTCCAGAGAGTACAAATCCAGACCAAGATTTTGTTTTAACCAACCAGTTGAGTGCTCTGTGAATGTGACTTCTTATACTACTGGTTGGTTGAAACAAAATCTTGGTCTGGATTTGTACCCTGTGGACTGGAAGTCTCCACCTCTGATGAACTCACAGTTTTGAGAACAGAGTCGCAGTCTCAGCAGATTTGCTTTTATTGTAACTCTGGATAAGAGAGATTTCACCGTGTTTAAATGTTGGTGCCTTTAAATGAAACTACAAAATATTCAGTGTTTATTCTGTTATTTTCAAACTAGCAAACAAGTGTTCATTTTGTGGAAAGGTTACATATTTGTTAAATCAATATTTGTCAGTGCCTATAAATTAAATACTTAATTTGCACAGCCCAATGGAATACTCAAAATTAAACATCAAACAAACCTATGTCAGAAATTATTTCAATTTAGATTATTGATAAGCCAATGTTTATGATATATCAGGAAATTTTTTAAACTGCCATATTTGAAAGATTACCTCATTGATGACATTTATCAGCACTGCTCTTACCTGAAAGATATCAGCAGAAACACACTGTGGACAGGTATCTGCCCGCTGTGTTTACAGTGTCTTGAAGTCCTTAAATCAGCAGTGTCCTGATAAATTAAATCCAAGCCAAAGTCCCTTATATAAGGATAGTGCGATAGAAAACTCTTGATTATGCTAATCAGTAATCTTTCCTTTTGCTCCCTGGACCTTGAAAGGCAGAAGTAACTGGAACGTCCTGATATCCGACTTGTCGTCCTCGATTTCAGACGCATGATTGCTGAGTGTCTTTTCCCTTTGAGTTCATCGTTCTGTCAAACACTTAAACGTCGGACTTCGAGAAATTTCGGACGGCGAGGAATGAGGTGTCCTGTTAGAAGGGAACGGTGAGATGTCACTGCCAGCCAAGAAGCGAGGAAAAAAGTTACTCGATCCTGCTCAGCATCCCATCCTCGTCGGACGAACGCCTGGACATTCCAATCCTATCAATGGACCAAAATTGAAGGGAAAAAAAAATTGTAAATTGATTTATTAAATCACAAGTCGATGTTTAAGTTTGTATAGTATCTATATGTGCTGTTTGACATACTTTGGGAAAAGCGCTAGTGGATTGCGATCCACGGGAGGATCCTCGTATTCACAGGAAGGTGAATACAGGTATTTGCAATCAAGCAAATACAGGTGTCTGCAGAGACACAGGTCTTTCACAGGGAAGTGAAAGGGTTTTCACGAGGGAGTGAAAACAAGCGGGTTGGTTGGCATTTGCCCCACCTAGGTATAAATAAGGTTGTGTGTGGAAACTGTCCCGTCGGGCAGCTAAGACAGCTCTGCCGGGGGCAGCCTGGTAGCGGACTGAGTCCTGCCAGGGAAGTGAATGAATAGTAGCTGCCGCACAGTGATTCGTGTCCTGCCGGAGGAAATTGTGTGAATGTGTGAAGCGTGTAAATACCCTAGTTGTGATAAATGTGAATGTGTTGTCTAGTGCAAAATATCAGGTAAACGAATTAATAAGTGTCCAGAAAATTAGACAGAGATACCGGTATAAAAAGCGCCGGAGGCCAAGCGGCCGGGCCCAAACTAAATTTGTCTCATTTATGAGGACAGAGACACAAGTCAAAATTTATATTGCTGGAATGTGTGTCTGGTGTGCATAATAAAATATTAATTATATTATTCACCAATCTGCTAAATCAAAGTATTCGTTTGTGTTCATAATAAATAGCTTGCTCTATCGCATGGAAGGAATTTGCTTTTGCTTTCTCGCAAATTCTATTGCAACGAAGAAACTTGCTTCTGCTTTCGCAACGAAGTAAACTGCTTAATTTCCTGAAGTGCCTTGTTGAGGGTAACTGGTGAACAGATAGGAAAAGTCATGGGCAGTTCAAATAGCAAAGAAAACAAATGGGCTCCAGATCCTGCATACAACCCAGAGGGTATGACAAAATTTGAAAAACAAATGAGAAAACACAGTTGTCGAAAGCCAGGCGAGAAACGTACGTGGTCGCGATGTGGTCGAGGCAGATGGGAGGGAGTTTTAGCAAAGAATGTGCCAAATGGAATAAAATTACAAGTGGGCGCTGGCCCGTGGCCCGTGGTTCCACCCAACAGTAATGCAGCATGCAAAGCGTGTAATACAAAGCAAAAAGGGATGTTGTGGAAAATATGGGGATATTGATAAGTTTGAAAAGTGGATATATGTGGCTAAATTGAAAGAGTTAGAGAAGGAAAAGGCAAATAGTAAGGGACTGTGGGACAAATTGGCCAGGGAGACAGCGGAGTTAAACGCTGAAAGGGCTAAAAATGAGGCTCAGGCCCAATCCCTCAGCATGGTGTTACAGAATACTAAGAAGAAAAAGGAAGAGATACCTCTGTACCCCCTGCTTGTCATCCTCAGCTAGGAGCAGCTAGGGAGGCCACTGCCCCTCCCTCAGTGAAGAAGGAAGAAGATGACGCAGTGGGGGAAGCAGGAGCCCTGCCGCTGAGACCGAGCCAGAGACTGCTGCAAAGGGGGGGAGACCTCACAGCCATCGCAGTTGTACCCCTTGGTGGAGATGCCTGACCCAAGGGGCCCTGCTCCTGATGGAACACCAAGGATGGTGTACGTCCAGCGCAACTGGGACTTGGCTGAGCTGAGAGAGGTGGTCAACTCCCTCCCAGATCCACGAGAGGTGGGAGGACACCGCTTCTGGCAGGAGGTGATGAACCTGGACGACGTCTACCAGCACCACGACTCCACTGCACAGCCACTTGTGTGGAAAACCCCACACAACACGATGTGGATGATATGCAAGACTTCATGGGGAACGGATTTCCTACAGAAATGATTCAAATTGACTGTATTTATGTGGGACATCAAGCCACTGCTGCTTCTGTGACACTCCATGAACAACAGCTTCGTTGGTTCTGCGCTGGAGATGAAGGCGTTCCACATGTCTCCTTGGGAAAGGTAGAAGGTAAAAACTGGAAATTTTTAGGATTATGGGTAAAAGAGTGTAAGGAGCGAGATGATTGGGTGAATGTGGAGAAAGGTAGATGGATAACTAAGGACGGGACTGTACAAAGGTATGACAAGGTTTTAATTGTTGAGGTAAAACGGGAAATTCATTGCGATGATAGAACAAAAGGGCAATCTGTAGAGAGTGAGGATTCACCAGCATGGCTGGATGAGATCCCAGAACACCTTTGGGCAAAAGGGAAAAACGATTTTGGACAAATTGTGACGGCTGAACCTCTACGGGTAATGCCTAAGTCTCAGTACAGACCACAGTGCACGCAGTACCCCCTCTCCAGAGAAGCAGAAGAGGGAATTGAAAAAGTGCATGGCGATTTGCTGGCTCGCGGGGCCATAGTTGAGATAAGCTATTCTCCAGTGAACTCCCCCATCCTGCCAGTAAAGAAAGCAGATGGGTCCTGGAGATTTGTGCAGGACCTAAGCGGGGTAAATGACTCAGTGTATCCGCGAACACCCATAGTCCCTAACCCATTCACCATTCTATCATCCATACCCCCAGAGTCTAAATGGTTTTCAGTTATTGATCTGGCAATTGCTTTCTTCTCTGTTCCCGTTCACCCAGTCTCTCAGTACTGGTTTGCACACACCTTTAAAAGGAAAAGGTACACCTGGACAGTCATGCCACAGGACTATACTGAGTCACCGATAGGGCTGAACGATATGGACAAAATTTCATATCTCGATTTTCATGCCTGATATCTCGATATCGATACGATACGATATGACTACGGGTTCGGCGAAAACCAAGCATTTCTCAGAAAAATAAAAACATCATAATACAAAAAAATTTGGAAAGTGTAGTTTTATTTTTAAGAACTCACTGCCAGTCATCAACATTAACATAAATTACCCAAAAAATAAATTACAAATCAAACATTTTACTGCAGCTCTGCTTTAACAATAAATAACAAATGCAGCAGCTGGTGGAACATTGAAAGTGCATTGAAGTGCAACATTTATATTCTTCAAAAGATCACATAACTGTATGCAGAAAATGCATTTGCTACTAACAGAGAGGTAGTTACAGGCAGCACAACTTATACAGATTCTTTGCCAGGAACACTAGCTTGTTAACCATGTCTGGCTTCAGACAGGACCTCTGACAACTCACAATGTTGCCTGATGCACTAAAAATTCTCTCTGAGGGAGAGCTGGTGGCCTGCATGCACAAATATTTTCTTGCCATGTTGCTGAGCTGGGGAAAGTTGACTTTGTGAGTTAATCTCCACCACAGATGGGGGTCCTCGTCATTGTCAATTGTGGGGGACTGGATGTAGGCACTCAGCTCAGCTTCTATGGCAGCAGTGGGATCGATTGGTACTGTTGCACTTGCGGTGGATCTTTTGAAGAAACTTCCCAAGGACTTCTTAGCCTTTTTGGTGGGTGGGGTTGAAACTTCTTCCACTCTGGTCTCTCTGCACTCAACAGAATGCTAGAAAATAGTAAAAACAAAAGAACAAACAAGAAAAAAGAATTTAATTAGTTTTATATATGAATGATCATTACTGTATGAACAACACAATTCAGCTAAATTTAAACTTAAATATTTACTAAAATGTAAGATAATGCATTTAAATGGAAGGAATTCTTCTCATTTACTCCATTCTAACCATTATTTTTACCTTGTGTTCCATCATCTTCATCTCTGACACCAGTCTGGCTTTGATGATGGGGACGTCGTTGACACTGATGTATTGTGTCTTGTATCTTGGATCTAAGAAGGATGCCACATCCAAGAGCTCTTGTGTAACTCTCTCTTCATACTTGCTGTTCAAGTACTCCAAAATTTTCTTTTTTAAGGACTTGGTCATGTCTGTATCACCCTCCTCTGGTGCCAAGATGGTTGTGTTAAGCAGGCTGAGTACTGGTTTGATGTGTGAAACACTAATGTAATCCTCCCCTGACAGAGCATCCGTGAATTCAAGCAGTGGTCCCAGTGCCTTGCTGTGCAGCACATCCAGATCTTGATATCCAAGAATTAGGTGCCGGGTGTTTCTGTCCTCTGAGAGGACCTCGTGGAGTGCTTTCTGCTGCTCCAGAATCCTGCTAATCATGAGCACCCTAGACCCCCATCTAGTTTGACACTCAGTGATGAGTTCGTGGACTGGAAGGTTGAGGCGCTTCTGGGCTTGCTCAAGTGCCACTCTCTGTTTCCAGCTATGTGAGAAGTGGCACACCAACTTTTTGCAGACACCTGTTGCACGGCTGATCCGGCTGTCACCTTTCACTGCGTTTTCTTGGAAAAATAGATGTACAAAAATAATTCATGATTATATTACAACAGCTAAATAACCACATAATAATGCAGATTGTTCTCTCTCTCTCACTCACTCACTCACTCACTCACACAGACAGACCTCTCTCTCTCTGTCTCAAAGTTATTAAAAATAAACATAACGTACCTATTGCCAGGTGTAGCCTGTGTCCGAAGCACTGAAGGCGCGTCCAGCCATTCACCTCCATAGCCTTTATCATGTTCGATGCATTGCCGTCCATGGATTCAAGATTTTGCCACAAGGGCCCAGCCCCTGCAAGACCTAATGCATGGTAAGGGACTGGGACCCCAGGATGTGTTTGAATGGACAGATAATAGCGAGCGGGCATTCACTGATCTAAAGCAGGCACTTTGTGAGACCCTGGCATTGGGGGTCCCAAATTACAAACGCCCGTTTCAATTGTGTGTGGATGAAAGAGGTGGTTTCATGACTGCTGTTCTGGGACAGGAGCACAGGGGCCGATTCCGACCTATTGCTTACTATTCTAGGAATTTGGACTCTGTGGCGTGCTCCCTCCCTGCATGTCTTCGGGCTGTGGCAGCCACTGCTGAAGCTGTGTTAATGTCATCTGATTTAGTGCAAATGCATCCTCTCCAGGTCCGCACCTCTCATGCAGTACATGCCCTTCTGACTCAGGCGAAAACCTCTCACCTAACTGCTGCTAGGCTGATCCATTATCAGAACGTTTTGCTAACTTTAGCAAACGTGACGATAGAGCGATGTGGGGCAGTCAATCCTGCTACACTAGTTCCCACTGAGGTTGAAGGTGACGAGCATGATTTCATTGAGGCGACCCAGGCATTGGCAAAGCCTAGGGATGACTTGGAAGAGGACCCCCTAACAGAGGGAGACCTGGTTTTTGTGGATGGGTGTTCACTCCGGCTGGAGAATGGGGAGCCCTCCACATCATATGCAGTTGTCCGGCCGAATGGGGAACTAATAGAAGGAGGGAAGTTACCAAGGACGTGGTCCGCGCAGGCAGCAGAGCTGTATGCCCTAACTCAGGCTTGTAATAAAATGAGAAACCAAAAAGTGACTTTTTACTGACTCAAGGTATGCGTTCGGAGTCTGTCATGACCATGGGGCACTGTGGAAACAGAGAGGATTTCTCACAAGTTTAGGCAAACCTATTCAACACCACTCACTTGTGCAGGACCTTCTCCAATCCATTCAGCTGCCAAAACGATTAGCCATTGTGAAATGTAAGGCACACACTAAGCAAAAGGACGAGGTGAGTGTGGGGAACAACTGGGCTGATTGGTGGGCAAAGAAAGCCGCCACGGACCCAGAGGCCCCAGTGAAGCTGATGATGTGCATTACTACTAATCCTGCTGACCTTTCTCTCCTGCAGACAGGGGTAACGCCGGAGGAAAAAGCAAACTGGAAACAAAAAGTTGGAGTGTTGGGGAGTGATGGGGTCTGGAGGGAACAAACAACTAACCTTCCTTTCCTCCCAAAGTCTGCCTTTCCAGGACTGGCAAAGGTGGCCCATGGATTGGACCATGCCTCACGCGATGCAATGGTTCAGTTGGTCCAGAGACACTGGGCCGCCCCTTCATTCACGGCTTATGCTCAAACTTTCGTTTCCAGGTGTTCCACATGTATGACTCACAACATGGGTCGTGCATTGAAGCCACCAACTGCAACAACTCCTCCAGCTGAGGGTCCTTTCCAACATTTGCAGACGGATTTCATAGAACTAACACCCTGTAGAGGTTATCGCTATTGTCTGGTGGTTGTTGATCTCTTTTCCAGATGGGTGGAAGCCTTCCCGGCCAAGCAAGCAACAGGCCAGATAGTTGCAAAAAATCTGTTAAAAGAGATAATCCCATGATGGGGTGTTCCAACACGCATTACCACTGATAATGGTACACATTTCTCTAATCAGGTGGTCCACAAGCTCTCTGAGTGGTTCCAAATCGACCTTCGACACTTCTGCGCTTATCACACGCAGAGTGGAGGGATTGTTGAAAGAGCAAATCAGACTCTGAAATTAAAATTGGCAAAACTGTGTAGTGACACTGGACTAGATTGGGTGACAGCCCTCCGATTGTGTTGGGGGCAATGAGAGGCCGCCCACACCAGCAGACAGGGTTGGCACCACATGAAATGTTGACAGGACGACCAATGCCAGTCCCATATCCAGGGGGACGGGTGAACTTAGGTTAACAGGTCACCATCTACAGTTTCTATCTGTCTAGCTTACAGGGGACCCTGAAGGAGCTCCATTAGCAGGTCATAGCCGCTACTGAGCCAGCAGAGGGACCGAACACATTGCTCGTCCGACCCGGGGAGTGGGTGCTGATCAAGGACCTGAGACGCAAGCACTGGAACCAGCCCCGCTGGAGAGGACCATTCCAAGTCCTGCTGGCCACCCCACACGCTGTGAAAGTTGAAGGAGTGACTGCGTGGGCTCATCTGTCTCACTGTCGACGCACTGCACCGCCGCTGGAGAAATGAGGACGACAAAGGAAAATGGACTGATACTATTGGTGCCGCTCCACCGGCACTCCCTGCCAGGGCTGACTGTGTGCAGTGCTCAGAGGAGACAACAATCTCCACTGATGATGGCGACTACATAGGTTTTAAAGAATTGTTCCTCCCTGAGGAAGATACTGATGGTGAAACAATGGTGTGATACAAAATTTGACATATTGTATCAAAGGGGGGAGTGTGATAGAAAATTCTTGATTATGCTAATCAGTAATCAATAATGGAATATAGATGATTATGCAAAATGCATTACCTAATCAGTAATTAACAATTAAGTTTATAATAGTGTTGTTGATGTACACATAGTGGTTGAAACAATGTAATTTACTTGTCATTAATTGAATG
Source organism: Brienomyrus brachyistius (assembly GCF_023856365.1). Lineage (NCBI taxonomy): Eukaryota > Metazoa > Chordata > Actinopteri > Osteoglossiformes > Mormyridae > Brienomyrus > Brienomyrus brachyistius. Next base: position 604,789 of record NC_064554.1, read on the forward strand.
TATCAAACAATAATGCAAATCTGCTTAAATAAGAAAATTCTATTTTCTATAGAGGAATTAACATGTTTGCCATATATTGCTTGTTCAGCAAGAGGCCCAGGTCAAAGCAAAGGCACGACCTGAGAAGTAAGCTGTTGCAGAAGATGATATAAAATGAATGCATCGTATTGGATAATATAAAATGTAGAAAAAGAGAACAACGAGTCCCAGAATAATATAGCAAAAGGAAAAGTCCCAAATAGATAGACTTGTTCTAAGCTGATAGGTGGACTTTGAAAAAGTAGAAGAAACTGGTATCTTCAGATGGCCAAACTTTCTTTGAACTGCCTGGACCTTGAAAGGCAGAAGTAACTGGAATGTCCAGATATCTGACTTGTCCTTGATTTGTCAGATGACTGTCGAATTTTAGGCCGTAAAAGATGTATGCATTTGTTGCTCGGGGAGCAGAACACGAGACGCATGATTGCTGAGTGCCTGTTCCCTTTGAGCTCATCGAATAATAAAATTCTGTCAAACACTTAAACATCGGACTTCGAGAAATTTCTTCCACAGCTGCGGGGGCTGCATCTGGGACCTCCCTCCTCCCCCGGCTGGAGTGGAGGCGTGGCTGTTTTTGGGACGTGGGGCCCCGGCTCTTCCGTGCTCTTTGGGGGCTGCGGACGCCCTGGTCCTCCCGAGCCTGTCTTCGCCGACCTCTGGCTCTTGTGGGGGGTGGTTGCGGCCTCCCACCCTTGCTATTTATTTGCATTTAATTTCCTTATCTCAGCTAACTTAGCCTGACTTGCATGTGGCACGGGGAGTATTTCGGAGAATACCACCGTGGACGTTCTGCTTCTAAGCTTATTGGCGACTTCTATAAATTTATCCTGCAGAACAGCCCTTCTACCCTTGCCTATGTCGTTGGTGCCAACATGCACCACGACAACTGGATCCACCCCAGCTGGGGCCAAAAGCTTATCCACACGATCTGGAAGGTCTCCTACCTGGGCACCAGGCAGGCAAGACACGGTACGGGACCCTCTATCACGCGTGCACACATAACTGTCTACTCCCCTAATAATGGAATCCCCCACTACCACAACCTCCCTCTTCCTGGGGGGAGGGGGCTCCTCAGTGCCCAAGGGCCCACCTGCCTCCCCAGTCCGTTCCGGCTCTAAAGCTGGAAGAACCTGAAACCTGTTCGACACAGTCACCTCAGGTGATGCCGCCTCTAATAACCAATTTCATAAAAATACTAAATGTTTTGTAAAGTATCAATTTATTAATCATGTATTAAAACAAATAATGACCAGTATAAAAGACATATACAAAACTATGCAAAAGTCTTGGGCCGTCAAATAAAATGATGTTCATCTTGGTCTAGAATTATAATATTTTGTCCATCAAAGAGTGGCAGCCCAGTCATTACAAAATCTCTTCTAAGTCAGTACAGCATTTGCACCAACCATCTAATACACCCATCCAATAGGGGGGGGATCCAATAGAGGAGGAGGAGGGACTCAACCTGGATGTCTTTTGTCTTATGCAGTCTGAGAGTTGACTGAATGCTGGGGTGGGGGTAGTTTTTCCTCTGTGGTGGGGTGTCTTGGGCTCTGTGGGGCCCGCTGATGCCACTGCCTTTGGCCCCGGTCTGGATGGGCCTGGGCCCCCCGCCTTGGATGGATTTCGGGGGGGGGGGGGGGGGGTGCCTATGGGGGTCAGCGGGGGAGCTGGCTCCAGAGGGGGGGGAACCTGGCCCCCCGCCATTCCTTTCCTCCCCATCCCGAAGTGCCTCCCTTCTCCCACTCCATCACACCACCACACACGTAGGGCTTTGAGGTGCAGGTGCGTTGCTGGGATACAGGGGAAGTATCCCTCCTCTGTCCCCTCGCGACCACATGTACCTCATTCATACACTACAACATAGACACTCTCATTACTTACTCTCTCACAACACATACATTTAGGGCCTTGGGGGTGGGCACACAGAATGGCATCCAGAGGGCGGTCTGTTCATTCAGCCTTACCTCTGGTGCCAGGGCCCACATCTCAATTTTAATCACACATAGACATTGAGGGTTCTGGGGAGGGGCCGAGCTAACACCAGCTGTTGGTCGGCAGGGGATGGTTAGCGCTATGCCCTTCACCTGTTTTAAAAGCATTTTAGAACAACACGCACCAACAACACATCTGAGCGGGCGAAGGGGGGCATGGGGTCTTTTCACACCCCCGTTCTCTGTTCGCCATTTGCAGCTGGGGGCTGAGAGGAAGAGCTGTGGCCCCGCCGCCACACTCCCTGCCGGTGGATGGGGCCCCCGGCCGCTGGTGCGTTGGTGGTTCTCGATGTCCAGGGCTGGGTGCTTGGGTGGGTGCTGGCTCACCTTCGGCGGTTGCCTGGCGGGGTCTGGCCCTCGTGGCTCTGTCGGCCCTTGCTGGGGGTTGGGGGGGCCCTTGGATCTCTGGGCCCAGGGCCTGGTCTGTTCTGGTGGGGCCGGCCACCGGCGGAGCTTGCGGGCTCACCGCCACGGCCCCCTGGGGCTCCTGCACTGTGGCTGCCGGATGGCCTCCCTCCGGAGCTCTCCTCTGCCCTTTTCTGGGTGAGGGCTGCTATTCTCCCTGCGTTGGTCCTCCGGGGGCTCCCATGCCCTGGGGGGCCTCTGGATGTCTGGGGTCTGGGCCTCCTCCGTGTCTGCTTCATGTCCTGAGGGATGGGGCTGTGGCTCCCCACACACACTACTAGACATTTACATGGAGAAACCTTTTGAACACCAGCGCGCTCGCAGACACAGGTGTGCACACAGGGGTACAAACAGGTACTCACAGACACAAACAGGAGTACAAACAGGTTCTCACAGACACACGCAGGTGTACAAACAGGTTCTCACAGACACACGCAGGTGTACAAACAGGTTCTCACAGATACACGCAGGTGTACAAACAGGTTGTCACAAACACACACTGTCTTTATCGGCTGTTGCTCCTTAACATGCTCATTGTGATTCGTACAGATTTTGGTTGTTGTTTTCTCTCATCAGCAGGTATTGAAGCAGATTATCTGTGGTTTTCTTTCTTCTTAATTGTTTTTCTCTTTTCCCTCCCTCCCTCTCTATTTACCTTCCTCTCCGTTTTCGTCCTTCTGTCCCCCTCTCTCTCCTTCTCCCTCTCTTGAGGAAATAAATAAAAATAAATAGAAATAAAGTAGTCCTCCGCAGAGGGGGGGTGGTGGAGGGAATATATATATATATATATATATATATATATATATATATATATATATATATAACCATTTATTTCCAGCTTGTCTGACTCATTCTGCTCCACGAAGGTCATCTCCTCTGCCAGCTTCCTCTAACACAGGGAGACCCTCTGCTTCTCTCTGATTGGTTCCCGCTTTCTACAGGAGGTCCAGTGCAGCTGAATGGTGATGATGGTGCAAATCAGATAAAACACACCAGTCCCAGCTTTCAGTACAGCATCCAGAACCTGCTCCCACCTGTCAGACATATAATACATCAGTGTGTCTGTCAGTCACACGTATCACAATTAAACCTGAAGAACAGAAGAGTGAATCTATTCTGACTGAAGTAAAACCATCTTGATGATCAACAGCAGCACCGATAAGCCCAGTCCTACATACAGAGCCAGCTGGACCAAAGAGCTGAATAAGAGGGTGGATTTGAACAGTAAAGTCTTACGTGCTTTATAGCAACACGGTACAGCCATCTGTACTACTGTATTACACAGGCTACATGTGAGGAACAGGAGACATTAACAAAAAGCATGAAAATAGCTAGAGATTATCACACAACATGTTACACTATTTTGTAAAAACAGGCCTGCAGTTGTTCCCCAGCAGCATAGGGCACAAGGCAAGGGCTCACCCTGGATGGGATGGGATCTCTGGTTTATTATTAAGAAAATAAAATAAAAAATAATATCTTTTTCTCTTAAAATTAAAATGACAGTTTCCCATTACTGTGTGATCAGGTAAATGCTGCTAGCTGGACCCCCACACTACTGTAAATGCTGCTGAATGCTTACCTCAGTTTTTCATTATCCCCTCCTTCTTCATCATGTGCAGAGAAAAGGAGAGCAGTGGAAACAGGAGAAAGGATCGTTAATAAAAAGCAGTGCTCTGTTAGTCAATAAAGACTAAGAAAAGGTCACTCTTGAAACTGAAATATAAATTATGAAAGGTATTCTACAGAGAAAATGATTAGATGGAGAGCAATGAATTAGTGTCATGACCAAAGTATTCACATCCCACGGCACTGATAGTGAACAGGTGAGATAAATGATTTTATTAACATATTATAATGTATTTATTGTAGCAGGGTGGCATGGTGGTGCAGTGGTTAGCACTGTTGCCTCACACCTCTGGGACCCGGGTTCGAGTCTCCGCCTGGGTCACATGTGTGTGGAGTTTGCATGTTCTCCCCATGTCGTCGTGGGGTTTCCTCCGGGTACTCTGATTTCCCCCCACAGTCCAAAAACATGCTGAGGCTAATTGGAGTTGTCAAATTGCCGGTAGGTGTGCTTGTGCGAGGGAATGGAGTGTGAGTGTGTCCTGCAATGGGTTGGCACCCTGTCATGGGACGTTCCCTGCCTTGCGCCCATAGGGACCCTGAATTAGACAAGCAGTTTTAGACAATGGATGGATGCAGCACTGGAACAGATATTACAGAGTACAACTGTAACACTGGCCTACGCTGCAATGAAAAACCACCTACAGACATGTTAGTCAGTCTTCACACAATTAGTGACAATTCATCCTCACAAAGATGAAAAAATGCCTGAATTAAGTTGCAAGCTACATGGATTTGTCTGGATTTGTATACATAACAAGTGACTGGCTGTATGTCTGTGGAAAATGCTGTGATTTTTGTCATATTACAGACTGATCATAAACTAGAAGACACACATTCTATATTAGAGACACCAATTAGGCTGACTGAGTGTTTTTGGATTGTTGGAGGAAACGCACACAGCATGTAGAGAACATGCAAACTCCACACAGAAAGAGCAGAAGCCAGATTCAAACCCCTGAACATGGAGGTGTGAAGCAACAGCGCCGCCTACTGGACCACCGTGCCACTATCATTGAAACAATAATCCCAATAAATAATTGTTTCACAACAGCTGATAAATATCCCCACAAAGAAGCACAAACCCCTTCGTGATTGAAACTGCTGGGTTAATTAGTATTTATCTATTTATATTCAAGTACAAAGGATTCACAGGTAGATTTAAATCAATTACTTACGTTTGACAGTTATATGAACTGGAATCTGCAGGTTTCCAGCAGCACACCAATGCCAGCCAGTGTCCTTCCTCTCCAGCCCACTCATTGTCACAATGAAGGTTTTATTTTCTGTTTCATCCCTGATCAGGACAGGCCTCCCATCCAAACTCGCTGATCTCTCTGATGCACAGGAACCCCCAATCTTACACCACATCCTATGTCTTTTGTTGTTTCCATAGTAACACTGACACTGTCTCCATCCACACCCGTCACCTCCTGTTTGTCCACTGACAGCCCTGGAGGACCTGAACACACAGGTAAAACACTCAAAGATTTGCATAGCAATGAAATGTTTATGAATATCATCAGCTCATTACAACATGCATATGTAAATTTTGCCCAATAAACTGACATTTTTTAACATATTACTTATCATATTTAACCTCATCAAGTCGCCCAATTTAGCTGACACTGTTACTTCTTCCAAGTCTCGTTTATCACATTGAATTAAATTAAAATGCAGATTTTTTAAATATTAAAACAATTTTCCTTCAGTGTTTGTGTTAATGTCCTTCCTTTTTGACTCAATGACATGTTACATACTGTGCATCTCATTGGCTACAGTCTGCAGTACAGACATCTTCCCATGAGTGACTGACAGATTAACCCGATCAAAGAGGCTCCACTGATCTTCACACCACACCAGTACCGATCAGAGTCCTCAGCTGTCAGATTGTTGATGGTCACAGTGAAGACTCCCTAGTCAGGATCATCTCTGACTGACACTTTACCCTCCTGTGGAGAGTCAGTGTGTACTATGGGAGTACATGACCTCACATGATACCCTCTGCACCAGTATTTCACATGAGTTTTATATCTGTCACCATAGAAACATGGGATTGTAACAGATCATCCTCTCTGTACACAGACCCATTTCACTGTGGACACACTGTCAGCACCTGTGGGAAAAATAATTAACCGAATAAGGATTTTCCACATCATGACATCTCTAAGTGATGATGCTTGGCTTGTATAATACTTAGATTAGGTCATGTGTAATTAACAGAACAGTGATGATGTTGCCTGAAAAGGCAAAGACCATCATTTTACTATAAGAACAAGGAAAACAAAACTAGTGTCTGATCTTGGGAAGGGCTTCAGCAGGATGTGGGATTGGGAATCTGAGCCTGGCAGTGTGTTCTAGGGTCTGAGAGGAAAACCAGGACCTTAAATCCCTAGTAAAAGGCCTAGATGAGGTGAATGAATGGGCTTGTCACTGTGTGGGATGGCCACACCCCTTCAGTACTATGACCTTACTTGTAAACATATCCAGTCCTGTGATACAGGCCCTCTCCTATTCCATCTATACATGCTTCCTTTGGTCTCTATTTGTGAATGTTATTATGTAAAATATCATTGCTATGCCAGTGATATGCAGTTCTATCTGCCACTAAAACCTGGATACTGCTGCTCTCTGATGGCCCTTTCTAACTGTCTGGAGGACATTAAGAACAGGACAGCAATGACCTTCGTCTAGATTAATGAAAACAAGACAGAGGTAATGAGTTTTGGTCACTCAGGGTCTGTTCATGATCTCAGAGAACAATTAGGGCCTCATTCAGAAAACTTCCGGTCACATACTAAAAATCTTGGTTTCATCTTTGATTCATCATTGAGTCTGATAAACAAATAAATGCTGTTGTGAAGGGGTGTTTCTGTCTGTCTATAACTGGTAAAGTTATGGAGGCTATAATCAAAGAGAAAATGATAGATTACCTGGACTCCAATAACATTTTACGGGATAGCCAGCATGGATTTATGAGAGGTAGATCCTGTTTAACAAATCTGTTGGAGTTTTTTGAGGAAGCTACTCAGGAAGTTGATGATAAGAAGGCCTATGATGTCATCTACTTAGATTTCCAAAAGGCTTTTGATGTTGTCCCCCACAAGAGGCTCCTACTTAAACTCAAAGTGACAGGTATTTTAGGTACCGTAGCGACCTGGATTGATAACTGGTTAACAGATAGGAAACAGCGAGTAGTTATAAGAGGCACAATGTCACAGTGGGCCTGCGTTCATAGTGGGGTACCGCAGGGTTCGATTTTAGGACCACTATTGTTCCTAATTTACATAAATGATATGGATACCAATATATACAGTAAACTGGTGAAATTTGCAGATGACACCAAGGTGGGTGGTGTAGCAGATACTGAATTAGTGGCTCAGCAGCTACAGCGGGATCTTGATTTAATTTGTGGTTGGGCCGATACCTGGCAGATGAAATTTAACGTCGATAAATGTAAGGTACTCCATCTAGGGAGCAGAAATATAAAGTACAGGTATTTCATGGGTGTCACTGAAATAAAGGTAGCTGATCATGAGAAAGACCTTGGTGTGTATGTTGATGCTTCCATGTCCCATTCTCGCCAGTGTGGGGAAGCAATAAAAAAGGCCAATAGGATGTTGGGGTACATCTCCAGGTGTGTGGAGTATAAGTCAAGGGAGGTAATGCTAAGATTATACAATACCTTGGTGAGACCTCACCTAGAATATTGTGTGCAGGTTTGGTCACCATATCTTAAAAAGGACATTGTGGCCTTAGAAAAGGTGCAGCGTAGGGCCACAAAAATGATTCCTGGTCTTAGAGGAATGTCATACGAGGAACGGTTACTTGAGCTAAATCTGTTCAGTCTCAAGCAAAGGAGATTGAGGGGGGACATGATCCAGGTATATAAGATTCTAACAGGTTTGGATGCTGTTCAACCAAATAGTTACTTCAGCATTAGTTTAAATACACGAACTCGTGGCCATAGGTGGAAATTAGCGGGAGAACATTTCAAGCTGGATTTAAGGAAGCACTTCTTTACGCAGCGTGTAGTCAGAGTATGGAATAGCCTTCCTGATAATGTAGTGCAAGCTGAATCCTTGGGTTCCTTTAAATCAGAGCTAGATAAGATTTTAACGACTCTGAGCTATTAGTTTAGTTCTCCCCAAGCGAGCTTGATGGGCCGAATGGCCTCCTCTCGTTTGTATAGTTCTTATGTTCTTATGTCAGCTGAGTTCAATAGCCAGGCTTAAATCACACCTTTCAGCCAAAAACCTGGAGACAGTTACTCCTGCTTTTATCTTATCCCCATTGAATTACTAAAATTATATATTTTATGCAACTTTGTCCAGTGTCTCTGGTTGTATTACGTATTTCATGGTTTTATTGTAGCTTTTCTATTTACAACATGTATTGTTTGTTAATGTGCTTTTTAAACACAAATCACTTGACATGACATACAAAAAGCATTTCAATGTATGTTAGTTCAGCCATCTATCTTGCACATTCTTATTAAGTACAGGGTCAGTACAAGAAAGGGAGCGTGGAGCTGATCTGAGGCAGAACAGGGCTCAAGGCAGGGGAACACCCAGGACAGGATGCCAGTCTGTCACAGGGCAAACACTCACACACAGTCACTATGGGTACTTTTAGAGGCACCAATTCACCTGAACCACGTGTATTTGGACTGCGGGAGGAAACCAGAGAACTGAGAGGAATCCAACGTGGATACAGGGAGACCATGCAAACTGCCCATGTAACACCCTGAATAAAGGGGAAATGTAAATAAACACATCCAGGCACGACGCTTCCTCCGTGGTAGCATTACTGAGAATGAGGCATCGCGCTGAAAGTTTCCCCTTTCCGGCCTCCGCAGACACAATTAATCAACCCGTTGTGAGCAGAAAGGCTCAACAGGTAAACCGCAAGTTAAATATGGATGTACAGGCAGGTATAATTTTTTTTCTTTAAAAGCTTTTAACCCCGTCAGCCCATTTTTAACGTTTTAACTTTTCTCAGAGCTTTGACATTTTAACCTTTTTTAAATAAGGCTTTGTTTTTATCAGACATTTTATATTTGTAATTATGAATTTATTAATGTATTAATAAATGAATTCTGCTTTCTTCAATGACTGTTTTATTTTTTCAAAACTACTGTGATACAGCTTTCAAATAAAAATTAATCTATCACACCCACAGAGAGCTGGGCCGGATATCGAAACCACAAGCCCAGCTAGAGGTTAACTTGCTCTCCAAACCTGCTGCAGAGTGAAAGGCAACCAGGTCTAGTCTCAACCCCTGAGGCTGATCGTGACCGCTGATCTGGACCCCCTTGCCTTCTCACTGTGGATCTTCAATTCCACGTCACTCATCCCCCTCCCTCTGAGCCTCAACACCTACATCTAGCAGAAAACAGCAATATTACCATTATTTTGCAATTATTATACTTTTAACATCACATCTGTCTGTGACAGACAGTTTGACCCAAGACCAAGCTACGCCCTGTCCTTAGTACCCCAGTTGACATCCCTGGTGGATCATTTCATCCTATGCCTATGCAAGGAGGGACGTGATGATGAAACGCCTCCATCTGTTACCAAAGAACAAGGGATAAGTTCTTTTCCTAACTTCGCTGGGTGTTTCACTGTGGGAGAAAGACGGCTCCCAGAATGCACTGCTGTATCCCGAATCAGGAAACTATAAACACCCAAAAGTTGATTCTTACACCAGTTCTGAGGGGTTATGTCGTGGTTTTTCTCCTTCCCCGCCAAATCAGAAGTCAAAGGGCCGCTTGTGTAGTGTCCAGAATTCAGTCTTTACTGCAACAATGAAGTTACAACCAAGGCTGGACATGTAAAGTGTGTCCAGTACTGTTTTACACCAATTTTTATACAAGTTCTTATCATTATCTTCTTATCTCATCACTTAAGCATCATCATTCCTTCATCCATTCACAATCATTGTTTTTTCCCTTAATCCACACCCCTAGGTGATAAGTTTGTCCATCATTTCTTTTACCGTTTGGTCTCTCGGCTGAACATAATGGTGGCGCGAGCAGCTCCACTTGGTTTTTTAAAAATGCTCAGCCGTGAACTTCTGGTGAACTCAGGCGAATCCCTTCCTTCAGTAGTAAACCTTGGCAGTTTCAGCCTGTTACACATTGTCTAACTAGAAGGTTGATAATATATTTGTCCTTTAACATAGTGATAAAATATACGCTAATAAAAGTGAATATTCATAGATTCAGGACTAACAAAGTAACATAAACAGAAACTCAGACTAACAAAAGGTGCAAATACATACTCAGTTGATTACATTGTGTTGATTACATTATAATGTTTACATTGTAAACATAATATCATGGATATTTGGCATACTTTTTAATAATATTATAATACTTGTATTCTACGTTATATAGTGCTAAATAATATTCCATATATTTCCCCCACACACAATCCTGTCCATCCAGCCCAGGAGGGAGGGCAAAAACCCTATCACCCAGGGAAATTCCACTCCCAGCCCGCCACAGGCGCGCCCCCCTCCGGGGTCCATGGCAGGCATGGCTCACAAACTACTAACACTGAGAATCAACCAACAGCAGCACAGGGGGTACATCAGGAAGGGAGGGGAGGATCGCCATAAAATGACCTCCCATGAATATATTGCATGTATAGCAGGACTACAAAATCTATTACAAACTCAATACAAAAACAGATATATCTAATACAAAGATAAGTAAAAGGTTAACTAATAACATTGCATACTACTATAACGGACAGTCTGTCATAATCAGAAAATCCCAGATGTCATGGGAGGCAGGCATGCTGCAGGTCTCCCGCCCGGAGTATTCACACACGGTACGGCCGAACTTCAGCTATGGGCAGGACTGCATCCAAGGTGTCTATGTCGCCATCCGTTTCCGTGTTGGTCCAGGAGGATGCCGCTCCAAACGGTCCTCCCACCACTCTAGACATTGCAGCTATAGTCGCCTGCCGGGACAGTGCTCTCCCCACTAGGGAGCGAACAAGAGGAACTACACAATAAAAGATTAGTAGCAGAGCAAAAATGAGCACAGCACCCACACAGAGTGCTTTCATAAGGGCTTGCTGCCAATTTCCCCACATATCATACCACCAGTCAAACAACCCATCATGTTGTCCTGCATTACTTGCCATCTCATCCTGTAACCCCGGCAACTTTCTCATAGCCTCAGTAAAGGAACCATCCGGGGCTGTATTATTAGAAATAAACGTACAGCACTGATCCCCGAACAGCACACACACTCCCCCTTTCTCTGCCAGGAGCCAATCCAGGGCCATCCTGTTCTGCCAGGTCATCAGACTGGTGGCCTGAAGCTGCTCCCCCAGAGATGCGAGTGCCTCCTGAGTATAGTTGGTGTGCTGACAGAAGTAAGCTTTGTTTTAAATTGTAATCTGGTTTAATTTGTTATTACCATTAGCTGGCATTACTACTTAATTTTCAATAGATTCATTTGCTTTTGATTAATTTCATATGTGTTATATTTATATTTAATATTATTTACATTACAGAATGCAAGAGGATTTTATTTGATTAAGGGTTGTTTCCTTTAAATATTTTGCATATATTTTAACTGTTTCGGACGTATATTTTATACGTCATTTCCTGTGTGCTGGCGGGAGAGGAATAAGTTTTGCGAGCGGCGCTGGAGTTGTAGACTGCATGAAAAATTAAGAGAATATCCATAAGCAAGGATTTTCAAACATTCCCTCTTAGCTCACAAGCAGGCAAAAGTGGTATGTTGTACTTTGAGTTTATCGTTGTATGTATGTTATTGTTAGCAAATATGTAATATGTATTTTCTTTGTATTTGTCCTGTATCTTTAGTTCTACGGTGTTTACGTCAGTGCTAAGTGTGCTGTAATTAAACATCAGTGTGCAAGACGCTTGGAACTTCGCTTTGTGACTAAGAGCGGCATAGTTGGTAAACCTCTGCTGATTATAGTACAAATAATTTATCCATTCCACATTTTTGTTAATAGTAGGCCAAATAAATATCGATTCGAAACCAGCAGCTATCTCACTTCTCACCTTATATTTCTCTGGAATGCCCCTTGGCTGGCCAATTGCATCTATATATACATTGGGATCATTCTCGTAATTTGCAACAAATCTGCGGGACCTAGACGGTCGTCTTCTAGAATATATATCCACCTTGCTGACTAACATTATCCTAGCGCAGAGGCCTCCCCAATTATAGGGAAGAGTAGGCCTCAATCCGCCCTCCTTACCACACAGCCACCACACATCTGCCAGGGGCACACTCTGGTTTTCTAGCGCATCCAGCGGAACACGTGATAGTTCTCCGTTCTGTAATCAGGGACCTTTCACATTCCAAACAGTTCCACATATTCCCCAGAAGATGCCTACCTCCTCTGGCCTATCATTTGTAAAACACTCATAAATAAGTCCCTTGAAAAAACTCAATTTGTTCGCCATAATATCTTGCTGTCCCTCTTCCCAGGGCTTAAACTGCCCACAATGCTTTTCCACCCTGTACGCATATTTAGAATTTCCCTGATATATCAGACACTGATATGGGCAGTATGGTATGCGCTCTGACTGGTTAGATATGGGTCTGCAGTCTTTCTCAGGGGCCTGCCCCTCCTGACACAGACTCTTCCAGAATCTTATAATCCTCTCCATTTCCCATTCTTCACACTGTTTATTAGTGTATGGGAATGGGACTACTCTAACTGAAGGGTCAGGACCTGCACACAACACACAACCCTCCTGCCCTAATGAAGCGGCGGTATACTTAGCCTATTTATACCACCAATTTCCAAGCATACGTTTTGCTAACCCATCCAGGTCTACTTCATCCTGGGTATATTCTACAATTTGCTCACTCTCCTCACTCCCATATCTCCTCCCTATCTCTCCGCTTTTGCTCATTGTTATCTGAGAGGTTATTCAGCATCAAAGGACAAGGCTGAGTCAGTGAAGTCAATTGTTCTGATCTCACCTGACCTGTGGTCCTGCTGTGCCCCCAGACCTGAAGGGCCTGATATATCATTAGCATCACCAATATCATCGCTGTCAGCCCTACCAGAACCCACAGCTTCGTGTCCTGTCTGGAGTGGCTGGTCTGCTTGCGACGCTCCCTCTTGACCCTCAGTCTGCTCTGAACCTGAAACTGGCTCCTCTCCAAGCTGTGGTGCCTTAGACGTATACCAGTACACTTATCTTTGAGACCTAGAATATCTCATCCAACATCCAGGCGCCGCACTCTCAGTAATCTTGTCTACCCTCCCATAACACCCCAGTCCCAGCGAAGCGTGTTGGGTGGCCTCTGGAATTGCCAGTCTGCTGTAAAGAAGGCTGATTTCATTTCCGCCCTTGCTTCACACCACTCTCTTGACTTTCTGGCTCTGACGGAGACCTGGATATCGCCTGAGAACTCGGCTACCCCGGCAGCTCTCTCCTCTGCTTATGCTTTCTCTCACTCTCCTCGCCAGACTGGCAGGGGCGGTGGCACAGGTCTATTGGTAACTCGGAACTGGTGCTACACGCCCCTCTCTCTGCCCCATCTCAACATTTCATCCTTTGAATTCCATGGAGTTGCTGTTACCTCTCCACTTGATATTCGGATCATTGTTGTCTACCGCCCTCCTGGCCCCCTAGGCTGCTTTCTGGAGGAGCTTGATACTCTCCTCAGTCTCTTCCCCACTGACAGCTCCTCTCTCATTCTCCTTGGTGACTTCAACCTACCCCATGACAAGCTCCCTTCTTCTGGTCTCCTCCCTTTTCTCGATTCCTTCTCTCTAACATCCAACAGCTCCTCTCCTACACACAAAGGAGGTAACGTCCTCGACCTGGTTTTCAGCCGCCCCTCTCCGGCTACTGACATCTCTTCTACTCCTCTACACATTTCTGATCACCACTTTGTATCCTTTACCATTGCCCTACCCGTCTTGCCCAATCCCAGTTTTCAACGTTTCCTCCCCACTCGACCAAACCTCCACTCTGTCTCCGCTTCTTCTGTTACTTCCTGCACACTGTCTTACCTTCCTGACCCTGACTCCTTTTCCTCCTTGGCACTGGAGTCTGCAACTGATACTCTCATCTCCTCACTTTACACATCCTTGGACAACCTCTGCCCGCTGTCTTCCAAACCAAGGAAAACTCGGCCTACTCCTTGGCTTTCAGCTGCATTACGTACTAACCGAAGAGAATTGCGGGTAGCTGAGAGGACGTGGAAGAAATCTAAGCTTGATGCAGATCTGTCTTCCTACCGTACTCTGCTATCCAAATTCTCTATGGACGTGACTGCAGCTAAAACTGCCTTTTACAAAGACAAACTAGAATTATCCTCACGAGATCCTCGCAAACTCCATAACATCTTTTCGTCTCTTCTCAACCCTCCCCCTCCTCCTGCTCCTTCCTTCCTGACTGCTGAAGATTTTGCCAACTTCTTTGCCGAGAAGATTGACAGAATCTGTCAGACATTCTCTCCCTCATCCACTACACTACACACTAAGGATTTCCCTCCCCCCTCACTGGCCCAGTTTTCTGGTCTTACGGCAGATGAGATCATGAAAGTCATCTCATCTTCCAACCCTACCACCTGCCCACTTGATCCAATCCCTTCTGCATTATTTCAGACAATCGCTCTAGACCTTCTCCCCTTCATCACGACTATCATTAATGGCTCCATAACCTCCGGTCATGTACCAACAGCATTCAAAATAGCCAGGGTCATTCCCATCCTAAAAAAACCCACTCTAAATCCCTCAGACACTTGCAGCTACCGACCAGTATCGCTTCTTTCCTTCCTTTCAAAAATCCTCGAACGTACAGTCTACAACCAGCTTTCTCTCTATCTCTCTCAGAACAACCTCCAGGATCCTAATCAGTCTGGCTTTAAAGCAGCTCACTCTACAGAGACTGCCCTCTTAGCAGTCACTGAGAAGCTACATGCTGCCAGATCGGCCAAACTGTCATCTGTCCTCATCCTTCTTGACCTATCAGCAGCATTTGACACGGTCAACCACAAAACTCTCCTATCCATCCTTAGGAGTCTTGGCATTGGTGGCCTGGCCTGGCGCTGGCTGGCTTCCTACCTAGAAGGCCGAACATACCAAGTGACATGGAATGGATCCACATCTACTCCACGTTGTCTTTCCACCGGTGTCCCTCAGGGCTCGGTTCTTGGCCCTCTCCTATTCTCCCTCTACACTAAATCTCTTGGCGAAGTTATATCCTCACATGGCTTCTCCTACCACTGCTATGCCGATGACACTCAACTCATCCTCTCCTTCCCTCCCTCAGACACTCATGTCTCCACTAAGATCTCTACATGCTTGGCAGACATCTCATCTTGGATGACCACTCACCAGCTAAAACTCAACACTAGTAAAACTGAGCTGCTTTACATCCCGGCTGACTCATCCCCCCTCCAGGACCTTGCGATCTCTTTCGACAACTCCCTGATCCGTCCTTCGGTTTCTGCTAGAAACCTTGGAGTTACCATAGATGATCGGTTGTCATTTTCCTCACATATCGCCAGTCTTTCTCGCTCTTGTCGGTTTCTCCTCTTTAACATCAGGAGGATACGTCCATTTCTTTCCACTCAGGCTACCCAGATACTCGTCCAGTCCCTCGTCATCTCACGCCTTGACTACTGTAACTCGCTTCTAGCGGGTTTACCACTGAGCGCCATCCGTCCCCTCCAACTGATTCAGAATGCAGCTGCTCGTCTTGTTTTCAACCTTCCCAAGTTCTCCCACACCACTCCTTTGCTGCGCTCCCTCCACTGGCTTCCTGTAGCTGCACGCATCAGATTCAAAACACTGATGCTGGCATACAAAGCCAAAAATTCTCTGGCACCATCCTACCTAAAGGACCTCATCACACCACGCTCTGCACCACGATCTCTCCGATCCTCCAGCACTGCTCGACTGGTCCCTCCTCCCCTCAAGGCACAAGGAAGACACGCATCTCGGCTCTTCTCTGTCCTGGCACCTAATTGGTGGAATGAACTCCCCCTAGATGTCCGAACAGCTGAATCCTTGACTGTCTTCAAGCGACGACTCAAAACATTTCTTTTTCAGAAATACTTGACGTAGAACTTCTATATTCTTTCTCGACTCTTATTCTGGTGTGTTTTTTTAAAAAAAAAAAAAAAAAAAAAAAATTCTGCACTACTCAATGGAGTTCTCAGAGATAGTATTCATAGCTTGGGTCCTTATTGAGCTAGCATCGGAAATTCATTGCAGAGTCTCGAAGCACTTATGTAAGTCGCTCTGGCTAAGGGCGTCTGCCAAATCCTGTAAATGTAAATGTAAATAGGCAGCCACCACTGCCTGGAAACAGGGTGGGTATCCCTGAGCCACATTGTCCAGCTTCATGCTATAGTATGCCAATGGCTGCTTCCGTCTGCCAGGACACAAGTCCTGAGTGAGCAGGGCTGTCCCAAAGCCGTCCTTCCTGTTCCCGACATACAGATAAAACAGCTTGGTGTAGACTGGGAGGCCCAGAGCAGGTGCATTCTGGTGCTTCTGCTTGATAGATTCAAATGCTACTGAGTTCAAATTAAGGGGGCCTTCAAATTAGTGTGGCCCTCCTCCTTTATCAGTGCCCACTACGGTACCACCTTCACAGTACAGTCCTCAATCCAAACCACGCTGAATCCTGTTGTCCCTAAAAAATGTCAGCATCTGTGACACAGTCATGGGTTTCGGAGCCTTAGTGATTCCCTTTAGCTGTTCTGCTGCTATAGCTTTCCTCCCGTGGCTGATCTCACGCCCCAAGTACGTAACCTGCTCTTGGCAGTACTGCAACTTGGCCTTGGACACCTTATGGCCCCCTTTTGCCAAGACCTTCAGCAACTGCACTGAGTCCTGGTGGCAGTCTGCCAGCGTTTCCGCACACAACAATAGATCATCCACATACTGTATCACTGTACTTTTTAAATTCAGTTCATCTAAGTCTGCCTTAAGCACCTGATTAAAAACATGCAGCGAATGCTTAAATCCCTGTGGCATCCTCGTGTAGGTATACTGCTGACCCCAGTAGGTGAAAGCAAACAGAAACTGTGACTGTTCTGCAAGGGGCACACGTAAAACGCTGAACACAAATCCACAACTGTAAACCATTTTGCAATGGGGGGGCGCATTTGTCAACAGTGTGTGTGGATTGGGAACTTCTGCTGTCTGATCCTCCACTACCTCATTTACTGCACACAAATCATGTACCAGCCTCCACTTTTCACCTCCTGCCTTTGGCACAGGCAAGAGGGGGGTGTTGCAGCAGCTAATGGTAGGCACCAACACCCCTGCATCCAGTGATCCCTCTATCGTTTCCCTTATACCTTCCTCGGCCTCAGGTTTCAAGGGGTACTGGTTTTTCCAGGGTGGTGTGCACCCTGGTTTAAGATAAATTTCCACTGGGCTAGCTGAATTTACTAGGTCTACATCTGTATCATGAGCAGTGCACACCTCCTCAGGCACTTCTCTTTCCATTTCCTGCCAACATTCCTCTGTACTTTCTTTTGAATCACACAAAACTCCTATCATGCTCCACAGCCACGAATCTCTGTTGTCTAACTGTCAAATCACCTACAACCTTTGCACTCCACTGAATCCTTAACATCTTCTCTCCTGCCCCTCCCTGCACACCTTCATGCACCGTCGGCACCCAAACCACCTGCTTTGCTCGCCGCATCATTTCTCCCAGATCCAGCATGGACTGATTAAAAGCCATCGCTATGAGAATATGTTCTTTATGGCCCAGTTCAAAATAAGCTGCAGAAATATGGAGCACATGTAATTTATCTGTATTTTAGACGGCAGACGAGGGGCTGGGTGACGTCGTGGCTGGACGACTTGCAGTGTAGCTTGTTATCTGTGCATTCTGGGCAGCTTGCTAACTTCTGATTACTTTTGGCATTTGGTTCGATGTTACGTCATTTCCAGGTGTGTCGGTGCCCAGTATGAAGCTAATCGCCGCATTATAGGTATGAAAAGAAGGCAGAATAGTAAAAAAGTGAGAAAAAATTATACCTAGAGGACCAGTAGAGGGAGCTCACACATTCTGTCGTACTTGCCACAGTAACAACAGTGATGTATAGGAACAGAGTTAGAAGACAGTAATTTATATATAAAAAATGCAGATTAATTAATCTAATTGGGTGGGCCCAGCTGTCAATACCACCCAGACCTACCCATAGCTCCGCCTCTGCGTCAGTCCATCTACCAAACTGGACAGCAAATTTACAACCGTTCTGTTTCAGTGGTTATATTTAAGGAATGTCACATTAGTAAATTCACACTTTACATGAACATCTGAAATGGGCAGAGACAAAATCGGCAGTACAGGCAGACCGATGTCTTTGAAACTCCTTTTTCCTTCAGCACCCTCTTACTGCAAAACCTCAATCCAAAGTATTCTATGTTGTTCATCTCTGTGTAACTGTGGTCCATTAAAAGAAGGTGATGCTGCCTGAACCACCAGCTAAGGCTGGGAGGAAAGGAAGGAACACTAGTCAAATGAAGGAAGAAAAGCAGCCCACCCTATTTCATGGTCACGAATACAAAAGTCAGGGAGTGTTATGAAGAAGACACCACACTTAAGACCATTGGTTTTATGCAGTGAATTACACCAGAGAGAGTTTTTGATATTTTTCATGTTTTACGTAACATTCCTCAGCCTTCAGATTTTTCCACAGATTGCAGGACATAATTTAGGGTGCCAAACAAAACAGCGGAACTGCAGTTGTCAGGTTTCCCGGGTAGCGACGGGCAGGTAAGTGGGCAGGAGGCAGGGAAAGACAAGGCAGGCAGGTGGAATACAGGGAAACTGGGGATTTATTAAGGGAAAGAAGGCTACGGGCAGGACAGATCAACGGTAGTAACATCCAACATCAATGACGGACAAATTTGTTTAATTCATTTTAATCCAAAAGTATACAACAACTAAATAAATCAACATAAATAAAAACGAATAAAACCATTCCGACAGCTGCTAGTTTTTATTATGTATCAGACTATTGCTTGCCTTCGGCATTCCTGGTGTAATTACCTGAATAAATGTTTGACAGGAAATCTAATGAGTTTCCTTTTCCTCAGAGACAAATAGCGCCGAGTCTGTGCCGTCAAGCTGCTTGTGTGACCAAATAAAGCTTCAGACATAACCTGTTATCTGTGAGTAAACCTTACCCCTATCACTTCAGTATTAATAAAGGTTTATAAACAGGACTCTGTGGCGATCATAACCTGTTATCTGTGAGTAAACCTTACCTCTATCACTTCAATATTAATAAAGGTTTATAAACAGGACTCTACGGCGATCTGTCACTTTGAATTCCAGTGGTTTTTATAAGGCAACCTATATTGTCACACCCTGCCAGTCCTGTCCTCGTGTGTGCCACGGCCCCTCGTTAACCTCGTGTGGAATCCCCTTGCCATCAGCTGTTGTGAGTTGGTTTTCATTAGTTCTGTGTATTTAAGTCCACGTCAGAGTTTGTTTCACTAGTCCTGTCATTGCATTATTATGACTATTCTGTCCCGTATGCCTCTCTGTGTGCCCATTAAAACTCTTACCTTGTGCCTCTAATAAATACCCGCGGCTTCCTGTCTGTTACAAAGTTTTCGATCCAAGCTGCTACAGTTCCTAAAATCCGTGCAGCTTTGAGCTTAAGCAAGAGCCATTTGTGGGGGACAACATCAAAGACCTCCTGGAAAGCTAAGTAGATGACATCATAGGCCTTTTTGTGATCAATTTCTCTTGTAGCTTCCTCAAAGAACTCCAACAGATTAGTCAAACAGAACCTTCCTCACCTGAATCCATGTTGGTTATCCCTCAGAATGTTACTTACCATTTTCACTTGGATTATAGCTTCCATTATTCTTTCTAGTTAAACTGATTGGCCTATAGTTTGCTGGATTATTTCGATCCCCTTTTTTGAATATGGGTGTTATATTAGCATGCTTCAAATCAGAAGGTACCACACCAGCAGATAAGGATTTCTGGAATAATAAAGTTAAAGGTCGGCTAATAATATTCCTCATCTCCTTTAAAACTGTAGGCAAGATGCCATCTATTTATTTTGAGCTTAGCTAGGCTTAGTACCACATCAGCCTCAGTTATACATATATTGATCATAGACGACATTTGTTGGGGAATGAGGGGTTCAGATATGACCTTTCCATCAGTGAAAATCCCCTGCAACTCTCACAAGAAAGTCTGAAAAAAGGGAAATGTCTCTTCTGTCTTTACAACCCACACTGGTTTCCAATTTTTGTGCATAGCTCAGCAAGAGTACTGCTGTATCCTGAAACAAGAGTTGTATACCATGCAGAAGATGGAGGAGAGAAGGGAGAGGGTCTTGGCAAAGGTTATTTGGGTGTTTTAGTACGAGAGGGGGATATAGGGCTGTCGGAGGAACAAACAGGTACGCTTTGGTCTCTTCAGGAATATTAAAAGTATGAAATATAAAGCGAGACAAAATCATGAAATATTATAAGCAATAGTAAGTAGTCCCTTTAATGATTACAAAATTATGGAATATCAGACAAAATTACGAAATATCATAAGCATTGCTAAGTAGTCCTGTCATGAAGAGTGAAGACGACTGTTGGTGTCGGGAGTGGTGGGCGGCGAGTGCCACCTTGCGGACCGCGTAGGAACTGTAGTTTTGAGTTTTAGCACCCTGCTTGTTCAGTCCAAGAGCCGTACGTTTGTATTTGGTTAACGTTTGCTCCCTTAACTGTAATCCTTTATTATGTTTATGATTTAAGTTCTGCATTTTAAGTATGTTTAAATACCTTATTTATGAAGGATGGCATAACATTGCGTTCTTAGTGCAGTTAGCCCATGCTAAGTCGGCTGCAGAGCTATTGTGCTAACTCGTTTAAATATTGTTAAATACAAAAGGCTGTTAATTTATCATTCCGGAACGAGATAATTGCTGTTATTTGGCGGCGTGTGATGTTTACCGGCAATTCAATTTGGTTGTTGCAGAACCACACGTATATTCCCACGAAAGCAAGTTGCTCTTGTTAATAAAGGCTGGTGGAACGACGGACTGATGCATTCTGACCGATGCACACTCAAGGCTCATAACGCCATAAGCAAGCAACATTAATAGGCGGCACCTCCTTCTTCACAAGTCCCTCTAATGATTAAAATGCATCAGCAGCTGCAAAGCTATTCACAATCGGACGTGCCATCATCACCCACCTTCACACACGGACTGGGGAGCCCCTTTCAGTCCTGGCAGGAGCCCAACACTGAGTCCTGATAAGTGCCAGGCGATGCACGCTCCGGTTAGTACTGAGTTCTCCCCCTTCCTTTAGGCCACTTAAAAAAAAATTGGTTCTTGTCCCCTCCCGACCCGCCGAAATGCCTCCGACCCGAATTTTTAATTTTTTTTTTATTTCGTAAAAATCGCATGGAAAACGCCCAAGAATGACGAAATTTGAATTTCCCGTGCATTCCACATCGACGATTGTCGATTCGGAACCACTCGGGAACCCTCGGCGCAGATGCCGTTTTCCAGCCATTTTTTTTACACTTACTTTGAGTGGGGAAATTCTCGGATGTTTTCAAGAGGGTCCAGCTGCAGAAGACTGTAGAGTGGAACTCCACAGGAAATATGTCAGCTCCACAGGAAACACGTGATCTTTAAGAACGTAAAGTGGGGCTAATCTTTACGCCGTAAAATGGAGCTCCACAGGAAACACGCGATCTACACTGTGTTTGTACCAAGAGAGAGTCTGGACTAAGTCTTCGAACCTGAAGTAAGTTAAGCAAAACACGCGATCTACACTGTGTTTATACCAAGAGAGAGTCTGGACTAAGTCTTCGAACCTGAAGTAAGTTAAGCGACGCGACAAACATATAAAAAAAATATCGTGTGCACACAATATTTGAGTCTAACGTTATGTTGCTTGACGAGCTGTTTTAGCACTTGTCATATAGAGCTGGCTTTCCATGAAAACGTTTAATGTTTACTTAAAAAAAATGTATTTTTGCTCGTTTTGCTGCAAAGTCTTATTAACCATCTGACAGTTACGTGTATTTAGTTAGAAGCCGTAGGCGCAGTAATCCTTACACTTTGTATTGTGTTTTCTGATATTACAGTTGCCATTACATTAAAAGGAACATTGTTTTATAAACCAAATTGTAAACATGGATCCCCGTTTAAAAGCGGCTTTGCTTTAGAAAAGGTATGTTGCATCCGATTTCATGCGCAGTGAGTTTGTTGATTTTTACTACATATTTTCGATAATCTTTATAGCAAATTCTTTTAATAATTTCACCAGCATGACAAGTAGATAGTAATAAGCATTGTTTTTAATAAACATCGTTTGTTGATCTCTGTGGTTTTTCTCAGGTTTTCAGTTTATTTTAGAGGCTTTTAATATTTTACTTAGACCTTTTTCATATGCATGCTATCAGTATGGAATAAATTGCTTAAATATAATTTCATTCAGTTGATTTATACTAGTATATTTTTGCTTACAGACAAAATTATACGGCGGTACACACTACCATGCCGGGATCCATCAGTCGGACATTGTCACCCGGACTTGGCTTCCTCCCTACAACCATGAGCCACTTCAATCCCTTCCTGTAAGTACAAATTTTCCTGGGTGATTATTATTTAGAACTAGTGTAAGAGTACTTCATGTAAAATATTGATCTCCATTTCAGAATGATGCAGAGAGGAAGGACATTATTGTGTTGCCACTATGGACTCCTGGGCATTTTTAGCTTTGTGTATGTAGGAGCACATCAATACCATACAATACACTTAACCGAATAAAAGCCCAAAAGTCTGAGGATGTTAGGATTTTAAGATTTTATTGTAATTGTGTCAGTTACATCTTGGTACAGCTTTAATTTACGCATTTTAAGCCATGGGCAACTACTGTGAATCATTGACTGACTGTTATTGCAATGGCATTGCTTAACACCTTGAGTAACTGTCTCTTAGGTGATGAAGCCAGGTATAAAAGAAATGTTCTTTCTCGACTCATGATGTGCTAAGAAAAGGACATGATTTGGTGGCCACCAATATGTGTCACTCTTGAGGTCAATTTTCTGTTTATGTTAGTGTGCAGGAACCTGTTCAGTGTTCCAGGTTAAGTACATTTTAGATCACGTTCTGATCTATTTTGTGTTCAGCATGTCTTCAGTTTATTCAGTGAATTCACATGCTTACTTGACAGACCTGTACTGTGGAGTACAGCCTTTTGATTAAAAGGTGATACATCAGATGTTAAATCAGATATTTAAATAATAGTATTAAAATACCTAGAAGATGAGTTCTGACAGTAGAATTGGTTTATCCGATATAGTTACCAAATTATGTCATTAAATTGTCGTTATAATTGGGCAGTGCAGTTCAGTCTGAATAAATGTGTCAGCTAAATGCTGTAAATGTTAAAATATGATGAAACAGAAATTACAGAACTTCTGTAGAGGTTGATCAAGACTAAGCATATGAATGTACTTTCGGGTCAGTCCATGCCAAATCAACCAGGGGCTCCATGGGCATCATTCCTGGTTTTGATGAAAACTTGGTATTTAAAATTTGATCCTTATAGAGAACACTGAAAATTCCCCAAGTTTTATTGAAAAATTCTGATGCAGTCCAAAGTTATGGCCCTTTAAAATTTGGGTGCCACGCCCCTTTTTTGCACTCGCAAATCACGCATGTAATTTGTAAGGGTTTTCAGGAGACCATATGTTCGCTTCTAAGCATGCTAGAGAGCTGGTATACTTTTCCCTGCTCTTTCAGAATCTGGCATTAAAATTAAGCTCACGGGAAGCACTTCAAAGCTATGGACTTGCAAAAATCAGTTTTTGGTCCACTTTGGACTGCATCTGAATTTTTCAATAAAACTTGGGGAATTCTCAGTGTTCTCTATAAGGATCAAAATACCAAGTTTTCATCAAAATCAGGAATGATGCGCATGGAACTTTTATGGACATTGGTTGATTTGGCACGGACTGACCCTTTCACATTTTGCTAATTGTGTACAGGCTGTGTTTTTAAGCCTGTTTATAAAGAGCATGCTGCTGCAGCATTAACAGTTAACAGTTGTTAACAATTAATACTTTATTTGTACTAGCAGTAATTTCTGTATGTTATATCTTAAAATAACAGGAAGCTTGCAGAGAATATCAGTCCAGGGGAGTGGTCTGAAATAAATGGCTTTGAGTTGGAGGTATGTGATCATGCGTGTGATTATATAGAGATTTTCTAATACAGGTATATTGATGAAATGTGATTAAAGAGTGTTTTATCCCATTGTGATAATAAAGGGGTTTCCAAGCCAAGACTTTGAGGTTGACTGTGGCATCTACATGTTGATGGTAAGATTCGTCATTCAGATATTTTTGGACTGTCAAGATGCTTTTGAGAATAAGTCATGAACATTGACATTTATTTTTTAATTGACAGTGCTTTATATGTGGTGCTGGATGCTCCCTTTTATTACACCATAGTAAGTAGCTCTTTTTAGAGAGCAAAAAAGTATGTGTGCAAAGAAGTCACTAAATGACACTAAATTGATTTTTAATAGTTAGACATGCCGAAATTGCGGAAATGGTGGTGCCTGCTGCTAATGGAAAACTTCGATCTCCGAAGGTCAGTGTGTGTGTGTATCTGTTAAGTTTGACTGAAAAATGAAATTAAAGACACATTATTAATATCAGTATTTCTCCATTATAAGTTATAAGGTATTTGCACACTGGACAAAGGAATCAGAGGCTGTGCTGAGAGGTGAACATGCACCTGTATTCAGACTAAGAAAGCGCAAATCTGTGGAACTTAGCCTGGTCAGTGCACACTGTAAACCTTACTTTTAGCAGTAAATTTTTTTACTTCTGAAAAAGTGTTATTATAATGTTTCTTCCTATGCTTCTGACAGAAACCAGCAGAAGGGATGTGCTGGATGGAGACAACATAGAATCCAAGGAGCCATTCCTCTTTGGTTTTCAGGTCCAAGAGGACATAGAATTATTTTTACAGGCCTGTGTTGACCAGCGGGGCCTTCGGGTTAATGCTGTCTGTTATAAGAATGATTAAATTACTGGCACATGAGTGTGTTGATTATTATTTTTTATTTCATCCTGTTTGTTGTCTTCTAAATAAATTTAACAGTTTATTAAATATAATTATTACATGTCGATCATCATTTATACAACTAGTGTATGTATGTGTGTGTGTGTGTGTGTGTGTGTGTGTGTGTATATATATATATATATATATATATATATATATATATATATATATATATTATTTTCTATATATGTGTGTATGTTTATAACACTTAAGATATCTTATGACTTTATATGTATATATACGCCCGGCTTGTCCGATCCTCGTGTGTGCCACGCCCCCTGATTATGCTTCCCTGATCTTGCCCAGCTGTGTCCGATTATATTCGCCCAGTCCTGTCTATTTCAGTCCATGTCTTGCCTTAGTTCATTGTCCGTCATTGATGTTACTGATGTTTGTTGATGTCAGTGCCTGCGTTTTGCCCCCTTTGGTCCTGCCCGTCAATAAATCCCCGTTTTTCCCCGTATTCCGCCTGCCTGCTTCCTGCCCACTCGCCTGCCCGTGCGATCACCCGCTTCACCTACGATTGCAACCACCGATCTTGACATACATATACACATATATAAACTTTTCTATAATGAACAAAAACATGTGTTTATTCGCCAGAATTTTACAACTGACGTTCTACTGTAACAGAGTGGAGATTGCGTGTTTCCTGTGGAGCTCCACTTTACGTCGTAAAGATTAGCCCCACTTTGCGTTATTAAAGATCACGTGTTTCCTGTGGAGCTGACATATTTCCTGTGGAGCTCCACTCTACAGTCGTCTGCAGCTGGACCCTTCTCGATGTTTTAGGTCTTTTTCTCCATGTCATGGCCTTTGTGGTGGCCAGTATCGCCCAGGAAGGGAGAGGGGTGCTCCTGAAGGACTGGTATGGTGTGAAGATCGTTGTAGTGTGTATATATTCAGACTTTCTCAAAGACTTTTGAAGGAATAGTTCATGGACAGTGTGTTTGAATAGAACAGGGTTTCGTGATGTGATTTGGGCCAGTGCAGTTAAATTCCTATAGTCTTGAAAATACTAGCTTCAATCTAGTTTTCTCAAAATTGTGTAATCCTAGTCTTGGAATGGTTTCATGAACCTAAATTTGTCTCTACCTGAGATGGGCTGGTGCAAAGATTTAAATCTGGGGAAGTGATGTGGTACATGTTCTTAAGTACTTGTTTGTAGAGTTGCATTTCCTTGTTCAACCATTCAGGCTCCTGTATTTTGTAAATTCCTCGTGTTTTAACATGTTTTAATACACTTTCTTTCTAGATATATATTTTAAAATCTTGGTTGTTCATTTAAATGGAAATGACTAACAGAATATTGGTTTCAAATAGTATAATTTTTATATTCACGAATGAAACATCAGCATAAAGTATCCAAATCCATAGTTGGGAAGGCATTTATGAGATACACATGGATCAAGGAATTTACATTCTTGTATTTTCTTACATTTAATATATTTGAAACGCAACAAACTGGAAGAACTGAGGAGGCGTACTAAGTAGGTCTGCTCTCTTCGGTATGTATTTTCAAATATGTATTTTCTTACATATTTGAAAGTCCAAACAGTCAATCAAAATTTGTAAAAAAAAAAAAAATCCCTCCCCCCCTATGATGCCCGGCTCGTCCGCTCCTCCTGTGTGCCACGCCCCCTAATTACCCACGTGTTCTTTCCCGATCGTACCCAGCCGTGTCTGATTATTTTCAATCAGTCCTGTGTATTTCAGTCCGTGTCATACCTGAGTCCATTGTCTGTCATTAGTGTTGTTACCCAGTGTTCGTGGTGTGCCATGTTTCCTGCTCTTGTTCCGATTAATAAATCCCCGTTTGTTCTACTCTCGCCTGTGAGTCGCTTGCTTAGCCGCTCGCACAGCCTGTGCGTTGCCCTGTCTCACACTACGCGTGACACCCCCTACCCACCCCCTCCAAAAAAAGGGACGAGAACCAATTTTTTTTTTTTTTAAGTGGCCTTATACTAAATTGGTGAAAGCGACTGTGTGCGTGTGGGCAGGGAATGGGCTGGCCAAGCTCACCCCTCCCCTCAGGCAATGCACTCTCAGTTCTCCAATTCTCACCTAAGTGGAGTGAAATGGCCTGCAGCTGCAGGGCATACCAAATAACACTTTCTCTTTTAATTTCTAGAAAAACAAGGCAAATGTCCTTGGGTGACGCTCTTTCTTCTTCTTAAAACCAAGATAACTGGCCCAGGATGAGATAAGCGTTCCGCCAAACCAAGTATTGGTAAAAATAAATTAATATATAAAAAGTTATATACAGTAAGTGGTCAGTGAAAAAGATGTTTGTGCAGTTCCACCTTGGCACAATAATATTATGGGTGAATCATGGACGACGTACTTGAATCTCGGGATGATTAGTCCATACACCATCAGAATCAATCATTACCTCAATCTCCTTATATGTATGTCTGCTAGGTGGAGTTTAACAATCACAACTTCCTAGAATATTACAGTATCAGGAGGACAGCGAACGACTCGTATTAATCCTATGCTACGTGGGCGACGTAATCATCCGCGAGTTCGTCCCGATACATTCGGTGCCTTGGCCATGGTTCACCAATATATGTTTTGTGCAAGACGTTTACGGTATAACCTGCGGGCATAGATACATAAGCAGGTGTCCCATGTGGATAATAATGTGACAACAATTCAAATTTTTATTGCAGGATGTATGATCACGGCCAGGAAGCGTCGGGCCTTTGGGGACCAGCCTTCAAATATGCTCCACCAGGCATTCTGAGCCGTGGATTGAATAGTTTTTCCCAAAGCTACCAATATCCCTCCGACCACAAAGGTATGCACAGCCAATTAAGTAGTGTTATGCTCGAGGTCTTCAGCCATTGGCATTAATTGCAGAGATTCATTTAACAGTTAAGCATGATCCCACAATGATATTCCTATAACGGAATGTAGTGGGCGCCACTGCGCTGCCGTCAGCATATCTTCTGAAGTGTGATTTATTAACACTAGAAGCGCAGTGCTGGTTTGACCTACTTACAGTATAGCGCGGCTAGGCGGTCAAAAGACCGCTAAGTCTTCATAGAGGGACACTGTTACTGACACATAATGACCGCTAGATGGTGCTTTTTGCACA
Source organism: Brienomyrus brachyistius (assembly GCF_023856365.1). Classification (NCBI taxonomy): domain Eukaryota; kingdom Metazoa; phylum Chordata; class Actinopteri; order Osteoglossiformes; family Mormyridae; genus Brienomyrus; species Brienomyrus brachyistius. The sequence goes on from NC_064554.1 coordinate 633,050, forward strand.
AAGCAAATGATTTGGTTATAAGATCAGGTATGTTGATAGTTTCTGATTGAGTCGACTGAGAAAATCTTCTGAAAAAGACTAGTTTCATAGTATTTGTTTTTAATCTTTATCTTATCTTGTGAAGGTTTGTCACAACCTAGCTTTCTTTTGTATTCAGATTCACCCACTTCAGAGAACTTTGAGGAAATTGCATGAATAAATTTATATAGGCATTATACTGAACATATTGAATGATACATTAAAGAAGCTCATTAAAATCTATAATATATGAAGGCTTTGCGCTCTATTTAACGGTATGAGAAAATTACATGTCGCAGCACTAAACATTTTAAACACCTTTAAAGGAATTACTATATGATTATTCCAGAGACAGCGGTTCATTCGTTGGTTCGTTCTGACAACGTTAAAACATCCACATTAAACATTTAAATATTAAAAACACGGAAAGCAAGAAAGTGGTGTGTGTGGCCGCTCGATAAGAACATGATCAAAGAATTAAGCGTGTTGTGATTTATTGTGTTATTTGTGAGACTTTATTTACGTTTTAAATGGACTGATTTCTGACAAATTTTCAAGCATGTGCAACAAGCAATGACAGATATTGACGTTAGTTTCACACATTCAAAAATATTCAGTAACTGCGTTGCTTGTGACATTTGCGTTTGGTTTATACTTTCATAAGGTTTTCGAATTTTTAACCAATATGTTTTGTTTTGCCATTTCCAAATATATGTGTTATTCTAACATCCGGAATACGGCACGTATGGTAGATGTTCATGGACGTGGATGGTACTCACACAAAGGATGTGAGGACCGACTTCAAATAGCATATCTCGGGGGGGCCAATAGTACTATTGGCACACGTTTCCCTTCGTATCAAAACATGGGTTAGTATGACGTGTTCGTAGTGAGCATATATATCCTCTATCAGTTTTATCACAATCTCGTATATCATACCTTTTGTTAGTATAGGTATCTAGCTATTCTCCCTTTACCTGTAGAGTCCATTAATCACGGCGGGGGTTGCGGAAAATAAGGAGGACGCTATAGCGGATCAGTCCAATATTTATTTTCTCCGTCAACTCCGGGAGAGAGAGCAACAGGACAGAGAGAAAAAAAATCCAAAATCGAGGTAGTGAAAACAGACTGGTGGTCAGGCGATCGGCATCGGCAGTGAGAGGGCTAGGCTATAAGCGAAGGTCGGAAGAGGCAGAACAGAGGTGGAGACAGGTCAGGGAATAAACGCTAGAACTTAGCACGGAGGGCTGAAGACCGGCAGGTGTGCCAGACACGAATAAAAAGGCTCGCCGATTACCCCGACGGGCATCAGCTGGTAGAGGAGGGCAAACGGTAAGCGGTCCTGCCGGTTCTCGGGACCGGTGTAGAAGCGCTACGGCCGCTGCTCAACTCCCTCCTAGGGAAACCGGCGGGGGTGTGGCAGGGGAGTCCCGCGTGACATCATAGGGGCTTCCCCTGGGTGATCCACGACACCATTATGCCCCTCCAGCTATTATGGGCAACCTGTGGAATCTACATTGAGCTTGGTGTGTAGTTACATTATACATTCCCCAGTGCATAAAGTATCATTACATTGAGGTATTTCAAGCTTTAGATGTAACCACATAGTAGAACTAATACTCCACAGTTGCTTCCATGCACTATGATTAGATGTCAATAACATTCGTTGAACATTATTTCGTTGTATTTTGGCATTTAACATAGCCATAGTACATGCAGTCCAATTCATCCATCGAGTTCGGTCACAGCCACTTGAGGGGGCACTCCGGCAGATGCAAGGATGTTCTTCCTCCTATAACACCCCCTGCAGAAGTACATCTCACTTCCATTAGTAGGGGCCAGTTCAGCATGGTTGGTTTGCTGGACAGGTGAAGTTGTCTTGCTGTCGATCTTGTATGCTGCTTCTCCATCCAATCCTAAAAGTGGAAGTGTGCTCCAGCTCGGTCATTGGGACTGCATCATAGCCGAAGGCTGTCAGCAGCATTGGCCACGCCGTCCACCAGGGCCATTGCGCCATCCTTCACGCATAAAGTAGAACTGACATCCACATTACTGTAGTTTTCTCATAAATAACATTTATTAGCTGGGATACGTCACCAACTTTTGGCGCCTGGCTTCATAACGGCCACAGTGTTATCTTGTCCCACTGTTTCTATAAGGAAACATTCCAATTATTCCTCTTTCTGGATCTATTTTTCTAAATGAATTGTGAAAGGAAAATATGTAAAGGAGGCCAAACTAACACTGCAATCTGGAGTAATGTATTTTATTCTTTTTATAATAATGGATGAAGTTTAGCTTCCTTACACTCTCTCTGTACCTCTGTTTCTAATGCGGGTTTACGTGAAGAGTTGTACTGTATTTAATCTAACTACAGCTAGATCAGTACCAGAGATATAAACACTGGATGTCGCGTTGAATACAGCCGTCTATGGGAGCGAATGCGTCAACAGAGCCGCCATCTTGGGACGGGGTAGAGCTCCTTTTAAATGAATGAACGTCTATCAGGGACAAGCTGGCATTCAGAAATAAAGAACCATAAATGGGCAAATTTGAGAAGCGATTTTTATTGTCTTGGTTCATTATAAATGTCAGACATGTATTTACGACCGAGCCACGAGTAAATCGACAGAGAAGCGGTTTTTTTTAACACAGCCTACTTTTATGTTCAAAATGTAATGCACATATAGGTATTTTTTCATTCTTCCATTCGAAATAAACATACAGTACTCTCCTACTACATGCAGAACAATGCAAATACAAAACACAACAAAAAAGGCCAGCAATGTTAGCTGAAAGACCCTGGTAATCTCCATGATAAGCCCCATTGCGTTACCACTCATGCATTTACATTTATGCAGGCCGGCCCGTGGCATTGGCAATATAGGCAAATGCTAAGGGCGCCATTCATCCAGGGGGTGCCACAAACGGAGGAAGAAAAAAGTGTAACATTCCACTATTCTTAAAGCTAGTTGGTATTAATGCGTCTTAATATGAAAAGAACAAGCCCACATGAATTTACCTGCTTAGGCAAGCCTATTAAGTAGTAATGATAATAATGATGATGATGATGATGATGATGATGATGATGATGACGATGATGATGATACGTAACTTTCCTATGAGCCGCCCCCCCCTTGTAACCTCCCTCAATAACGAACACAAGTTGATCTCTGATCACGGGCATTTATTCACATATCTATCCGGTCGAGCATGCTGTGAGAACTAGATAAAATAAAGCACATACATCAAAAAATGAATCAGTAAAAACACAGGCATTTTCCTAAAAATAACCAAACACAAACCTAAATAGGCTACAGCTCGCTCACGCCATTAACTTATGACTGCAGCTCATACAATAACTCCAATATCCATGAATATTGACATTATAACTTAAAACACTTTCTCAGCCGCATAACAAATGCTGCACTTATAACTGAGCAAAACGAAAATGTTACCAGCAAAACTGACCAGACCTAAACCCAAACGCAACATTAGTTCCGCTATAGTTTCCCTACGCCTGGGGGGGGGGGATGAACATCCATTTACCTCCTTTTTGGAAAAATAACTATAGACAGGGCAGGTCTATACACACAGGCATCTTGTATATATTTGTCAAGAACAATAGCCAATGAACTGCAATATATACTGGTGTCAGTACAGAAGCTGTGTCTTTCCTGTGGGGTGGGGGTGGGAAGACAGAGGCTCTGTGTCTAGTATTTAGTATCCTTATAACAATACTATTTTACACAGTTTCTTCCTCAAACTGCTGGTCTGTAGTTGGAGAGTATGTACTTTTGCCACATGGTCTTCTCTCAACTTGTGAAAGCAAGACAAGTGAAATTAAATTGAAGTGATGGTTGCCAATGCCATCTTGAGTTTCAGCAATGTGATCACAAAGATTAAATATATCCTGAAAACCTACATCTGCTTTCACAACCCTGTTCAACAGAGACTGGATGTTGGAGGCCTGTCTGATGCACTGCTCAGCTGAGCCAATCGCCTTTACTGTACCATGGCTTGGTATCAGCAGGCCTCCATTGTTACTCAAGGTCAGCAGATGATAGTTCTGACCGAGACGTGAAGGCACGGCTGTACTAACCAAGCTACTGCAGCACATCACACTTCAGCTTCTTCTTCACGACCTGCCTAACAACAAAACCTGTGATATACACCAGAGCATTCTCAGTTAGGGCTCCAAAGCTGGCTGGCAAGTAGCTATGGTCTAACACAACACCAGTGACTTACTCAAAAGGAGAGGACCCTCTTGTGTCCCTGTCCTTTGGCATGGCTTTGAACAGCAGAAATGCCCATGTTGCCTACATCAAAAGCTTTCTTGCATATCTTGCAGTATGCCCGTTGTACGTTATCTGTCACATGCCCTATCCAGTCCCTGAACTCAGGATTTATCGTCCATTCCACCTTAAACGTACACCTCCTTCACATGATTCTGCTCTCCCTCACTTCTGTAATTAGAAACACATTCTCTAAATTAACCATTGTAGGCTACTATTTTCCTGCAACACTGCCTATTAGTGTCAAAGATATTAAATACAGTAATGCACAAAAATGTAGGCTAAACAGAAATACTGATCAAATACAGATTTTCTGTAGGCTAACTGTGGTAAACTGAATGTGAAAGCATACCCATATAATTCCTCTAGAGGGAGCTAACGTTCTGGGGAATAATGGAAGCTAGCTAGAACAAGAAGTTGAGCCAGGAGCCGTTAAGCCTGTTTGCAGTTGTGCAAATAAACGGCACAAGCCAAGTAATATTTATTGTGTGGTGATTGCTGGGCTGCAAGGATATCACAGGACCCTACACAAACACACAAACACAGGCATTTAGATGTAGGCTTCAAGTAGCCTAAGCTCAATTTGTTTTTAAATGAAAGAGCTCTTAGTCTAATCATTTTTAAGAGTGTTATCGTCTTTGTGCTGTTTCAGATTTGGTTCACTGAATTTATTTGCTTAACAGTGGGACCACGTAGGCCTCCAAAATGATTTTAGATCGATTACCGTCATTGACAATTAGCACTATGCTAACACCTAATGGGAACTGCCATTAACAGGCTAACAGAAATTAGCATCGCCAATTTACTTGACATGTTTAACATGCGGCCTGGGTCCACATCAGATGTAACAATATGTCCAGTATGAAGTAACAAAACTATCAGTTGCACCATATGCACTGTGGTCATACTTACAGTCATGAACTTGAGAAATTTAAATTGATGAACTGATATCCTCTTGTTCTCCTGTCAGCTACTGACAAGCTAGAGCAACGAGAGTCAAAATATGATAAGTCGCATTAAGTTGACGTCATTGTCCAAGGTATACATAATGAAAACGAGGCGGCGGCCATTTTACTGGGGTGCGAGAGACAAGAGCAGCAAGAAAACCGGAGAAAAACTGAGTAGCGGCTATGCTGTAACAACACGAGACCTCGACGAGAACCACGGCAGTATTGAACATGGCGGCGCGCAGCTGACTGCAAAAAGGTTATCAATCGGATTCTTTCCACGCCAACTTATCTCTAGACAGCCTTAAAGGTAATCAAAATACATTTCAGTTGTATCCGTAAAATAATTTAGCATCCTGGAGCACAGTGAAATTCTGAACAGTTTAGAAAATTTTATAGACGAGTGCTTCGAGAGAATTGCTATGCGGAAATCAGACAAAACGCCGACCACTTCCACCTGTAAAAATAACTCGTCCTCCAAGAGAAGCCGCCCCGAGGACTCCCCAGAAGCGGCTTCTCGTAATGCCAACGATGTGACAGACATTTTGGAGTCTATAGATATACGACTATCCAGCTTAGATGCGCGTCTGTCCCTAATGGAAATTCTCCATAAAGAGTTCCAGGCTTTGCGTGAGTCAGTGGAGTACAGCCAACAACAGGTGGAATCACTCGCTGCAGAGAATGCGACCCTCGGGGAATCGGTAAAATCCCTCACAGATGGAATGACGCGCCTTTCGGAGGAAAATAAAAAAATAAAAGAAACTATCATTGACCTCCAGGCCTGCAGCATGAGAGACAATTTAGTAATTTCAGGCATCCTGGAGAAAGTATATTTTAGCACTTTGAAATTGCTAAAATATAAAGTGCAATACAAATAAAATGTATTATTATTATTATTATTACGGTGAAAGAGTTCATTCTAACTCAGCTAAAACTCCCGGAGGACACAGTAAAAACCATCAGCTTCCATCGAGTTCACCACCTAGGAGTGAAGAGACCCGACGGACGCAGACCCAGACCAATAGTGGCTAAATTCGAGCACTTTAAACAAAAAGAACTGGTTAAAAGCCTCGGCCGGGAATTAAAAGGAACAAACTTTAGCATCAACGAACAGTTTCCCAAGGAGATCCTAGAAAGAAGGAAGATCCTGTTCCCTATAAGGAAAAAATTCATCGACGGAGGCTCCCGTGCTGTCATCGCGGTCAACAAACTCTATGTCAGCGGACGGGTCTATTGCCACCGGACCCTGAGCCATACAGCATCTTACAAATAATAAAGTCCCAGGTCCCGATGGTTTCCCAGCAGAATTCTACAAAGTATTTTGGCCAACGCTAGCACCCGTTTTTATCAGAATGGTTACTCAAATTCAGAATGATCACTCGCTATCTCCAAACATATACTATTAGCCTGCTTCTGAAACCTGGTAAAGACATAACGCTGACATCGAGCTACCGCCCAATCTTACTCATAGACGTAGATCTTAAAATAATTTGCCAAAGTCCTTGCCAAAAGATTAGAGAAAGTTAGTCCATTTCTTATACATCGGTTTTTATCAAGGGTAGACACTCAGCTAATAATACACGTAGACTATTGAATGTTATAGACTACTGCTCCATTAACAAATTAGAAACCACAGTTATATCTCTAGATGCAGAGAAAGCATTTGACAACGTAAATTGGAAATTTCTATTTGCAGTTCTACATAAATTTGGATTTGGTTCATCCTTCATAAGCTGGATTAAAACACTATACAGCTCTCCAAATGAACGTATTAGGACAAATGAACTATTTTCTCGAAGCCTCCGTTTGCAGAGGGGCACCAGGCAGGGCTGCCCGCTCTCTCCCTCGCTTTTTGTTATCTTCATTGAGCCACTAGCAGCGGCAATTAGACAAAATTTACATATTAAAGGAATTCAAACAGAAAAAATAGACCATAAGATAAGCCTTTATGCAGATGACGTATTACTCTTTCTTAGGAACTCACCAGCCTCTCTTCTTAAGACAATATCACTTATAGATAAGTTCTCATCTATATCAGACTACTCCGTCAACTGGAGCAGACCAACAGTTCTGCCTTTGAATTGTAATTTCCAAAACACAACTGCTACTCCGTTGCAGTCAGGTAACCTCAGATACTTAGGCATACATTTTTCCACCAGGCTCTCAGACTTGGTACAGATGAATGACATTCCAGTATTAAAAATGGTAGAAGATGATTTCATGCGATCCCCCCACAGTCCAAAAACATGCTGTGGCTAATTGGAGTCGCTTAATTGCCCATAGGTGTGCATGTGTGAATGAATGGTGTGTGAGTGTGCCCTGCGATGGGCTGGCCCCCCATCCTGGGTTGTTCCCTGCCTCGTGCCCATTGCTTCCGGGATAGGCTCCGGACCCCCCGCGACCCAATAGGATAAGCGGTTTGGAAAATGGATGGATGGATGGATTTCATGCGATGGAAAACTCTACCTATATCACTCATGGGTATAATTGCCACCATTAAAATGAAGATCCTGCCTAAAATCAATTACTTGTTCTCAATGATCCCTAATAAACCCTCTATTGCTTGGTTTATATCACTAGACTCAAGCATCTCATCATTTTTATGGAAGAATAAACCATGGCGAATAAGATTAAAAACCTTACAAAAAGCTAAAGGTAATGGTGGTCTAGAACTACCAAATTTCTATCACTACATCTTAGCCAGCAGATTGCAGTATGTATCAAATTGGATTAAATCAAGCCCAGTAGACAGTCCATGGCTGGACTTAGAACAAGCAATCAGTGGAGAAGTAAAAATCTCTGATCTACCCTTTATAAGTCCTAGCATGAAGCGTTATAACTGTTTTAAAAGCCTTAGTATTAAGACCTCATTGACAGCCTGGTGGGAATTTTTTTAAATAACCAGGTATGCACTTAGCCCTGTAATCTAACACCCATTTGGAACAATCCAGATATTTGCCAAAAAAAAGAAAGCATTGAACTTTCCTGTATGGCGTGATAAAGGGATTATAAATCTATAAATAGATGACTCAATTTCCCTCCCAACCTCAAAATGGGGGCAAGATCTATCCATTGATCCCGAGCAAAACGTTTGGAATCAAATATGTTTAAACCCTTTCAAAATGACTAAAAGTCCCAACTTGCAACTTGTACAATACAAAACTCTCAATTGAATACACTACAAAGGACAAAGGATGTTCCAAGTAGGCCTTAAACACTCAAACTTATGTACCCACTGCTCAGGTAACTTTGTGGAGAACTACAGTACATGCATGCAATATGGTCCTGCACACCGGTGCAGAAGTTCTGGCAGAGGATATGTGAAGATCTATCAGTATGGTTTAATTGTCATATCCCAATCTCACCCACACTGTATATTTTAGGAGATGCAAGTGAATTAGATATGAAAGAAAATAAGGCACACATAATCCTTACTGCCTTAGGCATCTTCATGAACAGGAAATCAAAAAGTAATTTATGTATTACTCAGCATAGAAATTTACTGTTAGACCACTTAAGTATGGAGAGAATATCTGCTCCCATCCAAAATAAACAATTATGTGAATTGGATTCTCTCTGGTCCACTCTGGCCAATTCCATTATATGGGGGGGGTGGTCGGCTGTGGTCTCGTCTCCTCGGGCGGGGTTGGGCCCTCGAGCTATGGGCGTCTAGTGGCTTCTTGGGATGGCTGCCGTTTTATGATGTCTGGGTGTTTGCCCTGGCTGGGGGTGGTGGGGGGGAGCTTGGGCGGGTGCTAACTGGTGGTTATGGGGCGTGGGGTCTGGAGTGCTGGTGGTGGCAGGGGCTGGCCCTGGGAGGGGCGGTTGACCTCTTTGGTGCAGGCCTCGGTACGGGGTCCGAGGCTGTGGCGCCCGGGGCCTGGCCATCTCTTCAGTGGGTGCCTCCCTGCGCCGGGGTGGCCTGTGCTTCCCCCGGGGTGCCGCCGAGGGGGGGGGGGGGGGGGGTGGCTTTTGGTGCTGGCGGTGCCCTGGAGGCCCCGGGTCCGCTCCTTCCCGCTCGGCAGGGGGGGCTGGGGTGCCTACTAAGGCAGCTGGTTAGCTGGCTCTCTTTTTCCAGGGGTTGAATAATCTGCCCCCTGGCCTTATGAATCCTAGCCCCTCTCCCCCCTCATTCACAACATGCCACGCACACATGTAGGACCTCTGGGGGGGGGGGGGGGGGGGCGTATGCCGTGCATACTACGGTGGGGAGGGCCATTTATGTGGCCTTACTCACTCTGTTGTGCGGCCTTCTGCCTCCCCCTGTTTTAATTGCACTTTAGTCATCACATACCAGTATACACACGGGGCCTTGGGGGGCGGGGGCACTACTCAGAGGCTGGTGGTATCACTCGCCTCTGTGCTCCTGCCGCCCCCAAATTTTACTCACATCATATATACTTGATGGGGAGGAGATGTGGAGGAGAGCTGTTCACAAGCAGCGCTCCTCTACGCTTCCCCCGTCAATTTTAAATTCATCTTAGTTTCTCAACTGTCATACTCACCCCTACACTACATACAGTCTCATACATACAGTCTCATACATCACCACACGCCTTTCACACAGGTGCATGGGGGAGGAGAGTGGGAGGGTCTTCCTACTCCCCTGCTTCCTGCCAGGGGTGTGGGGGGGGCGCTATGTGAATGGGCCTATGTCTTTTTGTCTCTGTGTGTGGGTGTCTGTGTATGTTGTGGGGATGTGTGTATGGTGTATGTGCATGGCTGCGAGGTGTGTTTGTGGGGTGTCTGTGTGGATGGTGGCAGCCTGGGTCCGTGCTTGCTGCTCCGTCCTGGGTGCGGTTGGTCTCCTGGGCATGGTTGCTGGCCCCCTTCCTCTGGCTGGTGGCCCGGGGGGGGCTCGGGCCTCTCCAGCGTGGGTGAGGCTCTCTACTGGGGGCTGGTCGGCCCCCGGCCGCCTGGGGTCCTAGGGGCCCTGGCCTTAGCTCATACGGGAGTGGCCACGCCCTCGCATTTGGGAACCCACCTCTGGTTCTTTGGGGCTCATGCCCTTTTGGCTGCGGGGGCTGCGTCTGGGACCTCCCTCCTCCCCCGGCTGGAGTGGAGGCATGGCTGTTATTGGGACGTGGGGCCCGGCTCTTCCATGCTCTTTGGGAGCTGCGGACGTCCTGGTCCTCCCGGGCCTGTCTCCGCCGACCTCTGGCTCTTGTGGGGTGTGGTTGCGGCCTCCCACCCTTGCTATTTAGTCCATTTCATGTTGAAAACACACGCACACAACACAAGCACACAACACACGCACACAACACACGCATACTAGCCTGCATCTCGCCTACACAATTGAGCACACATGCACGTATACTTGCACGCATCCATCCAAGCACACACTAAGATTTTATATGCTTGTATAGTTGTGTTACTTTCTTCACTCTTTAATTTTGTTTGTTCCTGAATTCATCCATTTCTGGATAATTTCACATTTCTGAATTTATCCACTCTTGACATGTTTCTCACTTACTCCTTTTTTCTTTTTCATTCTTTTTTCCCTCCTAATCTGTCCCTCCTCTTCGGCCAGCTCACCCACTGCAAAATTTTGTATGTGTTAAAAATAAAATAAATAAACAAAATCAAATAAAATAAAATTAAGAAATCGATTAACATGAGGAGTCTATACAGAGTTTATAGAGCCCCTCATGGTAAAGCAAACATGTTTGGCAGAGCAGTGCATTCAGACCTTGATTCTGCTAAAGCTGCCGGACAGGACAAAGGCGAAAAAAAAGAAGAAGGTGGGGGTCAGTGCAGCAGTGGATAGTTCAGGTCCAGAAAGTAAAAATCCAGACCAAGATTTAGTTTCAACCAACCAGCTGAGTACTCTGTGTCTGTGGCACTTTACACAACTAGTTGTTTGAAACAAAATCCAGGACTGGATTTTTACTCTCTGGACCTAAACTATCCACTTCTGGATCAGTGTCATTCTTAAAGTCGTGTTTCAACTTCTGGCAAAGTTCTCCCAGGAGCCCATCTCTGTTGTATGTACAGTCGGCATGTAATTCATTCCTGCCCAGATCCCTGACAAACAGTTGGAGGCAGAATTACTTACTATCAGAGTATGTGAATTTATACACACACCAGCAGCTGTGACCAAATAAGATATTTCCTGTATACTGCTGCCACATAGTGGACACAAGGAAGACTGCAATCAATTCTAAAATCAGTCAGTCAACATGCTACCGCCACAGACTATTACCGGGAAGTGATAAAACTTCAGGGAACAATATGAATATAAAAATACAGATGTAGTATATTGTATATTGTAGAAGTATATTGTGCAAAATGTATCTTCATCTTAACTACGCTGAATGGTGGAGTAAGAGAGAGTGAGAGCCTGTCCCAGAGTAAGTGATCCTCACCTGGAGGCCCATCAGTGAAGAAGAGGATGAAGAGGAGCATCAGAGGAGCCTTAAGTGTGTATCGCTGACCTCAGATCTGTGGAGACTGACACTCACTTCCTGACTCTCCATAACTTCACTGCCTCCCTTTTTCTGGGTATTAAATGTTTAAAAATCATCCATCTATCTTTGATAAAAATAAACTGTTTGTGCACTGATACATTTTCTCTCTATTTCTTGTCTGTAATAAGGAAAACAGTTTGATGCTGCTTTTGACCTGCTCTTACCAGGAATAAATATTTTGATTACATCTAGAATCTTATCATTTTAGAAACATGATTTCATAGCACCGTTTTGGGTCGGTGGAGGGAGTACTTCGAAGACCTCCTCAATCCCACCGAGACGCCTTCCGATATGGAAGCAGAGTGTGGGGACTTGGGGGTGGACTCGCCTATCTCGGGGGTGGAGGTCGCTGAGGTGGTCAAAAAGCTCCTCGGTGGCCGGGCCCCGGGGGTGTACGAGATTCGCCCAGAGTTCCTCAAGGCTCTGGATGCTGCGGGGCTGTCCTGGCTGACACGCATCTGCGGCATCGCGTGGACATCGGGGGCAGTGCCTCTGGATTGGCAGACCAGGGTGGTGGTCCCCCCCTTTAAGAAGGGGGACCGGAGGGTGTGCTCCAACTACAGGGGAATCACACTCCTCAGCCTCCCTGGCAAGGTCTATTCGGGGGTCCTGGAAAGGAGGGTCCGCCGGATTGTCGAACCTCGGATTCAGGAGGAGCAGTGTGGTTTTCGTCCTGGCCGTGGAACAGTGGACCAGCTCTATACTCTCAGCAGGGTTCTGGAGGGTTCATGGGAGTTTGCCCGACCAGTCTACATGTGTTTTGTGGACTTGGAGAAGGCATTCGACCGTGTCCCTCGGGGGGTCCTGTGGGGAGTGCTCCGGGAGTATGGGGTACCGGGCTCCCTTTTAAGGGCGGTTCGGTCCCTGTATGACCGGTGCCAGAGTTTGGTCCGCATGGGCGGCAATAAGTCGGACTCGTTTCCGGTGAGGGTCCGTCAGGGCTGCCCTTTGTCACCGATTGTGTCTGTATGAAGGTGTCTGTATGACAGGGGTGGGGGTGTCCTGGGGGGAGGGGGGCAAAGTCAGGTGATTCACTTCATCTGGGTCTTATCAGCAGTCCTGTCAGACTGAGTGCTGTTTGTCTTTCTCTCAGCACCACAATGGTGTTTCACACATAATGGGGTCCGTGGGCGTCCTCAGTCATATTCAGGCTTTCAAAGCTCATCAATCATAAAAAGTCACATGGATCTGACACTCTGACACTGTTATATTCATTTGTTTAAATTCAATGAAAATACTATATATTACAGCTAGTTGGTGGATCCGTCTGCTCTTTATCTGCTCCTCACTGGCATACCTGGGTCTCTCTACAGTGCTTCCCTGAAGCATCAGAACCATTTATAAGGGAATCTATGTGTGGCTCCCCTCTAGTGGATAAACAAAATTCAGCTACTTACATAGCTTGACTGTATTTCCCTCCTAGTTTAGTTTAGTTCCTAATTTAATCTATCTGATGAAGCTGAAGGCAGAGCTGGAAATTAGTTTAGTCATGACTTCAGACAAGGGATTCTGTACAATCAGAGATGGAGCTGCTGGTTGGGCTGGTCATCTTTTTCTGATGTAGCTCTGGATGTAAAGTTACAAACTGCTTAATATGTATCAATCTGTTTTATAATGTTCACACAAAAAAGTGCTTTTAATGTGTTTGCACCTTGTTTCTCCCACAATGTGTATTTGATTCCTTCTTGACTTGGAGGTAAAGAGATTTAACTGGATGGATTTTACTTTTGTGAAGCACTATAGTCCAAAGCTGAACTGATTATTCAAAGCTTTCTGGTTTTTAAGTAAAACTACTTCATTTAAATTATTTGTAACCCACTTTGCGCCTTTCTAGACTCAACAAAGCATCATTGCCAACAAAATATGTTACAATTAAATCAGGTAAAGAAGTTTCATTTGGAATTTATTGATCCAGGTTTTCAGAACCACGGACAGCAACTAGATTTACTGTCATTTAATGGGATTGAAAGCAGAATACACAGAGATGTTTTCATTTGATGTTGTCTTTCTTTTTACTTTTGATATGCCGTCTTCCTCCTTAGCTGATATGTGAGGTTGCTGTCAGCTGAGACAAGCTGGTGTGATTTTACGCAGAGTGATAAGTGGGCGGTCCTGATTTAATGCGTACATCACCCTCTAAAACAGTCCCTGATTGGTATCTCTGTCTAATTTTCTGGACACTTAATTCGTTTACCTGATATTTTGCACTAGACAACACAACACATTCACATTCATCACAACCAGGGTATTTACACGCTTCACACATTCACACAATTTCCTCCGGCAGGACACGAATCACTGCGCGGCAGCTACTATTCATTCACTTCCCTGGCAGGACTCAGTCCGCTACCAGGCTGCCCCCGGCAGAGCCGTGTTAGCTGCCCGACGGGACAGTTTCCATACACAACCTTATTTATACTTAGGTGGGGCAAATGCCAACCAACCCACTTGTTTTCACTCCCTCGTGAAAACCCTTTCACTTCCCTTTGAAAGACCTATGTCTCTGCAGACACCTTAATTTGCTTCCTTGCAAATACCTGTATTCACCTTCTTGTGAATACGAGGATCCTCCCGTGGATCGCAATCCACTAGCGCTTTTCCCAAAGTTTGTCAAACAGCACATATAGATACTATACAAACTTAAACATAGACTTGTGATTTAAAAAATCAATTTACAATTTTTTTTTCTCTTCAATTTTGGTCCATTGATCGGATTGGGATGTCCAGGCGTCCGTCCGACGAGGATGAGATGCTGAGCCGGATCGAGTAACCTTTTTCCTCGCTCCTTGGCTGGCAGTGACGTCTCACCGCTCCCTTCTAACAGGACACCTCGTTCCTCGCCGTCCGTGCGCTCTGGCTGCTCCCTTTCTCCGATCCCGGACGAGCCCCCAAATCTGTGGAAGAAATTTCTCGAAGTCCGACGTTTAAGTGTTTGACAGAACTTTATTATTCGATGAGCTCAAAGGGAACAGACACTCAGCAATCATGCGTCTGAAATCGAGGACAAGTCGGATATCTGGACGTTCCAGTTACTTCTGCCTTTCAAGGTCCAGGCAGCAAAAGGAAAGATTACTGATTATGCTAATCAAGAATTTTCTATCACACTATCCTTATATAAGGGACTTTGGCTTGGATTTAATTTATCAGGACACTGTTGATTTAAGGACTTCAAGACACTGTAAAAACAGCGGACAGATACCTGTCCACAGTGCGTTTCTGCTGATATCTTTCAGGTAAGAGCAGTGCTGATAAATGTCATCAATGAGGTAATCTTTCAAATATGGCAGTTTAAAAAATTTCCTGATATATCATGAACATTGGCTTATCAATAGTCTAAATTGAAATAATTTCTGACATAGGTTTGTTTGATGTTTAATTTTGAGTATTCCATTGGGCTGTGCAAATTAAGTATTTAATTTATAGGCACTGACAAGTATTGATTTAACAAATATGTAACCTTTCTACAAAATGAACACTTGTTTGCTAGTTTGAAAATAACAGAATAAACAC
Source organism: Brienomyrus brachyistius (assembly GCF_023856365.1). Classification (NCBI taxonomy): domain Eukaryota; kingdom Metazoa; phylum Chordata; class Actinopteri; order Osteoglossiformes; family Mormyridae; genus Brienomyrus; species Brienomyrus brachyistius. Next base: position 648,287 of record NC_064554.1, read on the forward strand.
TGAATATTTTGTAGTTTCATTTAAAAGCACCAACATTTAAACACGGTGAAATCTTTCTTTTCCAGAGTTACAATAAAAGCAAATCTGCTGAGACTGCGACTCTGTTCTCAAAACTGTAAGTTCATCAGAGGTGGAGAATTCCAGTCCACAGGGAACAAATCCAGACCAAGATTTTGTTTCAACCAACCAATAGTATAACAAGTCACATTCACAGAGCACTCAACTGGTTGGTTAAAACAAAATCTTGGTCTAGATTTGTACTCTCTGGACCTAAAATCTCCACCTCTGAAGTTCATATGCAAAATAAGCCCACTATTTCACTAAAGCTTCAGGAAAGTCTGTTCAATATAGTACTGTGTTCAAAACCAAATATACAAAAAGACATTTTGAAAGCAAATCCAAACACAAGTGGACACATACACCGGTTCACCCTACGCCATTTCCACACTAATGAATTTACAGCACCACTGGGTAGGAATAAGGCTTGATGCGATAAACCACCTATAACATTATATAACACAGACCTGCTCAAAGAGAAGAGGCGGAAAGCATCAAGGGAAAGCTTTCAGAGTGAAGGAACCAAACTGGGCAGGGAATATTGCCCCTCCCCCTGCTTCCCGTGGGCCATAGATATGGGGGCTGAACTCATATACCTGATGTCAGTGACATGCTGAGAAAAGTTCTGTTGGGCTAAAGAGACGGGAATATGGAGGCTCATGGACTCAGTTCTTAATTAGATTGGCTCACTGGAGCGTCCCGAGGCCCCACGTGACACAGGGTATTTATGTTCCGGCCTTACCTTCTTGCGTGACGCAGCAAGGAACACCTTCCTGCTCACTGATGGATGTTTCCTGCGCTGAACAGGGTCATGAGCGACATCTCAGAGGCCAGCTACACACCAGCCACAAATCAAACCCAGCTACATCAAGGAGAACTGCATTTAAGTGAGACCTTGTCTATAGTTCACATAGTGTCTGAAAAACAAAATGGCATGGAACCTCTAAGTTAACAGTGAAGGACATTAAAATGCTGTATTCCTCAACCAGCCTGATAAATTTCTGCTCAAAGCACTGACAGCAATGAGTTACACTTCCCGCACTGTGCCTTTGCTAATTCGCACTGATGAGATAGATGCATGACCTTGTACTTTTAAGCCATATAGACAATAGTCCAAAGTAAGTTTCTTAGAAGACTTTCTCAGTAGTTTTTGATTGCACAGGCAAAATTGTCAAACACTGACACTTATTTACAAAACTGCAGATGCACAATGAAGAATTAACAACTGGGTACAAAAGAAATGCTTTAACTGTCCTGTAAAATACACCTCAACAGCATGCACACTTATGCGCCAACAGGCCAATCAAACCAATATTTGCACAGCTGTGATAATGTACAAAGTGCAATCAGCAGAAGTCCTGTACAATATTTTCATACATGGAAGATGTTGGCACAGTCTAGACACACAAATCATATAAAATAAAAACAAACTAAACACAACAAATAAGGAATAAAAAAGCAATGTATACTCATGGTATGCTTATATTTTACACAAAATTGCTCTGAGGGCAGAACAAAACATAATTGGCTCAGAGAGATTACCAATCAGATTGTAGAGGGCGTGGGTCCAAGCAACTAGTAGAGGCAGGACCAAGACATCTGATTGGTCCTGCCTTGTCTAGTTGCTTGGACGCACCTCCTCCTGCAATCTCCAGTCACCCCAGGAAACTGATCTTACCGACCATGTAATCAGATAGAGGCGGTTGTCTGCCTTTCTTGGGCTGTAGATTGCCTGTATTTCACTCCTTATTCTGGGAATGAACAGAGAAGACGCATATTTCTCCGTCTCTAAGAATAATAATGTCCAGTCACATGCTTTAAGCACAGGTTGTCCAAAGAAATCAAGGCCTGCTCTTCTGAACTTCTGTAGAAATCCAATTGAGAAACTATTTGATGAAGACGAAGGGAAATGTGAAAAGTCTATAAGCAGTTCAATGTATCCCTAGAAATGCAGGTATCCCCAGGAGTAAGATATCAAACCAGATATGGACTACATTGGCTGACACGTTCAGTGACACGTCAGCATCATAATGCCTACTGAGGACAAGAATATAAACGATAGAAATCACTGTTCACCTCACTGTGTTATGCTTTTTTGCTTTGTCTGGTGTACGGTACGGCGAGTGTCGAGTCTAGCAGATATGTACTAGTGGGCAGTCACTGGAACACTCCGTAGCGTCCGTCGAGTGTACATGCCTCCGAGCAGGGTGCTCAGCAGGAGCTCACAGCAGCAGCTTGATTTTGGGTTTCGATCAGACTCCCTGGGTAGAAAATGCTGTTAGCACACTAACAGCACATATAACCAGCGTGCAAAAGCCCTCAGGGTGTGGGATGAAATTATTACTTCGGGGAACAAATTTAATAAGGTCACTTTAAAGATAAAATTACATAACAGAAATATAATTCTGAGGCAAATGTCTATTATATCTCCATATGTGTTTGAAATTGTTAGATGCCTTTCAATAAACCATTTCATTAAACAACCTTGTAAATGATTTAAAAGCAGCAGCATCCATCTTCATTATTTCACCAGCATAAACCTACCAATTTTCACCTTTCATGATGCAGTATTTGGGATATGAAGGTTTTGGGGGTGTGAATGTAGCATTCTGAAACAGACTCCATTTGAAAACTGGTCTCAGGCTCAAACATGCAGCCATAACATAAAATAAATACATATAAACAATACACAGCTCTGTAAAAAATTAAGAGACCACTCTATATACTTTTTTAAAATCTGCATTGTTAAATTCTGGTTTAATCCTGGTTCTGCTGGCAGAAGGCTACACTGTGAGGCAGGCTGCTTCCATGCTCATGAGTTTCTAAGACCGCAGTACACAAGAACAGGGTGAAGAAGCAGGAGACACTGGGAAAAACCAAAAACCAGCCAGGTAGAGGGCAGAAGCAACCTTCTAATGCCAGAGATGATCATCAACTTATCCGTCAGTGTCTAACAAATCGGAGGATGACCTCAAGTGACCTTCAAAAGTTATAGAAAACATTAAGTGTGAAGTGTACTGGTAGGACAGGCTCCTAGAAGCAGCGGTGAAGACCCATAAAGCAAGGAAGAAGCCCTTCATCAATGAGAAGCAGGGAAGAGCCAGGCTGGAGTTTGCAAAAAAGTTTGTATTTTACACAGGCTCATACCCATAACCCATAAACTGAGAAATAAGTGAAACTGAAAAATTTGATGCGGTGTGGGAAAGGGGGGCCACACTCCCCTGGGAAACTGTAAGGGGTTGCTGCAGGAGGGTAGTACTCGCTGTGGGATATCAGTCACGATTCAGGATAGACAAGATTCGGGGGGGTGGGCTGTTGACCGCATTTCACCAGATACACGTTCTCAATCAGGAGGGGGGAGCAATTAGTTGTACTCTGGCTTATCTTACTTGAGGTCAGTTGGATGCACACTCAGACGAAGTGGGTTGGTAAGTAAGTTTGTATTTATGTATGGTTCTATAACAAATAAACAGGAAAAACAAATTACCATAGTGCTTACAATGGTTATTACCATAATAAACTAACATAATGCATAATTGTACCATATCGCCTTAACATTGATAAGTTCGGCTATACCCACAACAATACATTACATTAGCAGCAATTCGTATTAGAGGGAATGATTGGACGGGAAATAAACACAAATATCTTTCCGAGGTATACAACTGAACACTCGTCAGCGATAATTATAACAGTACGCCAGCTAGGTCACGTTAACCTAGCCGCGCAATTAAGTAAACTAAATTAGTACAGCGTCACTTATGACTTGTAATCAATAAACTTAGTACTTACATTCGTCAGTGACGCACACATAAAAACCAGGGACTGTATTTACTGCGAGGAACAACTAAACTAGCTATACATAAACTGCAGCTCACCGACGTGCTACCTATTCAGCCCTTCAGGCTCTCCCGCGCGCTCTCGTCTCGCATGCACCCACAGTCCTTTGCAAGCATCGGTGTTCCTTAAAGCTACAAGAGCCTTTCTAACATGCGAAGATGGGATTCAGAGGGTGAATGTTTTATCTCACCTCCATTAAACGTACCCAAACACTGATACCCAACCCCATACCCCTCCTTGCTGTGACCCATCACCTGGCGGCTGGTTCTTTGGTTAAAAACTGGCCTCCACTACCATTGCTAATTAGAATCATCTCACTTATATAAAAGTTTTGAAGAGCCAACAGGATTCGAAGCCTCTTACATCTCAGGATGAATCGGAAGTCATCGGTCACGTGATATTGCATAAACTTAGCCCCGATTCCCAGCTTGAAGTCGCTGTGCCACACTTTGAGGATCAGAATCTGGGTATTAACTGTCTCATCACTGAGTTCAGCAGCTTTCACGATACAGCACAGCATGGCCACGGTCAGAAAATGTGAGCCTGTCCTCCTGAGTAAAGTAAAGCTCACTACGCTCTGTGAGCACAGGAACGGCCCGGCAATGTTTGGTAGGTTTCTGCATTGTTTGCAAGTACAGAATATTATCTGCGCGTAAACTAATTAAGGTAAATATGGAAATTCATACAATATATGCTGCAGAATATGAGCTGAATGAAGCATATTAAAAATGCAAAGAATTAAAAAAATTGAACCACTGACCAAATATGGCACCTACGGTTGTTTTTCAAATAGAATTCTAGAACAGAATGTTACCGTGACAACTCTGATGTCATCATTCTGAAGGTATAAATTGAGCTGTAGGCACTAATACCACTTCAAAAGAAATCAGACATTGACCGTGCTGCATCTCAATATGAAGTGGTGTTTTCTCAACTGTATTAGGCCGCCAGCGGTACCAAACGACGCTGGGGATGGTACTGAAACAAAGGAGGAAAGAAAAAGGAAGGCCAAAGGAGGAAAAAAAAAAATCCTGGCTAAAGAAGATTTTTGCAAATAAAGGAAAAGGAAAAAAGGCAATGGAAGAGGAGAGCCAGGCAGTGGTGGTGGTGGAGGAGGAGAGCCAGGCAGTGGTGGTGGTGGAGAGCCAGTCAGTGGTGGTGGTGGAGGAGGAGAGCCAGGCAGTGGTGGTGGTGGAGGAGGAGAGCCAGGTAGTGGTGGTGGTGGAGGAGGAGAGCCAGGCAGTGGTGGAGGAGGAGGAGGAGAGCCATGCAATGGCGGAGGAGAGCCAGGCAATGGTGGAGGAGGAGAGCAAGGCAATGATGGAGGAGGAGTACAAGGTGATGGAGGAGGAGTACAAGGCAATGGAGGAGGAGTTCAAGGGATTGGAGGAGGAGTACAGGGCAATGGTGGAGGAGAGCAAGGAAATGGAGGAGGAGGAGAGCAAGGCAATGGAGGAGGAGGAGAGCAAGGCTTTGACTTTCACAATGGAGGAGGAGGAGAGCAAGGCAATGATGGAGGAGGACTACAAGGTGATGGAGGAGGAGTTCAAGGCAATGGAGGAGGAGTTCAAGGGATTGGAGGAGGAGTACAGGGCAATGGTGGAGGAGAGCAAGACAATGGAGGAGGAGGAGAGCAAGGCAATGGCGGAGGAGTGCAAGGCAATGGCAGAGGAGTGCAAAGCAATGGCGGAGAAGTGCAAGGCAATGGAGGAGGAGGAGAGCAAGGCAATGGAGGAGGAGGAGAGCAAGGCTTTGACTTTCACAATGGAGGAGGAGGAGAGCAAGGCAATGATGGAGGAGGAGTACAAGGTGATGGAGGAGGAGTTCAAGGCAATGGAGGAGGAGTTCAAGGGATTGGAGGAGGAGTACAGGACAATGGTGGAGGAGAGCAAGACAATGGAGGAGGAGGAGAGCAAGGCAATGGCGGAGGAGTGCAAGGCAATGGCAGAGGAGTGCAAAGCAATGGCGGAGAAGTGCAAGGCAATGGAGGAGGAGGAGAGCAAGGCAATGGAGGAGGAGGAGGAGTGCAATGCAAAGGTGGTGGAGGAGGAGAGCCAGGCAATGGTGGTGGTGGAGGAGGAGAGCCAGGCAGTGGCGGTGGAGGAGAGCCTGGCAAAGGCGGTGGAGAGCCTGGCAATGGAGGAGGAGTGCAAGGCAAAGGAGGAGGAGGAGTGCAATGCAAAGGTGGTGGAGGAAGAGAGCCAGGCAATGGTGGAGGAGAGCCAGGCAATGGTGGAGGAGTGCAAGGCAATGGTGGTGGAGTGCAAGGCAATGGAGGAGGAGAGCAAGGCAATGGAGGAGAAGTACAAGGCAATGGAGGAGAAGTACAAGGCAATGGAGGAGGAGTACAAGGCAATGGGGGAGAAAAGCAAGGCAATGGTGGAGAAAAGCAAGGCAATGGTGAAGGAGAGCAAGGCAATGGTGAAGGAGAGCAAGGCAATGGTGAAGGAGAGCAAGGCAAGGGAGGAGATGCGACTGAACATAGATCACTGACTATCAGTACTACTGAAATATGTAAATACTTGTAAATAAATCATTAAAAATGAAGACACAGGTGTTTTCAATTGAATGTGAGTAGATGTTAAATGTCAGGAATATTCCAAATGTCTATTACACGTGTTGCCTATAGGGGGCCATATGGTTTGGGTGGTAAGGGTTGCCTTTAAACTTTAATAGAATGAAAATTCATTACATGTATTTATGTTGTATTTTTAATTACGTTTTTAAGGAATAAAACATAACGGGATGAATGTAAGATACGTCCAGCGGGGACCCGTCCGGCCGCAGCCATGTATTGTTAGGAGTAGGCACAAGCGCCAAGGCGTATTTTAAAATAAAGCACCAAAATGTTTTAAAGAAGAACTCTAGCGTTATAAAAGCAGGCGGAATTTAAACAAGTACAAACATGCCTGAAAGAAGCAGAAGAGCAAATGCTGAGTTTAAACAAGCACAAGCGAAACCAACATACAGCACGTCGTTTTAAAAGAAGCACTTCAACTCATTACATGTAATCAACATGCTTAAAGAATTAGAAGAAAAACTTTAGTGGTATTTACCAGCGTTAGGTTGAAGAAAGCATTTAAACAGCAAACTTTTAGAAGAAATAGGCCAAAAGGCGAAATGAGCGAAGTGGCCAGCCCGTTTCAAAATGGCGACACCAGCGGAGCGCCTGTTATTTCAAATAAAAACGTTATGGTTATAGGGGTTTAAGTAATGAAGCACTTTTCTGCCAATGTGAATAATAAATTAAAACGCTCTAAGCATTTCAACAACAAGAATCATGGAATAACGCGGTTAATTCTTGTTTAAATGAGCGCATGCGCTCTCCTCTCTGGCTCGCTCTCATGCAGCCATGCACGTAGAGCCACACAGTATTTCCTTTAAAGAGCCGACTCTCTTGCATTAATTTATTTAAACAAGCATTAACAGGGTTATTTCTTGATTCTTTTTTCTTATTAAAAAAACGCTAGAGAAAGTTTTTCTTTAAAACATTTCGGTGCTTTCTTGTGGTGCCCAAAGCACAGAATACTGTAGTGACCGTGGGGGCGGTCCCTCATTGCCCATTGGGAGGCTGCGCCCTCATTGGCTGCTTACGCGCTACCCGAGCGGAGCATCATGGGAGTTCGGGGTTTGGGAGTGGGTTAGCGCTATATTGTTCCAGTATTGTGCTATGTTGTTCTGGGGTCAAGGGCATGAGGTCATCGTGTGCTATTGTGATGGGTTCTGGCACTTTTGAGGCTGCCTGCCGGGGGAGCCACGCCTCACCGTCCTCGTGAAGCAGAGTCTGGTTAATGACGGTGGCCGCGGCTCGCTCCTCAAGGGGAGGGCTCCCTCATGAGGTAAATCAAGCAGTGCAACCTCCAAACGCAAAAGAGCGCACAGGTTCCTTTATCCTTGTTCTAGGCTGGAAAATAAAGGGTTGTACGTGTTCCAAATTGTACCTGAACTCCTTGTGTCCAGCCTTCTTTTCCATAGTGGACCCCTAATGTTCCTTCTGTAACGTGGCTAAGTTCAAACCCTCCCCGCAAAAGGGACAATAACAAAGAGGCATGTGAAAATAAAACCCAATCCACTTTATTACAAATATCTAAAATCAATTACACAAATAAAGGTTGCTGGGGGGGGCGGCTGACTATCCTCCAGATAGTAAGGTCAGATCGGCACGCGCAGCTCTCAGCTCAGGAGGCCCCTGGTGACAAAGAAAAGAGCAAAACCACACAGCATGCAACACGACAAGCACTACACACAACAGTACAGTGTCCCCTCAGTGTGGCACCCCAACAGCAGAGAGCGAAAGCCTGTGCGGATCCGGCCTTGTACAGAAAGATCCCATGTACAAACATAAGGGGAGGGTAGTGGCCGATGGCCACCGCCCAAAATACAATACTAAAGTTACACTTACAACTTACAAGCCTATCAAATAAACCTAAAACAGTGGCTGGTCTGGTCCTTTGCAGGAATGCTTAATGCCCTCGCAGCACAGCAACACCAAGAGGAAGCGTTCCAATGCTACAGGTACAAAGAAACAATCAACAAAGAAACATAGACCCTTTTAAATCCCACAGTATAACCCAAGTTACCAGAGCCTCAGTGTCTGTAGTCCAGCAGCTCGTAGGGGATCACGTCAAATGATAAAATTCCAAACAGTCACCTCCGCGTCCTCCATGAAGAGTTACATGCTGCTAGCAGTCACCCTGGTAAAATTTAAATTAAACAAACATTCAAGTTCTCAAACAAACCCTCTCCTCCTTTCCTTACCCACAGGGAAGAAGAACCCACCCCATGTCCAGTTGTAAAACACAGCAGCAAGAGAACGAGATTCCATCTTGGCAGCCTTTTATAACTTCCTGGTAGGTCATATGACCTGGCCCAAGTGGTTGCCAATATAGTGTAATTACCAGTGCCATGCAACTACTCCTACCAGCCCGTTCAGATCCCCACATTCTTTTAAAATAAGCCGTGGCGCTTGTGCCTACTCCTAACAGCCCGTGCCTGCGGCCAGACGGACCCCGCTGGACGTGTATGCGCTAATTTGCATTCATCCTGCCATATTTTATTATTCCTTAAAAACGTAATTAAAAATAACACAAATAAGTACATGTAATGTATTTTTATTCTATTAAAGTTTAACAGCAACCCTTATCACCCAAACCATATGGCCCCCTATCGGCAATGTATGTTATATGGAGATAACCCCTCGACCAATCAGAATAAGGGATACACTCCCCCTCCCGCTTATGACGTCATAATTCATAATAACAATGACATCCAAATTTAAGCTCCGCCCAATGTACCACAGACTATTTTCTTAAGTACAAATTATTTAAAAATACGATTATAATAATTAAAAAATACATTATAACATGTCATATGTCACGGGACGCTGGAAGCCGGTAAGGCGAACAGACAGGCGAGCAGACAGGAAGCAGGCAAACAGGCGAATTACGGGGCAAACTGGGGTTTTAATAAAGGAATCGGGGGAACGGATGGCGGATAACATCTGACGCGACTAACATCAATGACAGACCACGGGTTAGTACAAAACAGGAACTTAAATACATGGAACAAGGCAGCAGGAAACAAGACACGACTGGGCACGATCAGGAAATCACACGTGGGTAATTAGGGGGCGTGGCACACACGAGGAGCGGACGAGCCGGGCATGACAGAACCCCCCCCCAAAGGCGCGCTACACCGGGCGCGCCAAGGAAGGGGGCGACGGACGGGACGAGGCAGAACAGGACCTGAAGAACAAGAACAGAATCCATCAACGAGGGACAGGGAACAAGACAGACAGGCAAAACCGACACAAAGGCAGAAGCCAGGACAGGATGCGACACAGGACAGGGAAGGCAGAAAGACAAACTAGGAAGGGAGAAACAGAGGGAACAGGCGGAACAAAAGGAGCGGGAGTGACGGGAGGGTACGACGGTAAACCAGGAACGGAGCGGGGCAGAACAAAGGGACCAGGAACAGAGGACGGCGGGACAAAGGCAGGAGGAGGAACAAAAGCAGGCGGGAGAGAAGGAGGGGGAAGTAAGGGGAGCCCGAGGGAGCCCCAGCGGGCGACGGGAGGCAGCCGGAGGGGCCGCAGGTGGCCGGGAGGCCGGAGCCGGAGGGGACCCCGGAGGGGCAGAGGAGACAGGGCGAGGGACCCGCGGAGGGGCCAGGGAGGGAGCAGGAGGGAGCACCAGGGAAGGGGACGAGGGAGCTGGAAGGGGCCAGGGCGAAGGCAAGGCGAGGGGGGGAGCCGCCGTAGGCGGCGACGTCCTCCGACGGGCCAAAGGTGGGGGCCCCGCAGGCGACCGAGGAGCCGCCGTCGGGGAGACCCCAGGCGACAGACCAGGCACCGGAGGGGGGAGCGAGGCAGGGCGACGAGGCACCGGAGAGGGACCCGCAGGCGACAGCCGACCCGGAGGGCCAGGACCCGCGGGCGCCATCCGAGCCCCAGCGCAGGCGAGGCAGGGCGAGCCAGGGGGCAGGGCGGGCGGGACCCCAGTCCTGCGTCTGTGTCCCCTCCCTTTACGGGACACAGACATGACCCCAGGTCGGGGTCGAGTTCGCCGGGGTAAGGGAGAAACAGTCACAGGGGGAGAAGGGACTGGAGGCAGCTGTGGAGGGGGCGCCTCTGGAGCTGCTGGAGCGCGGTCAGGACTTGGAGCGCGGTCAGGACTTGGAGCGCGGTCAGGACTTGGAGCGCGGTCAGGCGGAGGGAGCACCTCTGGAGCTGCAGGTGGCTGCAGTGGGGGCGCCTGCCCTGGAGCTGCAGGTGGCTGCAGTGGGGGCGCCGGCCCGGGAGCTGCAGGTGGCTGCAGTGGGGGCGCCGGCCAGGGAGCTGCAGGTGGCTGCAGTGGGGGCGCCGGCCCGGGAGCTGCAGCAGGCGAAGGGGGCTGCGCAGGCAGCAAAGGCGGCTGCACAGGCAGCAAAGGCGGCTGCGCAGGCAGCAAAGACGGCTGCGCGGGCAGAGGCGGCCGCACGGGAGCGGGGTCCGCGGGCAGCGGCGGCCGCACGGGGGCGGGGTCCGCGGGCAGCGGCGGCTGCACGGGAGCGGGGTCCGCCGGCAATGGCGGCCGCACGGGAGCGGGGTCCGCTGGCAATGGCGGCGGCGGTCGCACGGGAGCGGGGACCGCAGCCCTCTGGAGCTGGAGGAGCTGCCGCACGTCCTCTGCCATACTCTCCAGCTCCTTTGGGTAGGAAGCCGGAGTAAACGCCGCAAAGCTCCTCTGGAGTCGCTCCGTAAGCTCCGTTACCTCCGGACTTACTGGAGGGACCAGTTCCTCCCAGATCCTCCAGAACAACCCCTGGAGGGCAAAGAACTGGGAGGCGCAGTTCACCGGCTTCCCTAGGTGAGGCGCGGGTAGCGCCTCCGGGGTGGTTACTGCAGGGGAAGAGAGCTGTGTGTACATGGGCGTTAACGGAGGGAGCTCCTCGGGACAGGCTATCGCCGGTCTCCTCCTCCTTCTCCGGCGCCCAGCGGCGGTGAGAGGTGGTGCGATGTCCGGGAAAATGGGCGGTGAAAGAATCGGCTCCGGCTCCGGGTAAGGGTAGAGGAAGGGCTCCTCGTCCTCATCCTCACTGGAGAGCCAATATTTCCACACGGGATCGGGGTCACGTGTGGTCAGCCCTCGGGCTGGAGGTCGGGCGGGTACCTCCCTCTCGTCCTCCGTCGGGAGGTAAAGCCTGGAGAGCGAGCAGGCGCCGAGACGGATCATCTCCTGCGGGACCCTCTTCCCTCTCCGGGTGCCTTTCTTTTTGGGGTCTGTCATTCTGTCACGCGACGTTTGCACGGGTAAGGCTCACGGAAAGGCAGGCAGGCAAGGAAGCAGGCAAGACAGGCAAGGTACGGGGAAAACTGGGGTTTTAATAAAGGAATCGGGGGAACGGATGGCGGATAACATCTGACGCGACTAACATCAATGACAGACCACGGGTTAGTACAAAACAGGAACTTAAATACATGGAACAAGGCAGCAGGAAACAAGACACGACTGGGCACGATCAGGAAATCACACGTGGGTAATTAGGGGGCGTGGCACACACGAGGAGCGGACGAGCCGGGCATGACATCATAATTACAAACTATTATTAAACTGTAATAAACCAAATCGTGCTAAATCCATCCATCCATCCATCCATTATCCTCCGCTTATCCGGGGTCGGGTCGCGGGGACAGCAGTCTCAGCAGGGAAGCCCAGACTTCCCTCTCCCCGGCCACTTCTTCTAGCTCCTCTGGGGGGACCCCGAGGCGTTCCCAGGCTAGCCGGGAGACATAGTCTCTCCATCATATTCCTGGGTCTTCCCCGGGGCCTCCTTCCAGTGGGACATGCCCGGAACACCTCCCCAGGGAGGCGTCCCGGAGGCATCCGGATCAGATGCCCAAGCCACCTCATCTGGCTCCTCCTGATGCGGAGGATCGTGCTAAATACTATTTTTAAATAAAATAATCTTTGTAATTTAAAAACACATATCCATCCATCCATTTTCCAAACCCAACAGGAATGGAATATGACACTCTTGTAAGGTTATGGCCACCTCCCCAAAGACAGTCAGCCCACTTTACTTGGGGGCCACAAATTACTTAGAAGTCAGTCAGTTACTACTGAAGTACAAATCATGGACAAATATAGTCACTACTTGAGATAAATGATGCATCGTGATTTTTTATGATGAACAGATGAGCATATATTGTGCATTTGACTTTCAGTAATTCCTTCAGTAGCTCACAAAGGGTTACAGAACAAACACAGTAACAAATATAGTAACAGCTTGAGATGCCTTACGATATATTAATGATGCAAACATCAGATCAGTATTTCACTCGTCTTATTCATTAATGATGAACAAACACGAGATCCTTGTGTAACTGTGATGTATATTGTGGTTAATTAATACATGAGTAATAGCATAATACTATATTATTTGTGCCCCCTCAAATAAAGTGTTACCAAAAACTATAATTAGTTAGAACTGCTACTGTGTATTTTGAAAATGTCAAGTTTTCAGAATAATATCAAACCCAATCCCAGGTGTTTTCCTCCAGAATTTTTTATTCATCTCACCAATTTGCGTGTTTCACCATTAGGTGTTGTGGCAGCATTCTCTAAAATGAAGATGGAACAGGAGAGAGTCGAAGAGATGACTCACATGTTTTATTCAACAAAGAGCAGGCCTGCAGTTTTAAGCATGGTGAGAGCCACGTTTGCACGCCAAGGTCATCTGCGATTCTTAGTGATGTCAGACTTCTTTGCAGAAGTGGTGGGATATAAAAAGGAATTTTGGCAGGCATAGGGCCCACTGTCACTCCAACTCTGGCTCACCATGCCAAGATCACATCCGCCACCAGCTTCACCAGGGGATTAAAGCCCAGCTTGTGAGCCCTTCCTGATCCACTGGAGCTCAGTCAGCCATCCCTGCAGGAACTTTCCTTGAGAAAGTTTGCCCCCATCCTGGCTATTTCAGCTCAGAAAGTGACCCAGCAGTCCACATCATCATAGCACATTCATTGTAAGCTGATGGCTGTTTCCAAGGGGAACTTAAAAGCACAGGTCTAACAGGAATAGCAGTCTATCACTGCAGAAAATTACAGCACAGAAAAAGTTTGCAGGGGACACAGTAATGAAGGCAAACCATGACTGGGTGACACACACACAAGCGAACATCATTCCTGCTACCACGAATCAGTAACAAAAATGATAAACATGGCCGTCTGACTCGGAAGGCAGGACACTGGGGCTGAATGGCTGTTTGCTGCCAGTACTGGCGCTGAATGTCATCCTCTGGGTATTTTTGTAAAATGCTGAAAAGTTTGATTGCAAATCCCTAAATATGCCCTGTAAAATCCTGATGTTTGTATCTTTTCATTGTTATATTCCTATCTCACCTCCATTAAATGTACCCAAACACTGACACCCAACCCCATAACCCCCCTTGCTGTGACCCATCACCTGGCGGCTGGTTCTTTGGTTAAACTGGCCTTCCTACATTACAGAAACCTACAGCAGCAAAATTCTAGGTGCAATATGATAGCAAACAAAAGAAAACCTGGAACAACTGGCAATGTTCCCCTTTTATCCAGTATGTAACAGTCACTGGGCTGCATAGAAGGATTCAGTGACCCATGTTCGCTGCCTTTTCAACTGAATATCAGAACATCTTCCAGCAATTCGTCAGCTTCTCGACTTCATAGTCTTTCGAAATTGTCGTATAATTCCAAGAAATGTGTAAAGCTTCTGAAAAACCCTATTACCTACCTGAGTGTGTAATGACCCTCTGTCCCCTTTCCTTGATGGAATGGTAAGTCAATAGGAGCTGTCTAAAGCCAGCATACTGTTATTGCTCAAGGCCACATCATTTGCTCCAAAACCGAATAACCTAAGGAGATAATCCTGCCTGCAGAAAGATGTGATCTTAGCCACAGCTCATTAGACGAGGAGAACCCCATTAAGATTCGGTGCCCTGTCCCAATGCGTGCTGTAAAGACCTTAGTCTGAAAGTCATATCACCGTGGATAGGTAACTATAGAAATGCACTTTCCTTATGCTACCAGTAGCCTAGAAGTAAGAAGATCTGTCAGAATTTGATGAACTTGTCTTCAAAGTTGAGTCATCAGTCCTAACTATGTTTTTTAACACATCAATGATGTGTTAATGATGTGGTCTGAAATGGACTCGACCGCATGGCCTCCACAGTCATGTAAATAAGCAGAAAATCAGCTACCACTATTCTAGCACCCTCAAAATATTCCCACTTTGGTCAACAAAACATCGAAATGCCCTGAGAGAAATGCTGGTGTCAGAGGTTAGGTAGGCATGGAGACAGAGCGTGGAGTCGGTGTACAGCAGAGATAAAATGCGGGTTAAATGTTCTTTCCACACGGCTTTGAAAAGCTAAAAATCTATCACCTGCCATTTTTACATTGCCTTTGTTTCCAGCTTCGGTTAACTCATTTACCATAATACCACCAGTTTGTCTACTTTCAGCTTTACTGAGAGTTATTTTAATGATGTTTTTTCCGAAGAGGAACTTTCCCGAACCTTGGTAATAAGCCAAAGATTTGCCAGGGAGCACAATAGAAGCAGCTTATTACATTTTAGGACATGGTGTCCTGAACATTTCTGTTAACCGAATAGAGCGAGTTACAGGACAGCCTTTAAACAGCCACCGTTATTCACGCTCAGCGGCCGTCCTGCTGGGAAGCCGAGCAGCTTCCTGTCTTCTGGCCCCAGTATGCTAATGAAAAATGCTCTTTTTCCATTTGAAAAAGCTCATAATCACACCTTTAAGAGCACTAATAACAAAAATATCCATCTGTCTGCCCGTCCGTATTCACCAGTCCCTACCCACTACAGTTACAGGGAAACGGCTCCTTTGGCTGTGGGCCAGTAACTTGCAGAAGAGCTCGCAGTCCATTTATGGATTCCCGGCACCATCCATACAAGCACAGCTGTGCTGTCACTGCCTGACAGTGACGACTCAGAACAAGCCCCAGGGACCTCCGCCGCTATCTGTCAATCAGCTATCAGCTCCAGCGAGAATGTCCACACCTTGTGCCTCCTTTGAAAGGCAAACTGAGCCAGGCTTTCTGACCAATCAGGGTCTCCCTGGGGCACCCACCACCAGCAGGTATGCAGGCTGTCAGTGTTGTTTTCCCAATGTTCTGTAGTCGTCGAGTCTATGGGCTGCACCATCGGATGCAAACGGAGAGCAGCTGAACAAGAGGACGGCTCTACACTCAACACATACTTCCGACTAACAAAGAAACATCCTGTTTCAAAGGTGTCCAGACCTTCGGAGTGCTGAAAATGAATGGAAATTTTGTGATGAACGCTCAGAAAATCAGTGATGCGTTGCATCCTGAATAACTTCAGATTTAAATGATGATTTTTGTCTCAAACAATAGCAGATGAAGGGACATGGGGTGTAGCTGAGCCCTAAAACAAGCCCGACAGAAGGATTTTGCGGGGTGATTTAGAGCCAGGCTCCTGTGATTAAATCCGGGAGAAGGACCTGTCACGACCATGAAACAAATGTCACAGTGTTACAGAAACAAATTTGCTGGCTTCTGAAACATGCTGTGCAGCAACAGGAACAAACATGGCAGCTCAGATCCCTTCAGAGCCGCATCCGAAAGGCTCAAGACCGTTTCATTTACATTTTTATTTAAACCAGATACAGCAAAGCTAGAACGGTACACTGACTGCAGAAATGCGGACACACCACAATTTTTCACAAACAGAGCCGGGGTGCTGTACTGTGGTTACTTTGGTTACTTTGAAAGAGGTGCTGTACTGGGATTTGGCCAGTTTGAATGAAGAGCGACACTGGGGTTTGACCAGTTTGAAGGGGGAGCTACACTGGGGTTTGACCAGTTTGAAAGAGGAGCTACACTGGGGTTTGGCCAGTTTGAAGGGGGAGCAACACTGGGGTTTGACCAGTTTGAAAGAGGAGCTACACTGGGGTTTGGCCAGTTTGAAGGGGGAGCAACACTGGGGTTTGACCAGTTTGAAGGAGGAGCTACACTGGGGTTTGACCAGTTTGAAAGAGGAGCTACACTGGGGTTTGGCCAGTTTGAAAGGGGAGCAACACTGGGGTTTGAACAGTTTGAAGGAGGAGCTACACTGGGGCTTGTCCAGTTTGAAGGAGGAGCTACACTGGGGTTTGGCCAGTTTGAAGGAGGAGCTACACTGGGGTTTGGCCAGTTTGAAGGAGGAGCTACACTGAGGTTTGGCCAGTTTGAAGGAGGTGTAGGACTAGGATTTGAAGGGTACAGCCTGGAGTTCGTTCTCACTAAAAATCTCATGAAGAAGCTCAGCTAGATTTGTCTTGTGCAGTTGAGGGCTTCTGCAACTTCTTCTCTTTGTCACCTGACCTCCATAAATAAGTAAATTCATGGAGCCCAGGATTTTTGTTGGCTGTGCTTTGTAATAGGTAATCTATAGATCTGAATCGATATCCAAATGGATGAACCCTAAAACAGACCAGCAGCCCACCCAGGGAGTCTCTCTGCACTTCCAGAAGTAACTAAGCATATCAGAGAGTGAATCATAAAGAATTTGCATTCTTTACTGATACTATAAAAGACATGGCACATTTTTTTTAGGAATTTTTGCAGCTGCAACAGTTGACAATTGCTGTTTTTAAAATAGGATTCTGTAACACAGTCTTGGATGAAAATAAAAGGTCTGAGCAAATTGCCACATGGAGTGTTCAGTGTGCACAGACAGCAGCCATGTGAGAAGCAAGCATCTGGAGGAGAGCGCCCAGCTTCCGGAAAAAGCCGTCCCGGTGAGATGCCAATTCTGCTGCGGCAACTCCTATCCCACCCTCACTCCTGTGCTCCTAAATCTGAGTCTTTAGGTTTTCATCTTTCCTGACTACTCCAGTGGGAGGGGCTTTACGTTCTGACATCAGCCGAAACCACATGGACATGATGTAGCGTATTAGCTGCATCATTATTATGAATCATTAACAGTGCAGCCATTATGAGCAGTTTGCAGACCTCATTTGACCAATCACATGCTTTTGGGGACGAAGGTGCATTACAGGGAGCTAATTCAGCTCAAATTGGGGGTGACAGGAACCCCACTCCACCCATTACTATTATAAGGATTCAACCTTCAAAATATGTCAGTACAACATTTTCCATGTGACGCAGAAGTCTACGTGACCCAAAGCTTGTGAGGGACCGCAGAGAAACGTCAGCATCACCTAATCACTCATCGAAACAGTAGCGTTAAAATGCCCATATCAAACGAACCTGGGTGACGCAATATGAAAAATCACTGCAGCTCCGCTTCATTGTTTCACACTGTCCCGTTAGGAGCAGATGTCGTGTGCAGCCACACAGAATGGCATCCAGAGGGCGGTCTGTTCATTCAGCCTTACCTCTGGTGCCGGGGCCCACATCTCAATTTTAATCACACATAGACATTGAGGGTTCTGGGGAGGGGCCGAGCTAACACCAGCTGTTGGTCGGCAGGGGGTGGTTAGCGCCATGCCCTTCACCTGTTTTAAAAGCACTTTAGAACAACACACACCAACACCACATCTGAGCGGGCGAAGGGGGGCATGGGGTCTTTTCACACCCCCGTTCCCTGTTCGCCATTTGGGGCTGGGGGCTGAGAGGAAGAGCTGGCCGTCTGGTCGGGGTCTGGGCTGGTGGGCTTCTCGGCTACTGCGGGGTCCGGGGTTATTTTCTGGTCTCCTCGCCAGAGGAAAAATAGGGGTCCACCAATCCACCAAGGTGCAAGTGCACCTAGCTCTTAAAGAAAATGTTAGAAAAAATTAGTTTATAGCATGTTTACAGCATAAACACAGCAGTGACAGTACATCCCGTGTGGACCAGGCGCCTGGCTTTGACTATTTTTCTGCCATTAAACTAGCAAAGGTGGCTTGGCCATGACGTAAAATAACTTGTGCCTTTAAATTGTTAAAAAAAAGTCCTGTGTGTTGTAAAGTGAGGTATGAAACAGATACCAGGTCGTTTCAGTAACGGTCAGCGTACATTTTCTTCATGTGATTTTGTGGTTTCAAATGTTTCATTGGAATCAATAGTATTTATTGCCAATTCCAGTTGCCAGGTAACTTCAATAATTTGAATAGAATACATGATAACATTTTAAACTAGATTACAGTTAATTGTTATTTTTCTGTTTAAAAAAGACAATTGATGTAATTCACATACGACAAAACCTGTAAAAGACATTTTGGAATTCTTTTCTAAATGAAATTAAGGTACTTTGTTACTCCCCTTGGGGAAATTCTATTTTCACCTACCCCATCTTGCTCTACTTGACACATGGGCACAGATGAAGGTGACAGCAAGCCTGGCAGCAAAGGGCAGCCACCTGTAGGGACACCCATGGAGCTGGGGGTTTTACAGTGATTAACAGCAATTTTGCAATACTTTTCTGGCAGTTTTTTTTTTTTGCTAGGAATTTACAGTAAATTCCACAGTCAATTCTACACAAAAACAGATGTCATTCCTAAGCGCAGCATGGACTGCTTCCGGACACAGTATCAAATGCGACTTCCAGAGTCACTTGAGTAAGCTGGTTATGCTACATCCCCGGGTAAGATTACCTGCAGTAGGCAGCCTACCAAAAGAGGGCCTTTCCTGTTCCCTTGGTGAATTAGAAAACCAGTGGAGAGAGCTCTCCTGTTGCAGTTTCACAGAGATGAACAACATGGAGAACTTTGGATTGAGGTTTTGCAGTATGAGGGTGCTGAAGGAAAAAGGAGTTTTAAAGACATTGGTCTGCCTGTACTGCAGATTTTGTCTCTGCCCATTTCAGATGTTCATGTAAAGCGTGAATTTACTAATGTGACATTCCTTAAATATAACCACCGAAACAGAACGGTTGTAAATTTGCTGTCCAGATTGGTAGATGTACAACTTGGACTGCAAAGAGATGGACTGACGCAGAGGCGGAGTTATGGATAGGCCTGGGTGGGATCGACAGCTGGGCCCACCCATTCAGATTAATGAAATGACATTTTTTATATATAAATTACCGGCTTCTAACTGTTCCTATACATCACTGTTGTTACTGTGGCAAGTACGACAGAATGTGTGAGCTCCCTCTAGTGGTGCTCTAGGTAGAACACCACAGTCGTAGGTGTATTATTGTTGCAGTCACCATGTTGTAAATATATAAGCCAATTTAAGAAAATTTGGGGTAATGAGTTTCACTCAGACCCTCCCAAATTT
Organism: Brienomyrus brachyistius; assembly: GCF_023856365.1. Taxonomy (NCBI): domain Eukaryota; kingdom Metazoa; phylum Chordata; class Actinopteri; order Osteoglossiformes; family Mormyridae; genus Brienomyrus; species Brienomyrus brachyistius. The sequence continues at coordinate 667,893 of NC_064554.1, forward strand.
AATACAAGCCCATCCATCAGCCACTTTTCCATATTTAAAGGTTGCAGGAGGATGCTCACATGAAAAAAAAGACTAATTCATTTCTTTATCCAAAACTATTTCTTTCCTCATTCATTAAAACGAAAAGAGCTTTAACTTGTGCGTGCATTGCTTCATTTTAAGCAGCATTATGGAGTATCATTGAAGATAGAAAAGTTTATGAAGGGTCTGATTTTCGACATCTTTTACTCCTGGTTTGGGCTATAAAATTGGAAGGAGTTGCCAAACATGACCGTGCAGGGTCTGCGCTGTTCTCATCTGTGAACAGTGTGTGGGTTTGTGGGTCAGGCATAAATTTGGGGGGAGGGGCTCCCTCCAGCATTAAAATAGGGAGATATCCCCCAAAATAATATAATTCTTCATATTCAAAAAAGTACAGATAAAATTAATCTATCTCACCAGTTAATGTAAAGTTTTTTCACCCCAAGCACACCTACCCTTCCCGAAAATGGTTTAGTCTGAAGTCCTGCTCTGGGGTACGTTTCCTATACCACGATGCACGTTAGCAAAAGACAAATATATATCAGGAAAATATATAGCAGGAGATGAAAGAAAAAAGATACATTCTGCGGGCCATGGCTGCTGCCGCCTGGCAGAGGGTATGAGGAGGAAGTGCAGGGACCAAAAGGATGGTTGCAACTCTCTGGAGGGAGCAGGTGAGGAAGGAGGAACCGGCAGCCCTGATGGAGCAGTATGAAAGTCACCATGAAGAGGTGATCGCCTACCGGAGAGAGACACTGGCCTTACTGGCCCAAAGGGTCAGGAGGCCCAGTGTGACAATATACTGTATCTCCCCACCTCTTAATGTCAAGGGCACCTCCAAGGGGCGGCCACATCCCTCCTTGGAAACCTCTGGCCACCCCTGTGGCAGCCCCCAAATATGGCTGTAGAGAGTTTGTTTTATAGCGAAAGCTGTGGTGCACTCAGGGACCATTAACTGTGTAGCACCTGGGGCCTGTATCATGAAACTGAAAGTCTGAGTTAGAACAAAAGTTTTAGCCTAATAAAGTCAAACAAATGTAATGCGAGATCATCAAAATCATGCCTCTAAGAAAGGCTCCTGCAGCTTTAAGGGCGCACCGTTACGTGCAAAGGACTGTGGGTGCACTGTGGGGACACCGAGGCACGCGCTGACAGCGTGTTAGAACTTAGTTAAAGTTTTTCCTGGTCAGCAATATATGGAAGTCCTTACGTTATATGTATGTATTAAGTTATATAATTGTGCTATGTAATTACCGAATGACGCTAAACTCATTTAGTTTGGCTTTAATTATGCTGACGTTTAATGCCGGTGTTGTGCTGCAAACTGCCCCTCTGCCACGGATTGTAATCTTTCATTTTAAAGGAAGTGTAACTTCATTTGTCTTGCTTTAAGCAGACTGAAAACTCACATTACTTGTTTATTATGATATTTTACAGTCAAACCTAAAGTTAAGATTAACTACCTCCTGTAAAACGTCGCAAATGTGACATCATTTAAAGGCGACAGTAATGCTTCGCTTTTCGACGACAGTCGCCTTCAGTCGCAAGAAGCGTTTCATTTTCTTGAATAATATTTTTGATACTTTGTTGAATTAATTCTGCCTCGATATTTTTGTTATTCTGTCTTCTTTTCATACTTATAATGCGGCGATTAGCTTCTTACTCGGCACATCACACCTGCAAATAAAATAGCATCGAACTAAGCAACAGAAGTAATCAGAAGTCAGCACCCTGCACTTCTTAGTATTTAGAAGTTATGTTTTTCTTTGGGTCGAACTTGCTATATCTTGACGTTAAAATTTAGAAAGCTATGTGATTTAAAAGTACTTTTATCACTTTAATATGACATTGTTTTATTATTGGTATATTATTCTTTAAACTTTTGTTTTAGTAGTGTGTGAGATCACAATCACCAGTTACAGCTACTTTTTGCTGAAACAGACATTAGACTAATTATGTCTGGATAACTGAGTAAATACTGTATTGTGCAATTTTTCCCAGTGGCGAGTCTCCAAAGTTAGCGGCAGCCAGACTTCTGCATCAAGCTGCAAGGATATTAATGAGACAGTCTGAAAATTCAGACATAGTTGTAGCAGAAGCGGCATCACTGGTGTCAAATCAAACACCTGGGGTATCAACCTCAGCCAGTCCTTCTGCACTTGTTGCACATTCTGAATTTAACACATCTAGACAGGACCAGATTGAAAGAAATCTAGTCCAGCTGTTCCAGCTGTATGACCGTTTAAGAGGACAAAGGGACCCATACCAAAGGGTGAAATAGAGAGCAAGTATAACAACAGAGTCATGGACACATGACTTCTTCTGTTTTGCGGAAAAATATGTCCATCCTTTGCCAGAAGAACATAGTCATTTACAGAACTGTGGCCTAGGTAGGAAGCGAATAACATTCCCAGATAAAAATGGCAATTACAAAGACCTCTGTGATGTCCTGTATGCAGCTTATCCACCACTTAATACTTCTGGAGGATTTCAAATTTTGGCACATTTTAGATCAATATATTTGGAACCTCTACCAATACCACCCAATGGATATAGCGTGAAATACCTTAGAACAGAGAGTGGTTTGAATCAGGCAGTCGGCTATATCCGTCCACTCCGTCCAAGTTAGCATAAGCACAGATGGATTGTGTAAGCTTAATGAGGTTAGTCACAAAAAATCTTGCCTTTTTTGTACACTTGTAAATGTTTCATGAAAGCATCTCACTTCTCCTACGAAATATCTTCAATTTCTTTAAACTACTACAAATAATTACTAAATAGAGTTATGTTCAGAGATTTACATATGTCTTGTTTGTATTATGCTGTGTTTAACTGTTATGCTTTCTACCTTAAGGGCCAAGCATTGGTGCTGGAAAAATGTCAGACCTGTAGAAATTATATTCCCATGCAGTCTCTAGTTCAGCATGTTGAACAGTGCTCAAGGTAAAATACATGATTTAGACTTTTTTTTGTCTTGCATCACCTGAGACTTTATTTGAATGTGTGTTTAATGGACTTTAAAACTCGCTGAGCATTTGTTAAAGTATTTAGATGTATGCTGAGTGATTTTAATGTATCATTTAAATGAAAATGTCTTTATATTCTTCTTCTTGTAAAGCAAAACCAACAGCCAGATACCAGATGCCAGGCAGAGGAAGCACCTTGTACTTCACAATCACTAGCTAACATCCAAGCTGATGTCACCCCGCAGATTTTAACTTCCACTGTTACAGACACAGAAAGTCCATCTGTTTGTACATACAGGTATGATTAATGTAAATGAGGTCTCAGAAAGATAGAAAATGTAAGAACAACCTCAAATGAGCACATTTTTTCAGGGACTATTTGGACCTTGTTTGCTCTGATGTGAGTGAGTCAGAGGATGAACAAATCAGTCAGCTATAGAAGAGTCATTGATAGAAATGTCAAGTGAGTTTAATGTTCAAATGCCGCAATTTTGTTATGTAGTGTTTTTTTATGTTTGGTTGTGTGACTGTCTTTTCAGGCTGCAGGATGTCTTGCGGATGCTGCAAAGGAATATTGATAAGGATGAAGCTCTTCGCTTCAACATCTGTCCGCACGATGGTGCTGTCCGCACAATGAGGAGACCAAATTTCTCTGCCAGAAAGAGAATTGATGCCAAATTCACTTATGAGGGAAATTCTGTAGAAGCAGTTTATGTGGGTGGCCCAATGAGGGAGTTTTTCAGACTTGCATTTCAACATATAAGGCAGAGCCCAGTGTTCACAGGTTCTGACTACCAGCGAGTTTTGGAGTGCCATATGTGTGTGTAAGTGTTGCAGAGGGAAACCATCAAACATTTCATATATATGTCAGGCTTTGGTTACTGTTGAGAATGTAATTGCATGATTTCTCATCTTTCTCTGATAGCTATAAAAGAAAACAGCTACTTTTATGCAGGACAGTTGATTGCAATGAGCATAGTTCAAGGAGGACCATCCCCACGTTTCTTTGCTCCAGTCTTGTATCAAGCCATAGTGTCAGGTGCAGAAAGTGCAGACATTGAGGACATTCATGATCATGAATTAAAAAGCTTGCTGTCAGAGGTAGGGGAAGAACATGAATAATTGCATTTCAGACTGCTGTACAATTTTAAAATGGTGTTTATAGCAATGTTTACGTATTCTTTAGTACGTTTTGTCAGTTCTCTTTATGCTCATGTGCGTTTGAAAAGCTTGATATTAATGTTTGAATGAACAAATAATTCACTGTAAAAATAAATGTTTTCAATCCAGTGTCAAGTTGTGGCTTCAGAGTTTAAGAAAAACCTGAACAAAGCTGTTGAAAGATGTGAGACCCACCTGATGCTGGCTGGATGTCTGCGAAGCATCTCTGTCAGTAATAAAAATGAAGTGGTGCAAGACATCATTAATTGGTTTGTCCTTCAGGATAAGGAAACACTTTGAAAGGCATGTTCCTCATCATGTATTATCCATGTTCAAAGTTTATAGGGCATTCAAAATTAGTGAATGTTTTTTTTCTCTTTTGATCAATGTATCAAATTTTTTTATAGGTTCCAGGATGGGCTTCGTAGCTGTGGACTACTGGATGCTATCCAGAGCCATCCAGGCGTATTCAGAACAGTATTTACAAAGATCAACGAAAAGCTTACAGCTGAGAGTATTGAACAGCAGTTTACAGAACAAAGGTCTGAGCGAGGGAGCGACAAATACGAAATCGAAAATGAAGCTATCTCTTGGATGCTAAGAGAAGGTATTCCTCAACCACAATTAGAACCAAACTTAAAAGGATGTGGAATTCTAAAGAATGATGGTTCTTCCTAATATCAGCACTACATATATTTAAGTAAAATTCAGCCTTATTTACTTTATACATGGAACCTGGCAAAAGCAGCCAGCCATTACTGACACATGAGAAATTATAGATATAACATTTTTCTTCTAAAATGTATAGTAATTTATATCAAAATTGTAACTAATTAAAAATTAACTGACTAAGTATATATGACTATACTATACGCTACATAGTGCAGAACAGTTACACTTATTTTTTGCATTGTTCATTGATTTTGCATATGCTTCATACAGGTTCATAGAGCTGTTTGTTGTTACATTATTTTTACATTACAGAGACTTAAACTGTGCCTTATTGGCTCTTAAACTCAGAATCTCTCGAGTCCCCTTTGGGAACAGGCTGGGTCATAGGATTTGACATCTGTTACACACTGGATAACCTGTTACAGTTTTCTCCTATATATCCCATACATGGGGATGGCACAGTGGTGCAGTGGTTAGCACTCTTGTCTCACAACTCTGGGTCCATCCAACCATCCATTCTTCTCCTGTTCAGGGCCGCAGGGGATCCGGAGCTGGACACAGAATAGGGACCAATCCAGGATGGGGCACCAACCAGTCACAGGACACACTTACCATTCACTCACACCTAGAGGTAATTTGGTAGTTTGAGTTATTCTCAGCATGTTTTTGGACTGGGGAGGGAATCCCCACAATGACATGGCGAGAACATTCAAACTCCACACATGGAACCCTGGCAGAAACTCAAACCCAAATCCCAGAGGTGTGAGGCGACAGCGCTAACCACTGCATCACCGTGCCACCCGCCTCTGGGAACATACTGCGGTTAATTGGAGTTAACAAGTTGACCATGAGTGTGAATGGTGCACACAGTCAGGCATGTAAGTAGGCAGGCATGTAAGTAGGCAGGCATGTAAGTAAGTAGGCAGGCAGACAGGCACGCGCGAGTGAACACAGACAGGCAAGTATGCACACATGCATAAAGGCAGTCCTCCAAACAGTCAAGCACACACGCACACAGGCAGGCACACACACACATAGGCACGCACGCAGACACACACAGACATAGGCAGGCACAGACACAGGTAGGCTCACAGGCACTCAGAGGCACCCATGCATGCAAGGCCACACAGAGACACAGGTGCATGCAAGCACACAGGAATGCACGGACACAGGCACGCAAGCACAGGCATGCACAGAGGCATGCACACACACAGACATACACACACAGGCAGGCACAAAAGGGACACAGGCACAAAGGCACGCACGCTCACAGGCAGGCACGCACACGGACACACGCAGGCACACACAGGCGCGCAGACAGGTAGGCACTCACACAGGCATGCACACACCCACACAAGCAGGCATGCACGCACACAGGCAGACACGCACACAGGCGCGCAGACAGGTGGGTACTTAGACAGGCATGCACACATGCAGGCACGCATGAACGCACAAAACTCCTCGTCCTTAACTCAGGACTTCCAAACATAAGCAAAACACAGTTACAATATTAGTTGTTATTATTAGCATTAGTAAGATTCCCCTTACATTGCATAATAGGTAAGAAATAAATGGATGTAGAGAAGAAAAATGTTTACAATTCAAAGTATATTAGAGATGCTGTAAGTATGTATGTGAAGGGTTCAATGGGGCTAATCCCACAATGATTAAAAACAATTTGACAAATTCAAATAAGAGGCTGAGAAGGATGTTCAGCTTCAGCCACCGGCTCTCGTTTTTGACAGTGGGGTGTAATTTTGCCGGTTCTTTCCTTTCTTCTGTTTCCCATACGTTGTTTGCAGAGGCCCCTTCACCACATCGCCATGTGATGTGGACACCTTCACACTGCCTGCCTCTAGATCATTTATGTTGAGGTGTTCCACTTTAGTTTCAGCAATGTGCAATTTAACATCATTCAGCTGGAATTCATCATCTACAACTTCTAATAATAATAATAATAATAATCAATACTTTATTAATCCCTGTGGGGATATTGCTTTTTTGTGTCTCCCTCAACATGCCCTTTGTGGAGTAAGTTGTCTGTGAAGGGCAGCTACCTGTTGGGGCACCTAGGGAGCTGGGGGGAATTAAGGGCCTTGCTCGAGGACCCGCAGACGTGCTGAGGCTGGGTTTGAACCGGTGACCTTCCGATTACAGGCACAAGGACTTGGTCTATGTATTGACCCCTGCCCCCCAACTGTGTATGAGTAGCATTTATGCTGATTCTTGAATGTGAGCTAGTACATAAACCAGCTAGTACCCACCCTTGCAAAAATACTCTAGTGTTCCGTCATACACATTCTTTTATTTTCTTGCATTGTCCGTTTTTGTTCATAGTCTGTAATTTTCCGAATAACGGCAATTTCAGATAACTACTGGAACTGTGAATTCTGGAGGGGAGAATATATTCATGCAAGTTCCATTACATGCTATAGATATATTGATCTGATACCTTTCCTTATCAGACTGTACCACTGTTAAAAACCACAGATATTTTATTCTGATTGTATGCATTTCCTTATTAGGGCACATTAGTTAGTTCTTTTAAAAAATCAGTTTATTCTGACATCGTAAATTTCCTGATCAGAGTTTACCCTCTTTAAAATGACGGGGTTACACTTGTGCCATTTAATTTCCGTAATCTGTGGCAGTCAGTGACAATGACTTATTTACTACCAAACAGCACTGAGATTGAGTAGAGTGAGGGGCTTAGGGCGTATTACGGAAGAATAAAAGCTGAGTCCTGTATCCAGGCGAGATGCGTAGCTGACAGGCTGATGAACGTTTCAAACTCTTACCTCCACCGTACTGACAGGAACGGCGAGCTGCTGTGGCGTCATGGCATCAAACTTCTGTTTCTCCAGGCAAGAAAACAACCAAGACCAGCCTTAATAATCTAAACACTTTGAAGACTGATATAAATGGTAAATATGAGGCGTGAATACCATCCAACACTACCAGTTACTCAGTGAATACTCAGTCATGCAGAAATATAATCTAAAGTTATAATTATGGGGACATGTGGCCATCCACTGCAGGTGACAATGTCCTAAACTCTTTCATACTTAAAGAACGCTTACAGTTATTACTTTGTAAGGATGCATAGAACTCCAGTTCAGTATATTTATGGAATATATACAGCAGCAACTACTTTATGGTCATTTATTAAGTAACAGACTTATTTTCTACCTGCGGGATCATATAATTATGCTGAAATAAAAATGTAACTTACAGCGTAAAAACATGGAATCCAGTCCAAAGTTTATTTAGTTTGACATGTGATCAAAATTCAGAGTAAACTAATACATGATAGCATGCATGCAAAAGATCAAGGGCAGAACAGGGGCTGTGAACCCAGTCTGCATTAAAATGGAATTAACCATCTCTCTCAATATAAAATTGGGATAATTATTCTCTTCAGAGGCATCCATAGAATAGTGTATCCATCCCCTCACTCCTGTGTATAGAGGCATATCCTAAGGCTCCGGCAACAAATTTCAGCTCAACAACAGCATCAATAATTTTACAGCTAGTTTTAAAACTTGCTTTAACATACAGTGATTGCAGAAAATGATAAACAAATTAGGTAATATTAATTAAATCATAGGGGCGGCATGGTGGCGCAGTGGTTAGCACTGTTGCCTCACACCTCTGGTACCTGGGTTCGAATCTCCGCCTGGGTCACATGTGTGTGGAGTTTGCATGTTCTCCCCATGTCGTCGTGGGGTTTCCTCCGGGTACTCCGGTTTCCCCCCACAGTCCAAAAACATGCTGAGGCTAATTGGAGTTGCAAAATTGCCCATAGGTGTGTATGTGTGAGTGAATGGTGTGTGAGTGTGCCCTGCGATGGGCTGGCCCCCCATCCTGGGTTGTTCCCAGCCTCGTGCCCATTGCTTCCGGGATAGGCTCCGGACCCCCCGCGACCCAATAGGATAAGCGGTTTGGAACATGGATGGATGGATAATTAAATCATTAAAATGTGCAGAAAAGGTTTTGAAGTTTACATCACGAGAAATGAGAACTACACGTGATTACTAATTACTGTTAACTAATTTGCTGTCTGGACTTTTTACAATGAGGGGGGAAAAGTCATTATATGTCAGGATGCCAGTCAGTGGCACAGACACAAGTTGGCCAGCTGGCCTATTCATTCAGCACCAGCCCATCAAGTAGAGAATTCAGAACCACGGACAGTGACCTGTCCTACTATGACGTCGGGTCCCTTCATTGGCTCTATATATTTTTCTAGAAATAACTAAGTGGCTCTTTTGTAGAAATTTCCAGCCAGAGACTTGGTTCCTATATGAAGAGAATATTTTATTTTTATTCAGACTAAGAAGCTACAGAAAATCAGCTCTGCATATGATCTCAGAGAGAGATGCAATACCGCTTTTGTCAAAATGACAGGTCGGGTCAAAGGTCACGTTCAAAAGTTCAGTGGGCGGAGCTTATGTTGTGGTGGGTTGAGCTTGGTTGTGTAACTGACGCAATAGCATGTGGATTTAATTATTTATTTAAATATTTTTTTTTCTTCTTCCCCGGGGGTTGGTTGTGTAACTGATGCAATGGTATTTGGATTTAATTATTTATTTATTATTTTAAATGATTGTGGCTTAGGGGGCATGGGTTGGTTGTGTTAGTGATGCAATGGTATTTGGATTTAATTATTTATTATTTTAAATGCTTATTTTAAATGTTTATTATTTTAAAATGATATTGAGGAGAGTGCTTATGAGTGTGTATTATTTTAAAAATGATATTGATGAGAGTGCTTATGAGCGTGTGTTATTTGAATAAGTTATTATTATTATTATTATTTTGTGGGGCGCGGGCGGGAGTGAGCGGGGCTGGGTTACCTGATGGAGCGCGAGCGTACGGTGTGCGGTAGCGTGGTAAGGTCCCCGGGCTTCGGAGAATCAGCAAAGGACTTATTCACATACTGGTGCGGTAGCGCGGAAAGGTCCGCACGGCTTTGGATAATCCTCGGAGAGAGCGATGCGGGAGAGCTGAGAGGCGTGCTGCTGCGCGAGTCTGAGAGAAACTGTGAGAGACTGTGGGATAAAATGCTAAAGTTGGAGCAAAGAATGAGAGGAGGAGGTGCAGGGTCTATCGTCCAATAAAAACGCTCGGCGCTAGTTTTGACCGTGTGTTTTTTCCTCACGCAAGCGTTTGTATCACATCGGCGTATGGCGCCAATTTGTAAAGGTCATAAGTCGAGACATACATCGAGTCTGTCAATTTGTCCGCCAGTAAATTCTGCAGGGCCGTGCCACCTGGCCATCGAGGCGCCCCCCCTACCCGGCCACGCGGGCCATACATCGAGTCTGACACTTTGTCCTCCAGTAAATTCTGTTTAAAGTTTTGTTTTCACATACGTCCCAAATTACAGATAATTTTCTTACACAGGCACGAGTAGCATCATCAAGGCCGTACCACCTGGTCATACATCAAGTCTGACAATTTGGCCGCCAGTAAATTCTGTTTATAGTTTTGTTTGTCATACATGACCGTGCAGATATGGGGTGACAGAGACAATTAAATTGTATTACGTCGAGCGGGGGGCCTTTTCCTCCTCCTAGAGGCACAACGCCTTACCAAAGTTTGTACTAGCCAAAGAACCACAAGTTTCATCGAGACCTTACCCGGTAAGTATATTATTTCTTTTATTCCTGTTATAAAAATGCTATTCAATTAAAAAATAACATTCTAATAATAGGTATTCTCTTTTTTTTTTTTTTTTTCTATGTACGAGAGAGAGAGAGAGACTACGCCGACCGGTCAAGAGAAAATCTGCGAGAGAATCAACAGGTATGGACGGAGCAACACGCCCAGCGGCTATACCCGAAGCCTTATTAAATGAAATAGCCATTATCAACAATGCTAATAATGAAAATGATGCGGATTACTCTGCTCAACACGACTCGCCACCAGCGGCGTCTGCTGAAACACTGGCCCAGGACCCCTGTTTTCTCCCATCCTTAGAGACATTAACAAGCATGTTAAATGAAAGGGGTTCTGAAGCAGAAGCGGGGCTACCCCCCACCGACGAGGTCGCATGGTCCCCCGCGGATTCTGAATTGTGGGAGGCCTTGTCAGACGTGGAATTTCTTCTCGATGCTGAGGAGATTGAAAATGAATTTGGGCTGGGACAATTTGAAAATGTTCAACAGGAAGGTGGCGGTGGTGTCGGTGACGTGGATCCCCAGCCTGACGGGGTCCTTCATCGCCGCAGATTCAATAACGTACAGATTAGGCGGATTCTAAATATCCCGCGACCTAGAAACGAAGGCAATTTCCGCGAGTACTATGAAAATGTAATCGAGGGGTTTCAAAATATTGTGAATGAGGCGATTCCTTACGCCGTATGGGGAGCCTATATACAGGTCACCCTGCGCGCTGACTTTTTAAACGACGAGCTGTCGCAAATTGTACGGTATGGGGTGGGGGAGCTGACAGACTTACAGCAGCTGCTGGATCGCCTGGTACAGTCTAATCAAGAGATTTTAAACGATTCCAACCTAGAAGTAATCGTAGACGTAATAAATATCCCACGCGGCGGTGCGAACAAACGTAAACTACAGACCATGTTAGCTTCAGAAATAATTTCTAAAAAAGCCAGACACATGTTTATCATTAATAACAACACCAACGCGTGTTTCGCCATAAACTTGGCGCACCTGCTGGACGAAAACTTTACTGTTGCCGAGGCTGAAAAGCTCGGCCTGGAGTTACAGGAGAAAGCGGGATTCACCCCCGATCACGCAGTCGCTTTGAATGACATTATCAATTTCGAGAAAATCATTGATTGCAAAGCAGTGGTGTATTATCAACAACCTTATTCAAACAATCTCCAAATTTACCAGACACCCACGCCTAGCGACGGTAGACGGGCGGTGTATTTCTTTTTACACAATCAGCATTTTTACGGAATTAAAAGCGTAAAGGGCTTCTTAGGCGTGGGGTACGTTTGCCCGAGCTGTTTCAAAGGGTACGATTCGCCTCACTCTCATCAATGCGAAAAATTTTGTAGCGTCTGTCAGACTAATTGCAGAGAAGGTGAAAGCACACCGGCGATACTATGTGAGCGTTGTAATTTCAGATGTTTAAATGACACCTGCTTTGAGCGCCACCGTACGCCTAGGGTCTGCCCAGTTAGGGGGGAGCTCGCTACCCCCTGTGACAAGTTCAGAAAATGCAAAGCCTGCGGGCTCAGATACTACCTCACTCCCGAGAACCCAAAACCGCACTCGTGTAAAGCGGAAAAATGTAATATCTGCGACGCTAAACTCCACACGGCCGTGTCAGACATATCCACCCCACATCTCTGCTATCTAAATCCACCCGAGAAGCCTAACATAGGGGAACGGGCCGAAAGGGGTGAGGGGCGTAAAAAGGCCACCGAATATGTGTTTTTTGACTTTGAAACATCTCAGAGGTCGGGTACCCATATCCCGGTGTACGTGTGCGCCATCTCCGATCAGAACGAGACAATGATCGCCGAGGGGCCCAACTGCGCGCTACAGTTTCTCAGACATTTCAGGGCGCCCTGTTATAGAGGCGTCTGTTTCATTAGTAACTACGGTAAGGCATTCGATAATTACATCATACTGAACGCGATGGTGAAGGAAGGCGTGGAACCGCGTGTGGTATCGCAGGGGAATAAAATCATTCTCATCCTGGACAGCCTGTTTGAGCAGAGGTACATCGACAGTCACTCCTTTCTAAGCATGCCGTTGAGAAAAATCCCCGATGCGATGGGATGCTCGACTCAGATGCGAAAAGGCTATTTTCCGCATCATTTCACAGACGTGGAAAACTTTAGTTACGTGGGACCCTACCCCCCTCCCGATCAATTTGGGCCCGATCAAATGTCCACCAAAGAACGCGACAAGTTTTATCAATGGTACGACGCTGTAAAGCACCAGACCTTTAATTTTCACAAAGAGATGATCGCTTACTGTAAGAACGATGTGGAGATTCTGAGAGAGGGCTGCTTGCGCTTCCTGCGGGAGTTTAAAACGCTCACGGGGTGCGATCCCTTCTCCGCGGCCACCATCGCTTCGGCCGCGTTGCTAGTTTACAGGACAAATTTCCTGCCCAGAGATACGATCGCGATCCCGGATGTATGGGATTACAGGAGGCAATACAAAAGTTATTCGAGCGTGTCCATCCAGTGGCTGGAATTCATCGGGCGCGCGCGCGGCATCGAAATTCGACACGCGCTGCGCGGGGGTGAAGTGAGTGTGGGACGCTTTCACTTAGACGGATACGCCGAGATTGAGGGGGAGAAATGGGCTTTCGAGTTTCTAGGCTGTCAGTTTCACGGCTGTCCTACCTGCAACAACGAACACGATATCTGCCCCCTGACCCGCGAGAGCTTCGGTGCCCTGTACGTTAAAACAAGGGAAAAACTCGAGTCGTTGCGCCAAGAGTTTAATATGAACGTGGAATCCATCTGGGAACACGAATGGGCTCACGCTAAAACTCACGACCCACAGGTACAGCGTTTCCTGTCAGACTTTGAGCCCCCTGAGCCCCTAAGGCCGCGAGAAGCGCTGTTTGGGGGTCGGACGTCGGCCATTCGCCTGCGTTACGACGTCACGGGGCAAGAGCGCGTCCGCTACGTGGATTTCACGTCGCTGTACCCGTACACTCTGGCTAAATGTGAATTCCCCGTGGGGCACCCGGAAATCATTCATTCGAATTTTAAGCCTCTGAATGAATACTTTGGCCTGATCAAAGCCACGGTCAACACCCCGCGCGAGCTGTTTTTCCCCGTCCTACCCAGCAGACTGCCAAATGGGAATTTACACTGTGCAGGACGTGCGCGATCGAGAACAGACAGGAGGGGGCGTGCGGGCATTCCGACGCAGAGCGGGCATTGACAGGCGCGTGGGTATCTGCGGAGCTCAATCTGGCTTTAGACAGGGGGTACTCGCTCGTTAAAATTCACGAAGTGTGGCATTTTCCCCAGACCAGCGGCGACCTGTTTAGAGATTACATTAAAACCTTTCTCAAAGTGAAGCAGCAGGCTTCGGGCTACCCCGACGACGCGACCGATGACGTGGGTCGCAGGGAGTACATAAAAAACTATCTCGAGCGTGAGGGGATCGAATTGGAGCCCGATCAGATAGTGTCTAATGAAGGGAAGCGGCAAGTGTCCAAACTTCTGCTTAACTCTCTGTGGGGTAAACTGGCGCAGAGGAGCAACATGCTCCAGACATGTATAGTGTCTGACCCGGGGGAATTTTTTTATTTTTTCTGCTCGGACCTGTACGAGATTTCCAGCTTCGCGTTTGTCAACGACGAGATCGCCCTCATCCGCTGGCGTTTCAAGTCTTCCTACAAAGTGCCGCCGGGAAAGACTAACATATTCATAGCGTGTCAAACTACCGCGTGGGGTCGGTTGACGCTTTACAAAGAACTGGAAAGATTGGGGCGGAGGGTGCTGTATCACGACACCGACAGCATCGTGTACATAAGCAGGCCTGGTGAATATGACCCGACCTTAGGCAATTACCTGGGCGAGCTGACGTCCGAATTAGCCCCCGACGAATACATTGCTTCGTGGGGTGCGCTGGGACCAAAAAGTTACTGTTACCGACTCAACAACGGGAAAACACAAATGAAATGTAAGGGTATAACTCTAAATTACGAAACCTGTCAAAAGGTAAACTTTGACAGTATGATCGGATTGATTGAAAACTACATCGGAGGTTGTAGGAATAACCCCGCTATAATGACGCAGTACAACAAAATCGAACGCGACATGAAAAGCTTTCGCCTGTTTAATAGGCCTCTAGATAAAAAGGTCAGGGTCGTCTACGACAAACGCAGATTGCTGGCTAGCGGGGAAACTCTGCCTTTTGGTTACTGAAATGTAAAACTAGCAGCATCGCAAAAGGGCTTTTAAAGTTTTTTCTAAAAATCAAAGATGTTCATTTGTTTTAAAATGAAAAGTTTTTTTCAAAGATGTTTTTTAAAATCAAAGTAAGATGTACAAATGTTTTAAACTGAGAAATGTTCCTAGTAAGATGTTTTTAAAAATGAAAAGTTTTTTACAAAGATGTTTTCTAAAAATCAAAGATGTTCATTTGTTTTAAAATGATCATAGTATGATGTTTTTAAAATGTTCATAGTAAGATGTTTTTAAAAATGAAAGATGTTTTAAGATGTTTTTAAAATGTTCCTAGTAAGATGTTTTTTATTTTCAAACTTGTGTACTGAAATGTTTTGTACATTTATCACAAGAGTTTTTATTAAAAACTTACCCATGCACTCTGTGTCTGTGAAAGCTGACACCCCTCCAGCAGTGGTTTGCACGTGTGTGTGTGTGTGTGTGTGTGTGTGTGTGTGTGTGTGTGTGTGTGTGTGTGTGTGTGTGTGTGTGTGTGTCCTCGGAAAGATTTAAAAGATTAGGGCAGTATTTACCGTTTCGTCAGTGTGTTTTTTTTTTTTTTTGCAAAATGATGGGTAGCGGCATGAGAGAGGTCGACTTTGATCACCGTTTAGAACTCCCGTTTACGGCTATAATCGCAGGGGCAAGTTCTTCGGGGAAAACCTATTTCACTAAAGAAATGCTTTTAAATCAGAGTCACTGTTTCATAGGGGGCCCCGTTAAAAAAATTGTGTGGTGTTTCGCTTCCCATCAGCCGCTTTATGATGAACTACGCGATCGGATCAGCGAAATTGAATTTATACAAGGGCTTCCCAAAAGCTGGGAGGATGAGGAGCGCTTCCCCTCAGGCTCCTTGATAATCATCGATGATTTGATGGACAGTGCGTCCGAAAACAAACTCGTGGCAGAAGCTTTCACGAGGTTCAGACATCACCGTCAAATCTTGGTCATCTACCTGGTGCAGAACGTATTTCACCAGGGCAAGTACAGCAGGACTATAGCCCTAAATACGACTTATTATTGTCTGTTTAAGAATGTGCGAGACAGAATGCAAATCAAAGTTTTAGCTCAGCAAATGTTTCCTTGGCAGAAAAAGTTTTTTCTAGATGCCTACCATGAGGCCACAGGGCCCGCGCACGGCTATTTATTGGTCGATTTGAGAGCCACGTGCCCAGAAGAGTTCCGACTCAGGACCGGATTATTACCGGGGTCGTTACCCATCGTCTTTCTACCGGCGAGCCATTGATTTATCACTACTAAGCTATGTCCGAACATCTCAGGAAACACCTGCCGACCCTTAAAGTTTTACAGAGGACGAGGGGGGTGAAACGTAAAAAGATTCTTACGGCTGACCCATCTAACGACATAATTTTGGCTCTCTCCGAAATCTGTCTCAATCTCATAAGAGGTCGCATACCTTTAACCGTAGCTCAATTTACCAAACTCAAGAAACAGAAAAGATTGATTAAACTTTTCGCATGCAAGAAAAACAGCGTCGCTAGGAAACGCGTGGCAATTCTTCAAAAAGGAGGATTCTTATTACCGCTCTTATCAGTGGCTCTGCCATTCGTTACAAGCCTGTTTGCCGGTAAGACGGCTAACTAGCCTTTTCCAGCAACATGAGCCAAGTCAAGAAAATGTTTATGCTCAGCCCCCAGCAACTGCGTACGCTGACCCAGAGGGCGACCCCGCATACCATCGGGGAATCGGCCCTGGGTGAACTCGAACACCAGATGCAGGGTTTAATAAATCAGCCGGCTATGCATCTGGATGAAAAAGTGAAGAGATACAACCAATTGCTACAGAGGTATCTGAATCTAGCCCGAAAAGAGGAAAATCAGGGGCGAGAAATTGTCCTTACAGAGCGGAAAGAAAAAACGGACGAGGAGGAGGAGGGGAGACAGCCTGACGGCGGCGGCGCGACTGGGGACAAATCTGTACAGGAAGTTATCCAGCAAGTGGCGCCTAGGGCTAGAAAGAACGTGGGGTACATCTTGCATAAACTGCTCGATTCCGACGGGGCGGTACGTTGGACCCAGTCGGGTGAACTCATCATCAGAGATAGACCCATTAAAGGTTCCCATATTTTAGATTTGATGAAAACTTTATCGCAGCCTAAATCCCACGCCGGCGGATATCCTAAAGGCTGGGAACCCTTTTTAAACGTGATATCAGAATTAAACATCCCCCTCACGAGCGTGGGTAACATCCAAGCCAGGAAAGCCCTAAGTCATCTTAAAGATTACGGCGGAAGGGATCCCCCGCCTCCCTCCTCCCCTCCTGTGAAACAGAACCTCGGGAGACGTAGAAAACGTATTGTTGACGACTCACCACCACCGCTTGAGGGAACCCCTCACACACCGCGCGATTCCTCCCCAGAATATCGTTTATGGCCTTTAAAGGGTACTCCTTATGCTCCGTGGATAGATTACAACGATTAAGTGTTTTATATACGTGTGTGAAAAAGAATTAAAACGCCTGTAACGCGTCGGTTAATAAAATGTAAAATTTATTGAATAAAGGGTGTCACGTTTTTATTTTTTCCCCAACATGAATCTAACAAGCATAACAATCTTTAAATAGTTTTAACGAACATACATTTTGCGGCTTTGAAAGTTTATCGGCATTAACACGGCTAATACACTTGTGATATTTCTTGATAAACTCGGATACTAGAGCGTCGTTTTTCCTCAAGTCGTCAGAGTACAACATCATAGTCTCTTGAAATGAAAGTCCCTTGAAGCGCCGGTAGAGGAAAAAGGCGACGTGGGCCCCGCACGTGGAAGAAAAGTCATGTTGAACTTGACGCGTATTATACCTTATTTCGGTAGCGTGCCTCCCCAAGAAGCTCATAAAACTCTTTGGGTAGTAAGGGGAATCGGGGGGATAACCGTAAGAATCAAAGAAGGAGGCTTTGCCCTCTTGGGGCTCCAAAATTATCCCGATCCAGTGTTCACCCTCTCTATTCTGGTCATGCGTGTTTGCGACCAGAAAAGCGGGCCTGGTCTCTATGCGGGTGGGTAATAAATCGCTAGGCCACACGCCTCCAAAAGCATCCCCCAGCAGGGGCCGTAAAACGCATTCCAGCTGGTGAGTGTTCATGATGATGATGATTAAAAGTCCACCAAAACCTGTCTCTTGGCGTTTATTTCAATCACGCTGTCGAAGCAGGCGTAGACGATGAGACTCATGGTTCGAGGTAGTGGGGCTCTGAACCTTAAATCCAGACGGCACGTGCCGCTGATGGCGGGTGACAGGGCACCGCCGTCCAGCTCGTCGTCTCGGGAGAGATTGAGAGCAAATAGCGAGTATCCGTTTTCAAAATCCTCGCGGTTGATGCATAAGGGCGAATCCTTTAAATGCCTGTTTGTAGCCAGGAAAAGGTTGTAAAACTCTCTGACCGACTGCCTCGCTCTAAATCGGGCTGGAACGGTTTGCTGGGTATGTGTCGCCCGTTGACTGAGAGGCTCAGAAATTCCAGGTCACAATGCTGAAACCTGAACGGGTTTCTGTTTCGCGTGCCCACGAACGCGGCGTGGTCCAGGATCCCCAAAACGATGTAGCGTGGTAAGTTGCCCAGGAAGAGGTTGTCCTGCGGGCAAACCCGCGATTGTGCGGGCAGCGTATAATTTTTAACGACTACCCTGCTTATAGGGTACAGGGCGTTTGCTTTCATGAGAGCGGCCGAGTGACCCAGTGACACCGCCGGGGAGACCTCCACTTTTTTCACAAACAGGCTGGCCCTCAGTATTTTCAGCTCGTAATCGGTGTCATTTCTACACATGAGACTAAAGTCGCTTTTAGCCTTTACAAACTTTAAGCGTATATCCACGTTGTTTAACAGCATTCGTTCGCTGAAAAAAATATCGGCGTGTATAGGACCCATCAGAGAAAACTCCTGAGAGTTTCTACAGAAGGCGGCTCGCTTCTGTAACCCCACGTTGGGGCCCTGCGCTGAGACGTCCACGCTATCCAAGTCGCCCCCGACGTCTTTGTACCAGAGCCCTGCCGAAAACTGACTCTCTAGCGTATCCGTAGAAAAATTGAGCAGGGTCTCTATGACTGACCTATAGGGGTGCGTGACCGACGAAGAACTGATCAGGACGTCGTTCAGACTCACATCCAGCTGGGAGAATATGCCGTTTAGCGGGTACTGTATAATACCGCAGGGGTCGGCGTCAACCAGGGGGGCTCCATCGGCCCTAACGATCTTGAGCCTTAGATATAGCAGTGTAGAGTTGAGGTCCACATAGAAATTGCCCGACCCCGGTATTAGGAAATCCAAAACATCCTGATCGGTAATGGAATTTAATGGGTTGATTTCTACATAATTGGTCTGATCTATGGATAATTGCGTCATAGGGGCCGCAAACAGGTCCAATTCAGATTTGGTACATTCAGCCGAGAGCCGGTGAGCTAGAGCCATTCTTGTTTACGCTGCGTTTTCTCTCTCTTAAAATATGTCCCCGGGGGGTTTCCTGTTTCTCTTGGCGGATGGAGACTTGGGAATCCTGACGCCTCTGCCAGATTTTTTTTTCTTTTTTTTTTTATGACCTTGCAGCAGGGCTAGAGGTGCTTGGGCTCTCTTTCTACTCCCCCTCCGAGAGAGGAACAGCAGACCCGACCCTTCCTGCTTGGGGTCACCTGTGTTTGTAAAACGGCCGCTGACTACAGAGCTGACTAGATCCGATCCTATTCCTTTGACCGCCGATTTCAAATGAGGTTTCGCTATATCGCCCCTACGCTTAAGAAAGGGTAAAACGAATCTAAAAGCCCTACTGAGCATGGACCCCAACCCACGCCCGTACATCACGGGGCTCCCCGCAAAACCGGGGAGCCCATGTCCCGCCTGACTGGTGTAATACGTAATAAATCTCTGTGGATTGTGGTACGCCATGCTCCCCCCCCCCAACACCTGCGCTTTCTCTTGTTTTGTTTTTTAGACAGGCCGAAAGTGCAGTTTGACGATCGTTTTTCCGTAGGAGAAATTAATCAGAGTATTCTGATCGTTCTTTATCTCGATATGCAAATTCTGTAGGCTCTGCTTGTTCACCGGTACGTACTGCAGCTTGTGGAACGGCAAAGTGACTACGTCGCCGAACGCACCGTCTATTTTAACGGTTCTGAGGAGCGGGACTACAAATTCCCCCACGTGCTGCGGTTCCACGATGTTACAGTAGACGTACATATTGTAGAATCCGGCGTGAATGTCGCCCGGGTAGGGTGAGGTCGACCCGCTACCTCCTCCTAGGTTATACCACTGACCCGGCTCAAAGCCCAGCATGTAGGCCAGAGTAGGTTTAAATTGGATCTTGTATTTATGGTTTCCCGTCATATTAACCCTTCGTGTAATCTCGCTGTATGAGAAGGAAACTTCGGTACCTAATTTTTTTAACGTAGCGTTGATTTCTGTCACAATCTGTTTCAGAGATTCATAATAGCCCACTTTAATTTTCCGAGGAAAAAGGTAAGGTAGGTCCACTAAAGGATCGGCCTCTCTCTTTGCCTCCGCCTCCGTATCCCGCAATTCAAAAGTATTTTCCGGGTGTGTAACATTTCGCCACGTGTAACAATACATGATTTCAGCCAGAGCTACTTCGTAAGGCCCCCGTAGCTCTATAGGTCGCGAGAGCATCACGGTGTAATCCGAACTCTGGTTATCGGGGAAGATGGAGAGACAAGAGTTTGACGGTAGCGTGAGGTAAAAAGAGGGGCGGGCGTCCATTTTCTTTTTTTTTCTTTTTTTTCTCTTTTTAAAAAAATTAAACCTGTATCAAGTCCGACCGCGGTATCCACGAATCGAACCTCGAGGGCCAACCCTGCCAATGTACTAAAATCCACTTTTTCCCCTTTCTGTCGGTCTTTGAGCCTATAATCTTCTCGACCTTGAACGCGCGTCTCGGAGGTATTTTGACTTTCTGCAGCTCCGCTTCATAGAATGTTCCCTCGAGTATTTCACCGCTCACGTCCCTCAATTTATACACCGGTGGGGATCTGGGTACACGTTCGCATATGACAAAGTACTCGTCTGTAAATGTCTGCTCGTACTTTTTGTCAAATATCTGACTGTGCTTGGAGACTCTCACAGTGTCCCCTATGTTAAACTTAAAACGTGGCCGTGTGCTTTTTTTCTTCAGGGGACCGTATAGATTATCAAATACTAGATGAGCATTATCGGGCCTGACCTCGGCAGGTTTCATTTTAATAGCGCTGTGAAATGACTGGTTGTACCCCTTTATTAGATCGTCCAACACGTCCACATATCGCCGGGTGTTTTTAGCCGTAAAGTACCTGTACATCCTCTCTTTTAACGTTCGATTAAATCTCTCTACGATGGAAGCTTTAAGTTCACTAGCCGTAGTGAAATGGGTGATTTTATGAGTTTTTAAAAGTTTCTGAAAAGTCTGATTTAAAAACTCCTTACCGGAATCCGTCTGTAGCTTGAGGGGGACGCCCCCCTCGGTTAAAATAGAATCAAAGGCCTGGGTTACAGCCGCCCCAGTCTTGTTTCTTAACGCGCGAGCATAGGCTTTTTTAGAAAAACATCAATCACCGTAAGGAGGTATTTTAACCCGTCGTTGTACGTGGCCAGCCCTTGCATGTCGCATAAATCGGCCTGCCACTGATACATGGCTCTCGGAACAAACACTCTGTTCCTGGGGAAATTCTTTTTAACCGGTTTATGTAAAGTATAACTGTCTTGCATAGACAGCCAGTCTCTGATGTCATCAGCAGCCACTTTTTTCCCCGTATCTTGCTGCACGGCTCTCTGCAGTCTGGAGACACCTCCGTATGACCCCGGTTGGCTGGGGTCATAGTACGAACTGCTCAAGACGCGAGCTGTAGTCTTGGCAACAGACATGCTTTTCACACACTGAGTGGGGGGAGAGCGGGGTGCGGCGTTTTATAGCTGACTGTGGATGGGGGTTGTTAAGAGACTGAGTGAACATCAGTGAAATTTTTGTGTGTTTTTTCTACATTTAACCCATATTGTGTAGTTTGTTTTTTAATTATTATTATTTTACAAAAGAGTTTAGCTGGGGTGGGGATCGAACCCACGCGGACATACGTCCATTGGATCTTAAGTCCAACGCCTTAACCACTCGGCCACCCTGCTCAGCATTTTTACCTGTTATTTACAAAGACTATTACAACGGTATTCAAGTTTTAATTTTTTTTTTTATTTTTGCAATTAGTGAAAGATATATATATATATTTTAAAAAAGCTGGTATACAATTTGTGAAGGTTACATTTTCAAAATGCAGGTATACATTTAGTTACACCCGTGACAGTTGTTGAGGTAGATTAGCGATGTCACATGCAGTAAAGTGGATATAGTGGCTTTTTCAACGATACATGTATGTAGAGTAGAAAGCATCTGATTAACATCGATAGGCTGCTTATCATGAAATTTAGAGGTGACTACATCTACTATTAAAGCGTAAAATACAAAAATGTGATTACAGTCAAATTCATTGTCAGGAATACAAGATAGACAAGCGCGTATGAGACTTTCGGGGGGATGTCTTTCTCCCTCTGACATCAGTTGAGTAAGTAAATCCATCCCCCGCTGATAATTTTCTCCGACTTGAGAAATCTCAAATAACACTCTATGAAAGCAGCAACAAGCATAATCATCCCGACAATCGCTTTTATCAATAGCACGCAACAATAGTGGACTAACTTTTTCTAAAAAAACATTTAACATAAACCGCCGTAAGGGTCTGCTGATACCGTTCCCCATCACAAGATGCTTTTTGTTTTAGTCTCGGGCCTCCCAACGAGTCAGAAATTCTTCTTCCAGGATCTGCTTAAACGCTGGGTTCTGTTCAAACAGATCTTGTTCCAGTCGAGTGATTTCCACCATGCCGTTGCGGGCCTCACGCAGATCGTACAGGATAGCTTCCACTGCCCCCTCCAACCTGCCGGCGGCCGCTCGGATGCCCAGGGTCGATAGAACGTGGGTCAAGGCGGGTGTCAGCCGATCGGTCCAGAGGTCACGCAACACAGAGTCAAAGTGTATGTAAAAGTAATTTCTGCCTGGAGGAAACAGACAAGGGTGTTGTCTTTGACTGGGATGATCCACCTCGCAGCCGAAGCAGTTTTTCTGCTGATGCTTCCTGATGACTGAGGTTAAAAGGCCCACTATCATAGCCTTAATACAAGCCAGCATCCCACGGCAGAGAGCCGGTCTGGAGAGAAGCCTGCAGATCTCAGGCGTCGGAGGGTCCTCTCCAGGATCAGAGGCCGGTGATGATGGAGGGGTTGGAAGGAGCTCCCCGGGATCAGAGGTCAGGGTTGCTGCTGGAGCCTCATTGTCCCCGCTTTCACCGTCGCTATAATTTGCTGCTGCTGCTGCTGCCATGATGTTTGTGAAAAGGGGTTGTAACAGAGTCCACTTTATATAGCGACGGCGGGTGAGGGGGTGAGGGGGGTCCTTACGGCGTAGGTTTTGTCATCTCTTGCATCTGCTTACGCCCCCGACTCTCCTTAAACATCGCTTGGTAGTAACCAGACTTTTCTTGAATCATCTGCATCCAAATCACAAACGGTATTCTCAGGCCAAAACAGTCGCATTTAGGCCACTGCCATATATTCACCATTCTCTTGTCCAGCTCCCCGGTCGCGTCCCACTTCATAATGGTGGTACGCTGTTTACGAGCATCTCTATAGTGCATCTCCATTCTTCCAGTCTCGACCTCAAGGTCGGGGTCGGTGCTCTCCTCCATCATCGGGGTAACGACAGTCTTCAAGTTTCCCCATTCCGTTTCGGAAAAAGTCACCAGATACGGGTCGTCTTTCGGGGGGTCTGGGCCGTCTCCGGTGAACTGAAAGACGCGCAGTTCCTCCGCAACGTTGTCAAAAAGGCAGACCAGTTTATTCCCGTTGGGCAGCTCCCAGATAGCCCTCGGGTCTTCCAACGGTCGCATCATAGGTACCCGTCTACGTGCCGTATGAATCTTCCTGGGAGCCCCCGGAGGCTGCATAATGGCCTCCTGCTCCTGTTGAGTCTTAGAAGGTGAGGTTGAATCTTTCATTTCGGAAGTCCCAGACATGTCTGTATTTTTTGAAAAGATAGAGTTGGCCCTGCAGCGCGAAGCTCCCTATATTCTACACGGCCTGCTCGTGGGGGCGTGGTACGGATGAAGATGATGCCTCTAGGAGGAGGAAAAGGCCCCCCGCTCGACGTAATACAATTTAATTGTCTCTGTCACCCCATATCTGCACGGTCATGTATGACAAACAAAACTATAAACAGAATTTACTGGCGGCCAAATTGTCAGACTTGATGTATGACCAGGTGGTACGGCCTTGATGATGCTACTCGTGCCTGTGTAAGAAAATTATCTGTAATTTGGGATGTATGTGAAAACAAAACTTTAAACAGAATTTACTGGAGGACAAAGTGTCAGACTCGATGTATGGCCCACGTGGCCGGGTAGGGGGGGCGCCTCGATGGCCAGGTGGCACGGCCCTGCAGAATTTACTGGCGGACAAATTGACAGACTCGATGTATGTCTCGACTTATGACCTTTACAAATTGGCGCCATACGCCGATGTGATACAAACGCTTGCGTGAGGAAAAAACACACGGTCAAAACTAGCGCCGAGCGTTTTTATTGGACGATAGACCCTGCACCTCCTCCTCTCATTCTTTGCTCCAACTTTAGCATTTTATCCCACAGTCTCTCACAGTTTCTCTCAGACTCGCGCAGCAGCACGCCTCTCAGCTCTCCCGCATCGCTCTCTCCGAGGATTATCCAAAGCCGTGCGGACCTTTCCGCGCTACCGCACCAGTATGTGAATAAGTCCTTTGCTGATTCTCCGAAGCCCGGGGACCTTACCACGCTACCGCACACCGTACGCTCGCGCTCCATCAGGTAACCCAGCCCCGCTCACTCCCGCCCGCGCCCCACAAAATAATAATAATAATAACTTATTCAAATAACACACGCTCATAAGCACTCTCATCAATATCATTTTTAAAATAATACACACTCATAAGCACTCTCCTCAATATCATTTTAAAATAATAAACATTTAAAATAAGCATTTAAAATAATAAATAATTAAATCCAAATACCATTGCATCACTAACACAACCAACCCATGCCCCCTAAGCCACAATCATTTAAAATAATAAATAAATAATTAAATCCAAATACCATTGCATCAGTTACACAACCAACCCCCGGGGAAGAAGACAAAAAAAAAATATTTAAATAAATAATTAAATCCACATGCTATTGCGTCAGTTACACAACCAAGCTCAACCCACCACAACATAAGCTCCGCCCACTGAACTTTTGAACGTGACCTTTGACCCGACCTGTCATTTTGACAAAAGCGGTATTGCATCTCTCTCTCTGATCTCCCCTTTACTGCTCAAGGAGGGCACACGCACATCAACAAATATCAATGCAATAATTACAGATGAACAATTTCTCACAGTTTCAGAAGAAATCAGATTTCTGTGTAATTCAGAGAATGTCTAAGACTCCTGCTAGATCATTTTCTGCACTTGAGCCTAATTTCAAGATAAATGGCACCTGGGTCTATTAAAACAAGGTGATGCTGCCTGAACCACCAGCCAAGGCTGGGAGGAAAGGGAGGAACACTAGTAAAATGAAGGAAGAAAAGCAGCCCACCCTATCTCATGGTCACGGATACAAAAGTCAGGGAGTGTTATGAAGAAGACACCACACTTAAGACCATTGGTTTTATGCAGTGAATTACACCAGAGAGAGCTTTTGCATTTTAGCTGTGTTATGTAACATTCCTCAGCCTTCATTTGTTTCCACAGAATGCAGGACATAATTTAGGGTGCCAAACAAAACAGCGGAACTGCAGTTGTCAGGTTTCCCGGGTAGCGACGGGCAGGTAAGTGGGCAGGAGGCAGGGAAAGACAAGGCAGGCAGGTGGAATACAGGGAAAACTGGGGATTTATTAAGGGAAAGAAGGCTACGGGCAGGACAGATCAACGATAGTCACATCCAACATCAATGACGGACAAATTTGTTTAATTCATTTTAATCCTAAAGTATATAACAACTAAATAAATCAACATAAATAAAAACGAATAAAACCATTCCGACAGCTGCTAGTTTTTATTATGTATCAGACTATTGCTTGCCTTCGGCATTCCTGGTGTAATTACCTGAATAAGTGTTTGACAGGAAATCTAATGAGTTTCCTTTTCCTCAGAGAGAAATAGCGCTGAGTCTGTGCCTTCAAGCTGCTTGTGTGACCAAATAAAGCTTCAGACATTACCTGTTATCTGTGAGTAAACCTTACCTCTGTCACTTCAGTATTAATAAAGGTTTATAAACAGGACTCTATGGCAATCATAACCTGTTATCTGTGAGTAAACCTTATCTCTGTCACTTCAGTATTAATAAAGGTTTATAAACAGGACTCTATGGCAATCACAACCTGTTATCTGTGAGTAAACCTTATCTTTGTCACTTCAGTATTAATAAAGGTTTATAAACAGGAGTCTACGGCGATCTGTCACTTTGAATTCCAGTGGTTTTTAAATTAATATTCAGTCAGTATTCTATAAAAGATCACAGATCTAACAAAGATGTTACCTGTGCCTTGTAATTTGCATCAGTGTAATAGTTTGACTTTTATGTTTTTCTTAACAGGAGCTGTGGGCCCCACAGAGGTTATTAGAGGGCTTTATGGGTTCTAACTGGGCATGGGCTTAGATTGGGCAATTCAAATGGGACCCATTTCTGTTAGTCATCTGAGTCATATATGGGCTGGTCCATTTGGGTTTCCTGTGTAGGACCCATATAGGTTGTACCAGGGCAATCACACATGGGCTCATCCTGGGTACTCAGTATAATCAGCTGCCTTAATATACTGCTAGTAATAGTTCAGTATTTGCTACACCACCCACCTTGGTGTCGTTTGCAAATTTAACCAGTATGGGTGCCACGTTATAATAAGGCAACCTATATTGTCACACCCTGCCAGTCCTGTCCTCGTGTGTGCCACGGCCCCTCGTTAACCTCGTGTGGAATCCCCTTGTCATCAGCTGTTGCAAGTTGGTTTTCATTAGTTCTGTGTATTTAAGTCCACGTCAGAGTTTGTTTCACTAGTCCTGTCATTGCATTGTCATGACTATTCTGTCCATGCAGAAGATGGAGAAGAGAAGGGAGAGGGTCTTGGCAAAGGTTATTTGGGTGTTTTAGTACGAGAGGGGGATATAGGGCTGTCGGAACAAACAGGTACGCTTCGGTCTCTTCAGGAATACTAAAAGTATGAAATATAAAGCGAGACAAAATTATGAAATATTATAAGCAATAGTAAGTAGTCCCTTTAATGATTACATAATTATGGAATGCCACAAACATTGATAAGTAGTCGAAAGTGATACAAAATTACGAAACATCATAAGCATTGCTAAGTCATCCTGTCATGAAGAGTGAAGACGACTGTTGGTGTCGGGAGTGGTGGGCGGCGAGTGCCACCTTGCGGACCATGTAGGAACTGTAGTTTTGAGTTTTAGCACCCTGCGGTATCTGTAGCTCGTTGTCATAATTAGTGCAGCTTGTTCAGTTCAGGAGCCGTACGTTTGTATTTGGTTAACGTTTGCTCCCTTTACTGTAATCCTTTATTATGTTTATGATTTAAGTTCTGCATTTTAAGTATGTTTAAATACCTTATTTATGAAGGAGGACATAACATTGCGTTCTTAGTGCAGTTAGCACAATAGCTCTGCAGCTGACTTAGCATGGGCTAACTCGTTTAAATATTGTTTAAATACAAAAGGCTTTTAATTTATCATTCCGGAACGAGATAATTGCTGTTATTTGGCGGCGTGTGATGTTTACCGGCAATTCAATTTGGTTGTTGCAGAACCACACGTATATTCCCACGAAAGCAAGTTGCTGTTGTTAATAAAGGCTGGTGGAACGACGGACTGATGCATTCTGACCGATGCACACTCAGGGCTCATAACGCCATAAGCAAGCAACATTAATAGGCGGCACCTCCTTCTTCACAAGTCCCTCTAATGATTAAAATGCATCAGCAGCTGCAAAGCTATTCACAATCGGACGTGCCATCATCACCCACCTTCACACACGGACTGCGGAGCCCCTTTCAGTCCTGGCAGGAGACCAACACTGAGTCCTGATAAGTGCCAGGCGATGCACGCTCCGGTTAGTACTGAGTTCTCCCCCTTCCTTTAGGCCACTTTAAAAAAAAAATTGGTTCTCGTCCCCTTCCGTCCCGCCGAAATGCCTCCGACCCGAATTTTTAAAAATTTTTTATTTCGTAAAAATCGCATGGAAAACGCCCAAGAACGACGAAATTTGAATTTCCCGTGCATTCCACATCGACGATTGTCGATTCGGAACCACTCGGGAACCCTCGGCGCAGATGCCGTTTTCCAGCCATTTTGTTTACACTTACTTTGAGTGGGGAAATTCTCGGATGTTTTAGGTCTTTTTCTCCATGCCATGGCCTTTGTGGTGGCCAGTATCGCCCAGGAAGCGAGAGGGGTGCTCCTGAAGGACTAGTACGGTGTGAAGATCGTTGTAGTGTGTATATGTTCAGACTTTCTCAAAGACTTTTGAAGGAATAGTTCATGGACAGTGTGTTTGAATAGAACAGGGTTTCGTGATGTGATTTGGGCCAGTGCAGTTAAATTCCTATAGTCTTGAAAATACTAGCTTCAATCTAGTTTTCTCAAAATTGTGTAATCCTAGTCTTGGAATGGTTTCATGAACCTAAATTTGTCTCTACCTGAGATGGGCTGGTGCAAAGATTTAAATCTGGGGAAGTGATGTGGTACATGTTCTTAAGTACTTGTTTGTAGAGTTGCATTTCCTTGTTCAACCATTCAGGTTCCTGTATTTTGTAAATTCCTCGTGTTTTAACATGTTTTAATACACTTTCTTTCTAGATATATATTTTAAAATCTTGGTTGTTCATTTAAATGGGAATGACAAACAGAATATTGGTTTCAAATAGTATAATTTTTATATTGACGAATGAAACATCAGCATAAAGTATCCAAATTATGAGATACACATGGATCAAGGACTTTACATTCTTGTATTTTCTTACATTTAATATATTTGAAACGCAACAAACTGGAAGAACTGAGGAGGCGTACTAAGTAGATCTGCTCTCTTCGGTATGTATTTTCAAATATGTATTTTCTTACATATTTGAAAGTCCAAACAGTCAATCAAAATTTGTAAAAAAATAATAATAAATCCCTCCCCCCCTACCCACCCCCTCCAAAAAAAGGGACGAGAACCAATTTTTATTTTTTTTTTAAGTTGCCTTATACTAAATTGGTGAAAGCGACTGTGTGCGTGTGGGCAGGAAATGGGCTGGCCAAGCTCACCCCTCCCCTCAGGCAATGCACTCTCAGTTCTCCAATTCTCACCTAAGTGGAGTGAAATGGCCTGCAGCTGCAGAGCATACCAAATAACACTTTCTCTTTTAATTTCTAGAAAAACAAGGCAAATGTCCTTGGGTGACGCTCTTTCTTCTTCTTAAAACCAAGATAACTGGCCCAGGATGAGATAAGCGTTCCGCCAAACCAAGTATTGGTAAAAATAAATTAATATATAAAAAGTTATATACAGTAAGTGGTCAGTGAAAAAGATGTTTGTGCAGTTCCACCTTGGCACAATAATATTATGGGTGGGTCATGGACGACGTACTTGAATCTCGGGATGATTAGTCCATACACCATCAGAATCAATCATTACCTCAATCTCCTCATATGTATGTCTGCTAGGTGGAGTTGAACAATCACAACTTCCTAGAATATTACAGTATCAGGAGGACAGCGAACGACTCGTATTAATCCTATGCTACGTGGGCGACGTAATCGTCCGCGAGTTCGTCCCGATACATTCGGTGCCTTGGCCATGGTTCACCAATATATGTTTTGTGCAAGACGTTTACGGTATAACCTGCGGGCATAGATACATAAGCAGGTGTCCCATGTGGATAATAATGTGACAACAATTCAAATTTTTATTGCAGGGTGTATGATCACGTCTAGGAAGCGTTGGGCCTTTGGGGACCAGCCTTCAAATATGCTCCACCAGGCATTTTGAGCCGTGGATTCAATAGTTTTTCCCAAAGCTACCAATATCCCTCCGACCACAAAGGTATGCACAGCCAATTAAGTAGTGTTATGCTCGAAGTCTTCAGCCATTGGCATTAATTGCAGAGATTCATTTAACAGTTAAGCATGATCCCACAATGATATTCCTATAACGGAATGTAGTGGGCGCCACTGCGCTGCCGTCAGCATATCTTCTGAAGTGTGATTTATTAACACTAGAAGCGCAGTACTGGTTTGACCTACTTACAGTATAGCGCGGCTAGGCGGTCAAAAGACCGCTAAGTCTTCAGAGAGGGACACTGTTACTGACACATAATGACCGCTAGAAGGCGCTTTTTGCACAAAGCAAATGATTTGATTATAAGATCAGGTATGTTGATAGTTTCTGATTGAGTCGACTGAGAAAATCTTCTGAAAAAGACTAGTTTCATAGTATTTGTTTTTAATCTTTATCTTATCTTGTGAAGGTTTGTCACAACCTAGCTTTCTTTTGTATTCAGATTCACCCACTTCAGAGAACTTTGAGGAAATTGCATGAATAAATTTATATAGGCATTATACTGAACATATTGAATGATACATTAAAGAAGCTCATTAAAATCTATAATATATGAAGGCTTTGCGCTCTATTTAACGGTATGAGAAAATTACATGTCGCAGCACTAAACATTTTAAACACCTTTAAAGGAATTACTATATGATTATATTCCAGAGACAGCGGTTCATTCGTTGGTTCGTTCTGACAACGTTAAAACATCCACATTAAACATTTAAATATTAAAAACACGGAAAGCAAGAAAGTGGTGTGTGTGGCCGCTCGATAAGAACATGATCAAAGAATTAAGCGTGTTGTGATTTATTGTGTTATTTGTGAGACTTTATTTACGTTTTAAATGGACTGATTTCTGACTAATTTTCAAGCATGTGCAACAAGCAATGACAGATATTGACGTTAGTTTCACACATTCAAAAATATTCAGTAACTGCGTTGCTTGTGACATTTGCGTTTGGTTTATACTTTCATAAGGTTTTCGAATTTTTAACCAATATGTTTTGTTTTGCCATTTCCAAATATATGTGTTATTCTAACATCCGGAATACGGCACGTATGGTAGATGTTCATGGACGTGGATGGTACTCACACAAAGGATGTGAGGACCGACTTCAAATAGCATATCTCGGGGGGGCCAATAGTACTATTGGCACACGTTTCCCTTCGTATCAAAACATGGGTTAGTATGACGTGTTCGTAGTGAGCATATATATCCTCTATCAGTTTTATCACAATCTCGTATATCATACCTTTTGTTAGTATAGGTATCTAGCTATTCTCCCTTTACCTGTAGAGTCCATTAATCACGGCGGGGGTTGCGGAAAATAAGGAGGACGCTATAGCGGATCAGTCCAATATTTATTTTCTCCGTCAACTCCGGGAGAGAGAGCAACAGGACAGAGAGAAAAAAAATCCAAAATCGAGGTAGTGAAAACAGACTGGTGGTCAGGCGATCGGCATCGGCAGTGAGAGGGCTAGGCTATAAGCGAAGGTCGGAAGAGGCAGAACAGAGGTGGAGACAGGTCAGGGAATAAACGCTGGAACTTAGCACGGAGGGCTGAAGACCGGCAGGTGTGCCAGACACGAATAAAAAGGCTCGCCGATTACCCCGACGGGCATCAGCTGGTAGAGGAGGGCAAACGGTAAGCGGTCCTGCCGGTTCTCGGGACCGGTGTAGAAGCGCTACGGCCGCTGCTCAACTCCCTCCTAGGGAAACCGGCGGGGGTGTGGCAGGGGAGTCCCACGTGACATCATAGGGGCTTCCCCTGGGTGATCCACGACACCATTATGCCCCTCCAGCTATTATGGGCAACCCGTGGAATCTACATTGAGCTTGGTGTGTAGTTACATTATACATTCCCCAGTGCGTAAAGTATCATTACATTGAGGTATTTCAGGCTTTAGATGTAACCACATAGTAGAACTAATACTCCACAGTTGCTTCCATGCACTATGATTAGATGTCAATAACATTCGTTGAACATTATTTCGTTGTATTTTGGCATTTAACATAGCCATAGTACATGCAGTCCAATTCATCCATCGAGTTCGGTCACAGCCACTTGAGGGGGCACTCCGGCAGATGCAAGGATGTTCTTCCTCCTATAACACCCCCTGCAGAAGTACATCTCACTTCCATTAGTAGGGGCCAGTTCAGCATGGTTGGTTTGCTGGACAGGTGAAGTTGTCTTGCTGTCGATCTTGTATGCTGCTTCTCCATCCAATCCTAAAAGTGGAAGTGTGCTCCAGCTCGGTCATTGGGACTGCATCATAGCCGAAGGCTGTCAGCAGCATTGGCCACGCCGTCCACCAGGGCCATTGCGCCATCCTTCACGCATGAAGAAGAACTGACATCCACATTACTGTAGTTTTCTCATAAATAACATTTATTAGCTGGGATACGTCACCAACTTTTGGCGCCTGGCTTCATAACGGCCACAGTGTTATCTTGTCCCACTGTTTCTATAAGGAAACATTCCAATTATTCCTCTTTCTGGATCTATTTTTCTAAATGAATTGTGAAAGGAAAATATGTAAAGGAGGCCAAACTAACACTGCAATCTGGAGTAATGTATTTTATTCTTTTTATAATAATGGATGAAGTTTAGCTTCCTTACACTCTCTCTGTACCTCTGTTTCTAATGCGGGTTTACGTGAAGAGTTGTACTGTATTTAATCTAACTACAGCTAGATCAGTACCAGAGATATAAACACTGGATGTCGCGTTGAATACAGCCGTCTATGGGAGCGAATGCGTCAACAGAGCCGCCATCTTGGGACGGGGTAGAGCTCCTTTTAAATGAATGAACGTCTATCAGGGACAAGCTGGCATTCAGAAATAAAGAACCATAAATGGGCAAATTTGAGAAGCGATTTTTATTGTCTTGGTTCATTATAAATGTCAGACATGTATTCACGACCGAGCCACGAGTAAATCGACAGAGAAGTGGTTTTTCTTAACACAGCCTACTTTTATGTTCAAAATGTAATGCACATATAGGTATTTTTTCATTCTTCCATTCGAAATAAACATACACTACACTCCTACTACATGCAGAACAATGCAAATACAAAACAAAACAAAAAAGGCCAGCAATGTTAGCTGAAAGACCCTGGTAATCTCCATGATAAGCCCCATTGCGTTACCACTCATGCATTTGCATTTATGCAGGCCGGCCCGTGGCATTGGCAATATAGGCAAATGCTAAGGGCGCCGTTCATCCAGGGGGTGCCACAAACGGAGGAAGAAAAAAGTGTAACATTCGACTATTCTTAAAGCTAGTTGGTATTAATGCGTCTTAATATGAAAAGAACAAGCCCACATGAATTTACCTGCTTAGCAAAGCCTATTAAGTAGTAATAATAATAATGACGATGATGATGATACGTAACTTTCCTATGAGCCGCCCCCCCTTGTAACCTCCCTCAATAACGAACACAAGTTGATATCTGATCACGGGCATTTATTCACATATCTATCCGGTCGAGCATGTCGTGAGAACTAGATAAAATAAAGCACATACATCAAAAAATGAATCAGTAAAAATACAGGCATTTTCCTAAAAATAACCAAACACAAACCTAAATAGGCTACAGCTTGCTCACGCCATTAACTTATAACTGCAGCTCATACAATAACTCCAATATCCATGAATTATAACTTAAAACACTTTCTCAGCCGCATAACAAATGCTGCACTTATAACTGAGCAAAACGAAAAGGTTACCAGCAAAACTGACCAGACCTAAACCCAAATGCTACATTAGTTCCGCTATAGTTTCCCTACGCCTGGGGGGGGTTGCATTTAAGCATTTAGCAGACGCCTTTATCCAAAACAACGGGCATTTGTATAGACTTGTAGAGAACTATAGACAATGAACTGTACACAATACATTTTCCAGACAAGGAAAATACTTTATTTTTTTTTACATTTACGGTAATATGAAAGATGAACATCCATTTACCTCCTTTTTGGAAAAATAACTATAGACAGGGCAGGTCTATACACACAGGCATCTTGTATATATTTGTCAAGAACTATAGCCAATGAACTGCAATATATACTGGTGTCAGTACAGAAGCTGTGTCTTTCCTGTGGGGTGTGGGTGGGAAGACAGAGGCTCTGTGTCTAGTATTTAGTATCCTTATAACAATACTATTTTACACAGTTTCTTTCTCAAACTGCTGGTCTGTAGTTGGAGAGTATGTACTTTTGCCACATGGTCTACTCTCAACTTGTGAAAGCAAGACAAGTGAAATTAAATTGAAGTGATGGTTGCCAATGCCATCTTGAGTTTCAGCAATGTGATCACAAAGATTAAATATATCCTGAAAACCTACATCTGCTTTCACAACCCTGTTCAACAGAGACTGGATGTTGGAGGCCTGTCTGATGCACTGCTCAGCTGAGCCAATCGCCTTTAATTAATTTAATTAATTAAATTAAACTTAAGTTGCTTCAAAATATTATTTTAGTTTTGTAATGGATGCAATTTAAGTTTTAACAATAGCAGTCAGTGGTCAGAGACTTTTGCACAGTGTCAGTAAAGTAGAACAAGTTTATCCACAATTTCTACAGATTCAAATGAAATAATAAATTGACCATAACTTACAACTTGGAAGCCATTCTTGAGAAGTTGTTCAACAAAAGATGAAATCTTCAACAGAATCTGGAGCTCTTCTCTCGCTGGAAGCAGAGGTAGAGTGACTTTACATGTGCAGGTCTCCTCTTAATATACCATTCTGACCGCGTCCCCCACCTCCGCCCACCGTAGCCCCGCCCACCCCACCTTCAGTGTCACTGTGAGGGACACCTTGAAATTCAAATGTGAAAGAAAGTAACTTTTAAAAATGATAAGAACTGAATTTCGAACTTCGGGCATGTAAATGGAGAACGAAATTATAGTTATACCGAATCTCCTACACACAATACCAAGGTTACCAACTTTGGTCAGCTGACCGGAGTGAGACGTTCAATTCGCCACAAGTCTGCACACCCAGACACACGGATATAAAACGTATGCAACAGTTGTGTTACCTTTTAAATAGTCTGTAGGTTTTGCAAACTAACGCCTTTGGTGTCGCTGATTTTGTCGCTCATGACCCTGTTCAGCGCAGGAAACATCCATCAGTGAGCAGGAAGGTGTTCCTTGCTGCGTCACGCAAGAAGGTGAGGCCGGGACATAAATACCCTGTGTCACGTGGGGCCTCGGGACGCTCCAGTGGGCCAATCTAATTAAGAACTGAGTCCATGAGCCTCCATATTCCCGTCTCTTTAGCCCAACAGAACTTTTCTCAGCATGACACTGACATCAGGTATATGAGTTCAGCCCCCATATCTATGGCCCACGGGAAGCAGGGGGAGGGGCAATATTCCCTGCCCAGTTTGGTTCCTTCACTCTGAAAGTTTTCCCTTGATGCTTTCCGCCTCTTCTCTTTGAGCAGGTCTGTGTTATATAATGTTATAGGTGGTTTATCGCATCAAGCCTTATTCCTACCCAGTGGTGCTGTAAATTCATTAGTGTGGAAATGGCGTAGGGTGAACCGGTGTATGTGTCCACTTGTGTTTGGATTTGCTTGCAAAATGTCTTTTTGTATATTTGGTTTTGAACACAGTACTATATTGAACAGACTTTCCTGAAGCTTTAGTGAAATAGTGGGCTTATTTTGCATATGAACTTCAGAGGTGGAGATTTTAGGTCCAGAGAGTACAAATCCAGACCAAGATTTTGTTTTAACCAACCAGTTCAGTGCTCTGTGAGTGTGACTTCTTATACTACTGGTTGGTTGAAACAAAATCTTGGTCTGGATTTGTACCCTGTGGACTGGAAGTCTCCACCTCTGATGAACTTACAGTTTTGAGAACAGAGTCGCAGTCTCAGCAGATTTGCTTTTATTGTAACTCTGGATAAGAAAGATTTCACCGTGTTTAAATGTTGGTGCCTTTAAATGAAACTACAAAATATTCCGTGTTTATTCTGTTATTTTCAAACTAGCAAACAAGTGTTCGTTTTGTAGAAAGGTTACATATTTGTTAAATCAATATTTGTCAGTGCCTATAAATCAAATACTTAATTTGCACAGCCCAATGGAATACTCAAAATTAAACATCAAACAAACCTATGTCAGAAATTATTTCAATTTAGACTATTGATAAGCCAATGTTCA
This sequence comes from Brienomyrus brachyistius, assembly GCF_023856365.1. Taxonomy (NCBI): domain Eukaryota; kingdom Metazoa; phylum Chordata; class Actinopteri; order Osteoglossiformes; family Mormyridae; genus Brienomyrus; species Brienomyrus brachyistius. The sequence continues at coordinate 703,935 of NC_064554.1, forward strand.
TGATATATCAGGAGATTTTTTAAACTGCCATATTTGAAAGATTACCTCATTGATGACGTTTATCAGCACTGCTCTTGCCTGAAAGATATCAGCAGAAACACACTGTGGACAGGTATCTGCCCGCTGTGTTTACAGTGTCTTGAAGTCCTTAAATCAACAGTGTCCTGATAAATTAAATCCAAGCCAAAGTCCCTTATATAAGGATAGTGTGATAGAAAATTCTTGATTATTCTAATCAGTAATCTTTCCTTTTGCTGCCTGGACCTTGAAAGGCAGAAGTAACTGGAACGTCCAGATATCCGACTTGTCCTCGATTTCAGACGCATGATTGCTAAGTGTCTGTTCCCTTTGAGCTCATCGAATAATAAAGTTCTGTCAAACACTTAACACATCGGACTTCGAGAAATTTCTTCCACAGATTTGGGGGCTCGTCCGGGATCGGAGAAAGGGAACTGCCAGAGCGCACAGACGGCGAGGAATGAGGTGTCCTGTTAGAAGGGAACGGTGAGATGTCACTGCCAGCCAAGAAGCGAGGAAAAAAGTTACTCGATCCTGCTCAGCATCCCATCCTCGTCGGACGAACGCCTGGACATTCCAATCCAATTAATGGACCAAAATTGAAGGGAAAAAAAAAATTGTAAATTGATTTATTAAATCACAAGTCGATGTTTAAGTTTGTATAGTATCTATATGTGCTGTTTGACATACTTTGGGAAAAGCGCTAGTGGATTGCGATCCACGGGAGGATCCTCGTATTCACAGGAAGGTGAATACAGGTATTTGCAATCAAGCAAATACAGGTGTCTGCAGAGACACAGGTCTTTCACAGGGAAGTGAAAGGGTTTTCACGAGGGAGTGAAAACAAGCGGGTTGGTTGGCATTTGCCCCACCGGGGTATAAATAAGGTTGTGTGTGGAAACTGTCCCGTCGGGCAGCTAACACGGCTCTGCCGGGGGCAGCCTGGTAGCGGACTGAGTCCTGCCAGGGAAGTGAATGAATAGTAGCTGCCGCGCAGTGATTCGTGTCCTGCCGGAGGAAATTGTGTGAATGTGTGAAGCGTGTAAATACCCTGGTTGTGATGAATGTGAATGTGTTGTGTTGTCTAGTGCAAAATATCAGGTAAACGAATTAATAAGTGTCCAGAAAATTAGACAGAGATACCGGTGTAAAACGCGCCGGAGGCCAAGCGGCCGTGCCCAAACTAAATTTGTCTCATTTATGAGGACAGAGACACAAGTCAGAATTTATATTGCTTGAATGTGTGGAATGTGTGTCTGGTGCGCATAATAAAATATAAATTATATTATTCACCAATCCTGCTAAATCAAAGTATTCGTTTGTGTTTATAATAAATAGCTTGCTTTATCGCAAGGAAGGAATTTGCCCGCGGGGAGAGGCGCCGAGCGGGCGTGGGCATACTTATTGCCCCCAGGCTGGGTGCCTGTACATTGGGGTTTACCGCAGTAGACGAGAGGGTAGCCTCCCTTCGCCTTCGGGTGGGGGGACGGGTTCTGACTGTTGTTTGCGCTTATGCACCAAACGGCAGTTCAGAATACCCACCCTTTTTGGAGTCCTTGGAAGGGGTGTTGGAGAGCGCTCCTCCTGGGGACTCTCTTGTTCTGCTGGGGGACTTCAATGCTCACGTAGGCAATGACAGTGAGACCTGGAGGGGCGTGATTGGGAGGAACGGCCCCCCCGATCTGAACCCGAGTGGTGTTTTGTTGTTGGACTTCTGTGCTCGTCACGGATTGTCCATAATGAACACCATGTTCAGGCATAAGGGTGTCCATATGTGCACTTGGCACCAGGACACCCTAGGCCGCAGTTCGATGATCGACTTTGTAGTCATGTCGTCGGACTTGCGGCCGCATGTCTTGGACACTCAGGTGAAGAGAGGGGCGGAGCTGTCAACTGATCACTACCTGGTAGTGGGTTGGCTCCCCTGGTGGGGAAGGAAGCCGGCCAGGACTGGTAGGCCCAAGCGTATAGTGAGGGTCTGCTGGGAACATCTGGCAGAACCCCCTGTCAGGGAGAGTTTCAACTCCTACCTCCGGCAGAACTTCTCCCATATCCCGGGGGAGGCGGGGGACATCGAGTCTGAATGGGCCATGTTCCGTGCCTCCATTGTGGAGGCGGCTGACCGGAGCTGCGGCCGTAAGGTGGTTGGTGCCTGTCGCGGCGGCAATCCCCGAACCCGCTGGGGGACAGTGGTGGTAAGGGATGCCGTCAAGCTGAAGAAGGAGTCCTATCGGGCCTTTTTGGCCTGTGGGACTCCAGATGCAGCTGACAGCTACCGGCAGGCCAAGCGGGATGCGGCCTTGGCGGTTGCTGAGGCAAAAACTCGGGTGTGGGAGGAGTTTGGTGAGGCCATGGAGAACGACTTCTGGACGGCTTCGAGGAGATTCTGGTCCACCATCCGGCAGCTCCGGGCGGGAACACTATTTATGGTGGGGATGGTGCACTGCTGACCTCAGTTCGGGACGTCTTGGGTCGGTGGAAGGAATACTTTGAAGACCTCCTCAATCCCATGGACACGCCTTCCGATATGGAAGCAGAGTGTGGGGACTTGGTGGTGGACTCGCCTATTTCTGGGGCGGAGGTCACTGAGGTGGTCAAAAAGCTCCTCGGTGGCCGGGCCCCGGGGGTGGATGAGATTCGCCCGGAGTTCCTCAAGGCTCTGGATGCTGTGGGGCTGTCCTGGCTGACACGCATCTGCGGCATCGCGTGGACATCGGGGGCAGTGCCTCTGGACTGGCAGACCGGGGTGGTGGTCCCCCTCTTTAAGAAAGGGGACCGGAGGGTGTGCTCCAACTATAGGGGGATCACACTCCTCAGCCTCCCTGGTAAGGTCTATTCGGGGGTCCTGGAGAGGAGGGTCCGCCGGATTGTCGAACCTCGGATTCAGGAGGAGCAGTGTGGTTTTCGCCCTGGCCGTGGAACAGTGGACCAGCTCTATACTCTCAGCAGGGTTTTGGAGGGTTCATGGGAGTTTGACCAACCAGTCTACATGTGTTTTGTGGACTTGGAGAGGGCATTCGACCATGTCCCTCGGGGAGTCCTGTGGGGAGTGCTCCGGGAGTATGGGGTTCCGGGTCCCCTTTTAAGGGCGGTTCGGTCCCTGTATGACCGGTGCCAGAGCCTGTTCCGCATGGGCGGCAAAATGTCAGACTTGTTTCCGGTGAGGGTTGGACTCCATCAGGGCTGCCCTTTGTCACCGATTCTGTTCATAGCTTTAATGGACAGAATTTCTAGGCGCAGCCAGGGCATTGAGGGTGTCCAGTTCGGTGACCTCATGATTAGATCTCTGCTTTTTGCGGATGATGTGGTTCTGTTGGCCTCATCGAACCGCGACCTTCAGCTCTCACTGGGGCAGTTCGCAGCCGAGTATAAAGCGGCTGGGATGAGAATCAGCACCTCCAAATCCGAGACCATGGTTCTCAGCCGGAAAAGGGTAGAATGCTCTCTCCGGGTTGGGGATGGGGTCCTCCCCCAAGTGGAGGAGTTTAAGTTTCTCGGGATCTTGTTCACGAGTGGGGGAACGATGGAACGGAAGGTCGACAGGCGGATCGGTGCGGCGTCAGCAGTCATGCGGGCACTGCATCGGTCTGTCATGGTGAAGAGAGAGCTGAGCCAAAAGGCGAAGCTCTCGATTTACTAGTCGATCTACGTTCCTACCCTCACCTATGGTCATGAGCTATGGGTAGTGACCGAAAGAATGAGATCGCGGGTGCAAGCGGCCGAAATGAGTTTCCTCCGCAGGGTGGCTGGGCTCTCCCTTAGAGATAGGGTGAGGAGTTCAGTCATTCGGGAGGGACTCAGAGTAAAGCCGCTGCTCCTCAGCATCGAGAGGAGCCAGATGAGGTGGCTCGGGCATCTGATTCGGATGCCTCCGGGACGCCTTCCTGGGGAGGTGTTCCGGGCATGTCCCACTGGGAGGAGACCCCGGGGAAGACCCAGGACACGCTGGAGAGACTACGTCTCCAGGCTGGCCTGGGAACGCCTCGGGATCCCCCCAGAGGAGCTGGATGTAGTGTCCGGGGAGAGGGAAGTCTGGGCTTCCCTGCTGAGACTGCTGCCCCCGAGAGAGAGATGGAATACCGCTTCTTTCAAAAATGATTTATGACCTAAAGGTCAAAAGGTCATGGGTGAAAAGTCCACTTGGGGGGCGGGGGCTTGGTTGTGGTGGTACGATGTGATGTCACGGGAGTTGGATTTAATAATTTATTTAATTATCCATCCATTTTCCAAACCGCTTATCCTACAGGGTCGCGGGGGGTCCGGAGCCTATCCCAGAAGCAATGGGCACGAGGCAGGGAACAACCCAGGATGGGGGGCCAGCCCATCGCAGGGCACACTCACACACCAGTCACTCACACATGCACATGCACACGCACACGCACACCTACGGGCAATTTAGCGACTCCAATTAGCCTCAGCATGTTTTTGGACTGTGGGGGGAAACCGGAGTACCCGGAGGAAACCCCACGACGACATGGGGAGAACATGCAAACTCCACACACATGTGACCCAGGTGGGGACTCGAACCCGGGTCCCAGAGGTGTGAGGCAACAGTGCTAACCACTGCACCACCATGCCGCCCCTATTTATTTCATTATTTATTTTTAATTATTATTATTTTAAATTATTATTGTCACACTCGATCGCGGGCAGACGTGGAAGGAGCAGGCAGGCAAGCGGGATACGGGAAAACGGGGGTTTATTTGAGGCAATCCGGGGCAGGGAATACAGGACGGCAACAGACATCAGGTAACATCAATGACGGACGAAGGACTAAGGTAAGACACGGACTGAAATACACTGGACTGATTGAAAAGAAGCAGACACAGCTGGGTACAATCGGGAAAGAACACGTGGGTAATCCGGAGGCGTGGCACACAGGAGGAGCGGACGAGCCGGGCATGACAATTATTATTTTAAATTATTATTATTTTAACTTATTATTATTTTAAATTATTTATGTATTATTTTTAATTATTCATGTATTATTTTAAATTATATTGAGGAGAGTGGTTATGAGTGTGTAGTAATTTACTAAGTTATTATTTTAAAAATTATATTTTTTTTATATTGAGGAGAGTGCTTACTAGTGTGGGGGGGTTTTTTGTCGGATGCCGCCGCCGGGGGCTGAGTGGGTGGGTTACCTGATGGAGCGTGAGCGTACGGTGTGTCTGGTGTTGCGGTACCGTGGTAAGTTCCTGGGCTTTGGAGAATCCGCAAAGGACTTAGAACGCTGTTTCTGTTGCGGTACGGCGGTAAGGTCCCCACGGCTTTGGATAATCCGCGGAGAGAGCGATGCCGGTGAGCTGAGAGCCGTGCTGCTGCGCGAGTCTGAGAGAAACTCTGAGAGAATGAGACTCTGGGAGAAAATGATAAAGTTGGAGCAAAGAATGAGAGGAGGAGGCGGAGGGTCTGACGTGCAATAAAACCGCCCGCATAGTTTTCCTCCTTTGGTAAAGAAGGTAGTCCAATAAAAGCGCTTGGCGGTTTTATTGAACGTGTATGTGTTTTTTTCCTCACGCAAGAGTTTGTATTACATCAGCGTAGGTCAAGTGTATGGGGCCGCACTTTTGTACACCCCCGCTAGGTGATCCGCGTGGCCCACACATCAAGTTGGGCACGTTGGCTCCCAGTAAAATTCCGTCTTTCATGTATGACCGTTATGTGCACAAGTACATAAATGGGTTAAAAAGAGAAACGAGGCGACGAACATAAAAACCATCCGCAGATATTTTTTTTTTATTATTAGGTCCAGCGGGGGTTTTCCTCTTTTGGTAAAGAAGGTATCATCATCGAGCCCTAGAGCCGCAAGTTTCATAATTGCCTTACCCTATGTGCAACGCTTGCATAGTTTTCCTCCTTTGGTAAAGAAGGTAGTCCAATAAAACCGGCAAGCGGTTTTATCATCATCGAGCCCTAGAGGCGCAAGTTTCATCAATACCTTACCCTACGTGCCAGCCAAATAGCCAGAAGTTTCATCCAGGCCTTACCCGGTGAGTATATTGTTTCTTTTATTCATGTGATATAAACGCTATTCAATTAAAAAATAACATTCTAATAATAGGTATTCTCTTTTTTTTCTATGTACAAGAGAGACTGCGCTGACCGAAAATCTACAAGAGACCTGAATCAGCAGGTATGGACGGAGCAACACCACCACCGGCTATACCCGAAGCCTTATTAAATGAAATAGACATTATCAACAACGCTAATAATGAAAATGATGCGGATTACTCTGCTCAACACAACTCGCCACCCGCGGTGTCTGATGAAACAGTGGTCCAAGAGCCCTGTTTTCTTCCATCCCTACAGACATTAAGAAGTACGTTAAATGAAAGGGGTGGAGCAACACCACCACCGGCTATACCCGAAGCCTTATTAAATGAAATAGACATTATCAACAACGCTAATAATGAAAATGATGAGGATTACTCTGCTTAACACGACTCGCCACCCGTGGCGTCCGATGAAACAGTGGCCCAAGAGCCCTGTTTTCTTCCATCCCTAGAGACATTAAGAAGTATGTTAAATGAAAGGGGTGGAGCCACACCACCACCGGCTATACCCGAAGCCTTATTAAATGAAATAGACATTATCAACAACGCTAATAATGAAAATGATGAGGATTACTCTGCTCAACACGACTCGCCACCCGCGGCGTCTGATGAAACAGTGGCCCAAGAGCCCTGTTTTCTTCCATCCCTAGAGACATTGAGAAGTATGTTAAATGAAAGGGGCTCTGAAACAGAAGCGGGGCTCCCCCCCATCGACGAGGTCGCATGGTCACCCCCGGATTCTGAATTGTGGGAGGCCTTGTCAGACGCGGAATTTCTTCTCGATGCTGAGGAGATTGAAAATGAATTGGGGCTGGGAAAATTTGAAAATGTTGAACAGGAAGGTGGTGGTGGTGTCGGTGACGGGGACCCCCAGCCTGACGGGGTCGGTGACGTGGATCCCCAGCCTGACGGGTCGTTCATCGGTGCAGATTCAATAACGTGCAGATTATTTCTAAATATAATATTTATTTCTAAATATCCCACGACCTAGAAACGAAGGCAATTTCCGCGAGTACTACGATGTAATGTAATCGAGGGGTTTCAAAATATTGTGAATGAGGCGATACCTTACGCCGCATGGGGAGCTTATATACAGGTCACCCTGCGCGCTGACTTTTTAAACGACGAGCTGTCGCAAATTACACGGTATGGGGAGGGGGAGCTGACAGACTTGCAGCAGCTGCTGGATCGCCTGGTGCAGTCTAATCAAGAGATTTTAAACGATTCCAACCTAGAAATAATCGTAGACGTAATAAATATCCCACGCGGCGGTGGGAACAAACGTAAACTACAGACCATGTTAGCTTCAGAAATAATTTCTAGAAAAGCCAAACACATGTTTATCATTAAAAACGGTAGCAGCAGAGCGTGTTTCGCCATAAACTTGGCGCATCTGCTGCACGAAAACTTGGCTGACGCCGAGGGTGAAAAGCTCGGCCTGGAGTTACAGGAGAAAGCGGGATTCACCCCCAACCACGCAGTCGCTTTGAATGACATTATCAATTTCGAGAAAATCATTGATTGCAAAGCAGTGGTGTATTATCAACAACCTTATTAATTATTACAAATTTACCAGACACCCACACCTACCGACGGTAGACGGGTGGTGTATTTCTTTTTACACAATCAGCATTTTTACGGCATTAAAAGCGTAAAGGGGTTCTTAGGCGTGGGCTACATTTGCACGAGCTGTTTCAATGGGTACAATTCGCCTCAATCTCATCGGTGCGAAAAATTCTGTAGCGTCTGTCAGACTAATTGCAGAGAAGGTGAAAGCACATCGCCGATACTGTGTGAGCGCTGTAATTTCAGATGCTTAAATGACACGTGCTTTGAGCGTCACCGTACGCTGAGGGTCTGCCCAGTTAGGGGGGAGCTTGCTAGCCCCTGTGACAGGTTCAGAAAATGCAAAGCTTGCGGGCTCAGATACTACCTCAGTCCCGAGAACCCAAAACAGCACTCGTGTACAGCAGTAAAATGTAATATCTGTGACGCTAAGCTCCACACAGCCGAATCAGACATATCCACCCCACATCTCTGCTATCTAAATCCACCCGAGAGAAGCCTAACAGAGGGGAACGGGCCTCCAAAAGGGGGTGAGGGGAGTAAAAAGCCCCCCGAATATGTGTTTTTTGACTTTGAAACATCTCAGAGGTCGGGTACCCATATCCCGGTTTACGTGTGTGCCATCTCCGATCAGAATGAGACAATGACCGCCGAGGGGCCCGACTGCGCGCTACAGTTTCTCAGACATTTCAGGGCGCCCTTCTATAGAGGCGTCTGTTTCATTAGTCACTATGGAAAGTCATTCGATAATTACATCATACTGAACGCGATGGTGAAGGAAGGCGTGGAACCACGTGTGGTATCGCAGGGTAATAAAATCATCCTCATCCTGGACAGCGTGTTTGAGCAAAGGTACATCGACAGTCACTCCTTTCTAAGCATGCCGTTGAGAAAAATCCCCGATGCGATGGGATGCTCGACTCAGATGCGAAAAGGCTATTTTCCGCATCATTTCACAGACATGGAAAACTTTAGTTTCGTGGGGCCCTACCCACCTCCCGATCAATTTGGGCCCGATCAAATGCCCACCAAAGAACGCGACAAGTTTTATCAATGGTACGACGGTGTAAAGCACCAGACCTTTAATTTTAACAAAGAGATGATCGCTTACTGTAAAAACGATGTGGAGATTCTGAGAGAGGGCTGCTTGCGCTTCCTGTGGGAGTTTAAAACGCTCACGGGTTGCGATCCCTTCTCCACGGCCACGATCGCTTCGGCCGCGTTGCTGGTTTACAGGACAAAGTTCCTGCCCAGAGATACGATCGCGATCCCGGATGTATGGGATTACAGGAGGCAGTACAAAAGTTATTCGACCGTGTCGATCCAATGGCTGGAATTCATCAGGTGCACGTGCGGCATCAAAATACGACACGCGCTGCGTGGGGGTGAAGTGAGCGTGGGGCGCTTTCACCTAGACGGATACGCTGAGATAGAGGGAGAGAAATGGGCTTTCGAGTTTCTAGGCTGCCAGTTTCACGGCTGTCCTACCTGCAACAACGAACATGATATCTGCCCCCTGACCCGCGAGAGCTTCGGTGCCCTGTACGTTAAAACAAGAGAAAAACTCAAGGTGTTGCGGCAAGAGTTTAATATGAACGTAGAATCCATCTGGGAACACGAATGGGCTCACGCTAAAACTCACGACCCACAGGTACAGTGTTTCCTGTCAGACTTTGAGCCCCCTGAGCCCCTACGGCCGCGAGAAGCGCTGTTTGGGGATCGGACGTCGGCGATTCGCCTACGTTACGACGTCACGGGGCAAGAGCGCGTCCGCTACGTGGATTTCATGTCGCTGTACCCGTACACTCTGGCTAAATGTGAATTCCCGGAAATCATTCATTCAATTTTTAAGCCTCTGAATGAATACTTTGGCCTGATCAAAGCGACGGTGAACACCCCGCGCGAGCTGTTTTTCCCCGTCCTACCCAGCAGACTGTCAAATGGGAAACTCGTGTTTACCCTCTGCAGGACGTGCGCGATCGAGAACAGACAGGAGGGGGCGTGTGAGCATTCCGATGCAGAGCGGGAGCTGACAGGCGTCTGGATCTCAGCGGAGCTCAATCTGGCTTTAGACGGGGGCTATTCGGTCGTGAAGGTGCACGAAGTATGGCATTTTCCCCAGACCAGCGGCGAGCTGTTTAGAGATTACGTTAAAACCTTTCTCAAAGTGAAGCAGCAGGCTTCGGGCTACCCCGACGACGCGACCGATGACGAGGGTCGCAGGGAGTATATAAACAACTATCTCGAGCGTGAGGGGATCGAATTGGAGCCCGATAAGATAGTGTCTAATGAGGGGAAGAGGCAGGTGTCCAAACTTCTGCTTAACTCCCTGTGGGGTAAACTGGCGCAGAGGAGCAACATGCTCCAGACATGTATAGTGTCTGATCCGGGGGAGTTTTTTAATTTTTTCTGCTCGGACCTGTACGAGATTTCCAGCTTCGCGTCGCCCTCATCCGCTGGCATTAGAAGTCTTCCTACAAAGTGCCGCCGGGAAAAACTAACATATTCATAGCGTGTCAAACTACCGCGTGGGGCCGGTTGACGCTTTACAAAGAACTTGAAAAATTGGGGCGGAGGGTGCTGTATCACGACACTGACAGCATCGTGTACATAAGCAGGCCTGGTGAATATGAACCGACCTTAGGCAATTACCTGGGCGAGCTGACGTCCGAATTAGCCCCCGACGAATACATTGTTTCTTGGGGTGCGCTGGGACCAAAAAGTTACTGTTACCGACTCAACAACGGGAAAACACAAATGAAATGTAAGGGTATAACTCTAAATTACGAAACCTGTCAAAAGGTAAACTTTGACAGTATGATCGGGTTGATTGAAAACTACATCGGAGGCTGTAGGAATAACCCCACTATAATGACGCACTACAACAAAATCGAACGCGACATGAAAAGCTTTCGCCTGTTTAATAGGCCTCTAGATAAAAAGGTCAGGGTCATCTACGACAAACGCAGATTGCTGACTAGTGGGGAAACTCTGCCTTTTGGTTACTGAAATGTAAAACTCTGCGTCTTTTCCAAAGATGTTTTTAAAAATGAAAAGTTTTTTAAAAATCAAAGTAAGATGTTCATTTGTTTTAAAATGTAACTTGTGTGTTTTATTTTTCAAACTTGTGTACTGAAATATTTTGTACATTTATCACAAGAGTTTTTATAAAAAACTTTTACCCACGCACTCTGTGTCTGTGAAAGCTGACACCCCTGCAGCACCAGTTTGCACGTGTGTGTGTGTCTGCACGTGTTTGTGTCTGCGCGCGGAAAGATTTAAAAGATTAGGGCAGTATTTCCCGTTTCATCACTGTTTTTTTTTTTTGCAAGATGATGGGTAGCGGCGTGAGAGAGGTCGATTTTGATCACCGTTTAGAATTGCCGTTTACGGCTATAATCGCAGGGGCGAGTTCTTCGGGGAAAACCTATTTCACTAAAGAAATGCTTTTAAATCAGAGTCACTGTTTCATAGGGGCCCCCGTTAAAAAAATTGTGTGATGTTTCGCTTCCCATCAGCCGCTTTATGATGAACTGCGCGATCGGATCACCGAAATTGAATTTATACAAGGGCTTCCTAAAAGGTGGGAGGACGAGGAACGCTTCCCCTCAGGCTCCTTGATAATCATCGATGATTTGATGGACAGCGCGTCCGAAAACAAACTCGTGGCAGAAGCTTTCATGAGGTTCAGACATCACCGTCAAATCTCAGTCATCTACCTGGTGCAGAATGTATTTCACCAGGGCAAGTACAGCAGGACTATAGCCCTAAATACTACTTATTATTGTCTGTTTAGGAATGTGCGAGACAGAATGCAAATCAAAGTTTTAGCTCAGCAAATGTTTCCTTGGCAGAAAAAGTTTTTTCTAGATGCTTATCAAGAGGCCACAGGGCCACCGCACGGTTATTTATTGGTCGATTTGAGAGCCACGTGCCCAGAAGAGTTCCGACTCAGGACCGGATTATTACCGGGGTCGCTACCCGTCGTCTTTCTACCGGCAAGCCATTGATTTATCACTACTACTAAGCTATGTCCGAACATCTCAGGAAACACCTGCCGACCCTTAAAGTTTTACAGAGGACTAGGGGGGTGAAACGTAAAAAGATTCTTACGGCTGACCCATCTAATGACATAATTTTGGCTCTCTCCGAAATCTGTCTCAATTTCATAAGAGGCCACATACCTTTAACCGTAGCTCAATTTAACAAGCTGAAGAAACAGAAAAGACTGATTAAACTTTTCGCCTGTAAGAAAAACAGCGTCGCTAGTAAACGCAAGGCAGTGCTTCAAAGAGGAGGATTCTTATTGCCGCTCTTATCAGTGGCTCTGCCATTCATCACAAGCCTGTTTGCCGGTAAGACGGCTAATTAGCTTTTTCCACCATGAGCGACGTGAAAAAAATGTTTATGCTGAGCCCCCAACAACTCCGTACGCTGACCCAGAGGGTGACCCCGCATACCATCGGCGAATCGGCCCTTGGCGAACTTGAAAACCAGATGCACGGTTTAATAAATCAGCTGGGTATGAATTTGCATGAAAAAGTAAAGAGATACAATCAATTGCTACAGAGGTATCTGAATCTAGTCCGAAAAGAGGAAAATCAGGGGCGAGAAATTGTCCTTACCGAGCGGAAAGAAAAAACGGAGGAGGAGGAGGAGGAGGAGGGGAGACGGCCTGACAGCGGCGGCGCGACTAGGGACAAATCTGTACAGGAAGTTGTCCAGCAAGTGGCACCCAGGGCTAGAAAGAACGTGGGGTACATCATGCAGAAACTGCTGGATTCCGACGGGGCGGTACGTTGGACCCAGTCGGGTGAACTCATCATCAGAGATAGACCCATTAAAGGTTCCCATATTTTAGATTTGATGAAAACTTTATCGCAGCCTAAATCCCAGACCGTCGAATATCCTAAAGGCTGGGAACCCTTTTTAAACGTGATATCCGAATTAAACATACCCCTCACGAGCGTGGGTAACATCTAAGCTAGGAAAGCCCTAAGCCATCTTAAAGATTACGGCGGAAGGGGTCCCCCGCCACCCTCCTCCCCTCCTGTGAAACAGAAGCTCGGGAGACGTAGAAAACGTATTGCGGACGACTCGCCACCCCCGCTCGCGGGAACCCCTCACACGCCGCGCGATTCCTCCCCCGAATATCGTTTATGGCCTATAAAGGGTACTCCTTATGCTCCGTGGATAGATTACAGCGATTAAGTGTTTTATATACGTGTGGAAAAAAATTAAAACGCCTGTAACGCGCTGGTTAATAAAATGATAAATTTATTGAATAAAAGGTGTCATGTTTTTATTTTTTCCCCCAACATTAATCTAACGTAACAATTTTTTTTACCCCAACATTAATCTAACAACCATAACTATTTTTAAATTTTTTACCCCAACATTAATCTAACAACCATAACAATCTTTAAATAGTTTTAAGGAACATACATTTTGCGGCTTTGAAAGTTTATCGGCGTTAACACGGCTAATACACTTGTAATATTTCTTGATAAACTCGGATACTAGAGCGTCGTTTTTCCTCAAGTCGTCACAGTACAACATCATAGTCTCTTGAAATGAAAGTCCCTTGAAGTGGTGGTAGAGGAAAAAGGCGACGTGGGCCCCGCACGTGGAAGAAAAGTCGTATTGAACTTGCTTGACATGTGTTATACCTTATTTCGGTAGCGTGCCTCCCCAAGAAGCACATAAAAGTCTTTGGGTAGTAAGGGGAATCTGGGGGATAACCGTAAGAATCAAAGAAGGAGGCTTTGCCCTCTTGGGGCTCCAAAATTATCCCGACCCAGTGTTCACCCTCTCTATTCTGGTCGTGTGTGTTTACGACCAGAAAAGCGGGCCTGGTCTCTATCCGGGTGGGTAATAAATCGCTAGGCCACACGCCTCCAAAAGCTTCCCCCACCAGGGAGCATAAAAGGCATTCCAGCTGGTGAGTGTTCATGATGGTGACGACGATTAAAAGTCCACTTAAACCTGTCTCTTGGTGTTTACTTCAATCACGCTGTCGAAGAAGGCGTAGACGATGAGACTCATGGTTCGAGGTAGCGGGGCTCTGAACCTTAAATTCAGACGGCACGTGCCGCTGACGACGGGTGACAGGGCAGCGCCGTCCAGCTTGTCGTCTCAGGAGAGATTGAGAGCAAATAGCGAGTATCTGTTTTCAAAATCCTCGCGGTTAATGCATAAGGGCGAATCCCTTAAATGCCTGTTTGTAGCCAGGAAAAGGTTGTAAAACTCTCTGACCGACTGCCTCGCGTTAAAATCAGGCTGGAACGGTTTGCTGGGTATGTGACGGCCGTTGACGGAGAGGCTCAGAAATTCCAGGTCACAATGCTGAAACCTGAACGGGTTTCTGTTTCGCGTGCCCACGAACGCGCCGTGGTCCACGATTCCCAAAACGATGTAGCACGGTAAGTTGCCCAGGAAGAGGTTGTCCTGCGGGCAGACCCGCGATTGCGCGGGGAGCGTATAATTTTTAACGACTACCCTGCTTATAGGGTACAGGGCGTTTGCTTTCATGAGAGCGGCCGAGTGACCCAGTGACACCGCCAGGGAGACCTCCACTTTTTTCACAAACAGGCTGGCCCTCAGTATTTTCAGCTCATAATCGGTGTCATTTCTACACATGAGACTAAAGTCGCTTTTAGCCTTTACAAACTTTAAGCGTATATCCACGTTGTTTAACAGCATTCGTTCGCTGAAAAAAATATCAGCGTGTATAGGGCCCATCAGAGAAAATTCCCGAGAGTTTCTACAGAAGGCGGCTCGCTTCTGCAACCCCACGTTAGGGCCCTGCGCGGAGACGTCCACGCTATCCAAGTCGACTCCAACGTCTTTGTACCAGAGCCCTGCCAAAAACTGACTCTCTAGCGTATCCGTAGAAAAATTGAGCAGGGTCTCTATGAATGACCTATAGGGGTGCGTGGCCGACGAAGAACTGATCAGGACGTCGTTCAGACTCACATCCAGCTGGGAGAATATGCAGTTTAGCGGGTACTGTATAATACCACAGGGGTCGGCGTCAACCAGGGGGGCTCCATCGGCCCTAACGATCCTGAGCCTTAGATATAGCAGTGTAGAGTTGAGGTCCAGATAGAAATTGCCCGACCCCGTTATTAGGAAATCCAAAACATCCTGATCGGTAATGGAATTTAATGGGTTGATTTCTACATAATTGGTCTGATCTATGGATAATTGCGTCATAGGGGCCGTAAACAAGTCCAATTCAGATTTGGTGCATTCGGCCGAGAGGCAGTGAGCTAGAGCCATTCTTGATTACGCGGCGTTTTCTCTCTCTCTCTTAAAATATGTCCCCGGGGGGTTTCTTGTTTCTCTTAGCGGGTCGAGACTTGGGAATCCTGACGGCTCTGCCAGGTTTTTTTTTTTTTACGACTTTGCTGAAAGGCTCTCGTTCTACTCCCCCTCCTCCGAGACAGGAACAGCAGACCCGACCCTTCCTGCTTGGGGTCAGCTGTGTTTGTAAAACGGCCGCTGACTACAGAGCTGGCAAGATCCGAACCTATTCCTTTGACCGCCGATTTCAAATGAGGTTTCGCTATATCGACCCCACGCTTAAGAAACGGTAAAACGAATCTAAAAGCCCTACTGAGCATGGAGCCCAACCCACGCCCGTACATCACGGGGCTCCCCGCAAAACCGAGGAGCCCATGTCCCGCCTGACTGGTGTAATACGTAATAAATCTCTGAGGATTGTGGTACGCCATGCTCCCCCCCACCACCACCTGCGCTTTCTCTTGTTTTCTTTTTTTTTTTAAACGGGGCGAAAGTGTAGCTTGACGATCGTTT
Organism: Brienomyrus brachyistius; assembly: GCF_023856365.1. Taxonomy (NCBI): domain Eukaryota; kingdom Metazoa; phylum Chordata; class Actinopteri; order Osteoglossiformes; family Mormyridae; genus Brienomyrus; species Brienomyrus brachyistius. Next base: position 719,393 of record NC_064554.1, read on the forward strand.
TTCCGTAGGAGAAATTAATCAGAGTATTCTGATCGTACGTACGATCGTACGTAGCGTTGTTTTCTGTCACAATCTGTTTCACAGATTCATAATAGCCGACTTTAATTTTCTGAGGAAAAAGGAAAGGCAGATCCACTAAAGGATCGGCCTCTCTCTTTGCCTCCACCTCCGTATCCCGCAATTCAAAACTATTTTCTGGGTATGTAACATTTCGCCACGTGTAACAATACATGATTTCAGCCAGCGCTACCTCGTAAGGCCCCCGTAGCTCTATAGGTCGTGATAACATCACAGTGTAATTGGAACTCTGGTTATCGGGGAAGATGGAGAGACAAGAGTTTGACGGCAGCGTGAGGTAAAAAGAGGGGCGATCCTCCATTTTTTTTTCTTCCTCTTTTCTTTTACAAAAATGAAACCTGTATCAAGTCCGACCACGGTATCCACGAATCGAACCTGGAGGGCCAACCCTGCCAATGTACTAAGATCCACTTTTTCCCCTTTTTGTCGGTCTTTGAGCCTATAACCTTCTCGACCTTGAACGCGTGTCTCTGAGATATTTTGATTTTCTGCAGCTCCGCTTCATAGAATGTCCCCTCGAGTATTTCACCGCGCACGTCCCTCAATTTATACACCGGCGGGGATCTGGGTACACATTCGCATATGACAAAGTACTCGTCTGTTAATGTCTGCTCGTACTTTTTGTCAAATATCTGACTGTGCTTGGAGACTCCCACAGTGTCCCCTATGTTAAACTTAAAACGTGGGTGTGGGCTTTTTTTTTTTCAGAGGACCGTACAGATTATCAAATACTAGATGAGCATTATCGGGCGTGACCTCGGAAGGTTTCATTTTAATAGCGCTGTGAAATGACTGATTGTACCCCTTTATTAGATCGTCCAACGCGTCCACATATCGCCGAGTGTTTTTAGCCGTAAAGTACCTGTACATCCTCTCTTTTAACATTCGATTAAATCTCTCTACGATGGAAGCTTTAAGTTCACTAGCCGTAGTGAAATGGGTGATTTTATGAGTTTTTAAAAGTTTCTGAAAAGTCTGATTTAAAAACTCCTTACCGGAATCCGTCTGTAGCTTAAGGGGGACGCCCCCCTCGGTTAAAATAGAATCAAAGGCCTCGGTTACAGCTACCCCAGTCTTGTTTCTTATAGGACGTGCGTATGCTCTTTTAGAGAAGACATCAATCACCGTAAGGAGGTATTTTAACCCGTCGTTGTACTCGGCCAGCCCTTGCATGTCGCATAAATTGCCTGCCACTGATACATGGCTCTCGGTACAAACACTCTGTTCCTGGGGAAATTCTTTTTAAGCAGTTTATGTAAAGTATAACTGTCTTGCATAGACAGCCAGTCTCTGATGTCATCAGTACCCACTTTTTCTCCAGTAGCTCGCTGAACGGCTCTCTGCAGTCTGGAGACGCCCCCGTATGACCCCGGCTGGCTGGGGTCATAGTACGAACGGCTCAAGACGCGAGCTGTAGTCTTGGCAACAGACATGTTACCGCCGTAAGGGTCTGCCGATACCGTTCCCCATCACAAGATGCTTTTGTTTTAGTCTAGGGCCTCCCAACGAGTCAGAAATTCTTCTTCCAGGATCTGCTTAAGCGCGGGGTTCTGTTCAAACAGATCTCATTCCAGTCGATTGATTTCCAGCATGCCGTTGCGGGCTTCACGTAGATCGTACAGGATAGCTTCCACTGCCCCCTCCAACCTACCGACGGCCGCTTGGATGCCCAGGGTCGATAGAACGTGGGTCAAGGCGGGTGTCAGCCGGTCGGTCCAGAGGTCACGCAACACAGAGTCAAAGTGTATGTAAAAGTAATTTCTGCCTGGAGGAAACAGACAAGGGTGTTGCCTCTGACTGGGATGATCGACCTCGCAGCCGAAGCAGTTTTTCTGCTGATGCTTCCTCATGATTGAGGGTAAAAGGCCCACTATCATGGCTTTTATACAATTCAGCATTCCTTGGCACAAAGCAGGTCTGGAGAGAAGCGTGCAGATCTCAGGCGTCGGAGGGTCCTCTCCAGGATCAGAGACCGGTGTTGATGGAGGGGTCGGAGGGAGCTCCCCAGGATCAGAGGCCTGTGTTGGTGGGAGCTCCCCAGGATCAGAGGTTTGTGTTGGTGGGAGCTCCCCAGGATCAGCGGCCTGTGTTGCTGCTGGAGCCTCATTGTCCCTGCTTTCGTCGTCGTCGTCGGAGAACACTTTGGTGCAATAATTTGCAACTGCTGCCATGATGATGATGATGATGTTTGTGAAAAGGGGTTGTAACGGAGTCCACTTTATATAGCGATGGTGGGTGAGGGGGTGAGGGGTGGGGGCTGATCCTTACGGCTTAGGTTTTTTCAACTCTTGCATCTCCTTACGCCCCTGACACTCCTTAAACAGCGCTTGGAAGTAACTGGACTTTTCTTCAATCAGCCGCATCCAAATCACAAACGGTATTCTCAGCCCAAAACAGTCGCATTTAGGCCGTTGCCATATATTCAGAATTCTCTTGTCCAGCTCCCCGGTCGCATCCCACTTCATAAAGGTGCTACGTTATTTAGCAGCATCTCTATAGTGCATCTCCATTCTACCAGTGTCCGCCTGAAAGTCGGGGTCGGTGCTCTCCTCCATCACCGGGGTAACGTCAGTCTTCAAGTTTCCCCATTCCGTTTCAGAAAAAGTCACCAGATACGGGTCGTCTTTCGTGGGGTCTGGGCCGTCTCCGGTGACCTGAAAGACGCGCAGTTCCGCCGCAGCGTTGTCAAAGAGGCAGACCAGTTTTTCCCTGTTGGGCAGCTCCCAAGTAGCCCTCGGGTTTTCCGACGGTCGCATCATAGGTACCCGTCTAAATGCCGTACGAATCTTCCTGGGAGCCCCCGGAGGCCGCATAACAGCCTCCTGCTCCTGCTGAGTCTTAGAAGGTGAGGTTGAATCTTTCATTTCGGGAGTGCCGGACATGTCTGTATTTTTTAAAAAATTTGTGTTCCCACTACAGCGCAAAGCTCCCTATATTCTCCAACTGTTGGTGGGGGGGGGGGGGGGCGTGGCACGCATGGTAAGGCGATGATACCTTCTTTTACCAAAAGAGGAAAACTATGCAAGCGTTGCACATAGGGTAAGGCAATTATGAAACTTGCGGCTCTAGGGCTCGATGATGATACCTTCTTTACCAAAAGAGGAAAACCCCCGCTGGACCTAATAATAAAAAAAAAATATCTGCGGATGGTTTTTATGTTCGTCGCCTCGTTTCTCTTTTTAACCCATATATGTACTTGTGCACATAACGGTCATACATGAAAGACGGAATTTTACTGAGAGCCAACGTGCCCAACTTGATGTGTGGGCCACGCGGATCACCTAGCGGGGGTGTACAAAAGTGCGGCCCCATACACTTGACCTACGCTGATGTAATACAAACTCTTGCGTGAGGAAAAAAACACATACACGTCCAATAAAACCGCCAAGCGGTTTTATTGGACTACCTTCTTTACCAAAGGGGGCGGTTTTATTGCACGTCAGACCCTCCGCCTCCTCCTCTCATTCTTTGCTCCAACTTTATCATTTTCTCCCAGAGTCTCATTCTCTCAGAGTTTCTCTCAGACTCGCGCAGCAGCACGGCTCTCAGCTCACCGGCATCGCTCTCTCCGTGGATTATCCAAAGCCGTGGGGACCTTACCGCAGTACCGCAACAGACACAGCGTTCTAAGTCCTTTGCAGATTCTCCAAAGCCCGGGACCTTACCACAGTACCGCAACACCAGACACACCGTACGCTCACGCTCCATCAGGTAACCCACCCGCTCAGCCCCCGGCGGCGGCGTCCGACAAAACCCCCCCCACACTAGTAAGCACTCTCCTCAATATAAAAAAAATATAATTTTTTAAATAATAACTTAGTAAATTAATACACACTCATAACCACTCTCCTCAATATAATTAAAAAAAATACATAAATAATTTAAAATAATACATACATAATTTAAAATAATAATAATTTAAAATAATAAGTTAAAATAAATAATTAAATAAATTATTAAATCCAACTCCCGTGACATCACATCGTACCACCACAACCAAGCCCCGCCCCCCAAGTGAACTTTTCACCCGTGACCTTTTGACCTTTAGGTCATAAATCATTTTTGAAAGAAGCGGTATTCCATCTCTCTCTCCCCCGCGACCCGACCCCGGATAAGCGGAGGATGATGGATGGATGGATGGATGAGCCCAACAGTGATGGATAGAATAGAAACTGCTATCAATCCTACAGCACAGTCTGAATCTTTTGGACGAGACATTTATGTTGCAATGGTTCAATATGTAGAAAGTATTTTGTCATCTGAAGGGTATGTCTGAATGCGATACATTGAACCCTGACACTGTAAATCAGTTACATTATTTATTTGCAATTGCTGTCACTGTAGCTATTCATTTACATCTCAGAATGACAACATATATTTTGAAAAACTATGTAAATTTAAAGCTATTAAAGAATTTAAGCTGTCTGTAGTTGTAGGTCTGACCAGTGTGGTTGTCTCACACCCTGTCGAATGACTGTCCATAAAATAAAGCTAAATCCATAATGTTTTTGAAATCCTCAAAGGTCTTTGCATGAGCGGTTGGAAATATTATTGTGCTAGAACATGTACTCACAACTGGAAAACATACAGTATGGTCTACATCACAGTCATGATTGAATTTAACAATTATCTTGAACTCTTCCTTTTCTCCTGGGAGAATAGGTTTGTGACTTTGTCCGGTAATCCACTGCATAACCCTGCCAACAGTGATTTTTGCTTGGCTCTCATCCACATTCTTGTCATCTTCTTAACATATTTCGTCCTCTTTATGTATTTATTTAGGGATGATAGATACATATTAATAATACTTTAATAATAGTATACATACCATGATCCTCAATGTCCTGAGGGTAATCCTGGAAAAAGTTCATGATGCATATTTCGTTGCTATACCTGACAGAACCATTCTCACTGAATAGAGTTTTGCAATTTTCCATTATGAAGGTAGAGTTGACCTAAAAGAAAGAACTGTCGTGATATTCTGTTTTTGTTAGAATACAGGAGAGTGTTTACTTTTAAAAAAGTAAAATTACTCTGTCATCAGAATGGACTGGAACAAACAGGAAGGCAGATGTCAGGATACTTCTCCATGACAACCAATAGATCGTAAAGCTGGAGACCTTTTCTGAGCTGATCCAGCATAGGGAGAACCCTCAGAGTGTAATGAAGTACAATAGCTCTGTACAGAGGACACAGACAAATGACATGGTTTGGTAACGCAAGTCAACACTTGTGCAAAATGTTTCTTCCTCATAAATACCTGACAATACGATCCTTCTTTTCCAGAGACACAACTCCTGTGTATCCACAGTTTATAATTTCATCAGTCAGGTCTGTTATGCTGTCTTCAGTGGCATCATTAACCTAAATCAACAAAAAAAATTAAGTACATTGTTTATAACAGCATCCTGCTATATAGAAGTAAACAAAGGTTGTATGTGTACATTCATAAATGTGCATTAATGTCACCAAATTTTGTGCTGTATTAATAATTTCAGCTAAATGAATCTACAAACAAAAATAAAGATTAATTTTAAAAAACACATGCATACAACACAACATGAAAAGTTTAATACATGTCATAGACATTCCAGGTCTCTGTATACTATGCAAAATACACATTTCTGCAATGACAGAAATTAAGACAGTCATAACACATTATAAATAATAACCAACTATAATTACTATGAATAAAGTATAACATTCTTTACCTTGATATTTTTACATTCTGTACACCGAGAAAAAGTGCAACAACAATTAAACTAATAGAAATACCTGTGAATTCGGCGCGTTCGGTTGGTTCGCCATCTTTCTGGCACATGCGTATACAGTAACAAAAATCGATTGTTTCTTCCTCGATAGAGAATGCCTTGTACGTCCAATGACGTTTTTTGACAGGTTGTTCACGCTTGAGAAACCACTCGTAATTTTCAGAAGCGCAAGCGTAAATTTCAGAAGCAAGCATATTTTTCAGAAGCGCAAGCGTAATTTACGCTTGTGAAGCGTACATTTGACGTACATTATTACGAGTTATTTTTGACAGCGATCTTACTCCATAGGCGGGTAATTTTCCTGAAGGGATTGTTTTTTTTCTTTCGTTTTTTTTTTTTTTTTTATTTAATTGCTGAAACTGTTGAGTGTACTTGTGGACGGCGAAATCCTCACACTTGGAACAGAAATCAAGATGGCGAGCCTCCCAAACGACAAACGACTTGGAGACAGACGGACGGTTAACACGGACCTCTGGATTTTGATATGGTTGGATGACTTTCTTTTTTCTTTTCCTTCTTTGATCAGGATCTGAATACGTTTACTTTTCTGGAAAACAAAGACTGGTTTGTTTATTTTAATTTTAATAATCTAATTGAACTGAACTCTGGTGAGAAGAGGGAAAGTTTACCGTTTGTTGTTTTTCATTACGTGGGTACATATTTGAACCCAAATGTAACTGTGTTGAAGAGAGCTATTTATGTTTAAGAGTTGATAAGCTGATGTCAGAAAGAGTAAATTGCATTTGTTTTTGTTTTCAGTGTTGGGTGTTGACAAGCTAAAACCATTTAAGAAGTCAAAATCAGCATCTATACTGAATTAAACCTTTAAATAGTTACCTTATACGCAGTCAAGTGGTAGATGTAAATTAAACAATTAGTTTCCTTTTAACTATGAGAAATTAATTAGTGTTAAATTAGTAAATGATACTCTGACTGGACTCTATAACTAAAATCCGTTTGGATAACATAAGTATTAACAGGAAAAAAAAACTAGAAATTTAAATTAGATCCCAACAAAATATGACAAACCAACTAAATAACCCAAACCATTCCATTTGCTGGTTTCATTTTGTTAATTTCTGTATGTGACGAAGCTCTAGGATTGAATCCATATTTATTTTTTTTCCCTATAAACTTCAGTTTAAATTCAAACTGTGTTGTTGTTAATTACTGCCTCCCATTCAGTACCTAGAGTCTGGCCCATGGACTAGTGTGGCATTATTAGAAGGCAGATCCAAGCAAAAGAGAGATTTCGTCAAGCCTTGGTAGGTAGGCGCCACACAGCTGTTACACATTGCCACCGTGATCAAAGATTAGGTTAATACAGTACACTGAAAATGGGTAGCGAAACAAATGAGGATAATGACTAGCTACAAAATAAAAACCCACGAAAAAACTGAAATGTCCTACATCTTACAAAAACTGAGAACAGAATGACACAATAAAAACAATTATTAATGGAAATTTTATTAGTGTTAGTATCAGTATAGACGTTGGTGCTCAGAAAACTTGTTAAATGTGTCATTCGGTGTCCATGCTGCATCGTGTACTTGTTAAAGCTCCCTTTTGAATTTTTGCATACCGTCTTATAGAGTCTGGGTTTTTAGGACGATGATGTTGGCAGCAAGATGTCAAGCTGCTCTTGATTTTTGTGGGAGGAAGCTTCTAACCCATCACTGGAAATAAACTGCTCAAAAAAAATTTAAGGAACACCTACTAATCAGAGTATAGCATTAAGTCTATCAAACTTCTGGGATATTGATCTAGTCAGTTAAGTAGCGGAGGGGGTTGTTCAGTTTCAGCTGCTTTGGTGTTAATAAAATTTTCAACAGGTGAACTAGAGGGGCAACAATGAGACGACCCCCAAAACAGGAATGGTTTAACAGGTGGAGGCCACTGGCATTTTTCCCTCCTCAACTTTTCTGATGGTTTTTTCACTAGTTTTGCATTTGGCGATGGTCAGTGTCACTACTAGTAGCATGAGGCGATACCTGGACCCTACAGAGGTTGCACAAGTAGTCCAACTCCTCCAGGATGGCGCGTCAATACGTGCCATTGCCAGAAGGTTTGATATGTCTCCCAGCACAGTCTCAAGGGCATAGAGGAGATTCCAGGAGACAGGCAGATACTCAGGGAGAGCTGGACAGGGCCATAGAAGGTATTTAACCCATTAGCAGGACCGGTATCTGCTCCTTTGTACAAGGAGGAACAGGATGAACACTGCTGGAGCCCTACAAAATGACCTTCAGCAGGCCACTGGTGTGAATATTTCTGATTGTTTGGTCAAATACAGACTTCATGAGGGTGGTTTGAGGGCCCAACGTCCTCTAATGGGCCCTGTGCTTACTGTCCAGCACCTTGGAGCTCAATGGCATTTGCCATAGAATGCCACAAATTGCAGGTTCACCCTGAGCAAATATGACAGACGTGAAAGGGCTTGGAGAAGCCATGGAGAACGTTACGCTGCCTGCAGCATTGTTCAGCATGACCGGTTTGGTGCTGGGTCAGTGATGGTCTGGGGAGGCATATCCATGGAGGGACGCACAGACCTCTACAGGCTAGATAACGGCACCTTAACTGCCATTAGGTTTCAGGATGAAATCCTTGAACCCATTGTCAGACCCTATGCTGGTGAAGTGGGTCCTGGGTTCCTCCTGGTGCACGACAATGCCCGACCTCATGTGGCAAGAGCATGTAGGCAGGTCCTGGAGGATGAAGGAATTGATACCATTGACTGCCCCCCACGCTCACCTGACCTAAATCCAATACAACACCTCTGGGATATTATGTTTCGTCCATCCGATGCAACCAGGTTGCACCTCAGACTGACCAGAAGCTCAGTGATACCCTGGTCCAGATCTGAGACAAGATCCCCCAGGACACCATCCATGGTCTCATTAGGACCATGCCCCGACATTGTCAGGCACGCATACAGCCAAGTGGGGGCCATACAGACTACTGAGTATGATTCTGAGTTACTGCAATGAAATTTCAGAAAAATGGACTAGTCTGGGGGGCGGCATGGTGGTGCAGTGGTTAGCACTGTTGCCTCACACCTCTGGGACCCGGGTTCGAGTCTCCGCCTGGGTCACATGTGTGCGGAGTTTGCATGTTCTCCCCATGTCGTTTTGGGGTTTCCTCCGGGTACTCTGGTTTCCCCCCACACCCCAAAAACATGCTGAGGCTAATTGGAGTTGCTAAATTGCCCGTAGGTGTGCATGTGTGAGTGAATGGTGTGTGAGTGTGCCCTGCGACGGGCTGGTCCCTCATCCTGGGTTGTTCCCTGCCTCGTGCCCATTGCTTCCGGGATAGGCTCCGGACCCCCCGCGACCCTGTAGGATAAGCGGTTTGGAAAATGGATGGATGGGTAATAATAATATAAATGTTTTATTTATATATTGCCTTTCTCACACTCAAGGACGCTTTACAATACAGGTCAGTACAATAGAATACAATAAAACAGTGCACACAGAGCAACAACAGCAACAGCAAAACAACGACCACAAGAATTCATACTTTAGTCATTTATTGAGGTATTACCTTACCGGTTTGAAATTGAAAAAAAAAACTAACCATTAGATGTCACTTTTGAACTGATTCAGCACGGTACTAAATTGCATGTATTGAAAGTTTATAGAAAACATTTTAATCAGTGTCATGGCAATTGTTGCACCAGCAATGCATGCATATAAAGCAATATTGAAAGTGTACCAAAGCAAAGTACACTGGAAGAAAAACATTTCGATACATCACACAATGAGCGGTTTTAAACCTGTCTAACCGGTGTGTATTTTATTTTCTTACGAGACTGCTGTTGTACTTGTCTTTTTCGTATGTGAGAATAGGTTCGGTGCTGTAATATAAAAGATAAATACACTTTTTTGGTGCGGAACTTTCTTGAATAAACTGATTTTTCTAAGCTTCAGCAAAGCACCATGAATGCGGCGACTTGGCACGCCCAGGGGTATTGTTTTGAGGAGATCGGCGTGCGCAAAATGTCTAGATTTGGTAGCTGGGGGAAGCAACTACAGTCGGAAGTGACGCATCACCATGCAATACTGCAGAAGCGAGAGATTTATTTTAACCAGCGCCACGCAAAGTAATCGTTGATGTGTCACTCACATCCTTCAAGACGTAGAATAGTTTTTAAAGGCTGAAAAATTTCATACCAAGGACATGCTTATTGCTAACTCGCCGAAGCTACCGGTGCTTGCCGCTTAACATGGGCTGGTCCAGATTTACTGAATTTTTTTATTGGCAGTGATGGTCTTACATTTGTCCAATTGGAGGTCTCTTTTACCTGAATTCCCGCCCACTTATACAAAAGACGTTGTTCTAAGCCAATTACAGCGGTATCTGAGCGGTAGGTGGGCGTGTCTCTGACGGGAAACTACACCCAGCGAGTCAATAGATGGTGGGACACTCTGCGCTTGCACATATAAGCCGGAGCAGGGCGGGCCTTGCAAAGCCGACCATTAAGAAATATATTAATCGGGAGAGTGGAAGAACAGGAAAGGCACGACAAACATGCACGACGATATTTAAAGGGACATTGAAGAGAATCATGTTTTTCTGAAAAAAAAAGCAAGCAGAAAAGAAAGAAAAAAACAAAAAGCGGACGCTCCATGTAGTGCAAGTTCGCTCTGGATTTTTTCGTAGTTGTTTCATTGTAAATCGGACCCATTCCTGTACAGCTAGCAAGCTAATTCTCCTGCACGCGTTTGTCAATTGCAAAAGTGCGGCTGCTGGCTAAAATTGCATGTCGCTTCTGTCATGTTTCCGGCCGGGTGCTCCCATGTGAATGGTTTTAAGGTGGAGAACTGGAAACAGAATCTGCGAGTCATATACCAGTGCTTTGTGTGGAGCGCAACTGCTGAAACCAGGAGACGCAAGGTAAAAAAGGGGGAACGCCAGACTTCAAGCAAAATGGCATACATTCATATAGACACTATACACACGCTACTCCAGAGTTTGAAGCACACATCACAATACCAGATCCTCGTTTGTTAGCTAGTGTAAGCGTCTGGATGGCCAGAGCCGCGCCAAGGTACACCTAATTGGCGCTGGCTGTCTGTTTGTCCAAGGATTGGTAACTTATGAATAAATGAATGGGCAGTCGGCAGATAAAATGCAAGTATCCTTCCCTAGTAGCTTATCTTGGTGTGGCTCAGCGTATAAATCCTTTAAGAAGAGGTGCTTATCGCTTGATCGCCAAAAGCACGTTGTTTTAACTTTGACGTCCCCAGAAAGCAGAAGATAAGTTACATGTGAAGTATGGTCGCTGCTTTAGTTTATCTGAATGCAATTATCACGAAAGGACACCACAGCTTCACGGGGAAAAGCGACACCTATTAATGATGATATTAATTGGACGAGGAAACGCACAACTGCACAGCACACCGGTAGCTCTTCCGCTTCTGTGTCTGAAGTGCATGCAGCATCTTGCATTCCTGATATAAGCAGTCTCTGGGTGGCAACATGGGAAAAACACCCAATCCTGCTAGCTGGTCAGCTAGCTGTCGAAATTTCTTATCTTGTTTAGTTGCAGCTGCGGTATTTTTCCACTTTTATTATAACATTTGATATACCTTTTGAATCCCCTGGCGATCCAGTCGGATGTAATGTGGCCAGCTGGCCGGTACGTCGCAGCCCATCAGTAATGCCCGATCGTCCTCAATCCCCCCCCTTCTTTTTTAAACCTGGGAAACCAGTGAAAACATCGTGCAACACTTTAAGTCGGCAAGCGAACGGTGCGTGTCGCTGCGGCCACGGAGCCGATGCAGAATCTCAAATCCTTTACCGTGGACCAGCCCATCCTTCACTCTACGCCCGTATTGTTCAAAAGGTGCTCGCAGCGCCATGCACCCTATCTCGCCTGTCTGTTCAACTGCTGCATTAACGTGGGGCACTATCAGGTAGCCCCCTTGTACTTTTTTTGTTAGACCATCTGTACTCTCCCACCCACGCACAATGATACACTCCCTAGGCCAAACCAATGCACCCAAGCCGCCGTTCATTCTTGTTTTTTCTTGGACACGTACAAAACCCGTGTCCTTTTGATTAAAAATAATGCCATTATGCAACTTGACTCAAATAGCTAATTGCAGGCGGAGGTTAGCCTGGAAATGTTTGTGGTTACTTTAATTAGTTACCTGCTTTCAGCAAACTTTATTGCATTAGCTGTGCGTTCGGTTGCTTGCAGTGTTGTAAATCCCTTCTCTGGTTGGGATGCCCGCAGCCAGATGTTAATGTCCTACTTTTGTCTCACTTTCTTCTTCCCGCTTTTCATCGCTGCCTCACTAACCTTCACCATCTTCCATTGATGTGGCGTTTGGGGATCCTCCGGCCCTGTTTTAATGTGTAGTGTCCACATGTTTTTTTTCCTAATGTAAATTAACCGACAGCGTGTTTTTTGTCACGATTCTGTTTGTATGGGCTTATCAAGCTTGCTGTTGTCTCTCGTAAAGGTGCCGTCAGCATGTCTTACATGTGTCACACATTTTTTTATTTTCACTGTTGATAAAATAGGTGCTTCAGATCGATGCGGGATGGACAACAGTGGTGAGTCGAAACTCCTCTCCTTGCCCTGGCAACTGAAGATCCTCCCCCGGTTTCCCCAGAAGGCTGATTACATTGCAAAACTCTTTCCCAGAAAATGATTTAACCACCAGGGTCCAGCCTAATGTTTGATCGCCACTCATGCTGCATTATAGGTATAGCGTGATTAGCACAATACTATGAGTGTGTGCTAGATCTTAGAACCAAGAGGTCCCCAGGACATGTTGGATATTGTCACTGCTTCATCACTCATCGTATGACTGTAGCTTTGCCTCACTTGTGTTTTCTTTTGTTTTGTTTGGTGCCCGTCGCTTGTCATTAATTGAAGTAGTGAATTGCAGCTAACAGGCCTGGCCACCAGCTGCCGTTGACTATGGCTTCCCCCGCCATGTGCTGCTGTAGGCACTCTCCGTGTGGACACTGCGTTCAGGTTCTCACACCTATCCCGGCAACACGCTCGTCATCCTCAGCTTCCCGGTGAAGCAGCAGCTCAGGCTCTCACGTGCTTTCTAGAAGGTTCCATGAACCCCCCCCCCCCTCGGTCTCTGATCTGTGAAACTGCACAGCTGTGTGTATCCAGTGATGGGCCGAGAGTCCCTGTGTCAGTCTGGAAATTCTGCGCGCGTCTCACGTGAGGGACTCCCTGAGCTGGATGCTTTTATGCATTTGTAACACGTTAATTACGTTCCCACTGAAGGCGAAACACCTGGGGATGAATTATAGGCACCATGTGGTGTTTTAATGTTATGGTATTGTAAGCAGCAAATATTTACAGCATATATTCTTGTGTGTCTCATAATTAATGTTTGAATACCTAGGTGGTGCTTTTTTATTTGTTTTCAGTTTTCATTCCGATTCATTTGTCTTCTAGCACTTGTACTTCTTAAGGTCATGAGGGAGGCCTGGAGCCTATCCCAGAAAGAGTAATGCTGAATTCTGGGTGCCCCCTGGACAGGATGCCAGTCCACCACAGAACATGCACCCAGTCATACATGTGCAGTGCCAGTCAGCTGACCTGGGGTGGGGTCAATTTAACCCCTAACCCTGGAGGTTCTGCTACAGCATAGCTGACTATCCTCAAGCACCACCACGCCTAATAGGTTTGGCGGTCTACACTGAATATAGTACCTCACCTCATGTGGGTTAATGCTGTTCATAAAACTCCTCTGCTGTTCTCTGGGAGATTGCCAGGCCCCTTTAGGAAAAAAAAACATCTTTCTGTTTTAGTTCTGTATTTAAAAGAATATTTTTATCGTAACAGATTTCTGTTGTGTAATAAATGATACAAATTTTGCCCTCAATTGAGGCCTTTTTTTTATAGAAACAAAATATATTGCAGTTGCAAGATTCTGGATTTGCATCTGTGATGTGGAGAGGTGAAATAGGAATGGAATAATGTCGTTACATAGGAAGTGGGCCATCTGTGTACCTCCAGCATGGGAAGGAAGTGATGTAACTGGAAGGAAACGTCCTTCTGTTTGTGTCTGCTTCACCATGGTTGGAATGATCGCTCTGGGCACATGCGGCATCGAATTTCACCTTGTGATGGAGATGGTCAAAAATGAGCGAGGAACATGGGTCCCCTTGGGTTTATGTATTGGTATTTTACATCTCTGGGTGGATATGGAAAGAGAGAAGATCTATGCAGGGTTCAGTCTTAGGGCGTCAGAAGCATTTTGAATGTGAGGGGGACACACTGGCATAAAACTAATATTTTATGTTAAATGTGGGGGTGTCCAAACGAATAATTATGAAATGTGAGGGGGACCTGTCCCGCTCAGATTTAATGGCGGCGACGCCCATGGTTCAGTCACTGAACGCTGATTGTGGCATAGGATCATGGTGTTGTCCGTTTCGTAACCCTGATCTTGAAGGCACACCACGTTTACAGTTTACAGTTCTGTGTGGGCTGTTTATGAATGAGCTCAGAGGATTCCTTCAACATTTTAATCTTCAAGTTAAAATGGAATTAAGCAGAACAGCCTAGAATGACATTTGGTTTTGCTAATCGAGTTACACCATTTTACACAATTATTAGGAATTGTAGGGTTTGGGGAAAGAGTATATGTTTGTAAACATATTTAATAACAGCTTTGGTCATAGCTGAATGAATGATTAGTCATCTAACAGTCAGATAAATTTACTTCAGGCAATTGATTCTTTATCAGATGTTGGCAGGATTATTGTAGAAATATGTAAGGCCCCAAAGTAATAATCTGTTAGTTGGTTGTGATTGTTAGATGCTTTTGATTATTATCTTAATCAGGTTAATTGAAATTAGCTGAATACAGTGGTGTTGTGCAGTGTCTCTAAGAAGCCAGCGCTGAGATGTTTTAGAACTGTGTCAATGTAACCCTGTGCGGTGTGGACTTCTATGGAGGCATGTGTTTGAGAAGCTGATGATTCCATGTATAGTGGTGCTTTGGAGTCTTATGGGCATGTCAGTCTGGTTTTGAGAGTTTGCCCTGAGCCACATGAATTGCCCTATCATCCACATGAATGTCTGTACATCTTGGCTGTTGACATTATTCCTGCACCCCTGACAGAATAATATAGCCCTTATTAATTCTAGATATCAAAGTCTTGGACACAAAAGGATGGGGTTGGGGATATCGTTGTTTATGAAGAGGCTAGAGCAGGGCCGCCATCTGTCTCGGGTGCCCAAGTCAGGTGACCGTCATTGTTTATGCTGATTGACTCCACCTGTTCCTCACGCCCGCTGCCCCTGCCTATTACGGCCCTTCTGCTTTTGATTTGATGCTGACCCCACGCCTGATGTCCCACACGCCCGGCCCAAATGGCAGCAGTGTGAGATGCAACGTGCTGTTTCCCTCCATTTTTTTATCTTCTTTACCTTTGAAAAGGGAATTCCTGCATTTGATGTACCATGTGTCTTCTGTTTTGTTCAAATTACCGCTCTGGATTTTCTGTGAGGTGTTTCTTGCACTGCTATAAAAAAAATAAAACCTGCAGCAAGTCCTACATTCGCATAACAATTTAATCCGCATAATGTCACATACGCTGCTTTTGATTGGCTGATGGAGATTCCAGGCTTAGATATTACTACTGTACTACGACCACTTCAGCTTGCTCTGTTCCACCTCTCTGCATCTTATTTTCCCCATTTCCCCCCTGCTTTTTAAAATGGCTACTGCTTTTCATCTTGGGCTTTCAGTTATTGGGTCTCCTGCTGGCTGGGGGGGGGGGGGTGAAGTGCCTTGAGGGTTTAATCTGAGTAGCCAGCGACTGGAATCCTGCAGCAGCTGTAGGAAATGCGGGACAGCCCTTTTCCATCGACATTTCCATCCCTGCTCTATCCCAGTGGTCCCTAAATCTGCAGACTTGGCATTTTGGTCATGGGGTCGATTGACCCCCCAGGTTACACTCTGGTAACGTGCACTCCCCCCAGCAGGTGGACTTGTGGTTGTCAACCCCTGAGGTTTTGCTGCTTCTGCTGTAAGCAGGAAGGCTCATCAGCTCTGGATGCTTGCCCAGGATCAGAAGGTCATCGGTTCAAATCCCATGATTGACAGAGTGATGTCATCGTCGGGCCCCTGAGTGAGGCTCATAACCCCCATTGCTCTCGGACGGTCTGCCCTTGCTTTCTCTATTGTATGTCACTTTGGATAAAAGCATCTGCTAACTATGTGCGAGCCTGTGTATTCCAGAACGTCCCACACGGTTCAGATTTTACGCTTCCCCATGAGTTTGCCCTGCATCTTTATGAATTTCATGTTAAGCTGTCTTGCTTCCTCTTGCACGCGTGTTACATTTTTTGTGGGATGAAGAGCGGCGTGGTTTGGCGTCTGCAGAGTTGTGTTCGCCGACTGGCCTCCGACTGTTTTCCACACGTCGTTGCTGTAAGCCGATATGAGGACTTTTATTCAAATAGAGTCTCTTCTGTCAAACGAAAATTCGTTGAGCGGTCACGTGGTGGAGTGGACAGTGTCCCGTGACATTGTCCTTCATTTGTGAGCAGGAAAGGTTCTCTCCTCCAGTGGAATCGTAGATTGGAGTACATGTGATGTCAGGCAGACATGGGCGATCCCTTTTGGAAGGACAGTGAGGTCATAAGTTGGGTATTACTGGCCGCAGATGAGGCTTGGGTGATATTACTGTAATACAGTATACTGTGGTATTTAGGGTGTACTGTGGATATTTGATATCTCAGTGACAAAATTGGGTGAGCCTGGGGGGGGGTCCTCTCAATGAAATTCCCCCAATGTGCTCAGTAGATTTTATTCCCAAGATTTCAGAATACCAGAATAGCGTAGCTTTCAGAAAATCGTGTACCACAATATAACATCTGGATGGTGTGAAAAATGAGATGCCAAACTACTGCAGAGCATCGTCTCCTGGGAGCTCTGACATCATGACGGTGGATATATGGTTAACAAACAGACACTGAATGTCTTTATATTTCAGTTATGTAGAATTACGAAATTTTGCCATTCCGATGGAAAAAATAAGCCCACTAGCTAGAAGCAGCAAGGTGTTTGCTAAATGCCATTAGTTTCATTTTGCCTGAATGAAACCGATAATCGATAGCAGGCCTCTGCCTGGGACTCTTTATATAAATGAGGGGAGGAGGTGGACACACACACCTCAGACATACTTGTGAGTGCATAATAAGAGTCTCCACTTCTCTGCTGTAGTGCTGTTAGTGTGCCACGTTTCGTAATGCTGTTGTATATTTGTGGCCCAGGGGACTCATGTGTGTATTTTGTGTTTTCCAGGGATCTCTGTAAGGTCTTTCTGGTTGGTTGCTTTTCTCTAACCACACAGCAGCTGAGGTCAGTAGATCAGGTTTGCATATGGTAGTCATTTATGGCATCTCAAATGTCGGTAAGCTGTCCATTCCTCTATCATCCATAGTGTGCCAGGCTGTATAGGGCATGAGGCTGGGGTGCGTCCTGGATGGAATGCAGTTGCATTCACGCATACAGTGGGCAGTTGAGAGGCTGATTAGCCTAGCTATATCAGAAAGTTTCACTCAACATGCTCTTGGGAGTTTTACTTGCACAAAAATGTTCTGAAAATGAAATTTAAGTGGTTCAGAGAGAGAACCAATCAGAATGTGGAGGAAGTGGGTCCAAGCAACTAAAGGTGGAACTAACCAATCAGATCTTGGTCTTGTCCTCTCTAGTTGTTAGTTCTTACCTCCTCTACATTCTGATTGGATCAGAGACATTATCAATGATTTTTTTTTTCATTCTGTCCTCAGAACATTTTTGTGTAAGTAAATCTCCTATGAGCACTGAACATGAGTGGAACATGCATAATCCACACACACGGAGCACAGGTGAGATGCAACCCCCCCCCCCAACTTCTGTAGATCCATATCTGAGAAAAGCAAGTGCATGTGTATGAAGGCAACAGCCCCCAGGCCACTGTGCCTGTCCTCCATTCACTAGCAGTACCGTTATCGCTGGGGCTGCCCACTCTCCTCCGGCAGGCACTTCCTTCGCACACAGGATGTGCCATGCAGGCACGCGGAGGAGCTGGTCTCGGCCGTCAGAGTCCCTGCTTACACTGCCGCATACTTTCAATTCATTTATTCATTCCTCCGTTTTTGCTCTCTCCAGTGCAGTGTGGGGTTCACTCCCCCCCTGAAAGTAGACACAAAACCTGCTTGACTAAGATGGGCCCAATGGTGGGGGGTGTGGGGGTATGGGAGCTGGAAAACAAACACTTTGAGTGCCTCTCTCCCCGGGCACTGCTAACGAGAATGAAACTCTCAGCTAATTAGCCGGAGTTCTTTCTCCACTGAGCTTTTTTTTAATTCCGTAATTGTTCATTCCAGCATGCTGTACTGTCCTCTTTCTCTGGAAGTGGTGGTCAGTTTGTAGGGGGTTGGGGTAAAGGGTAGGCCCCCTGAAAATCAAGGCTTCTATCTTTTCCACCTTGGCACTTGAAATGCTTACCTCAGTGACAGAGAGGCAGAAGGCCCTGGTGAAAATCTGCATGGTTTGACTCAATAAGGAAATTATTGGGGGGGGGGGTGGCGGCACGAGCGGAAAGCAGTGACACATGCGGCCTACGCAGACTCGCGTTTTTCAGAAACCTATTCATAATTTACGGTTATATGAATGGTTGAGCAGTCTGAGCCGTGACTTGGAAATTAATAGCTGTCATGTATATTTATCTTGCTTGCTCTCGTATCCCCCTTCGTTATGTATATTCATTTCTGTTCATAAGGGATCTGAAAAATGTTAAAGTAACAAATCTTTTTTGGAAGAACCAGATTAGCGGATGAAATTTATGTCCTGGTTTTCACCAGATGGGGTTTGACCGTGGAAGGTGTCATGCCTTTAAGTGACAGTTGTGGGGAGTGGGGGTCAAGGAAGGCCTGATTGGCCCTGACAGCAGAGGCATTAATTGGGGGGGGGGAGGAATAGAGGGCAGCGGTTCAATTAGGTTCTAATTAGGTTTGGCCGAGGTGTTGATTGGATTCTGGTCTTGCGATTCTATATAGAGGAGAAAACAAGAGGAGAGTGCAATTGGCTGTTGTCAGAAATTAATAACTGTCCGCCAGTGAAGTTTTACTGTAGTATGAATATATATTTCTGTCATATCATGTTTGAGTGGATATTTCATTTTTCCTTTAAGCACCAATTAATGTTTTTCCCCTTTTACAAAAAGAATGAACATTTTTGGTGTCTGGAGCTGCTCATTCCTGGTCCCAGAGAATTGCCACCCTGCAGATCTTGGGTGCAGCCCTAATTTAACACCTTACAGATAAGCATTGGAGTCAGCTATGTTGAAACTAAGATGGCTCTAAAACTGAGGTGCTACTGAAGGGCCTGATTGTCTGTATCAGCTGTGTTAATTGAAGATTGGGTGACACACACACACAGGTCATATGTCCCTGTCACTGTGGGCTGCCTCAATTAATTTCTATGGTCATATAACCCTAATCTTAACCCTGTGGTGACCCTAACCTAAACTTAAGCACAAGTAGCCAACCAAAATGCAAAACTTTTGGCCAGATGTTCAGGAGAGTTCAGGTCCAGAGAGTACAAATCCAGACCAAGATTTTGTTGCAACCAACCACTTCAGTATAAAGAGTCATAGTCACAAAGGACTCAACTGGTAGGTTGAAACAAAATCTTTACTCCCTGGACCTGAAATCTCCACCTCTCTCTCTCTTTTTTTTTTTTTTTTTGTTTGTTTTCATGGATTTCTATGAAATTGAAGTTTTATGTTTTGGGGACCAGAATGATAGACATTTATTTATCTAAAACCTGGCAGGTTTTCCCTGATAACACCCCCCCTCACACACACACACCCACACACGCTCACACACCACTTACTCTGCATATCCCAGTTGATGCACCAAAGGGTCCAAAACACTGGGGGAAACTGCTTTCCAGTTTGTGTTGATGAAATTTGTCAATGCATTTCATGTTGAAGGCATGTCAGACCACCAGGGGGCAGTATGACTGTGTTGTTGAGCCTGTCTCTGACTAGCTGACGTCCTTTTCGCTCTGTTTGCTCTTTCACTCGGACTGGGGACTTGGCCAACCTCCGTCAGAAGGTGAGACTAATTCCAGTCTCCAGTGGCCACTTCTCTGTGGGCCTGACTGTTCGGGGGGAATCGTTCTCCTGCCCCTGGAAGCTTCTGTTCCCACTGTCGCGGCCCAGAGTGATGGCGGCTGGTCCCACCTCTTGCTCTCTGGTAGTCATTCACCTCATGTGAAAAGAGGCAGCGCCGACACTCAGTCATGTGCATGTCTTGCTGTTGTCGAGGTAATGACTCGCTTGGGGCATGCATGCAGTTCTTTCACTGTTTTCGTCAGTCGACAACTGCACGTAAGTGTGGAAAGCATGGAAGCAGCGTGAAACCAGGGAAGGTGGAGATTAGACTGAGCTTTAGGGAGGTGAGAACAGTGACACATCGTTCAGGTTTTAACCTGTCTTTGTGTGTGTTTTTTTTTTTCTGGCAGTAATGGAATTATCATGCTCTGCTGTTGAACCCTTGAGCTGAGTATAAGATTTGCCCCTGAAACATGCTTAGCATCTTATGAATGTGCTGCTTCTTAATGTTACTGTACCACCCCCCGCAATCCAGTAGGATAGGCAGTTTGGAAGATGGATGGATGGATGTTACTGTACGATTTGAATGGGACAAAAATATGCTTCTGTTGTATTGTGAGGGAAGTTGCTTCTTCAAACAACTTTATCAAATCAGAGGTGGAAAGTTCTCTGTCTAAAGGCATCTCTGTCCAACCAATCAACCCGTCTTTAAAATGGCCTTTTATATTCCAGATGTTTTTTTTTTCTCCCCAGATGTTTGATTATATCGATTACCTTTGTAGATGGTCTATCTCTTGATTTGTATCCATATTTCTGGTGTTAGACCTGTCTCAGCTGGTGACCTTTGTCGGTGTGACTTTTGCCTTGGCCAAAACATCATGCTTTCCGATTCATCTTTGTGGTTTTGTTTTAGCCCTTGGGTGGTGCTCTGGCACTTTGCCCTGTGATGACACAGGCTCTTTGGCACCCCATCCTTGCCCCAGGCCTGCTTTCGCTAATCCTTGAGGTCACAGATTGACAATGGACCGTGCCACCCAATCAGAGTCTTGGACCGTTACCTGCATGGGGATCTGTTTCCTTGAGCATCGTGCTTCCAAAAAGATCACCTCACTGTCAGAGAATATGGGATGGAATCTGTGCATAACTGTGGGAAGAAATGTAGTTGTTTTTACTCCTGGTGGTGTGAGATGCTGGGTCTGATACTGCCTTGTAAATCGAGGCACCAACCCTGAAAAGCTCAGGATAAAATATTGGCATGGCAACCAACCCCCCCCCCCCACTGCAACATGTTCCATGTTCCTGCAGTGCAGTGAGTGGCAGTGAGTGATATCGGTCTCTGAGCGTGTAATCCGGCGGAGCCCCATGGCCCCAGGGGGGTTAACAAAGCCGAGCCGTAATTAAAATGAAAGCAGGGAAGTGTGAGCAGGACATTGAAAAAGGAGGAAGTTATTTGTGACACGCCTGCCAGCTTCCCATGTCCTTCGGATCGCTGTGGGTATGTCTCAGCACCATCCGGACTGGGAGCGGAGCCTTATAGAAGGCCTGGTGCTCCTTTGGTTTTCACCGTCCGTAGCGGTTGTTTTAATTGAGCGGATTGTCCCTTATCTGGGGCGACTAGCGTAGCCAGAAATTCAGAGACAAACCACCTGAAGTTCTTGGTTTTCCTTTGGAGTAGAACTATGTAAGCACCAGTCTCTCTAATGCCTTGGTAGAGCCTCTGATTCTCTTTGAACTGTACATCCTCCTAGTCCGAGTAATTCAGACCAACTGAGCTTTTGTTTGCATATGTTTACCTAAGAAATATCACGGTGTCGTAATTTTCTCCGGTACGCTTGGTGAGTGACGTGCTGTTGTTGGGTTTCCTGCCTGCGTGTCCTGACTTCATCGGGTAAGGTGCTTCTGATAATGCGTCTCAGGATGGCTTCGTTCTCCTGGAATGTGAAATGACGGAGCCGAAGTGAATGTGTAAGCAAAACAGAATCATATAATGAAACCTTCAAGCTTGAAGTAAGCTGTCCAGAGATCCCTCCCTCCCCCAGCCCTGCCCCCCAGTCCTTCTGACCAATGTCTGATCAATACGTGACCTAATAGGACATTAATGCCTTATGGAAATGCTGACACTGAGAATTAAGAGGCTGCAAATTGGATTTTTAGACATAGTGGGGATGGGTGGGTGTGGTTGCTGATTGTAGCAATATCAGATCTGCTTTTATTCCTTATCTGTTTTTTAAATCTATTCCCTATTGAGCCCTGGTGCATTGTGGATGGCAACACGTTCTGTCGCAAGCATTTTCGGGCAGTGAAGGGGCCAAAAATCCCGGAGTTAATGGGAGATTTTTATGGGAAGTGTTAATGGGAGGGACTCTTGTGTACCTTTTATTCCTTGCCGTCGTGTTCCGTGCTCCCTCCCTCCTGGCCAGTCTGTCCAGATTGCTCCCCCTGGTGGAGTGTGACTGTAGCACTTGCGGCCACATTCGACAGTCAGCTGCACCACTCGGACCCAATGGCATGCTGCGAGTGTAATTGATCTGTGCGGTGTTTGCGGTATCGGTAATGAGGCTGGGCTCGTCGGTTCTTCCCTAACTGCTTCTTGGACGTATCAGGGCCCCACCCATGAAGAAAGTCAGGCTGCATCTGTGCAAGATCATCATTGCCGGCGGCTTCCTCTCCTCTCCCCAAATTCCGCATCCCTGCGGTCTTCAGTGGCGTCCTCGGAGAAGCTGCTTATCCTCAGCATCCTTACGCCAGCAGGGGGAGCTGCATCTCAGTCAAGATATGTCAATCAGTTTTTTTCATTAGCACTAAGCTAATGTGTTCGCAGTGGGCATGTCAGTTAATGCTCTGTATTTATTTTTGAACCTCCCTCACTGGCGAGGCTTGAGAGTTTTCATTTTGTCTCACAACATGCCAGAAATGCTCTATAGTGTTGCGGGCCATTTCAAGTTGTCTCCAGTAGTAACATGCATGTGTATGTCTGATCTGTTACCGAGACTGACAGTGTTTAATGTGAGCCCTGCCAGAGTTAAATGACAGCTGATGTACTCGGGGCCCTTGCAGTATCTGGATGGGGGCTTCCGGAAGGGTGCTACCATCGGGCAGGTCCCTGATCCGGCGAGGAGGGCAACATGATCCTGGGCAGGCTGAGGGAGGCGCTGCTCAGCCAAGCTTCTGTACAGGACTGAGCTTCTGCCTGGAGTCCCCTGGCTCTGTGGGTGTGGCCTTTGCAGAAGGTTTTGCTAGTCAGGCCTTTCCCTCAGACCGCCTTCCGCATAGGCTTTTTCTCTGCCCAGATTACGTTTCCACCTAGAACCGCATTCCTTACTGTCTGACCCCTACCCCCCAGCCCCCCCAATTCCATTTTACTTTTTTTTTCTTTTACTTAACCAGCATTTTCTGATATGGAACATTGTGTCTCTGGACGTGCTTCTGTAGCTCCACAAGCAGAATGTTGCAAATGATGCAAAGGTTGTAGGTTTGAATCCCAGGGAGCACTCATGGATTGTAGAGGGAAGGGTTACTGTAAGTCCCTTTGGGTGATAAGCGTCAGATAAGTGATTGTAAATGAACCCAACCAGACTCTGAGCCTCGTGAACATCTCTGTCCCTGAGAACCCTAATGCCACAGAGGGAGGTAGAGGCTGACAGTGGGGAGTGTCACCCTCATCGGGGCTCTGGGTGCGGAGATGGCGCTCGCATCTTTGCAGTCTCACGCGGTGTCTTAAGGGAGCGTGATGCCGAGTGTGATGCTTACGGACACTTCCTTCATACACGCTTACATAAGTTCATTCCGAATGATTTAGCATCCTGAAGTGGGATCTTAGCTGGCCCGTTGCCGGCGAGGAGCTTTTCACACAGCAGGCTGATCCTCGTTACCATTAACCACCATAAGGCCTTTTGCTTTGCCAGGTGCCTTTTTAGCGCTGGTGTCTCTAAATCCTATATGACGCTTATGGACAGTGTTTCAAGGAGCAGCAAGCTGACTGCAACTGTGTTCAAAACAGTGGGCCGTAAAGCCATTACCTCTCTCACATGACTGTCACAAAATCTGAGTCTTAAACATTATGAAGATCATCTCTCAACCATGTCTTTCACTACCTTTTCTTTCAATTTTGTTTTTTTTTTTTTATTATTTGTGTAATCTTTTATTGACTGCCTCCCGCTTCTCCCTGTTGCCCCCTGCAGGCAAGGTCATGTATCTGCCACATGTGCGGAGCCCACCTGAACAGACTCCACTCCTGTCTCTACTGCGTCTTCTTCGGCTGTTTCACGAAGAAACACATCCACGAACATGCAAAAAGCAAAAGGCACAACCTAGGTGAGAGAGGGCCAGCCATTAAATTTACTCTAGTGTTTCCAAATCCAGTCCTCAGGGACCTAAAGACAGTGAACCATTTTGCTCCCTCCCAGCAAATGTGAACTGTCTGGTAGGGAGCTTGGAGGGAGCAAAAATGTGGATCTGATGTGGGTCCCACATGGACTGAAATTCCATATACACATATTCAGCCTTAAATGATTAACCCTCTTGTGAAGAAACACTAAAATGACAGGGAAGGAAAATCCCTCATCCAGGCACCACTGGCTTCTCTTCTCCAGATCCCCTTCAGAGCCCAAAAGTAGCGAGCTTGGGAGGGTTTCTCTAAGTGCTGTATGTAAGTGTGTTCCTATTCGCAGTGGCTAACAGCAGTTGTGTGAGTTGCTAATTATCCACAAAGAGACCAGTGGTGGCAGACATTATCCTGTTGTGCTGAGGCAAGTCCCTGGGGAAATCACAAGTCGTCATGGTGATACCTTAGTTCTTGCGTGATTGGCCTGTCCTTTTTCCCACAATGCATTTCACTGTCGGGGGAGATTGGTGGAAAGGTCAGAATTTCTCATCACGGCCACTCACCTGTGCCGTCCTGATGGTTTTGCCCGTTTTAGTGAATCACCCACAACTCAAACACCAAGGGAAATCCGAAATCCGGGCAGCACAATCTTAAGATGGCCCAGAAGAAGCCAGTTGCTTTGCAATGTTTTTGGCGACATGCTACAGAGAAGCAAAAGTGGGCAGGATGATTGTGTGCTGCCTGTCAGTGCCCTTTTCCCCAGCTGGAGCCGGGGGTAATTGGGGATCAGTAATGTAGACCCATTAGTGATCTCTTTGTTTCGTATGCCTGTGTCAAAAGCTGCTTAGCAGACTAATGATCCTGGGTTCGTATAATCGCATCACATTAAGCGAAGGGGGCAGCCTTGGGCTCGCCACTGGCTCCCATTCTGGGTGGCTTCTGGTGCATGCTGGGATTCCTGTGCAGCGGCATTATCCGTGCGTTGCTTGCTCTCTCTCTGCCCCCCCCAAATGAAGAACGAAGGGCCTGATAATTAGGTGATGGATTTACACAGTATCCCGGATTCAGTAACGGATAAACGGGTTGGAAAATCGTATACGAGAAGGCTAAGATCACAATTAACGGGCCATGTTTAATCAAATTAGTGCTTTCTCCGGGCTGTTGTCCTCATGGATGTGCCCGCCCCTTGCATTATCCTACCTTATTTTTCTGTAGCCGTATTGTTTTGGTGCCTTATTTTCCCGGTTCCCATGGTTACTCAGTCCAAGGCCTTCCTGTGGCTGCTTGTCCGTGTGCAGTGGAGGCCTACCCTGGCTCTGCATGCTCCAGCTTCACACCAGTACATGAACATTATTGTGGTGTCGGTAGGGGGGTGCAGGGGGGTTCTTTAGCATGCACATGCAGTGCAGGGCCTCTCTGCAATATTTATGTACTGGGACTGGCACTGCTTATGTCGCCGCCCTGCTGCCAATTTGCAGCCATGGTGACTAATTTCACCCTAAACTGGAAATTGCAGCTTCCAAGAAATGTAACAAAACCATTCCCCCATTTAGGTAGTTTTTATAGGTTAAAGAAACTATACTGGGCCAATTTCTTCTGTCAGCAATGCAGGCACCTGACTCTGTGTCAGGGTGATGTGTCTTGCGGTGACATCAAGCTATAGCGTGACAATGGAGGGTTGGCTTGAAGGTTGGATTCCCATGTCAAATTTTTGCAGTGCTGCCAGGGCCTGCTGCAAAAATGTCTCTCATTTGGCCAAAGAGCAGCTTTAGATGCAGGATCACCCATAATGCTCTCTGATAATGGCTTTGCTCATTGGTTGACAGCAAACCCTTTCTGGGGTAACCTTATGGTAAAGGTATGTTGTACTAAAAGACACTGCTCTAACCTCACCCCCACACGCATTTGCATGCTGAACCTCCTCTTTTGCTGTCCTTCACACATTGTCTTAGTCTGGGGAATTAACACGGGGTCTCCACTATGGTGGCGTCGTCATGGCAGCAGTACGTGGGTAGCATGCATGGGGGCTTCCTGAGGATGAGGTAAAGCCAGCAGCAAGGCGTCGTTGTACCTGTGTGCTCCCCTGCTTATTTCTGCCTGATGCTTTTTCCGGCGGTGGGGAGTACACAGTGGGAATGGCGCGATCAGCCAGGGATGAGTGGAGGCCAATAGCTGTTCCTGACTGCTGCTGCTCCTCCTCTTCCAGCTATAGACTTGCTGTACGGCGGCATTTACTGCTTCGTGTGTCAGGACTACATTTACGACAAGGACATGGAGCAGATCGCCAAAGAGGAGCAGAGGAAGGCCTGGAAGATGCAAGGTGCAGCTCGAAACCCTCTCTGTACCCCCCCCCTTTCCCTGGATCATTTCACTCATCTCTCCCCCCCCCACCAGGTGTCGGTGAAAAGTACTCAACGTGGGAGCCAACCAAACGAGAACTTGAGCTACTGCGGCATAACCCAAAGCGTAGGAAGATCACTACCAACTGCACTATTGGTGAGAGCTCCATTTGTGTATTTGTGCCCCCCCCCCAGCTTGGGACCTGGGTGTGAGGCTATTCTAGCCCACAACGTTTAACCCCCCCCCCCCCGGTTGGGTGCCCCCTCTCCCTTCATCTAGTACTCTCCATCCCCCGCAGCAGGGCTGGCCAGCTGGGTGTTTCTGGACCTGGTTCAGAGCCACACTGCGTTTCACCTGCTTAGCAGAATCTGGCCAATCGCATGGGTCTGGCTGTGGCCGTCATTACGGCTTGGTGTCCCCCAGGGACATGCTTTGGGGGGTCTGTGGGGGGGGGATCCTTTTTTTAGCAGGCTGGATGTTCATCACTTGGGCTGTGGGAACTAGGCTGGGTGACGTAATAGTGGCGTGGCAGTGGGTCGTGTTCTTGGAGCTGGTCTGCTGGCTAGTAGGGGCTGGATCCCCAATTTTGTGCACACCTAACGGCCCGCCCCTCCATCTGCTGCACAGGTCTGCGGGGCCTCATCAACCTAGGCAACACATGCTTCATGAACTGCATCGTGCAGGCGCTCACGCACACGCCGCTGCTCCGCGACTTCTTCCTGTCCGACCGGCACAAGTGTGAGATGCAGTCCGACTCGTGCCTCGTCTGCGAGATGTCACAGCTCTTCCAGGAGGTGGGTGCCTGTTTTCCTGTGCCTGATAAAGTATTGTGAGGTTATTGTCTGCACTGCATCACACGAAAGGCCCTCAGGTTCCGGTGCTTAGAGTGCCCCCTGTTGCTCTCTCACAGCACTGCTCTATCAGTATATATACCCACTTTTGCATTTAGACTAATTGGCTACGCCTTCCTACCTTCCTGCTAAGCCCCTACATTGCATTATTTTCTTTTCTCCATCTCTCCATTTCTTACTTTCCCTCCTGCCTGCCTGCCTTGTAAAAATAAAAGAAAAAATGCACCTGCATGTTCTAGCTGTTAATTGGCTACAGCTTGTACCTCCAGTATGTGGGGGGGTAGAATTGTGGCCCTGTGATTGTCATGAGGGATCTCTGTGGAGTGTCCCTCCCCACTCATAAAGGGTTCCATTCTGCACCCCCCCTCCACCAAAGCAAAGAGGGTTTGGGGCCGTTGGGTCTGAGAAAGTCAGGGTGGGTGTGGAAATGGGGGTGGCTTAGGTCCGGTGCTGCAGTTTCACCGCTCCCTCATGTTGTGACGGTGGGGCTGGGGGGGTCAGGAGTTGCAGGCAGCCACATTATGGCCTTTCCTCCCAATTCGCCCCAGCATGGCTTTGCTTTCAGCATGGTGGGTAATCCTGCCTCTAATGCAGTACCCTGGCCAAATGAGATGTTTTTGCAATAGGTTCCAAGATGTGAAGTGGCCATTCGTGTGCGGTTTGAGGATAGAGGATTTGAAGGTGTGACCCTTACCACTAGGGGGCGATCTTGAGGCCATGTTTAGGGTTTATGCTGCGCCAGTGTGACGTTTTCCCCCTTCTCCCAGTTCTACTCCGGCCACCGCTCCCCCCACATCCCATTCCGCCTGCTGCACCTGGTGTGGACGCACGCGCGCCACCTGGCTGGCTATGAGCAGCAGGATGCTCACGAGTTCCTCATTGCCGCCCTGGACGTGCTGCACCGGCACTGCAAGGGTGAGTGACCTGTATCACCGGGAACCCGCAACAGGATGTTTAAAATCCCCGTCATACTAGTTGGTGTCCAAGATATAGCACTGTGGTGGAAACAGGGACTCGGTAGCACTCATACCACCCACAATTCATTACACCTGTGACACTTGAGAAAGGTTTGGTTGGAAAGAACAAAGGCCCTTAGAGGAGAGTCCGGCAGCGGATGTATGTGTCGTCCTTCAAGTGTTACGGCATTTTTTGTGCCCCCGATTAAAATATTTTTTACCCAGGTGACGACAACAGTAAGAAGACCAATAACCCCAACCACTGTAACTGCATCATCGACCAAATTTTCACGGGTGGCCTGCAGTCTGATGTCACCTGCCAAGTCTGCCAGTAAGATGTGCTGAGTGGGGCGTGCGGGAGAGTCTGAGTGTGCCAGATCTGAAATCGTTTGCTCTGCCTTCCATTTGATAGGGTCTTTGATAAAAACTCACCTGTACCCTAGAAAAATCTGTCGCTCTCTCTCTCTGCCCCTGGATTAAATCCCTTGTGAACAAAATGCTTACTTTCCCTCTATCACACTTTAAAAGTAGTGTGCACTGCGGTCTTAACTAGCACCCTCAAACAAAAAAACGGTGGTTCTCAATCCTGTTCCTGCCCCCCCCCCCCCCCCCCCAGAATATTTTGATTCCAATGCTACCTCAGTCAGGCTCAGATGGTCCTTAATTAGCTAATAATGAATGTGGCCAGTTGAAAGTAGTGTGGGTTGGAATGAAAACATTCTGGCGGGGACAGGAACAGGATTTTAATGCATGGCTTTTTTTGTTTGGGGGTGTTGGTTTAGACCGCAGTGGTGCTCAGATCGACAGTTCTCTGGCCAGACGAATGCTACTGCTCGCAGTGGAGGCTAGAAATCAGCCGGGTCATTAAAGGCACAGCCAGCTTCTACATCATACTGTTCTGGCTCTGCACCATCTGTGCAGTGTTCCTTTTATCCTGCCATCTTGTGGACACATTGGGTACTGTAGCTCCATGACTCATTGGCATAAATGTTACCTAACGTGCCACTGATTCCAAAACAGAATTAACAGTACCAGAATTGGCCTAACATACTGCCCCCTTAATAGCCTGCTATGCAACACAGCACATATAATTAAACAGAAGGAGACATGTAAGAATGATCGGGCGTATGTCTTGTGATCGAGTGGATGATGAATGCTGGCCTTACTGCATGACAGACGCTTCTCTCTCGTTATACAGCGGTGTCTCCACGACAATAGACCCCTTCTGTGATATCAGCCTGGACTTGCCAGGGTCCTCTATGCCCTTCTGGCCGCTCAGTCCCGGCGGCGAGGGAAACGTGGTCAACGGGGAGAGCCACCTCTCAGGCTCCACAACACTCACGGACTGCCTGCGGAGGTGGGGCCCCGTCTCCTGCGCCAACTCCTTCAGTGGGATTGCTGTACTTTCTCCATTCATCAGCGTACAACATTCTCACATGTGGTTCAGTCTGTTTGAGGACCAGGACCCACACACTGTTCACACTTGTAGCTATTGACATTTTCTTTCATATTCATGAACTTCATGTTCCAAGGATCCACAAGATCCCTGTAGATCCCTAACAGTAACACACCTTGTTCACCTGGTCACCTAATTGGTGAGTGTCCTTAGAGCTGCACCTTAACCTGAATCTTCAGTCTGCTGGACCCTCAGGGCCCGGAGCTGAGGATTGTCCTGCTAAGCGCCTTCGGTGTGCAATTGGTGACGCGTGTGTGCCCCTCGCAGGTTCACGCGGCCAGAACACCTCGGTAGTGGCGCCAAAATCAAGTGTGGCGGTTGCCATAGTTACCAAGAATCCACCAAGCAGCTGACGATGAAGAAGCTGCCCATCGTGGCGTGTTTCCACCTCAAAGTGAGTTCTGCCATTGCCATGGCGCCTGGAACGGCTGCTTCTGTTTACATTCCTAAGCTTTGCCGTTAAAATCTGCTTAAATGTCAGTCACTTATTTATTCCTATTAAAGCACACAGAGCCTGGGTTTACATCATCGCAGCTTTGCTTCTCCTTGTGAGTCATGCTCGTATTTAACTTCTCCTCTTCTCCTTCTTTGTTCTGTCGCTTTTTTTTTTCTTCTTCACATCCTCCCTCTCTCCCCGTGGCAGCGCTTCGAACACTCAGCCAAGCTGCGGAGGAAGATCACCACCTACGTGTCCTTTCCGCTGGAGCTGGACATGACGCCCTTCATGGCCTCCAGGTGAGCAGCCTTGAGCTGGGAAATGCCCCGATTTTGGAAGCCTGATAGGACCTGGAACATTCTCTTAGCATGCAGGATGGACTCATTACTATGGCCCAGTCAGTGTTACGGGGGGGGGGGTGGGGTATGGCTAATAAGCTGCGTCAATGATCAGAAGGTTGCCAGTTCAAATCCTAAAAGGCAAAGCACTTCCACCGTTGGGCCCTTGACCGAGGCCCTTAACCCTTGCAGTTGCTCCAGAGACTGGCTGACTCTGCTTTCTCAAAAATGTGCGTCTCTTTGTAGATAGCATATGCTTAACAAATGAATAAAGTGAATGAAAGTGAAGAGTCTGGTAAATAAATGTATCTGTAAGGCGGACCGTGTGAGGTATAGTGGAAGTATGTTAAATGGTTCATGTGACCCCCCTTTCCTACTGCTCCTTATATAAATGCACCCCAATCTAGGCTGCTCCCCTGCCGCATGCAACAGGCTCCAGACTCACCGCGACACCAAACAGGATAAGCCCAGATGGATAAGTTTGACTGGGGGGGTTGGAGAGGCATCCACACCACATGACTGACGGGGGTATTTTCTTGGTTTATATGGCTGCCATTAGTGGACAGCAGCTTGCCGTATCCCCCAACTTTGTGGCTGCTGCAGGTGGATTTTTCCTGGCTTCTGGTGCTCCTGGGGGAGGACATCTGATAAAGAGAAGTCATAGAAACACTGACTCCCTCATCATGTATGAATTCTTGTCTTCAATTGTGACAGGAAAGAGACCGTGTAAAGGAGTCACAGAAATGCTGTGACTCCCCCATGATGTGTTGATGCCTGACTTCTGATGGTCAAGGGGGAAGCCATCTGGTACAGAGGAGTCACAGAAACGCTGTAACTCACCAAATGCTTTCTGTCCTTTTTCTGTGTTTGCTGTTCTGCAGTAAAGAGAGCAGAATGAACGGACAGTACCAGCAGCCCCTGGACACTTTAAACAATGACAATAAGTAGGTATTTCCATCTGGCCGAAACTGTTGCCTTTTATATCGATATTTGGATCAATGCGCTACAGGTGGCAGCATGAGGAAGTGTGTAGGACAGCAGTCTCTGCATCTGTCATACAGAAAGTTGCTCCTGCTGGAGCAACCTTCTTGAAAGCCAGGTGAGCAGTGGAGGTCGCAGCCCTGACTCAGTGTCCCTCTGCATCAGGTACTCGCTATTTGCGGTCGTCAATCACCAGGGCACCCTGGAGAGCGGACATTACACGAGCTTCATCCGCCAGCACAGGGACCAGTGGTTCAAGTGTGATGATGCCGTCATCACCAAAGCCACCATCAAAGACGTGCTGGACAGCGAAGGGTGAGCCCCCAGACGTCACCTGGGGGGGGGGGGGGGGGGGGGGTTTAAGGCTTTAAAAGGCTTCCTCAGTCTGCAGGGCAGCCTCTGTATATGTCGGTGTGGGATGTCTGTCTCTGAAAAAGCATGTTTCGTTTATCAAAGAACTCCATCCCTTTATAGAGCATAAAGGAACCAAATAGATAATATTTTCACTGATGGCTGTGTCTCTTTACCCAGCATGAAACATGTCCAATGTATTATTTCCGTTGGGCCAAAACTAAGCATCGTTAGTCAGATACGTAAAACGCACATGATGCAATGTAGCAGCACCACAGAGAGATGGAAGAGGGGGATGATCATGTCTGTGACTTACACAAAAATGAGGGCAGAAGGAAAAATGATTGGTTCAGAGAGGTAACCAATCAGACTGTACAGGAGGCGAGTCCTTGTTTAGAAGCTGGTGGAATAGCTGTCATTTGTTTGTGATCACAATGCAGGATAAATGGGAAGTGTGTGGCTATGAATAGCAATTAATTTTGAGTCAGGATCCCTAAGGGAATACATTTTATGATTAAACACTACTTAACACAAATCAGCTGGGAAGTCTTGCCATTCAGTGTTTAGGTTTTGGTATAAGTTAATGCTTTTACTAATTAATTTGTAGAAATTTGACTCGGTGCTGTGTTTTACCCACAGGTATCTTTTATTTTATCACAAGCAATTCCTTGAATACGAGTAGCTTTCATCCTGAGCCAGGGAAAGATGTATCCCAAAGGGAATGAAATGCAGTGCACAGACCTACCTGGAACTTGAGCTTAAGACCGTTTTTCAGCTGCCGGCGATCAAACGGAACACAACAAGCAAATCATGCAAATGTCCTGCAATCCTGCACTGAGCTGCTACTGTCCGTCTGTTTTGGAAGAGGAAGGAAGTTATCAGGACCAGCCGAGGTCCGGCAAGATTTCACTTCCTGTATCTGCTCCAGGCACCGAAATGGATGTCGGCAGACGGATGGATGTGTGGAGCTGCAAGTGGGTGCATCTCACCACCTTTTACAGTATTTTTCGGACACACCCCCCACCCCTTCATGGTGCTCAAGATCCCACTGACCAAACATTGTGGCAATCACAATGGAATGGATTGGGTTTGTGTGTGCGCGTGTTTTTTTTTTTTTTTTTTATGCTTGATCTTATGCATTGGTGTCTGAATGCACAAATCTCACAGTGTAGTATTATGAATGTCGCAAGATTTTCTTTTTTTGTTTCGACAATGTACGACATGAATTTGTTTATGAAATACTGTATGAATCTATATCTATTTTTACAAAGAGAGAGAGAGAATTCCTTGTGGGAGAGCAGTTCCACCAAGACAGTGTTTATTTCTGTGCAATCCGTAGATCCAGGCTGGGTGGGGTCCTTTCCGGATGCTAAGGCAGTGGGGTTGCTACTCAGCGATAGGGACCCGAACGCATCTCAGCTTCCCCATACCCCTTTTCAGTCCCTAATTGCCACACACCCCCCCCCCCCCCCATCTCTCATTCACCAGAGTGCTGTCATGTTATGGTACTGATTTAGTTCATGGGTGTTAATTATATATGATATTATATATAAAAGAATATAATATTATATAATATTTGTGAAGATGTTTTGGTATTATGACACTAGTGATGATGATGATGATGATGATTCGTAGTATTAAACGATTTCACCTAAAACAAAATATAACAATTAAGGAATGCCCCCCCAAACAAAGTATTTTAGCATGCTGTGGAAGACCTTTCTGGGTTCGAGCCCTTTATAGAAGCACATTTCAGTGGTTTAGACTATTGCCTCTGGCCCCCTTTCAGCTCGCTGATGAGGTCTCAGGGTGTGAAATATAACTATTTCGGGGCCCCCTGTGAATATCACCACTAACGGGTGAGTATGCCATCCTCTAGAGCCCACAGTATGTATCATCTGCCACAGGGGCCAGCATCTACCGGCTGTATTCTTCTGTTACATTTTGTTCTGTGTTTGTGTGTCCAGGTGAACCGTTGATGCGCATGGACTTCTTCACATTCATTTATCGATCCTGCAGTGCTGCAGCAGTGATGCAGCACGACTGACTATGCAGTATTGTGACATGATACCGGGTCAGTCACATGACACAGTGCTGCCCTGGGCCGCTGTAGCCTGCATGTCAGTAGGTTTAATTGTAATTCTGTCACCTGTTATATTGCCACAATGGGGCAATGTGTGTGTGTGTGTGTGTGTTCACACTGTACTGGAGCACTAGGGCATCAGGCACTCAACAGAGGGGGATGGGGAATCAGCCTGTCCTTATGTCCTGGGGGGGGGGGGGCTGTGAAGGACAGTTTGCTGGAATTTTGTGTCACCGGCCTGAGAAAAGATGTTCAGGGAATGAACTGAAGCTTCTCCATTATTCATATTTGAATTATTTTAATTTTTTATTATTTTTTGAAGGAAAGCTTTGTCTTTTGTCTCAGTGATTAAAAGCAACTTGGGGAACTGGAATAAATCCCACATTCCTGCTCTGTGTCGCTTCCGAATTCCTTTCCTTTGAGCCC
This sequence comes from Brienomyrus brachyistius, assembly GCF_023856365.1. Classification (NCBI taxonomy): domain Eukaryota; kingdom Metazoa; phylum Chordata; class Actinopteri; order Osteoglossiformes; family Mormyridae; genus Brienomyrus; species Brienomyrus brachyistius. Next base: position 753,878 of record NC_064554.1, read on the forward strand.
CCACCACCATGCCCTCTGCCATCCGACACTGCTATGCTGGTATTAACACGTGTGGGCAAGGCGCAATGTTTTAGCCGCACTTCTACCAGAATGGAGCAATGGACTTGACTCAAACAGCCCAAATAAAAATAAACACACCCCCGGCCTATTTTCGGTCCAGCGGACCCAGAGGACCGAGTGAGAGGCGACAGGCAAACCGTTGTGACATCTGCACAGCTGCCTTAACAGGTGTGAACTGCGATTACCTGTCACTTTGTCACCATGACGACAGGCAGCCTGCATCCTCCTGGCTGGTAATGAGATGCTCCTGTCATTCGATGGACACTTGGAAGATCACCTCGCCGTGCACGTGGCGCGCAAGGAGCTGGTGAGTGAATGGTGCTGAACCACACCCTGACCTCCGTTCCCGGCCACCCTTCAGAGGACCACACAGACACCGCTAATAGGAGTTCCCCCTATGATCCATGAGACAGACGGCCCAAAATGTATACTGAGGCACTGTCTGCGGGCCTCTGCATCATGGCTTGCTGGTAAGCATGGGTGCATACCTGCAAAGCGTTGAATGAAGGCTGTTTGTGTTTGTGAACGTGTTATCAGCAGTAGTCAGATCTACAGCTCCTGAAAAAATTAAGACACCAAGCAAAATTTTTCAGTTTCTCTCACTTCTCATTTTATGGGTATGTGCTTTTGTGAAATGTTTTTTTTTTTTTTGCAAACTCCAGGCTGGCTTTTTCCTGCTTCTTCTTCCTTGCTTTATTGGTCTTCAGTCCTGCTCCTGTTATGAATTGTCCTAGCATTGCACTTCACACCTGCACTTAATGTTTCCCATTCTTTTTGAAGGTCTTTTATGGTCTCCTGCTTCACGTTATTCTTGTGCTGTCTGGAACCTGCAGGCAGCCTGCCTTGCAGTGTGGCCTTCTGCCAGCAGAGCCAGGATTAAACCAGGATTTAAAAATGCTGAATTTTTTATAATATAGAAGGGTCTCAATTTTAACCAGAGCTATTTTTTGTGTATTTTACTTTGGTGCTCAATCAAATTACACAAAATGCAGCTTAGACCAGCCCCCGCCCTTCTTTCTGCCCATGTCTTTACTGTGTCTCCGTTCACACCCAGTTGACCCGATTATATCGTCTTCAGTGTGTTAACTCATTTAATTTAATTTATCAAATGCTTTTATCCAAAGAATTATATATTTTTTTGTAAAGACAGGGTCAGACAGTGTCTGGAGCAACTGCGGGTTAAGGGCTTTGCTCAAGGGCCCAAATCCCAACCCTGAGATTTGAACCAGTAACCTTCTAATCACGGGCACACCGCCCTGAAACTTAATATTGACGTCAATTTTAAGGATGGATTTGCTGTTTCTTGTGGAGTGACAGCCAGTCCCAGGGTGTGAACAGCACTAGAATGTGAGAGATTAGAGCTGACCAATGTTCTTAGTGAGGCAGGGTGTCCATCCCACTTTAAAAAGAGGCAACAGAAGCCATAAAAAAATTGTCAACAAAATGTGCTTTCTGATGAATAGATGAATATCTTTATTGAATATGATATTGTTGTCCAATTCCCCACTCTGTTTCGCTTCCTCAAGGGGTGGAAGGGATTAGATCTTTGCTGCTTGTTGTCCTAGAAGGTTAAATATCTTGCCTATCGGGCAGCATATCTTTTTGCACACGCTGGCTCTTGAGGCAGTGTCGACCCCAGGGCTTTCAGTGACCCTTGAATCTACTGTAGTCATCTCTCCCCCTGTTTATATAAGCCTGCGATATCGCAGTATCACAAAAAAACAGTCTGACACTAATATGTGATTTACTTTAATGGTGGCAATATTTCAACTAATCGCCGCAGCAATAACAGTAAGTGACAACAACCACATGTTTACAGGCGCCTGTTGGTGGATTTGGCTGGCAAATCTATTTACAGTACATGTAAGTTCTGCTAGTCAGGTGCATCTGGAGAAGGCAGTTCAGTCATGGCTGTGCAAGCAAGCATTTAAATTCCCTTTCCATGCTCTCTTCTTTGGTCCCAGTCTCATGGTTGAGATAAAACCTTCCCAGAATTAACAATATGGCACAAAACCAATGTAGTAGCTATGTAGCTTGCGGTTGTAGAATTACATTAGCTCTGGTATTAACACTGTAATAAGCAAGTGCAAAACTGAAGGTAAAAATTTTTTTAAAAGTCACGTGATCCATAGGCATGCCCTCATCACGGAAGAGACGGTAATTTCTGCTGGACGTCATTATTGACCTCGCAAGTAATAAACCAATACAGATTTTAAGGTAATATCACTTTGTACACCAGTGACTATAGAAAATGTTACAAAACAAACAAAAAAACATCACCAAAATATATTGCCTGTCTTCTTTACTGAATGTTTATGAAGTCCAGCGGGTTTGAAAGTATGCGTATAAAAAGATGGGAAAGAAATGTGCAAACGCACAATTAAAGCAGATTTACATGGGTTTTTTCAGCATTACTCTGATGGGTATTTAATAGACTGGTTTTATGCAGTGATTTTAGTCGTTTGATACAGATCTGTAAAATATATAGCATTTTACAAAAACACAGGAAAAAAAGAACAAGAACAATACAAACGTGGTACTTCACAGTAAAAGTTCAGGACCGTCATATTGTCCCCTGCTGCTCCTAAATATTTACTCTTTTCTGCCAGCTTGTGGACATAATAATGTATTGCGTTCATTAGAAAAAAATTGTATAATTTATTTCATAGAACTCCAATACTCTACGCATGTTGATACTGACAATGCTTCATGTTTAACTGACATTTTATATGCTATAATGCAAGGCTTCCGTATGCTGTTCTGCGTAACTATGCAGTTAGAAATCAGGTTTTTTATTTTTTTTTTTAAAGAAACAATTTTATCAACTATGAAAAGTTTGTCAACTGTATCAAATCTATTTTATAGCCTGGTGCTGCTGCCGTATAAAGTAAGAAGAAATGCATTAGACTGCAGTACCAGGTTTTTCCCAATAGATGGCGAGCACTGAACAATCACACCTTAGGTTCCATTTCAGGGGGAAGCTCTTTAAATTACTGGACACCATCACGCTGATGTATCTTAGACATAGTGTACTATTACATAGTATTGTCAGATGCGTATTGTACGAGGCCTATTGGGAAAATTCCCAAACATCCTGATGGCCAATCAGTGTCTGAGCATACGTGCAGTAGAAGGTCTGAAGAATTAAAATAGGCAAAGGATAAGAGATGGAAACTGCAGGGAAGTGCCCCTTGTGAGGTGATCCATTGTCTGGAGTCACGGGCGCCATGTGCCAGACCTTTCTGACCTCCTTACAGTTGTGAACCTGTATGCGCAAAGTTCGGTTTGGGCTGTTGAGACCCATGACAAAAGTATGCCCGTTTTTTACTGTAATCATTCAACATTGTGATACTTGTCTTTGCAATAGTTACACCATTTTTCGTTTGTTAATTATAAATAGTTTTTAATAATTTATATAATTTTAAATTTTACTTGAATAATTCATCTAAATAAATGTGTGGGCAGTAAATAAAACCTAAAACAAAGAACCTTTCAAATTTCCTATAATGTTTAATCCTTCAGGGAAACTCATTAGTGGCGGCGTATTTTGTTCAGAAAAAACATCAACATGACAAGGATGACAAATTCTTCGTAAAGCAGGGAACTGCAAAGTCCAGCAGCCGTTTGATTAGAGTTTAGGCTGCCAGGCCGAGTAAACACCACTCATTGTACGGATCATGGTGAGACGCGTGAGTTGTAACATCAACAGTGATTTGGGTAGAAAGCCTTGCCCATTCATTCTCACTTTCTCGCACATTCATTCTTACACTCCCTAACTTCCACATATGCACAAACATAATAGACTTTAGGTTAGGTCTTGGAGTAATCCTCCTTAGCCATTCTACTTAAAGAAGCCCTCTTTTTATCTAGCAATCTAAAGAAATATTTCCCAACCAGGTCCATGGGGATCCCCAGACAGTCCCCATTTTTGCTCCCAGCTCCCTGCCAGGCAGTCCACATTTTTGCTCCTTCTCAGCTGGGATCAAAAATGTGGACTGTTTGAGTCCCTGAGAATTGAATTGAGAACACTGATCTAAAGGATGCAATGGGAATAGGATGGGCACTGCAATCTCTCTTCATGTTGCTTTGTTTCTGTACCTCTACATGTCAGGAGAGATCTGCAATATATCCAGCAAAGGCTATGCTTCACTTAATATTTTGGTATTAATGTGCCTGAGTGCTGAAACTCAGTCATGTCTTAAATGATGCCACATTCTCAAAGCCTGATCAAGCCAAGAGTGAATAAAGGCCTTTGATGGACCACATATTGACATTCTTGCTTCTGCCTTGGAAAGGACATTTAATTATTTACTGACACTGTCACATGAGACAGTATTGACACACGAAATTATGCTTCATAAACCATTTGCTGTATTTTTTTCACTCCACTAGATGTCTTACCGAAAAAGGACACAAAGCATGCCTAAAAGCAAACCAAGAGCACCATCTAGTGGGGTCAAAAAATACAACAAATGGTTCATCAAGCATCGTTTTGTCCATCACTAGAATACAGCAAAGAAATTGCTACCTCTTAATCTGATGGTTATTTGGGTATGCTTTCCTGTCCAAACAAACCAAAGCTTTGACAGTTTACATGTGAATGTGGTTCATTTGAAAGTTGGCTTAAATCTTAAAGCCAGTGTTCTGAAAGAAACGTGATGATAGAGATTATAGTCACCATCATGTACCCCTTGGACTGGCACAGTGGAGGAGCAACACTAAAGATTTTGTTGCAGCTGAAAGCTCAGGAATGAATGTACATCTCTTAAAGAATCCTTAAACTTTCATCATTGAAACAATGATGGTGACCTGACTGTGAAGGGACACATTTACAATAAAAACTGAGCATGAGAGCCAATAAAACATGTAATTGCACAGTGATTGTGAACAGACCAAGGAATCTGCCTGTAACTGGATGTTCCAATCATCACCATCTTTCAGCAGGCATCTTTCATTCTCCAAGCATCATAGACTGGAACCTTCTTTATACTTTGTCCACGCTGGATGCATCTAATATGCCTTGTGGAGCCAGATGCTTTACCATTTCAAAGTTTATTATTCTGGAACTGAATGGAAAATACTTGAGTTGGATTGTGTCGTGTTGGATATTCTGCAGTATTTCTGTGATGGAAGATAAGTGTCCCTCTACCTGATGTTCCCGCAGTCTGGGGCTTAAATGCTGGTTTGTAGGTCACCGTTGAACAGCGTGCTCAGCGTCTCCGTAGGATCGTTCACCATGCGGGATTTGTCCTGCCGGCTGTCGGTACGCTCGACCTCATCCAGTCCGCCCACCTTCTTCAAGCACAGGACGTTCTGAAAGCTCTTCCTAAAGTTCTCTGAGAGGAAGGCATAAAGGATGGGGTTGGCGCAGCTGTTGGCGTAGCCCAGCACCACCACGAAGTCAAAGGTGCTCTTCAGTGCCGGTGTGGTGCTGATGGTGCCCGTCACCGAGGTGACGTTGAAGACGTAGAAGGGCAGCCAGCAGAGCACGAACACAGCCACCACAATGGAGACCATGCGTGTCACCCTTCGCTCTGACTTCTTCCTCTTGGAGGAGCCCACCCGGATCCCTGAGGACTTGACCTTGACGATGATAAGCAGGTAGCAGAGACAGATGACTGTGAGTGGCAAAAAGAAACCCAGGAAGAAGGTGTAAAATATAAAGACTTTATAGTAGTTCTCCTGGGGTTCAGGCCACACAATGGTGCAGAAACAGCTGTCTTTCTTAAAGATTAGGCCGCTGTAGATGACAATAGGCAGATTGACCAACAGAGAGATGCTCCACACAGCCAAGTTGATGGCTTTAGCCATTCGGGGTTTCCTCCACTTAGTGGACTTGATAGGGTGGACCACAGCTAAGTAGCGGTCGATGCTCATCACCATCAGGCAGAAGATACTGGTGAACTGATTGAGTGAGTCTACGGTCATGACGACCCGGCAGATCACCTCACCGAAGGGCCAGTGAACCAGAGCCAGCTGGATGGCGATGAAGGGCAGACTGAGCATGAAGAGTACATCAGCCACCGCCAGGTTCAGGATGTAGATGTTGGTGACAGTCTTCATCTTGGCATAACGTAGGATGACATAGATGACCAGCATGTTGCCGGAGAGGGCCACGGCACAGACCACAAAGTACATGAAGGTAATGACCACGGTGCTGGTCTTGTCAAAGTTGAGATCGGTGACATTTGATACTCCGTCTGTTAGACTGCCATCCAACACGCCACCCGGAAGGAAGGTGTCTTTGTACGTCAGTGGCTCGGACAGGTTTGGGGGCAAGGATGGGAAGAACTCTGCCTCCATTACGTCACTATTGCTCATACAGCAGAGAGGCTCCAGGATGACATGATACCTAAAAAAGTAACCAAAAAACAATGGAATAAACGGAACCAGAATGTGAATTACTGTGTCTTTTATTAAACAGTTGTATATTAATTAAGCTTGTCTCCTGAGATCTGTGGTGGGTTGACGGCCCATCCTGGGTTGTTCCCTGCCTCGCGCCCATAGCTTCTGGGATACCGTCCGGACCCCCTACAACCCTGAATAGAACAAGCAGTTACAGAAGATGGATGGATGTGTCTCCCAAGGATTCATAATGTAATCTAAGGCTTTATTAGAAGTTGTGTAGATCCACTATTGCTTACACTTGTACCTGGGCATTAATTGGAAGCTCAGTCTAGCTGCACTTACACCTAGTTATAGCCTTTGCAGATTGTATGTTTGCAATATGCAATTTACCTCATATGTACATCACTTTGGACAAAAACATCTGTTAGATGTGTAAAATGTAAATGTGTATATATTTTTAACTATGATCTGCCTTATTACCGTAGGTATCTGACACTAGAAACTTCTACTGCTTTTACCTAGAACTTTCTCATATGCATGGTGCCACCAGTCTGCCAGGTGGAATTACACAAGCGAATTGTGTCTTAGGGCTATTGACATAACTGGGTTAACAAACCTGCCCCTCTGCCAGAGGCTGAAAGCCAATCACGTGACTATGAGGGCAAAGCAGAAGGTACTTTCTTTTGCGCATCAAGACAGTCGGACAAGAAAAGACAACTTTGAATACACTCCCTCATTCTTTGCGGCAGTAAAATGGCCGTTTCTCTCTTCACCCTAATTAAATATGCTTGTAATATTGGTTTTTCTGCAGCTGTGGGCTGTTCAAGCTGCCCCCTCCAGCACAGCCATATCGCAGAGGTGCAAAAATCTGATTCAGAAAGTACAAATCCACACCAAGATTTTGTTTCAACCAACCAGTTGAGTACTCTGAGACTGTGACTCTTTATACTCAACTGCGTGGTTGAAACAAAATCTCAGTCTGGATTTGTATTTTCTGAACCTGAACTTGCCACCTCTGGTGCTGCTCCAAGTCATCAATTTCCAGGCAGCTTCATCCTGATGCTTCCCCTGGAAATGCCCGTGCAGTTAGAAAGCACTGAGACATTTTTTAGCAACAGACTGAAATTAGATGAAATCCCTCCCAGTCATTCTGGTTATTATAAACCCTGTGCTTGTCATAAACTTATTATCCTGTCAGATCTGTGACTGAAATACTGAGAACACTTCCTAAATGTCCCATCAGCCTGTGGGTGCTGAATTTCTGTAAGAGAAGACTGTGGGATTGTAATGAAATATATGTATAACTGTTTTATGTGGGGAAGATGGTGCTGCAGGAGGTAGTGCTATCGTTCAGCAAACAGAGGGTTGCAGGTGCGAGCCCTGGTTCCTCCTGACCCCATCAAAGTGTCCTTGAGCAAGACACTGAACCCCAAATTGCTCCCGGTGTGCAGGTTGGTGTCTTCCATGGCAGCCTTCGCCACTGGAGTATGAATGATGTGTGTGGACGGGTGAATGTGAGGCATAAAATGTAAAGTGCTTTGAGTACTTGTAAGAGTAGAAAAGCACTATATAAATGCAAACCATTTGCCACTTACATGTACTCAGTGGTCAGTATATTAGGTATACCTGCTTGTTACGTAGCACAAACAGCCTCCACCAAATAGTGAATTAAGTGGCTGCAACTGACATACAGCACACAGCCAGGGTCAAGAGGTTCAGGTTTGGATAAGCATTGGTGTGGCTAATTCACATTGCAAAACAATTTTGAATTTTTGTGATTGCCGGTGCCAGATGTAGTGGTTCCGGAATCTCAGAAATTGGCTGTATTTTTTGACTACACTAGATGGTGCAGTCTGTTCAAAGAAATTACTCAAAATGTGCCAAAAGGAAGCCAACAGTAGCATCTCGTGGGATCAAATAATACCATAAATGGTTCATGAGACATCCATGTCATCGTGGGGTTTCCTCCAGGTACTCCGGTTTCCCCCCCACAGTCCAAAAACATCCTGAGGCTAATTGCAGTTGCTAAATTGCCCGTAGGTGTGAGTGTGAGAGTGAATGGTGTGTGAGTGTGCCCTGCGATGGGCTGGCCCCGCATCCTGGGTTGTTCCATGCCTCGTGCCATGCCTCGTGCTTCCGGGATAGGCTCAGGATCCCCCTCGACCCAGTAGGATAGGCGGTTTGGAAAATGGATGGATGGAGACATCCTTTTGGCAATCAGTAGTATCTACAATCGAGTTTATCAGGGATAAGTAAAAACAATGTGATTTCTGGATCAAAGCTTGAGCAAGCCCCTTAACCCCAATTGTGCTTGGGACTGGCTACCATGCATCTTAATTGTAATAAATGTAATGCTTTGGTTAAAAATATCTTATAAATAAATGTAAATCTCACTGGTCCCCACAATAGTTAAATTTTAAATCTTTTGAAGCCCTTTTAAAAACGTTTAGTGGTAATAGGGAATCCTAGCAACAGATAACTGATCTCCCTACCTCTACCTGTGTACCCCTGTTTATTCTTCTGAGTGGATTACATCATGAGAAAGCAAAGTCCATTTAACACACCATTCATAATGATCTGTCTCCCACTGATTCCAGGGTGAAGGAGTATAACACCTGGAACTGGATTCAATTAAACTGGAGAGTATAAATGTGGTAAAGTTACAAGAGGGCTGAATGAAAAGAGTAGCTGAGCTCTTGTAGTTTGCAACGGAGCATGCTGACCAACAGTTGGTAACTGGTTAATGCAAAGACCACATTTTCCCTCTCTTACTCATCTTTAGTTCATGAAATGCTACAGGTATCCCCAAAGCAGCACAACGGAAATGTAGTAAACGCGAAACATTTTCTTGGTGCTGTGAAAATATGCAGAAATAATTCCTTGCAGGAGCGCCGGAAAACCTCTTTAGCGTGAGGTTCATCGCTGCCGCGACAGGCAAGTGACCGAGGTGGTCAGGTTCGTCTGCTCGGCTCATTAACTAAAACAGCAAGGTTAGTGTGGAGGAAGCCTTGCTACTATCTTGCCAGGCGGTTACTAAACGACTCCAGACGAACGTAGAACAAAACGAAAATGGTTTTGATGAAATATTACTTTCTAGAATAAACATTTCAAATGTGTATTTCAAACATTAACCATAAATCCCTGGGATGTGTTTTTGTATTTATAGTGTCATACAAAAATACCGTATGGTGTGGCTTACAGTTTCACGGAGCAAAACACTGAGTCGATACATATTGGTGAGAAAATTGCATCTTTTTAAAATCGTGTTCTTCTTAAAAATTCCGCAACATGGCAAGACACAATGAAATTAGATTCAGTCTGTTCGCCAAAAGCGTCAGTACTTGTAACTGTATAAAAAGGATTAGGAATCATCGCACTTTTAAATCAAAGGAAATGAACATTGCTAAATTTATGCGGTATTTGGATGCCAAATATTTCATACCAGAGCTACAATATGACAAAGTATAGATTACATTCACAGGCACAAGACAATGTAGTGATATATTGGAACTTAAATTTTGTATTACCTGAGATTAATCCGGATTTCTAACTCCTCGTTATTGTCAGCTAAGTACGAGCACGAAAAAACACGTAGTACTGGTTAGTATCATGCTTCCAGCGTCATTAGGGTACCAACAGAAAATACCCTTAAACCAAAAACAACATTAAATGCATTAACAAAAAGAATTTTAAACATTTCATAGTTATTTGCCACAAGCATGTCTTATACAAATTCAGAAAAAACAGCGGGAAAATAGTGTATAAATTAAGTTAAATTCTCTCTGAAATTGTAGAAATTCTATAATTAGGCTACTATAATAAAATAATACACTGTAGAACTTCTAAGTTATCAAATTCGGAATGTGTAATGCGTTACAGTGATAACTAATATCTAATCATTCCTAACGATAATTATAGTTTGTTTTATTAGTAGAAAAACAAACGGGTCTGCTTCTGATATTCTAAATTCTTACCTTCAGTTATAAACACCCCCAAAGTGCGGGGAACGTGAATCTTTTCCCGTCATTTACCGCCGAAGTGTAACTTCCCAGCGAAATCCGCATTCCCGCACGAACCCTGACAGATTCCGTCCGCACCTGTTCATTCAACACAACACGGGCAGCTATGAGGCTGATCTTCATTCGCGAGAGAGCCTAAGCTTAATACTCAATACTCATTTGCGTTATTTTCTTTTGAAATTATGTGTAGGCTATAAATAGGTAGGTACGGTTTGCACGAACACGCACAGTCCCATAGACCGACGGTGATCGTCGTCGTCCTGTTGCCAGTAACTACAGTCACTTAGTGGCTATGGTCGGAAGCGCAAAGGCAGCGGTGATGAAGGGAATGAAAGAGAGAGAGAGGGAGAGAGAGATAGGAGAGAGAGAGAGTGTGTGGAGCAGGGGAAGATCGAGTGGGAAAAGTGCAGTTTCTGATGCAGTAGCATGTCGCCACCTCCCAAAGACTCCTTACTTCTTGATGTTGTGATTAAATTCCCTTGTTACAGAAAAAGTTGTATGTATTGAAAGGTTTAACGATGGGATAACAGTGCACTTTAATTGTTAACCGACGTTAAGTTAAACTTGTGTTTATTATCCTCGCTAGAACGATATTTTTTTAAATTATTGTTCAGACCTTTCCATTCGCTATAAGCCAACCACTCATCGGCGCTACTGATTTCAGGTGACCTTAAATTCACACATCGTCGGCGTCCTTAGCTCCGATCACTCGGGGCTATAACCCTTAATATTTTAAGCCTAGCCCCGAGTAATATATCCCCGATGCCAGTCTTTCTTCAAAAACAAAAAAGTCAAGCCCCAGGTAAACTTGACTTAGCTCCTGATTTTTTCAATAGCTAGAACCCGCCCCCCGCACACGTTGTAACCTTGGAAAGTCTGATGCTCACTGCTAACTTCGCAGCTGTAATCCAAGCAAAGTTCATCTTCATGGATGAAGTGCAAACACAGAGACGCCAATACCGCTCTTGTCCGATGGGGAATGTAAAAAATTAAGGAAATCTTTTATTTTATGAAGCAAGTGGCTGTTCTAGGGGCAGTGGAGATTCTAAACCATTTTAGACGGGCAAACTTTTTTTTTTGGGGGGGAGGGGGGGGGGCAGATGCATTTGACCATAATGTCCTCCAAGTATTATTTACACTAGACTGCCAGCATTAAGGAGCAAATGACAATTTTGAAATCCCATAAGTAAGTTATTTATGCAATGCTTTGCAGTCTCATTCTACAGTTCTTACAAATATATAACTCAGTGTGATATCTTGTTTAGATGGTCTTGCTTGCACAAGCATATTTTTTTCTGATGTTAACTTCGTTTTCACCAACTGAAGTGACTCGACCACCCAGCACACCCGAATTAAGACCCCTTTACAAAAATGTGTCCACTGTTCCCAGCCCACATTTTAGCCGTCATATATAAATGTAAATAATAGTAATAATAATAATATTGCATTTATTTCGGACTCAAGTAGCATAAGTATTTAGGGGGGCCATGGGGGTGGGGGGGCGCATGCATGTGTTTTTTTGGGGGAGCAAATGCCCCCCTAAATACGTATGCTGCTTGGCTCTGTAATAAATGTATTATTCTTGCTTGAAGAAGAAATCAGAGTGAGTTATATATTTGTAAAAATTGTAGAATGTGACTGCAAAGCATTGCATAAATAACATGGGTTTTCAAAATTGTCTTTTGGTTCTTAATACTGGTAATCTAGTGTAAGTAATACTTATGGAGTGTTAGGGTCGAATGCATCTGACCCCCCTAACAGAACAACTGCCCCCCCCCCCCAGTTGAAATGGTCTTGACCCCCAACTGCATGAAACACTTTTATTTATCCCGTACAGTAGAACACCTAAATCGTGTTACACAACTGGTCCTATACTTGTCAACCTCAGTCTAACAATGTAAAAAAATGTAAACATTTAAGCAAAGCTTTTTAAAAAATAAATGTGATAATGTGTATAAATTGTATCGTTTGAATGTGTCTTGCTTTGAACAAACAATAGAACGAGGGTCAAAGGTCACTTATAACTGGCCATTACCCTCGTGGGAAGACCAAAGCATCTCTGCAGCGCACTGCTGAGCAAACGTGACCTCAAAACAAGTCATGATCGTTTATTTATCCTCATGGTGCGTCCGGCTTTGCAAACACTTTGTTGCTCAATGCCGTTGTGCTTCTAAACTATACTGCTGGGGGCACCCTGGTTAGTAATTAAGCCTGGTTTTCCCCCAGAGCACAAATATCCCTGAAACCTACTGTAATTCGATTTTGTGCATCTGTCAACAGAATTTGGCATTTATTTTTCAGTAAATTATCTCTATTCATGGGTCACCAGCCTGTTAATCTCCATTTAATTTACCCGCTATAAGGATTGTGAGTCAGATTACAATAGTATGGTTCGCATTTTGAGACTTCATATCACACAGACTTTGCTACATTATAACTATACTAACTATATTACTATATAAAATATACTTGTAAATATTCAAGAGAATCGTTTTATTGTCTGGTGTGGCAAATTAGCACTCATTAACATATTTGTTCATTCATGATCCATGTTAGCCCCCTATTCCTTAACCCTATTTTATAAAAACCTTTTTATTTGTCAATAAAACAAAAAAGGACAGGCAAGTTAATGGCAGGTTTGTCACTGTAAAGGCTGGACTTTCACAGCCACTTTCAGTTCATGCCTAGATCCATATATGTCAGGACAGTGGTTTTATCTGACCAGTGTACATGTCTATCTCTGTTCAAGTCGCTCAGTATACCAGCTGTTTGTGTTTAGGTTAATACTCGTTAGAGCATCGATAAGGTTGCACCAAGACACGAACACGCTAATCATTTCTGAATACACCAGACTGTACCTCTGTGAGTGGGAGCACTCATGGGGGTCTTGTCCCTGCTGGGTTGCAGTTTCTGAGGGGTGGGACAACTTTACCAGCAGGGAGGGACTGTTAACATGCATTGTGCCCTTTCTGCTTTCATGGATCAGGCTGCTCAGAGGGTTTGGGCCACAGTGCAGTTGAGCTTACTGGAGCCCTGGCTAATCCAGTCATTTGTCCAATCTAAATTGGCCAGAGTGAGTTTTTGTGTCCTGTGTGGGACTGGTGTCCCAGCTAAGGTGTTCCCCTTTCCTGTGCCGATGGAATAGACTCCAGGCCTCCCCACAACCTTGTATTGTATAAGAGGTTGAAAGAGGAATCAAGAAAATGCAAGAAATTATTCCTCAACAGGGCCTATGTTTATGCAGTGGGAGATTCTGGCATTATGGGCAATTACCCAGCGGGCTTCTTCTCAATTAGCAAACTGCAGGTGCCATATCACCCCCCTGTGAACTTAACTGTCTACACCCCCAGTTGCCCCCCCCCCCGGTCAACTTTTATTGACAGTTTTTTTTTCCGGGGGGGGGGGGGGGCTCCGGCTACTAATATGTGCCTGGATTTCTTTCGGCAGACAAGCTGCCAGATGTAACCTTGGGATTCTACTAATATCTGCCTCATTCCATGTTTAATTATAGAAGCACATAAATCGAATCTCTCAAAAGCATATTTGCTTTCAATGTGGTATTTAATAGACAGTTATAATTTTAATTAATTTGCAGTTGAACGAAGTGGGTGGGGGTCTTATTTAGATACTTGAATAGATACGATGTCCTGGTGTGACTTGATATAATATGAAATGCAGACATCGTACTTCAGGCATACTGATTTCAGGGAGGCGAATGAGGCACAACCGGGGGCAGGGGGGTATGGGAGAGGTACTGGCTAGGCTTGGCAATATTACGGTATACCGCAATATTACCATATACCGCAGTATTTTAGTTTGAACCCAGCTCTGCAAGTTTTATTGGGGAATGCCAGAATAGCATTGATATATTAAATACCGTCAAAATACCATATATAAAACTTCTTCTTGCCTAAACGACAGATTTCCAAGGCATTGCACATCATCTGTGGGTGTCGGCATAGGCGTGTAAGGGAGGGTGGGGGGGAGGTGGTCAGTTAAAACAATTCCAAGGGCCCCTGAGCAACAAGGGCCTAGGAGAATTTAGAACATAACTGGATTGGTCTGGGTTGGGGGCCCAATATCTCAAACAACATCCGTGGATGTCAGTGAGCTGCAATGAATTTGCGAGAGAGGAGTACGACTGCAGTCTCTGTTGAAATCTGAGTAATGTATTCTTAGTACACTTGTTTTTTGTACATTGTTTCTCCTCACTTTTCCGTGTGATTATTAATGCAGTGTCTGGCATGAATTAATTCCCAGCCGTCATGTAATTTTTCCATATTCTTTGTTCCCTGGAATGGATGTGAGTTGTTCACGTACGTTTGGTGTTGCTATTGCTGCAAGCCATTCTGTTTTGTTGACACAGTCACCCCTCGTTTCCTCATCAGTCACACCTGATGCGTAGGGGTCAGTTGGTGCTCCTTGGCACAGCGCGGGGCTCCAGGTGGGCATGAGGTACGCATGAAAATTGCCTTAGGAAATGGGGATGCACGTGCGAGAGAGTGAGTTTACTGCATGCAAGGGAGAGAGAAATGTGCACTTTAAAAAGAGTAAACATAAAACTGATTTTGATTGGCTTCACACCTGGGTCACGGGTAAAGGAAGGCTGGAAAATCAGAAGTGATGACTTAAATTAAGAATGTTGAAGCAATAGAATGCAACAATTTGTACATGTGGAATCAAGGACTACCAGACTACAGAAGCTTTTATTCACAAGCCATGAGAACTTGCACCACTACCCCTACCCCCTAGCTGTGACCAGAGTGCTGTAAGCCCCCCCCCCCCCCCCAACACAAACAGGACTATACTACAGACTTTCCACAACCTATCCACCTTATAAAACTATCTATTGTGCATTATAGACGAGAGCTTTATAATGCAGTCATACACTGTAAAAAAAAAAAAAAACCTTAAAAAGCAGTAATATTCCGGCAGCTGGGGCGCCAAAAAAACTGAAGAAATAGAAAATAACTCTCTCATAAAAATACAGTAATTTTCCATAATTAAAATACAGATTATGTCTGTGAAATTTTGGATATTTCTTGTTTTTTATGTTTAATTAAGAAAAGTTACATGTGTAAAATTGTTAAAATGATTAAATTACGTGTAAATATGGTCAAACGTTGTTATAATACAAACAATAACCTTAACATTATGGAAAGGTACTGTAATTACTTGGTTTTATAATATAATTTTATGTTTACAAAATGTATATTAATATATATTTCATGCAATAAAATGAAAAACATGTAAAATATCTGATTTATCTTTCAAAAGATGTCAAAAAACTGTTGAGAAACTATTAGGGTTAAATTTACAATCTACTGTAAATTTTAGATAATTTCAAATACATTGAGATTTTACTTGTAATTTTATAGAATTCTTGTATATTAATGAACCTTTAATGTCATTAGTGTATGCCCACCTATAAAATAACTAATCACTAATGCTGCTTATTTCTGTGCGAGTGTGTGTGTGTGTGTGAACAAGTACAGTAATCTGAACAAGCATTGTGTACTCAATCAACTACAGAGTGGAGAAACAGGCAGTATTCGGCGGTGCTCCCTGCAGTAGCACTCGCGGGAACCTAACAGAGAAGGGCGTCATTTCTGATTTTATTTCATATGCGATGTTTATTTTGTCTTTGTTGTATCTCTTTGCAAGTAATACGCTCCAGGTGTACTATCAGGTAGTACACTTTGCCATACCTGCCCTGAATGGCACCCTCCTGTATCTCTGTTTCTGGTGATTAGATCCCAAAATGCTTTGGACAGTACACTCTATGTGGCAAAGTGTACAACCTGAGCAAATTTCATTTATGTAGGACATACAGACCCAGAATTCAAATGGGGTGAAATTCATGGCAGGTCCCCTAAAGTTGTTATCTTAGCAGCTAGATTTGAAAAGGGTGCATACCCTTATGCTTAAGGACACACCCCCTTCCACCCCTGCATGTTCCTGTCAGTTCACCTCCTCCTAATATGCTTTTCATAAACCAGCACAATCCTCCTGACTACCATCAGTTCAATTTTGTCCTCTCTAGACGACATTTGTAAACTTGAATATCTCCCATATCCTGCATGGTACCTAATTAACTCCTGTTGTGCTTTAAAGAGGACATTCAGGACTTTTAAATGATACCAGATTTATAGGGGTGGGGCTTTGGGAACTTCCTCTTCATCATTTAAGAAAATGGTATCTATCACCACCAGGACGTTTTATGGAAAGAAGAAAAGGGTGGGGTAGACATGGCCGACCGAATGCTAAGTTTCTACAGGATGGCCACTCGCACTCGGAAGTGGACGGTGCGTGTAATTTTGCACTTTTTTGATTTGGCAATCACCAATGCATGACTTCAGTACAGGAATTATTGCCAGCTTCAAGGGAAGAAACCACTGAAGTTTCTTGAATTTAAATTGCTACTTGGTGAGCAGCTGATTACCCATGGTCAAGCTGGAATCTCTAGTGAGAGTGAAGATGACTACACTCCCCCACGTCAAGTGGGAACCTCTGCCGAATGCATCCCTGAGACACTATGGAGCCATCCATCTTCCAGAAATGGTGGATGAAGCACATGCATCCAGGTGTCGCAGATCTGGATGTAACAGCAAAACATACGTGATGTGCACTAAGTGTAAGATCTTTCTCTGTGTTTCAAAGAAGGGGAACTGCTTCTTGAAATATCATACCCCATAAACAAGAAATACATAAAAGTTCCAAAATACAAACACCGCACTAACAATGATGTGTTAGTTCCAGTCAAAGTTCATACTGATTCTTGATATTTTCTTTGTAATTTCCTTGTTGTGTTCATGGTTCGTTTTCGGATATACTAACTTCCGTTGTCCAGTGTGGTGGTAAATGGACTGCATTTATATAGCGCTTTTCTACTCCTACGAGTACTCAAAGCGCTTCTTACATTTCATGCCTCACATTCACCCATCCACACACCGGTGGCGGAGGCTGCCATGCAAGGTGCCAACTTGCTCACCGGGAGCAATTTGGAGTTCTGTGTCTTGCTCAAGGACACTTTGATGGGGTCAGGAGGAACCAGGGCTCGAACCTGCAACCCTCCAGTTGCCGAACGAAAGCTCCTGTGCCACCATCTTCCCATCACACGACATATATGTTGGACACAATATGTTTGACACAACATATTGAGAAAATAAAACTTAAAAAAAAAAAAAAACTTGTCAGTATGCTCATTGCCTTTCAAACAATTGGAAAAAGGAAAAAAAGTAATTTGAAAATATTTTTTTTCCTGGTAGTCAGGAGGATAGAACAAGATCAATAAACAGTGTGAACTTTGTAAGGAACGAATAACACGCGTACTGGGCCAGTTTCTTAAATACGAAACAAGTAAGCTGCCGTAAAATGCACCCGCCCCTCTCCCCCCCACCCGTGCGCTGCACGTGATATGGCATTCATGAAATTCAGTAATTATTATCTATTTCTTTAAATATGTGGCTTGCTAGCAGCATTTCGTGATAGAATCAAAGGGGAGAATGGAAATGAATTTCCTGCCAGGTTAGCCGTCATAAAGATAAATATCCTTTTTATTTAGGTATTTCGGATCACTCTACCAGAACACTCTCTACATTGTGGAGAAAAATAAATTACTAAATATGTATAGGGAATAATGTTGTGTAATTTGCTTTGATTCTTAAAGCGAAGGACTTCCTTGTTCTCAAACTTGTAAACTGATGACGAGACAAAGAAATCACCTACGTTCTCGTTCGGGGCTCATCGTTTACATGTCACAGTTTATCAGTTTTATATGGGTTAAATGCAGCCTTCGTGAAGTAGGACAGTGGTCTTCTAAATGTGCAAACGCAATTTAATATTTCTGTTGCATATTTAGATTGACGGAACTACGTATTTTCCCACTTCGAATAGAAGAAAAGAGCGGTGCGCGCTCCCGGCAGGGGGTGCATTTCACGGCAGGGGTGCAGAATTCGGCACAACACCTGTTATAAAGTACACTTTTGAGGACTTCGTGTCACTGTCATGTAGCAGTCAGAATTAGACTTGGTTCTTATGCGGCCATTTTGCCATTAAAATACAATTATATAAGACAGTGGCATAAATGATGGTTGATAAATCATTAATGAAAGATAGTTGCATCTTTATTTTATGTGATTGAGCGCTAGTATACAAGAAACTAAATAGGATGCTGTTATTTAGAGTTGACTGGTGAGTGAGTGATCAAGACGTTTAACTATAGTAGATAGAAAATCATAAAATATGAAATTTAATCCAATAGAACAGTCTTTGGATTTTACATGGTAGTTCACAGTTTGTAAAACCACCACTTTGACTGTGCTAAGTGGGTAAAATAAAAGACTTACAAATATGTATTTTAAGTATTATATCCATTCTGTAATTTTGCCACATTTGGTTAATTCTTAATTATGTAACCATACATTTTAAAACTTACAGAACTGTAATAAAAGTCACCATGTCAGAAATTACAGTAATTGTGGGTGCTTTCAATGATAAAAAAAATAGAATTTTGACAGTTCACCCCAGCTTATACATGATATACATATTGACAAACACCCATTTATTCAACAGTTTAGGTGTGAAAACTTCCATAATAACGATATTTCTGAATTAACAAACAAATCTCAGTTAAATTATAGAAGAAAATACTTCTTTTACCGTTAATTGTCAGTCATTTGATTTCATTTAGTATATATTTTAACAGTATTTAACATGAATTTACATTTTAATCTCTTAAATAATAAAGAAATCTTTGTGAAATTAAGATAAGTTAGAGAATGTATTTTAACAGTATTTTTATGTTATAAAAAATTAAAATTCTTTAAAAAAATTGGAAATTTTGTGTATATTCCCAGGTACAGTGTTTTCATGTTATTTTACATTTGAAATGTAAAGTCACAGTCAGTATTTGTAATTTTATTTATATTTGCATGTATTTTAAAAATACATGAAAAATCTATAAAATATACAGTAAAATTTCCGTTACTTTAAAGATTTTTAACAGTGTAATGCATAATACACATGGCTATAATGTGTTGTGCTTTTTTATAAATATGTATAGCCATGTTCATAATTCTTTAAGAATTCCTTATGATTCATTATGAATATGTTTATAAATTATTAAAAACATGGCCTTAATTAAAGTGTTACCAAACTTCTTAATCTTAATCTGATAAGCATCTACTTTTAAGAACGATGCTCAGTATTGTCCTGCCCTGATTGTCCGCTCCTTCCATGTGCCACGCCCCCTCATTAACCTCGTGTGGATTCCTCGTGTTTACCAGCTGTTTCTGATCCTTGTCATTAGCCTAATGTATTTAGTCCGCATTCAAATCTGTTTCTCCAGTCCAGTCATTGATGTTGCTACAGTCTGTATGTCTTTCGTGCTACATCTATCCATTAAACCCTTTTTATTTACCCTGGTCCTGTTCCCCATGCCTGCTTCCCCGCTCCACATTGGGTCGGAAGTAACATTTATTTAGATTGTATATGGTCGAGTGAAGCCCTGGTAAATAAGCATTCCCACTAACCACACAGGCTATTTACTGTGCAGTTCTGTAGTTCAAGAAAAGATTTCACAGCAGACTAAGGCACCAGTTCATATGCTAGTAAGCTTTTTTTCAGACCCAATTATACTGTTGTTGGTATTTGCGGGATTTTTGCATGCCTTGAAGGTATTCTGCAGCAACTGATTCTGCAGCAGGTGCTAATAAATGTTGCATAGTATGAGGCACTATACTGGACAAAGGCCGAGCGAAAATTGCGAGATGAAACAAATTTGTACAAAAGATGTTGAAAGTGCATGCAAGAGAATAAGGAATAAATAAATACAAGTAGTGGAAAGTGTGTATCTGTTTGGTGATTCCTAGGGTTAGGTGGATTGGTTAGGCTCTGAAGCTAGGGATCTGTCCCAGTAATTGGAAGGTTGCTGGTTCAAATTTCATGAATGCTATGAGTGATCCTACTCCACTGGGCCCTTCAGCAGGCCATTAACCTGCAATTGCTTCATCCTGGGTATGATGTTAATCTACATCCAGCCCTATAAGGAGGTCCTCCAACTTACAGGGGAATTTGGAGGTTGGTGGCAGGATTGGCACTGCAGTCACTGAGGGAAAAAAAATGGTGCTAAGGTATCACCAACCACATGGCTGCACTCAGGTTCTCATCCCTGAGGTGGTTGGCTGGCTGCTGCAACACACTGTAATCAGCATGTGCTCCTTCCTCTTCATTAACAGTATAAAGCAGAGGCAGAGTTACACAGCCTTGTGAAGGATGGAGCAGCTGAAATTTAGCCATAAATTTCCTGTTTATTAATTTTATTTCAGATGCTACTATCCAGTAATTTGCGGCAGTATTTCATGGACATTAAAACCCGTGTGCTTTCGAAGAAGAGAGTGAGCAACCATGTCACCACTTTTCCCAAAGTGACTTACAGTCAGTGATTATTTGTACAAACAAATCCTTTTATATGTCATTGCCACACATTTCATAGGCTACAAGGGACGAGCCTCATCAGAAATCTCGTGGCGATCTGTTCTGTGTATTTCTGATGAAGCAGAAATCGTTTACCAGGGGGTGTGTATATTCATATTGGCCAGTTCTCGAGTTTGGCTTAAGTTATCCAGCTAACTGGGAAATTCTGCTTTGTGGAATAGCCCTCTGGGCTATTCAAATCATGATCTGCAGGATCAACCAAGCACTGCTGCTTTTCCAGCCTGCCTTTTCCCATGAGCCAGGTGTGAAATCTCCGTGGCTATTCAGAATCAGTTTTTTTGTATTTACCCTTTTTAAAGTGAACATGTTTAGCAGGCCGCAAACTTGCTCTCTCTCGCGCTCTAAACCTTCAATCTCGCGCAGTAACTCTATCTCTCTGTCTCTCTCTCTCTCACTTGGCTTTTGCCCAGTTTAGCGCCTCATAGAGGCAGGGTGTGGAATTTCATGACAAGCATGGATAACACCATTACTGTATCTGTGCATTATTTGATCTGTTTCTGAAATACCCATGCTATTTTAAATGATTAAATGTTTCTCTTGTTTGTGTTTTATAATTGAATGGATCAGTGGTAAAAAAATTCAATTCAAATTACCGGAGTACAGATGGAATCAGAGTTCTAGTTCACTCATACCTGCTGAAATTTGGGTAAAAAAAAGGAAAGTCTGTGTCAACACAAGAGAGATTGATTCCTCAGTCTTCTACATTTGTGCTTCTCCCTTTAGGGTTCAGTTAGCTTGTTAGTGTTCTGTTTTAATAGGCTGATGGGGCTAAAGACCTACAGTGAGTTAATATGTTGTCATGTTTGAATATTCATGCGTGTTTGCTGAATCTCAACTCCCCATTTGGCTCCAGTTTCTTCATTTTTTGTTAATGAGTGTGTGTGCATTAGTTGCACAACTGTTGAATTAGGACAGTGCATTCACAGCCACTGGATTTATATGAAATTCTTCTATTGGGTGTTAATTAGCATGTCTGTTTCAGCCATTCGGAGCCTTTGGGAGATGGTGACTTGGCCCATAATGCATCCAGCTGTTTACAGGGAATAGACATTATGGTGTGTTCCCTTTGCCATAGAAGTTAGGAATGACGTCACACACGAAATTTCATTACACCTCATTACAAGTCAGAAAGCCATTTAACATTACCAGGGAACTGTTTTAATAACCAGAATTTCTTCCTACAACTAGTTGAATTTAAGGAACCCTAGTTTAAATGGCCTTTATCTATGTTCACTTACATTTAGTCCAGACTACCTTAAATCTGACAACTTATCCAGCTAATCAAGTAATCCTGCTTTCTGAAACAACCTGCAGTTCTAGCCAGGTTCATTGTTAGCAATATCAGTTAACACATACAAAACGCAGTAGCAACACATCCACTCTTATGGATCACCCTGAGGCTACCCCAGTGGAGTCAAGTGGATTCTCTACAGCAAGTCAACCACACCTCCCAGGAAATTCTGGTCATCCGTCGCTCAGGGAAACCTTGGCTTGCTGGAAGTCTGATTAACCGGTATTTGTTGTTGGGGGCCTCATCCTTTCCAGCTGGGGCCACAAAGCACTTAATTGGCGTTCATATTTAGCTGTGTCTGGCAGGGCCATCAGATGCGAGGTCTTTTTAACTTGTTGAGAGTTCGAGCATTTTCTCCAAAGTGCCCTTGTCCTGTCTGCTTGTCTGCCTGTGTTCTAGATCTTGACCCCGCTCTTTAGACACTGAGTTCTGCCTATCCCACTGACCGCCTAGATACAAAATGCCTAACCTCCAGCCTGTCCACCAACTCCGAGACCTGCCTAGCCTCTGATCTCCGCCCCTTCAACGACCAATAAACAGTATATAACTAAAATTCCACTTCTGTTGACAAAGGGTGCAGCCATCTTGAATTCTGAGGTTGAGCTTGCGGAGGTTCCTCTGACTTTCCAAGTTGGAATTCTGATGTCAGGGTGCGTTCCGGTCAAAATTTCTGACTAGATACAAGGAATGTCTGACTTCCAATTTCAAGTGTAATGCAGCACTAGCAGCACAGGGTTAGTCTGCAAAAAAAAACCCTCAGATATTTCTGAACTGTTTGCTTATGTGATCAATCCACAACACTCTTTGTCAGTCTGGTGCCTATTACACTGCAAGCCTTAAATTAGAATTTTCACTGTCTGTAAATTTGCCAGGGGTTGGCAATTCTTCTACCAGCCCATTGGTAATGTAAGTTTTGTAAGAAGGTGAGAATGACTGACCTTTTTCAACTCAAATCTTTGTATGAAAAAAACAGATCATAGATGAATTAGGAAGGCCAACATTTCTGATGTACCCGGGGAAGGATTCGACAACCGAAGTAAAAGGTGATCTCAGCTCTCCTGAAACCATATGGACCAGTTCAGAACTGACCCGTGTAGATTTGCTGCTGAGGGTGACATTTGGTGTCTGACACTCAGGGTCTGGGATCTGGCCAGATATGAAAACTGTGTGCATCTCCTAGCAACGCACTGGGGGAATGTTAGGTGTTAATCAAATGTGCCCGTGAAACACAGGGCTAATTTATTAATGTATTTCCATTCAGCTCTGTTGGCCTGCTTCTCTCTCAGGAATCAAACATATGATGTATCTACTGCTTCGGTAGTTCTGGCTTGTTTGCTGATCAAGACCGGCAAGAATGCTTCTGTGTAGCGAGAACTTTCTCAGTTTTTGATTTCATTACTACAAAGGGTTATCCTTAAGGTGCTAAGCAAGGAAAGCAGATATGTTTATGATTTATCCTTTGAATTGTTTTTTATGTACAAAGTTTTACATTGATTCCCTGCTTTGAGCAATCTGTGCAGCACCTGAACACCACAGCCTTTGATTAAAGGTTTATGTCCTTTTTAGAGCATATTTGTCCAAAGTAGGCACACAAGCCTGAAGGGCTTCCATAATGTGTCACAGCTCACAATGATTTATTGGAATTTGGGTGCCAGTTTTTGGTGAGGTCCTGCTCATCCATAGGCCACACTGGCATGGACTGAGCAGGATAAAAGAATAGTTTTACATTGAGGGATTTTTTGCTATGTACAAAAAACGAGACTGTGAGTAGTATGGTCACCTCACACCTATGAAGACCGAGTCTCTGCCCTGGCTCTTGTGGTGCCCGAGCATCTGCAGAGGTAAGCTGGAGTTGTTTGTAGGTGTGAATTATGTGTGTGTCCTGCAATGGTTGCTGCCCCTATCCTGGGTTATTTCCCTGCCTTGTACCTGATGTTTCTGGATGGTTCAGGGCCCCCATGACCCCATTAAGTAAGTGATATAGAAGATGAATGGCTGACGCTGTTGATAGAGATGTTCACGTAAATTCAGGGTTATATTCACTGTGCTTCATGCCAGCAACAGTAATTAATGATGATGACTGAGTTTGACTCATATCACAAACCTTCTTGACAGATGTATGCCTCTTTCACAGGCCAATATCTGTGAGTTAACAGATGCTGTTTGCTTAAATGGGATTATAGGTGTCAATTCTCAGGTCCAGCTCATCGTCAGCTGCGTTTTGTGAGACTGAGAGTAAGACCATAAGCATGGCTGCCAGATGAGACAGCCTCCCCTGCGACTGGTGGGAGGTTTGACTGCAGACTGTCTGCAGCACGGGCGGGATGTCTCTGTGTCGCCATCCGTTTGCTGGTCGGCTTGTGGTATAGTCGCACAAATGGTCTCCTTCACAGCATTCCTTCATTAACTGAACCTCTTGGTTTCCATGGGGGGAAGGGAATAATGAATTTTAGATATATCAGTGAGACATTGAGAAATAGGACCAAGAAAAAGTTGAATATGGAGTCATGTATGCCTTTTGTATATTTCTGCTTTTGTTAAATGTTCAGGGAAGGAAAAACTATATTAGCTTTTACTTCTTTATGTACTCTGAGAGTTGACATTTACAGCAGATTGGA
Source organism: Brienomyrus brachyistius (assembly GCF_023856365.1). Lineage (NCBI taxonomy): Eukaryota > Metazoa > Chordata > Actinopteri > Osteoglossiformes > Mormyridae > Brienomyrus > Brienomyrus brachyistius. The sequence goes on from NC_064554.1 coordinate 778,711, forward strand.
TTAGCTGACGTTTTTATGTTCAGCGAGCATTTTCTGAAATGTGTGAATTTTCAGACTTGGTCTATAACATTGAGGAACAATCAAGAAGTTTTTAGAATGTATTAATTCTGTGTTTTTTGTTAATTCCCATCTGCACTATGTACTGGATGTGCAAACTGCTTTTGTGCAGCAGAAATCTAAATTGCAAAAATGGTTAATTGAGGTGAGTAACACCTGGATGATTGTCTGATCTTCCGATATTTAGAACCCTAACGAGTCTACCCAAGCATTTAAGATAAGATACACTTAATTGATCCCAGAGGCAAGGTCTTTAAAATGCTTTTCAAACAGTTTGTACAGCTGTGATTTTTTTCTTCTCCTTAGAGAGGTGAGGTGTTGTCTTTACTTAACATCAGGGGTGTCAGTTGCACGCCGATTCACAGGGGGTCTTGCGGAGCTGTGCAATGTGATCCCAATGCAGAGCCTTCGTATCTGTTTATACCTCAGTCAGAGAAATCAGAGGGGAAAGTCGGTGTCAGTTCTGATCCACTATGCTGGTTTGTTTATCATTGTAGCCAGAGGCACATTAACATAGACAGCGGCCCCTGCGCTATTTGATTTTTCAAAGCCCCCACACCCCAGTATTTTCTTCTATTTTACTAATTTAAGTATGACACTAAATATATTTTTCCTTTGTCTTCCATTTACTGCTGTACAGTAGATTGATACTTTATTAATTGCCAGTGGGCAATTAATAAATCATCCATCCATCCATCCATTCATCCAAACAGCCTCTTTAAATGATGATCGTGAGTAACTGACATTAGTTCCCTGTCCCTGAAGTCCTGCTCCTGACCAACTCCAGTACTGCTGCACCCAGCTTTCAGCAGCTTCATCTCAAGCTTGGTCAGCCTCCTCCCGGCTTGCGGCTCGGTGTTTCGATGACCTTGCAAGCGTGCCCATCCGCAGCTCCCTGAGTGGGTCTGACTCACCACCAGCTTGCTCCTTTAAGACGAGCCCCCCATCGCTACTCTTTAATGGTGTCTGCTCTCTGAGAGATGCTGGCAGATGGCTCCCATGACCCTGCTTGAGGTATATTGACGCTGTGCTTCTTACAGGGGGTGTAAGTGGGCGCCCGGGGAGGGAGGTGGCCATTCAGAGGCTGTCAGTAAGTCGAATTAACAGAATGAGTTGTTACGCCGCAAACAGCTAAACGGGTCGATTCAAGCGATGATGCTGAGTGGGATCGGGCCACTGTGGGAGAATTCAGGTGGGGGGTGAAGCCTGATTACAACTGAGTGTTTTACCCCTTCTGGGTCCCACGCTGCTCTCCCAACATTCCCCGCTTGATGGGGGGGCATGCTGACGGCTTCTGTGCTGGTTCCATACTGGACTGGTGTAAGCTGGGAAAACTAATTAAAAACTGATCGTGCATCTGTGAGGCTGTCACCATATGGGAGAGGCTGCTGAGATGGGCTTTATAGACTTAGAAATTCATCCTCTGGCACAGTGTGATGCTGACACGGCACCTTTAATAGGTAAAAAAGCATGATGTCAGAGGCTGTATGAAAAGGTATGTATGTAGGCAGGCCATGCAGAGAATTTTTGAGGGGCAGATGCTCGAAAATTTGCCAGCCAGGAGGGTCCCCCTTGGTAAAATTTTGCATGATCACCTGTGATTCAAAAACACATCTTTGGTTGTATGTCCCTCATTTGAAATGGAATACTCCTGACTCAGAAAAGAGGCACTTTGAGATAAAGTTGTGCTGAAGCACGCAGGCCCCATCCTGCGTAACAATTGTGCCTTCCCTCCTTTAGCATAGTGTGGGGGGGCTTTATGCAGCTCCAGCAAATGCCTGCTCTAGTATCTTCAGCTGCCCGGAATAAGTGTCCCCTAGCCGGATGTAGCTGAGATGCTACACTTTCCCCCGCCCTACCAGGTGCTGTTCTGCTTTACATACCGCTGGCATAAATATCCCTCATTAATTAGAAAAATAATAGCATGTTCCTACAAATGAGCTCAGCCGACAGACAGTTTGTGTCTGCACAGGTAGTAATTAATCCCAATCCCCTGTCTTCTGCCGTGATTTCCTTCTGCACGCTCTGTGGCTCTGCATCTAGATGATCTTACAGTAACTTATTAGAACAACTCCTGACAGTCAGACTTAATCTTCCTCCCCATGTGGGGGCTGCTCTGGGTCACAGACTTGTTGCCCACCTACATCCGAAGTCCTTCTCACCTTCATGGTCTAAGTGAATCAGGCATGTAGGTCCATAGTGAAATAATGGGTTTGAATCCTCCCCCTCCAGCCTATATAACTTTGAACCCCCTTGGACGGTGAAATGTACGTAACAGTGTTACATTTTCAGAAGACAGGCGATGGATAATTAAGCGATTTGGCCCATCCTGACGTAACTGGAGAAGGCGGATGTTGATGCCTGCTGAATCCTACCAATCGCCTTACCGCGGGGGTGGAGGTTGCTTCCTGACTGGCTTACGGTGGTCAGAGTGATTGAGCCATATTCCCTGTCCCCAGCCCCCCCACCCCACTGGCATCCCACCCAGTCTTTTATTTTTCTTGAACAGCCCACATTTTCATGAGCTGTCATTTGTTTGTCATGGTCACAGTCAAACAAACAGTAGTGATGGCAAAGCAGCCATTTGGGAGGTGTGAGCCGAGGGGTGGGCACTCTCCCGACCCACAGTTTCACATCACAGACCCCCAATCATAAACCGCCCTCTCCCTGCTCCTCTGCCCCTGCCCCAAGGTCACCCACAAAAATTAAATGACAAAAATGTTATCTACTGTTGATTAAGTTGTCACATTCATGTTTGGTCTCATTTGACCACAGTGGTGCAATGCTCTCAGTCTTTGCAGTATATCATAATATTGTAAAGTCAGAGAAATCTTGCCTGTAACCAGAAATAACTTTTCTGGGCATCAGTATCTGTACTGCCCAACCCTGCCCTGTCTTTTTCCCATTCAGCCAGTAGGTGTTGCTGGCTGTCCTGTTCCTTACCCTGTCGCTTGTCCTTCCAGTCCCTAGTGTGTTTTCCCTGCCTCTGCTAACCCTCCTTCTGCTCTTTGGGTTGAGAGTGTGTGGCTATAAACCCATAGGTCATGAGTTCAAGACCTACTTCCTCAGTTGTTTGTATTTATTGGATTTTTGTTTTCCCCCAGTGCTTGTTACTTTGTTTTGTCTCCCGGCCATAGGTTTGCCCTGCTTTTGTCCTGTTCGCTTCCATTCCTGTTTGTAGGTTGGTTCTATGTTACTTATCCTAGTGTGGTAATTCCCAGTGTGGTTAGTGTTCCCTAATTTCTGTTTGTTAGAAATCCCTGGTTCTAGGCTTGTTATTTTAATTCACCCCACGTGCTGCTTGTTGTTCTGTGTATTGGTTGATTTGTTAATTGTCATGTTCCACACCTGTCCCCTTGTTAGCTGGTTACCAACCTGTATTTAAGTGCCCGTGTCGGCTCTATTCTCCAGTCAGTCTTTGGGCTATGTTCTTGTGTCTAATGCTGTTAGGTTCTCCTAGTGGTGGTTTGCTTAAAAAAAAAAATATATATATATATATTATTTTTTTTTCCCCCTCCTCAACTTTACTTCTGACCCCTTGTGGTCCTTTTTGATTTCGTGGTTTCCCTTTGTGTTCTGGTTTTGTTTAACAAACCCCTTTAGTCTCTGAGCTACAAGTGCATCGCTCACCTCTTTCCTGTTTGCACCATGCCCCGCTTCTGTAGGAATGGGGGTCCCTCTTCGTATGTTTCTTTCCCTCTGGAGATTTTGGCAATTAGTTCATGGTTGAGAACTTGGCTATCCAATGACCTCGCTATACTTTCAAGAGATCACAACCTTTACAATGAAAACAATAGCCCTAAGAAATACAAAACGCAAAAACGTCGACTGCTGGGGGATCCCCAAAGACTGGGGTCGTTGGATCAATGCATGGTTCCTTACAGAGGAATGTGACAAAAAGGATCCTTAAAAAAAGCATTTTGTGTCTATATCAAAGCATGACACCCCTAGGAAAGGAATGTTGGACATCAGAGGGTGATAACGTGTTCTTTTGACATAGTTTATTGCATTAATATCCTCACTTTATAAGAGTATGCAAATACAGCTGTGCAATGAAGATAATTAAAGGCAGTCAAATAAGCTCTTAACTCTTGACTTTAATTTGGCATCACTAGCCCAGGGAGGAGACTCTCTCCTTTGCGACTACATTCTGAAAGGAAACCGACCCAGTCCAGTATAAAAACCAGTTATTATTGGAGTTAAATGTACAATATTTTAATATTATCTAATCTCTCCTACCTCTGTTTGACCTTAGACAGAATTGTGAATTGAATCCTGTATTTGATGAGAACATAGTTTTTTTGTTTGTAATCGGTCTTCCAGCTGATAGGTTCAAAATGAACTAGCTTGTTGGTCCTCCAGATCTGCAGGGGGCTCATTTCCTGAGATGAGCTGAGAACTGCAGGTGTTAAAGGGCCATCTCTTCCCCATTCCATTTAAGGAACATGTTGGTAATCCACTTAAAACGTATGTCCTAAAGTTATTTGCTCGTAAGTGTTCCCAGTACGGGCCTGAGGTGTGGCAGTCCTGTCTGCATTAATGCTGCTCATCTAACCCCCACAAGGCTCGCAATGAACCTGGAACAGCTCTGAAAATGACTCTCTGCTGCTGCTTGGAAAAAAAATGTCTGATTTTCACATTTAGGAATTTGTTTTTGGCACCGGAAAAAGTATCTTTCAGTCGGCATGTTTCTAAGAACATAACAATGTGTCTGTCAGTATTATAGGCTTGGAAATGCCCATCTTATCCCATTTAGGAATATAGAAACTGAAATTTCTTAATGTTGTGTATGTTCATAAAACAGGAAACACCTCCCAGAGTTGAAAGGTGCGCAGCTAGGCTAATTCGCATTATGCATGACTGTGTGTGTGTTTGGAATACTGTCTATATATTTTCTTTAGCTTTGGTTTACATGCTTTCCAGCATCGAGTTTGAACACGTGTTTAAGAGGTACAGCTCATTTTCCTGCCCATCACACCTCCCTCCTTGTCTTTTGTGACCTGGTCACTGGGCGATACTGAATCAATTCAATGACAATGCAAAAAAAATAGAATGATTCAGGGGCACCATAGGAGCCCTCAGCCGCCGAGGGTCCCCAGGCACAGCCAAGGATGGCCACTTTGTCTGCAGTGAGCCGCAGAGGTGAATAGCTCAAGTCCAGAAAGTAAAAATCCAGGCCAAGATTTTGTTTCAACCGACCAATTGAGTACTCTGTGACTGACTCTTTATGCTCAGCTGGTCGGTTGAAACAAAATGTTAGTCTGGATTTTTCCTTTCTGAACCTGAACTAGTCACCTCTGGTGTATGGGGATGAGAAGTGGTAAACGTGGGTTGTTGGCTTGTCATAGGGGTGGGTCCCACTTATGGATGTAGAGTGATCATTTGCACTGAAGTAATATTCCATCACTCAGGTCTACCTACTGCAGCCGATGCCCCCCAGGAGGATAGATATCCCCATTTACCTCCTGAATAAAGAATCTCTTCTGGTGACTTGAGCGATATGAAAGTGGAGCGCTTGTGTTTTCCTCTGTTTATAAACAAGCTTCGGCATTAAAAAACAAGAAATTAAAAAGCACTATCAAAGGCCAATGGAGATGCTTTTTAAGGATGTGTATGGGGGGGCGTGTGAGTGCACTCGTGATGCGGTGCACAGGATGTGGAGTGAGGCCTTGGGAGCGGGAGAATGACAGCCATTAGCATCCTCGAGAGCCGGGTCTTGAATCCAAATGAGTGATTGTATTACAGTGATGTGCTGCAGAGGCTGACATGCAGGGCAGCGCCGCCACTGATTGGAGAGGCTCTTGAGGAGGATACGGACCCGGCCGAGAGCTTCTTCAGGGCTCAGACAGGCTGGGCAAGGTGACAGCGAGGCCCTGTGTGCTGACCCGGTGCTGGGGCTGTAAGCATGTTCTCCCTGAGGTTGGGGTTAAGGGTAAGGGTGGGGTGGTGGTTAGGGTTAGGGGTCCCTCATTCCGGTCCAGGAGAGCCAGTCTGCAACACAGTTTACAGATTTTCCTGCATTAACAGGCCTTATTCAGCTCCCCAGCCAATTGCCAGGGGTAGTAAGTGTGTCTGAGCAGGGACAGTCTGTTTCGCAGACTGCCCCCCCAGGACCAGAACTAAGCTGAAGTTGTTGAATAGATCTGTAAACTCTGTAGCCATCCATCCATCCATCCATCCATCCATCCATCCAAACACTTATCCTGTACTGGATGCTGGGACCCTTGGACCAATCCCATGAAGCACACGGCAGGGGAGCAATTACTGATGATAGTTTACACTGCCATGCAAAGCAAGGCAAAGCCATTTAGATTCCTTCAGAAACAGATATGATGAGACGCTTTAAATATTCAGTGCTTCCTGATCCCCTTCTTTCAGTCAGTGTGGGAGATGCTCTTACAGGTTCTGCTATGGACTTCCAGTAAGTCCACATCTGCATAAACTGCAAGCTGTAAAACAATGAGCAAACATGAGCTGTGTTTCCAATTAAATGACAGCGCGCTGCCAGAATGGGGCGCTTATTGCCGGCTCCGCTCTTGGAAATTGTATCCTGCGGCAACAAAGATTTCATATACCAGCGGCTTTTGCCGTGAATAGGAAAGGGGAGTGTGGTTGAATTTTTTTAATCTTATTTATGCTGTTATTTATGGTACTGGGGTCATATGTTGCCCTTTTGGTTTCTATGCCATAATCAAATTGGTTTTCCTTTTTTTTGTAATTTTACCTTGTGATCATTTGACAGGTGCCTTGAACTGTCATTGACCCCTAGAGGAATGAAGGTCATTGATTCTGCTGTGTGTATGTGGAGGGGGGGCTTGCATGGATCATGTTTGGGGACTGAATTGTCCCCAAAGTGTGGTAAAACCTGAAACTTTATTACTTTTGGGGATTTTTCAGGCCCATTTGGATAACCTTGGATAACCAATACCAATGTGTGTGTGTATGTGTGTGTGTGTGTGTGTCTGTCTGTCTGTCTGTCTGTCTGTTTGAGACAGTACCATGCATCCTCGTTGGTCGTGACTGGGAATGACCACTGGAGTGTAATGGTAAAAGTTCTCGTAACTGGCAGTGTGATGACCAAGGCACTGCCAAAATAGTAAAATTTTCTGGATAGTTGTATGATACATATCAGTATCTCCACATTCAAGCTCAATACTGCTCTCTTCCTTCTGGTTGGAGCTGCCAAGACGAGTCAACCATGGGGCCATGATGAATATTTGAAATGGCGGCACATGCGTGCTGCGCCGTAGCCATGTGAGGGTAGGCGTGCCGTAAAAGGCAAGGCAAGTTAGGACAATCTCAAAACCCCCTGAGGACAGGAGCCTTAGAGAAATTGGAACATAATTGGGTTACTCTGTGTTGGGGACCCAAAATCTCTAGCAGTGTCTCTGTGTTCAGCAACTGACATTTAAATGGCACAGTGTGTTTTTAGTTGTTTTACTGTAAATTTGTAATTGAATAATGTTATTACTTATTATTCTGCATTTTAATAATTATTCTGATATTTTTTAATTGTGCCATTCCATGAATGCCGGATATGAGATCTGAAATTATGTTTAAAAGTAACTGCAGTGAAGGATATTTATATAGTACTTCGCAATAACAAATCAACTTTATTTGTACATTCTGTTTTTCCAGAGTAGAGTGAAAATGACAATTTCGTGTTTATTAAATTCTTTTTCTTCATATTATATAAATTTACACTTCATGATAAAATACAGTTAATATATTTTACCCTGCCAGGGAGGGGGGAGTTGGAGGGAGAGGATGGAGTTTTGTTGCCAAGGGCCTCCAGAGTCCCTCGAAGCTCCTCTGAGTAAGTTATGAGAATGGCAAAAGGTTACAATCACTTGTGGGGAATGACAGAATGATGCATGACTAGCCAATAGAAATTCAGCAGAACAACTAAGGGTGTCACGAATGGTAAACGGGTGACGCACGGGCAGGCGAGCGAGCAGGAAGCAGGCAAGCAGGCGGAAAACGGGGAAAAACGGGGATTTATTCAGGACGGGCATGACAGACCAGAGCGAAACGACATCCAACATCATCAATGACAGACAAAGAACTAAGGCAAGACATGGACTGAAATAGACAGGACTGGGATAAAATAATCGGACACAGCTGGGCAAGATCGGGGAAGCACACGTGGATAATCGGGGGGGGTGGCACCAGGGACGGATTACGGACCGGGCCAGCAGGGCCGCTGCCCAGGGGCCCTTGGGGTGCAGGCTAGCCCAAAACAATTTGCAACGCTTATCAATAATGTATTTTCGTTTGTCTATTTTAGAGGGCCTACATTCTTTGATCCTCTGCCTACAAGGGCCCCTGACCCTATAGGGAGGGCGTTTGGCTGCCAAGGGCCCTTGAATTGTGGTGGTGGTGGGGGGGGGCCCTCACGAACGTTTTGCCCAGGGGCCCACACATCCCATAATCCGTCCCTGCGTGGCACACACGAGGATCGTACGAGCCGGGCATGACAAAGGGGAATTAATACAATTAATAAAACTAATACATGCCTTTGTAACTTCCAGACTGGACTACTGTAATGCCCTCCTATCTGGTTGCCCGTCTGGATCCTTACATAAACTTCAGCTGGTATAGAATGCAGCAGCCAGAGTTCTAATAAACAAAAGTTTGATCGCATTACACCTTATATCTTATCCTCCCTTCATTGGCTACCAGTTAAGTCTCGGATTTACTATAAAATACTGCTATTAACCTATAAAGCACTGAATGGTCTTGCACCAGAATACCTTAGTGACCTGCTGACCGCATACAACCCTCCATGCTTGTTTCGTTCTCAGGGCACAGGATATCTGTTAGTGCCTAGGGTAGAAAGAGTGGGATTCAGGCTCACTCTCAATATTCAAATCTAGACTAAAAACTCGCACACAATAGTTTAGCTTATAGGGACACTAGTTTTAGCTCTAGCTAACTCCTCATTCCCAGTCAGACCTATAGTGTGAGGTGTAGAGCTGGGTGGGGATCGGTGCCATTGACTTTGGATAAACTGAACTGTCAGTGCTGTCACTCAATCCCTTGTGGAATTGGAGTTCTTACATTTCAGGGACTCCCCATGCCTGCATTCCCACCTGCCTCTCCCTCCTACTTATGCTGTCATAGCCATATCTGCCGGAGCTTGCAAATTGCACTTCATATTGCACTCACCTAACTGTCAGCACTGCCTATAGTCTCCCCTACTTTGACTAATTGCATGTTTTATTTTCACTACTCCACCTTGGGGGGTGCTGCCTGGAGACCTCAATCTATCAAGATGTCCAGCACACCCTGCTACATGTGACGTCGCCACTACCAGTGACGTCCCTGCATCCAGCTCGTCGTTCTGCCTGTGTCATCTTCCATGTATGACCCGCTGCCTTACCTCTGGTTGCCTGGCGATTGGAGGGAGTGTCGGCACTGGCTTGTCATCTCCCCCCTGCTCCCCGGCTATTTCTCAAATCTTATGATTTGGACAGTATGACTCGGCACTTAGCCATCTCTCCAATTTGACTCTCCCTACCGGCCCCTGGAGGATGGGCTCCCCCTTTGAGTCTGGTCCCTCCCAAGGTTTCTTCCTTCTAGGGAGTTTTTCCTTGCCACTGTCACCTATGGCTTACTCACTGGGGGCTTTGGGTGGGGATGCTGTAAAGCGCTTTGAGTCAATGTAATTTTGTGATAACACGCTATACAAAAATAAATTTGTTTGTTGTTTGTTGTTGAGTCTGGAGAAGGCCACCCCCTTTCGAATGCAGGAGTGTTTTTTGTTCTAAGTGCGTATAAGACGGGGAGTGGCCCTTCTGTTCTCTGGAGACACTTGATGACTGTCTGAATGTGCTCCCTGTTGCTGCAGTATCGGTAATAAAGAAGCAGAACCTCACACAAGTTTAATACTTGTGTTTAAATTCCACACTATCCACTCCTTTTGAAAGATGCACATATCAGATGGGACTTGAATCGCAGCACGATGCTGGTAAGTTAAGATCGGTGCGAGTTGCAGCCCCGTCCAGAGAAGGTGGCACTGTGTGAACAGAGCCCCGATGCCCGTGGCTCTGTTATCAGCTTACGCAGGCTTACAACTGCAGATGAAAGCCATCTATCTGTGTAATTTGGCCCGTTCCGGACGTGAAACTTCAGCGGGAAGAAAACGTCCTCTTGATTTATTGCGGATCCATCCTGGTAACAGCAGCATGATTAAAGAGCAGGGGGCCACCAGCTCTGTATTCGCACGGTAATTTTTCAAAACACCGTTCTGTTGTTTTCTTTTGAAATATTTATTTTACATTTATTTCAATTTCACCCTAGGTGTGTATGTCGAATCGAAGGAGACAGGTGGAGTTTGGAATGGTTCTTCCTGTTTTTAAATATTTAGAATGTATACATTTTAAATGGCCAATAATACATAATAATTCATGAACAAAACAGAACTGACAAGTCAAAGCTTCTAAAAATATTAAGCCAAAAAGAAGTATTCTTATGTTGTGTGTGTGGCTGATAGCAAAGGTGCTATTTATCAACTGCCGTCTGTATGTCAGGGGTCCGTGTCACATGGGGGGGGGTAGGGCCACATATGTGACATCATTCATTGAGCTCCGTCTTGAAATCAGCAAAAACAAGGCATGGTGGGTGTTTTCTTTGACTGAAGTAATTTTTATTATTTAGCAACAGGTATATTTTTCCAGGGGCATCAATAGGACTGCTTTATCCCTCCCCAAATAGTATGTTTTGCTTCATTTTGATTTAAATTATCCGCTTAGTAAAACTAGTAAAAGCCCCCCTTTTCGTAAGTCTCTGGTGACACTCTTGCCGTATTCGAAGGAATGAATTTCTAAATATTTTCAGGATTCCCCATTTTTTAAGTGGGAAAGAATTTCTTGTGACTTGAAATATATATTTTGACGGCAGAATTCACGAGAGCCGATAAAACGTGACCCACATAGCTCAGAGTTTCACACTGTCCCCCTTTTCACATTGTCATGCCCATGGTGTTTGAGGCATCAGACAGGGTACTGCCCATGACTCATGATAAATGAAGCTGGATGAAGGACATTATGCTACTCGGCACTTCTGCAGCTATCCACGTAATCAATTTTTCTCTTTATTACCTCAATCATGTGTTTGCCTAAGTAATGGCTGTTTCATTCTGTCTTATGTGCTGTGATCATTTTCTAGGTGACACCCTTAGATGGTGAGGAACAAACCACGTTACGAGTTTCTGTCTCCGAATGTCATTATCGATAAATCCTCATCCATCTTGAGTAGTATTTTTCGAAGATCTCCTTTGACTATCTTTTCTGGAAATTTGCACTGGAGTATCCACTCTCCACAGGGCTTGCTGTCACCAATTGTACAGTAGTTCATTTAGGTTGCTGCGTGATCACTTAATGCATTTCTGAGCGAGTTGCATTTTGTTTTGTGGGGATTAACTTCTGCTGTCGATATCAATTCCCAGGTTTCACTACTGATTTGCAGACACGTTTACAAGTTTCTAAGTCCTGGGTGCATGAGGGAGATGTTTCTGGGAACGGCTTTCTGCTTTCATGGGGGTCAAGTTTTGCACATAGCTGTCTGCATTTTTGTTGGGGTGCTAATTAAGAGGATATACGTGAATTCAACTTACCACTTTGTTTTATACAGCTTTTCATTTTAAAAAACTTTCAGTTGATTAACTCCTGCTAACCGTGAGTATCTGCTGGAGAACCTATCCTGGATAAAAATCTATAATTTTGTGCTTTTTATTTCACTGTAATTAAAGCAAAACTGAAAAATAACCTGTTTTGGGGTAACTGAATAGAAGGTGCAAATTGGATACAGCATTAAGCATTAATGGTGGTTATGCCATCAAAAAATTTAAGTGTTTGGGAGGGATTGGAGCGGCTTAATGTGCCAAAAAGCAAGCCGACGAGTTCAATGGAGCCTCTCTGTGCAATATAAAAATATAATGATGGCAAAGCCAAAATGACATCTGTTTTAGGGTCTAAAAGGCATCGATCGGTGTAAACACAGATGGCAGATTTTGCTTTTAAAACGTGGGTTGGGGAGAGGCATCCAGAATGATAGCATCCTACAAAAGCCTGGCCTGACGATTAGTCTTTGAGGTGCCCTGCACATCAGGCAGACAGACAGCATGTTCTAACAGCATCCACAGGGGCGTTTCACCCTTTCCGAGCCGTTGTGCAGTCCTGACAGTGTGCTTCTCTGTCCCCGGCAGGCAGTGTCACAGCACAGTACAATGTACGAGAAATGCGACGACAGTCAGTTGATGCATGTGAAATGGTAAATGGACTGCATTTATATAGTGCTTTTCTACTCTTACGAGTACTCAAAGCGCTTTACATTTTATGTCTCACATTCACCCATTCATACATGCATTCATACACCGGTGGCAGAGGCGGCCATGCAAGGCGCCAACCTGCTCACTGGGAACAATTTGGGGTTCAGTGTCTTGCTCAAGGACACTTTGATGGGGTCAGGAGGAACCAGGGCTCAAACCTGCAACCCTCCAGTTGCCAAACGATAGCACTACCTCCTGCGCCACCATCTTCTCAGTGAAAGAGAATTTCTTTCTGACATTTCTGTGACCAAAAATAGAACATGGATGTATGTGATTCACATTCCCATTAAACATGCCACATTTAAATAGTATAATCTATGGCCAAAAGTATGTGGACACCAGTTTGTCCAGCGTCTTGTTCTGAAACCATGGATATAAATTTGAAGTTGGTCAGTCCATTGTTGCTATAATAGCTTCTACTCTTCTGGGAAGGCTTTACCTTGGATATTGGAACATTTATGGTGGGATTTGCTGCCATTCAGGTTGGGTGTTGATGTTGAGTAATCAGGTCCCGGTCTATGAGCTTCTGTGGCCTGGCACTTCATAACATAACTGAGCTCCTAGATGTCTTGATCAACAATCATATCACTTGTGGTTATTAACAGGACAGAAATCTGGCAAACTCACTTGTTGGAAAGATGGTGTCCTCTGGTGACAAGTGAATAGTCACCAATCTCTTCTGTACAACCGCCTGTTCTGATGCTAATCTGTTTCAGGAGATGGCTTGACTGTGTGCTTCATCACACACCTGTGTCGGGTGGGAGATTCATTTGGTGATTACATGCTATATAGTGTACATGTTTGATCTGTGCTTGTGTGGGGTGGTTTATAGAGAAGGTGGCACTCTGGGAGGATGCTGAGGGGCTGTACTGCATCCTGGGGGCAGTGGAGGGGGGGTGGGGGGTGGTGATGCACCCGGTCGTTTTCCATGCAGCTGCTGGTGTCTGGCGGCCAAATCTGCCTGCCTCCATCTCTGCATTCCCAGGGTTCCCACGCATCCTAAAAATTTTGAGGGTTATTTTCCAATCAGTGCCAATTGTTGCATATATTAGTGTTATAGGCATCATACACTTGAAATAAGCAATAAATTGACTTTATGCAGTTTTGCTTAATACAAACACTGTACATAAATTTATTTGATACAAGCAATGACATAAAATGTAATATGCAATATGCAAGTAACTTTTACTGAGATTAGGTCACTATGGTGTGATCTATTTCATGGTGTGATAAACAACTCTATACTGAACATTATGGAATTGCTCAGTACATGCCAGTGTTTGGATAGTTTTCCACAATCCAAGAGGCATTTATTTCTTTAAAAGAGTTTTGCAGTTTAAAACAGTGTGTAACAAAAAGAGGTCAAACAACTCCACTATACATCAATGCATTAATTGGTGTTGCCTGTAATTTAGCATAATGGTAACACTACGTCCCTGCATAATCAAAGAGAAATTAAAATGGCGTTAAGCCTGCAACTAAAGTGTATGACTGTATGACCAGATCCTGTCATGAATTTCCGGAAAAAGCTCCTGGAAAATGATTCCTTAATAAGAGTGGGAACCCTGATTCCATGAATGTCTCCAGTCTGGCTTTTGCATGCTGTTATGATGGATGAGCACTTGGACCGGATTGTGTGTCTCCTTAGATTAATATGCTGATACCTTTTTTTTCACGGAGAGTGAGACCCCTCCGCCCCTCCCCACCCATGCACGCTGCCAACCTACAGCAGGGGTGCATGGGAGATACGTTCTGCCGCAGCCTCAATGATTTCTTTTGATTCTTTTGAAGGACTGATAATATAGTGTAAGATTAATTTAGTAGAAACAATTCAATTTATTGACTTACATTATCTGTTAATTTAAATATTAGTGTTCCGCAGAGTCTGCTGTTTAAGATTAGTTTACCTGTATAGCATTAATTGGAAAGAAAAATGAAAACAGGAAGCAGGGTATTTTTTAGTTGCTGGTTATGTTTAGAGAAACGTGTGGATCTAAAGTAAATGCAGGATTGCAAGCTTTGGTCAGCTGGCTGAAGTGAGATTTTCAACTTGAAACTTATCTGCACGTGTATTTACTTGTATGTACGAGTTTTATTACCTTGTAAATAGTCTGTAGTGCAGGGGTCTCCAACTCCGGTCCTGGAGAGCTACTATTCAGTAGGTTTTCTATCATACCTGGCTTCTGATGAGCCACACCTGCTCTCAGGCAAATACCAGGAACAGGTGTAGCTCATCAGAAGCTGGGTAGGATAGAAAACCTACTGGATAGTAGCTCTCCAGGACCGGAGTTGGAGACCCCTGCTGTAGGATTTGAAATCTACCCCATCGCTTTTGATGTAGCTAATTTTAGATTTATAATGGAATAATAAAGATTTGCCATGAGATTTCTTGCATGAGCACAAGAGTCTGACAGTGTGAGTGTTGCGGCAGATGCGGGAGATGGCAGCCCTGCGAACAGTTCATAATGGAATTTGTCTCCATCCCTGGCTGATTGTTTAGGAGTCGCTCCATCCACCTTTCAGGTGAAGCCAGAGTTTTCTGTCTGGGTGGTGCAGCTGAGCTGTGCGTAAGGGTTAGCCTGAGGAGTGCAGGACGTGTTCTATCAGGGCTGATGCTTTCACACAGCTATGGGGTGCTGCTTTGCATTCTCCTTAATTATTTTAAGTACTGCCAGTTGTGTCAGTCACATTATTCTTAATTATTTTTTTTTTCTTTTCATTGTGGTGTTTTATATGTGTAAGGTACCGGACGTCTAAATTTCCTTCAAGATCAACAAAGTATCTATCTATCTGTCTCTCTGCCTGTCTGCCTGTCTGTCTATCTATCTATCAATCACCGCCATGTTGCTTGTTCATACACACTCATGCTGCTACCCCATTCTGGGAAGCTGCCAAGACAGTGGACCCGCTTCCTCTGCGTGGGGTCTAAGGGAGCCTGAAAGGGGAATCGCTGTCCCGCATTAATCTACATTGCATCGACTCGTTCATTCTTCTTCTCGAAGAAGAACAGAATATGTCTGACAGCAGAAAGGCAGCATTAATTTGTCCGCTGGTTCTGACAACATAAGGCCTTCGATCCAGCTGTTTTTCTGTTACAAATATCCAACCACATATCAAGCCCTATTCAGTACGTAACACAGGCCCCAGGGAAGGATGTTTTATTATTAAGGACTATTTGTCTGTCAGCAGCGGGCAGGTCCATTAGATGAATGTCTGGACCGCAGTGTCCTGCCGATCAGGCAATGCTGTGGAAGACCCCCTCAGTGTGTGGGCCTGGTGTGATTCCTGGCTCCCGGTACACCCCCCTCCCCCCCATTACTCACTGACACACTGGGTTTTTGAGTTTCATCAAAAGTCTGGAGTGAGATTATATCTGTTAGGGGCACAGTGTGTGTCTCATGGTCAACAGTCAACGCACCTTGCAATTTCATTGCTTAATGCTCAGTTTAGGCTTAAATATTAAGAATACACTTTTATAATAACAAAGATAATTGCTTTCCTTTCAATTTTTTGGGGACACTTTACTTGAGGGGGCACAAATAATGTAGTATTATGCTCTTACTTATATACTAATTAACCACAAACTAAGTTTTAGATACATACTGATCTCGTGTTCGTTCATCATTAATGAATTGTGATGCATCTTTTATCTCAAGCAGTGATTGTATTTGTTACTATATCTGTTAAGTATGTAACCTTTGTGAAGGCTACTGAAGGAACTTCTAAAGGAACAAATAATTGTAGGAATTATTAGCTCAGGTAAATTTTAATATCTCCACCAATATGTTTTGAAATTAATTAACTTTTAATTAATTATTATTTGATGCTGATTAGTAACCAATTGTTATGCCGAATGGTCGGCTCCTCCAAACTCAATGGCGAATCCCCGTGAGTCTGTTAATGTGAGACTTAAATGGGATTCATTAATAACCCGTATCGCTTAATAACCTGGGTTAGTAGGCTCGTCCAGCGAGCTGGGTCACCAGGTAATGTAAACGATCGGTAGTGAAGCTCCCCTCACGGCCAATGAGAGAGAGTCTCGCGATATTTCAGACGAGTTTGAGGTTTCAGAGCGTAGTAGCCAGATCACACAGAGGCAGGGACTATTGTGAGCACTCAATGACGGAGGCTGAAGTTGTGTAAAAAGACATGCATTTATTCCTACAACTAACATAAGACAGACATTACACCTAACAAACAATAAACATGAAATAACGGAAAAGACACAAACGATGTAATCATGAAAATGCAGTGACCAGATTTAAAATGATTAACCTAAAAAGGGAAAACTGTTCTGCAAAGCAAGCAGTTTGTAGGAATATAAACCTAAAGGAATATAGCAGGTGAATAGGACAGTTTAGGTTGTTAGAAAGGAAAGGAAGTTGGTTTACTTGGATGCAGGAAAGAGGGAGGTCTTTGCAGTTGGTTGCAGTGGCTGATGAGCTGATGGGTGATGGCTCTCAGGGAGGCCCGGTGTTTGCAGCGGTTGTTGGAGTGGAGTCCCTCCGGTTCTTTCTTCTGGTGAAGCTTGGGCTGAGTTGCAGTTCTTTGGGTCTTCACCGACGGGCTTTAAGAACGCTGCTTGTTTCTCCTTTTCTTCCCTGTTTCTTCTTTTCTCCCCGATTTTCTCCGCTGCTTTGTTCTGAGATGCCAGGTTTTATAGCATAAGGTTTGTGATTAGGAGTGACCAGGAATTCGAGTCCTGGACCAATGGCTGACCATCCATTTGGCGGGCTTTCGGAAGGGGGTCGGTATCAGTCCTTTTGGGATTTATGACCAGACTGACTTCTCTGGTAATGGTGATTTTCATTAGGCTGGTGTAACTTTTGATATATCCACTTTTGTGGTAACCATTGACCAGATTTGGAAACTGGAGTGATTTTCCTTCGGTTTGATATCAAACATGCCGTACCAGCCCAGCGGTTCACACCAAATACCATCTGTGATGATTAATTAATGATTACTTATATTATGCTATTATGTTATGTTCTATTACTCACACCAGTATATGGTACAGGTGGTTTAGGTTGTACCTCAACAGATATTACCCTTTATACAGACATTATATGACATATTCTCATGTCATAAGCACATCTTACCCTTAGATAGGCATGGTAGAATACAAAGATCAGATAAGGGTTGCCGAGGAATGTGGCAAAGAAAAGGGGGGGGGAGAAGGTTTGTCAAACAAAGAAAAAGAATCTCCAAAAGTTAAGACACATTCGAACATAACCTGTACATATCTGTATATTAAGACTAGTAGTCAAGAGTAAATACATATACAGATATACAAAAGCCAAACTTAAAAGAAACTTTCTGTGGGGTGCTGGGTGAGTGGTATGTAAGGCAGGATGTCGGGGGATGGGGTTGTGTGCCAAGTCGAGGGGCCCCTGTCCCTGGGGATCCACTCTGCTATCTGTAGGTTGTTAAAGCTTTGGGCAATAAAAGTTGGAGTGCTGGCCTCCCTGGTTATCTATGTGTGTGGGGTCACAAACCCCCCTTTGGGGCCTAGGTCGATGTGTACCTTCTCGTACCAGGGTAGGCCTTGTCTCAGGCCACCTGGAATTTAAGCTTTGTGATATGTGCATGTGTGATCCTACATAATGAATAACAAAAGTGAAATACTGACCTGTTTGTTCATCATTAATGAATTGTGATGTATCTTTTCTTTCAAGTAGCTACTGTAGTTTTTCATGTTTTGTAGTTCAGTAGTAACTCAGTTACTACTAAGTTTGTTTAAAGTGAAATCAAGTCAAGAAAAGCTTGCAGTGCACTGCTACAATGGTTCGATATACGTGTGTAATAATTTTTTTTTGCTTTGGTTCTGGCACATTTAAGAAAAGCTTTCAAACAAATCCTGCAGTCAGAACCTCTGAAGTTATGGGAAATACTTAGCCAGTTTCTTATGATGCTCCCTGCTTAAAGCCCCACATTTTTGTCTCATAATCAATCTCTTAAAACCAAATAGCCAGGCCTCGGCAGGCATGCAGTACTTCAAATTTAAACTTTGAGGTTCACCTCATCTTGCTGAAGAGAAAAAACAAAACACGTTTGCGGTTGATGGGGTAAAGGGGACTGGGGTGACCGTGATCGACTGTTTTTGTGGTTTGAATTAACTTCAAGTCTTTGATTCTCCTCGTTCAAGGGGAAAAAAAGGTCCCAAAGTCTTTTAATCAAATTTTAGTATATCTTTGGAAAGATGTTTCTGCTTCAAGTGCTACATTAGCCCAATCCGCCATAATGCGCCTTGTTCCAGACAGCAAGTATTAAAAAATGCATATTTTTTTTGTGAAGTCGATTTCAAAAGCAGAATTAACATTATTTGCTGTTCTATTATTGAAGCAAACAAAGAAAAAACAAAGACGATCGAATAAAAGAAAAGCAGAAGGTTAAACTCAAACAGCAGTTTTGCCAATAGTATAGTTTGTTTCGTTCACTTATTGCTACAATAGTGTTTGAAAAAAGGAATGGTGCATTAGAGCAGTTTTAAAGATTATTCTTATTCGCTGTTTTAGTTACGGCTTTAAATTTTAATTCAGTTGGAGTGTGTAATGCTGTTCTTAGCTTCTCATCCCTACCTTAAAAACACTAGCTTACCTTTTATTCCACATTGCTATGGGTCAGTACCCACATCTCCCCCAACAGGGTTGAACAGGCAAGTTAAAGAGCAACGACTTAGATGCTATTGATCCACCATGGTAATTCCTGTAATGTCACCCTGCAAACTGTCGAGGATCGTCAGCAGCTTCATCAGAGATTGGTACCAGAGACAACACCCCCCAAGTTTTCTGTTTTTATGTTATTGGTTGAATTCCCTGCTGAAAAAAAACAGCTAAATTTTAGCTGGTCTAAGATTGTCTTAGATGGTCAGCTCTTGGTAGCTGGTTTTAGCTGGTCTAAGATGGTCTTAGATGGTCATGTCCCAGCTCTTGCTGCTCTTTGATAGTTTAGCTGGGTAGGTCACCAGTTGGTCATGCTGGTGTGGCCAGTCTATTCAGCTGGTGCATGCTGGTATGACCAGCTAAACTAGCTAGAATGACCATCATAAGCTGGCATGACCAGCTAAACCGTCAAACCATCATACGAAATCATACCTTAAGCTAGTCAACTATTATAAGTTGGTCAATCAGCTTAACTAACTCAAGTTGGTCAAGTTGTCTTTTTCAGCAGGCCCAGGATCAGCGACAACCTCCATAACATTCTGAAGCATTCTTTATTTTTATGCTGAACTTCTTTTTCCTGAGAAAGGCAGCCTATCTTCTCCACTAAGATGGCCTGCAGTGATGGTGTAAGATATGTTGTGAACAGCAGAGGTGACATTTAAGTTAGTTTTGCTTTTTATTTGAATAATTCTGGCCCAAAGTTACAGTGGAGTTGTAGTATGCAGATACTGCTGGTTGGGAAAGGTCGTTCCATGACAGATCAATTGCTTCCATTCATCTTGCTCCCAAATTCAGGTGTTTTGCGGATATATACATGCAGTCCATGCCCACCTGGGTGTTGCTAGTTTGCCTTTGATTCTGCTCACAGAAACCATAAAATCCATCAGGCCTCTTACTTTTGCTTTCTCGACTTATCTGCCCCCATCCATACAGTATCTCTCTGCCTGATGTGAGATAAGAAGTGCCTTCGTTATGCTGTTCAAGAATGGTTCACCTCATTTGTCATATTAACAAAAAACGTCCAGACTTCATAGCTCCTAAAGTGAAAGTACTTTTATAAAACGAGAGCTTGAAAATCAACATCCTTTTCAAGATGAAAATACAAATTGGTGGTGATTGAAAAGTCTTTTCAATCGGATTCCATGCCACCCACATTAACTCCACTGATGAACTGCATTACATGCTGGGAAAACAGTGTTTTGATGTCAGTGCACTATATGGACAATCTCTGAACCATCAAAAGACATGTCAGTCAGCAAACAGACCCCTTCCATCTGCAAACAGGAGCACTTAGTTGTCTCATCACCTAAGACGGGGCTATTCAAATCACAGTCCTCAAGGACTGAGCACTACTAATTTTCCATTCTTCCATTACTTTCGAGCCAGGTGTGAAGCCTGTGATTTCCTGAAGATAAGAACTACTTTCTTGGGGATCCTGCTATTGCTTGACATATTTGGTCCTTATCTGCTGTGACACCAATACTGCCCAGTTTGATTTCATTTCTCCAAAGGTTTCAAGACGTCTTCTGCGAGACCAGTGTGGCTGCTCATCCCTGCATCGTCCCTGGAATTGTGCCATCAACCTGTTCTGTGGAACATTCCATTTCAGGTGGTCAGTCAGTCCATCTGCAGCATTTCCTGGCCTTTGCTATATTTTTAAGGTTTATCCAGAACTTTAGCCATAGTCATAGCACCAGTTACCTCCTTCTTTCTCAAAGGAGATTACATTGAATGACTCGGCTCACATGACAATCCATCAAGAACCTATTTATTTCAGCTCTAGCACACACTGTAAAAAAGACAATTTTTTCAGAATTGTAAACTGTTTTATATCAGTGAAATTGACTGTAATTCACGTTTTTTTCCTGTTATGTTAAATGACAGAAAAATTTTATTAAAACTACATTGCATAAATGTATATTTCCGCACAGTTTGTAAAATAACAGAGAAATCCCTTCAGTGAAACTGGACAATTCCTTTTCTGTATTTTTACAGAAATTAGACTTATGGTTACATGCTTTATCTGTAAATTTTTTTTTACTGTACCAACATGTGCTTTTGTGTTATTAAAGCGCAACAGCACATTTTTTGTGAATTTTCTTTCATTAACTTTAATTTTGCATTCAATGTATATAAAATCTACATTGGTTAATCGTTCTAAAACCTGTTGCACATTTCATTCTTAAACATTTATCCACCACAATTGTACTGTGATGTTGTATATATATTAAATGGTTTATGTAGAGTTAAGGTTACAAGCATTACAAAAAATAATAAAAAATTAGATAATATGGGGAATGTATGAGTCACCGAATTGGTATTTAGTGTAATTATATTATTAAATAATTACTCATCGAACGCTTAATTCCGAGTCGGCAAGTAGATAAAAGTAGATTGTCATACCTCCGTTTATAGCGTGTTTATCTTAACATTAACAATCAGAAGGGTTTATATTGGACTTAAAGAGATTTATAACTTCTACATTCACAAAAGGTCTATACTGTGATGGACCGGACGCTTCCGGTCGCAACTAGTTTCAAACTTGTGCGCATATGCAGAGGTCAGTGGAAGGCTCTATTTATCTGATTAAAGAAATAAAAGGTTTGCAGATCAGAACTGATGGGATCATCTGAGAATTGATACAAGAAAGCGCTACGAAGTCGGAGAAGGACTAAGACACATATTAAGGTATGTATATTTAGACTTTTTAAAATATATGCTTTGACAGTGTTGCCACCAGGCGCATTTCGCTTATGCACCGATTGCAAACGAACAGACCGTTGGAAGTCAGAAGTTTTAGATTTGAATGGATTAGATAATTCGCCAAATAATAAAAGCACGATTTTTTTTTTTACGATTTTTTTTTTACAGTGCATGTTTTCTGCCCAAAATATTTTGCCTGTGGAATGAAATTATGATATAGGGAACAGGAACCTGCCTGCGATAAAACTGGCCCTCAAGGAATGGTGGCATTAGTTGGAAGGAGTAACATATTCATTCCTAGTGCTGACAGATCATCTGAACCTAGAATACATCAAAGAATCTAAGAAACTAAACCATGCCCAAACTAGAAGGACCCCATTCTTTATTTATTTCAAGTATGTGCTTGGCTACATATTGATAAGCACTGTTTCATACCACCCAGGTGCTAAAAGTAACAAGGCAGATGTGCTTATCCGTCATTTGGAACCCCCTCATAATCTTTCATTTCTAGAAGCCATTACATTACAATAAATTTTGTTACAGATCTTCCTTTGTGAAATGGGTTTATCACCATCTTAATTGCAGTAGCCATATTTCTGAAGACAGTGTATTAGACAGAGGACCGCAGTTTGTTTCCAGAATGTGGAGAGCATTTTGTGTGCGCCTGGAATCACCTGTCACATAATATAATCACCCACGATCTGGGGAATCGGAAACAGGGGGACAATATGGGCAGACCCCCCACCTCCTACCTGAAATATAAATTACAAATAAATGGGTGTTCCTTATCCTTTATTGTGAATTTGCGCATTACTGAGGCCAATTCGCCGCACATTCAGAACCCGAGGACCAATCATATACCTAACATAGCCCAGTATCACACAAAATCATTTTATCATATGGATCAGTTATTTTTTTTGTCTGTGTATTTTGTGGAACTACACCTTAATCAATGTCAGTCTTATTTTAAATTATGAAATTTATTTATCATGATGATCATCATGATCATTATTATCATTATTATTATTATAAGAAGAAGAAGATTTACTTTCGTTGCCCTCTCCTTACTATTGAAGTCTATTCATCAGTACTATTGATCAACTACAGCCTAATTAATGATGACACAAAATTCACTCTTTCATAGTTCTTTATGCTTAGCCCTTTTCCAGTGTCTTGGGATGCTAACCACCTTTATTCCCAATGGAAACAGAGATTACCAACACCCTACTATTTGATTAGTACTCTAGTGTGGTGCCCACTCCAAGGCTGTTGGGACCCTGAAAAGATTTGTTGACTATTGCTGGAGTTCCATCATCTTGCTCAATACCAGAGATCGATCCACTCATGACATCAAAGTCCATCTCCTCCCCAGAATCCCCAGCCATAGCCCCAGCTATACGTAGTCCTCAGGAAGAATAAGTAGGATACTATATTGATCCCCCATGGGGAAATTCGCTTTTCACCTACCCCATCCTGCTGTCCATGAGACACGCATGCAGGTGAGAGCAAGCTTGGGGTCACAGCAAATTGTCAACCACTTTTTTGGTGTCCGTGGAGCTGGGGGTTAAGGATCTTGCTCAAGGGCCCATGGACATGTAACTGTTCTGCCAAGGAAGGGCTCAAACCAGCAACCTTACAATAAAGATTCAAGATTCTTTATTCGTCACATACATAGTTATAACGAGTACAACATGTAGTGAAATGAACCCTGACCAATCCAAAGACTGTGCAAACAAGAGAAAACAAGAATTCAATTACAATTTACAATAGTTGAGTATGAAAAAGTGCAGACAATACAAAATGACTTTGACAATATACAGATAGAATAGAATAAAATAGAAGAAGAAAAAAGAAGAAAAGGGGAATCTTAGACTGCACTATGAACAAAAGACTGTACATTTAGTGCAAATGTGCTTAAAGTGGAGTGACCTGTGAGTTTGAGATGAAGTGATTGTTGTGCAATGTACAGTTAACAAGAATCAGTATTGTATTTAAAGTGCAGTGTCCATTTGACCTAGGAGAGTAGATACCCACAGTTGTATATACAGTTGGCAGTTTATGCATCAGTTGAATAATATTTAAGAGGTAGTGGTGTCATGTCCTGGTTGAGAAGTCTTACGGCACGAGGATAGAAACTCCTCAGGATAGAAGTCTCTCAGTTTTTGCCCTAATATTTCTGAAGTGTTTGCTGGATTTTAGCAGCTCGAAAAAGACAGTAACTGGGGTGAGACGAGTCTTTGATGATTCCATACCAGGACGTGATGTTCTGGGTCAGGACATTTTTCACAGCACCAAAGTAAAACGATCTCAGGATTACAGGAGAGACACAAAACTTTCTTAGCTGTCTTAGCTGTCACTGATGCAAGCGCCCAGGTATCTGAATCTGCTCACTCACTCCACTGCAGCCCCGTTGATGTAGAGGGGGGAGTAGGAGCGCTCCTTCCTCCTGCTGAAGTCCACTACCAGCTCCTTGGTCTCGCTGACTTTGAGTTGGAGGCAGTTCTCCTGGCACCACAATGTCAAGGTTGTCCACCTCCTCCCTGTAGGCTTCCTCATCGTCGTTTGAGATGAGGCCCAGCACTGTGTCGTCAGCAAAATCACAGGTACAGAAGCTTAGCCCGCTGAGCCCCCACACTAACCAAGAACACTAATCCTGTCACTTGTTGCTTACTTTTATTCTTCATCAGAGGAGGAAAGTTCAGGTCTAGAAAGTAGAAGTCAAGACTAAGATTTTGTTTTATCCAGCCAGCTGTATATTCTATGAAGGTGACTCTTTAAACTCAACTGGTTGCTGTGGTGGATCAGCTCCTCCCAATGGTGTCTGATGTCACTCCTTTAAACAAGCGTATTATGAGGCTCAGGCTAAGACGCTCTTTGAGCGTCTTGTCTGTTATCTCAGTGTATGCTCCAACTGTGGTGAATGATGTCTCAATGAGGGAGACATTTTATTTGCAACTTCGCTTGATGGTTGACAAGTATCCACGAGGTGACAGTCCTCTGGTCATGAGTGACTTCAATGCAACCACTGGAACTGACAGGGTTGATTGTGAGGATTATGTCAGTCGCCAGGGGTATGGTGACTGAGGTGAAAGTGGCTCCATTTTCCTTTACTTTGTGAAAGGTCAGGGTCTGCAGTTCGCTGGATCCTGGTTCCAACACCCTGAGCCACATTGTTGGACTTGGTACTCCAGTACTGATGGTGCAGTGAAAGAGATCGATCACTTGTGGGCAGATGCTGGATGCTCCTGCAGAACTGTAGGGTCTACAGAAGTGCCCAGTTTGTGAATTTTATCTACAGACTTGTTGTTGCTATTCTGAATATTCAACTTAGGTCCAGTAAGCTATCACCTACTAGGAGAATGTGTTATGATCACTGGGATCATGGTGAGAAAGGAAAACACGGGACTCCAGATGTTGGAAGAATGCGGAGTTTAATCAGTAAAAATGCATAAAAACATACAGCGAGACGTCACAACGTTAATGACCGTACTGGGGAAACATACTCTGACGTGGACTAAAATACACTGAACTAATCGGAAACAACGCAAAACAGCTGGTGAACATGGGGAATCCACATGGGGTAGATGAGGGGGCGTGGCACACGGGAGGATTGGACAAGTGGGTCATGACAGAATGAGACTGGACTTAACCAGACTCCAAGGTCAAGCTTTTTCTGATGCAGTTTGTGTGAGGACTTGCAGACTTGGGTGCAACTGCTGCCTCTAATGTGATGTGGGAGACCTTCTGTGACAAGACCCTGAAGGTTGCTGAGAGTTGTATTGGTGTTGCCAATGTTCCCAAAAGGAAGTGTTCCATCTCATAGCGCATCCTGGAAATTATTGAGAGGAGTCACAGAGCATGACCTGGTGGTAACTCCAGTCTGTACTGGGAACTGAGGAGGACGGCTGTAAGATTTCTGATTGTGGATAAGGAGGCATTTGTTAGAAAAATCTATGATAGGGTGACACACCATCTGTGGTCTAGTGACCCACGACCCTCTTTACAGAGTAATTGAAGCATTACACACATCTGAATCTGTCCATTGGAGTGTCACAGTCATGGCAGGTGATGGAATGGTGCTTACGGATGACACTGCAGTTGTGACCCACTGGGTCGGCTACTTTGAGCAGTTGTTTAAAGGTGATCCTCCAGCTTGGATGTTGGACTTCTCTGGATCCTTCGATCAGCTGTGTACCACCTAGTCTCACCGAGATTGCATGGGTGGTGAATCACCTGGGGGTGGGGAAGGCCACAGGGATCTGTGGTTTGTGAAGTTTCGCCTTCAGGTTTGACTTAAAAAGACCCAGCAACGGTCATGTTGCTGGTGTGGATAAGACAGCATTTTTCTTTTTCCAAGAGCTATTAAATGATTTGGATAGACAAACAGCGCTGGTGCCTTTCATCTTCAGTGGCCCCTGAGCTCCATGTATTTGCTGTTATACTTGGACAGCAACAACAGAAAATTATCTGCTCTTTTGTGCCCCGATCTCACAGCAAACCATTTCCCATCTCCCCTCTCCCCAAAGCTGTTTCTTGGAAAGCTGATTATGGGCCAGGCATACCTTGTGTTACGCAGCACGAAGCAAATGTGCTGTGTGAGAATTGCTGATTCTGTGGGTAGATCTTTTCAGTAAAATATGATTTATTTATTTTTTTGGATTTCTGTGATTATGCATGTGGCCAGTCACACTTTCCATCTGTCATGGATCTCAGCATGTGCTATGACTGAAGATGGCATCTAAGGGGCCACGATACGCTGGGAAGTGTGACAGAGGTGATGTTGGCCGCGCTCTTTGAAAAAGATCCTTCTGGGTGGCGGTGTACTGCCTGCTATTCAGCACTCAGAAAGGGGGTTTGGTTTGCCTTATTCTCAGACCCTTGGGCGGTGGTGGGTGGGGTGTTGTGGTGGTTCGGAGGGGTGCATTATGACATGTGGTGTGACCCGTGCTGGCCACGCAGAGTCGTCATTCCAGGAACGTTGCTCCAGTTTCTGGGTATTCAGGTGTTGGAAAGGTTAGGAACACAGACTAGTGTTTTTATGCAGATTGGAGAACAGACCTGGCCCATGTTACATCAACCATGGATGCCTATTCAATGTGCTATAAGGTCACCTGCCTATATTATACAGTTAATCTGTTACCGGGGTGAGATGGGGCTGCCTCTACTACTTGTTCTCAAATAAATATTGCCAGCAATCAAAGGAGTTTATGTGCATGAAAGAAGCACTTTGAGCCACCAGGAGAGCAAGAGCGACTTTGTGTTCCTGTCCATTGATGTGGAGCCGAGTATTTCTCCAGCAGCATGCAGTTAAAGCATTACTCGTGTTTGTTGATGATTACCTCTCTGGAATACATTCTTTCCATTTTTTCTTCCATGGGTCAATGAACTGGTCATTGTTAATTGCCCTTAATGTGCTATAATGTGTTTTTGTTTGGGAAAAGTGGATACTGAAATTGAAAGACCTGCTATATTCATGCCTGTGATTGGCTATTGCGGTGAGGACTATGCCTTAAAGGATCATGGTTGATATTGTAATTTTTCATTAGTATAATAGTACTATACATCATTTTCAGACTGAAATGAAGTCAGACGTGAATGCTGACATGAGCACAGGGCTTGGAAGGAGGCCAGGTGTAGGTACCTGGACTTGTTGAGTTGTGACAGTGCTCTCCACGCTCGGCTGAGTTCAGTGCACCTGAGATGACCCTGAAAGTTCAGGCTGGGCTGCCCTTGACCGGGGAAAGAGAGCATAAACAACAGGAGGTGATTTGGGATAGTCCACAAAGAGGCAACTTCTAGTCTGAGAGACCGTGAAGACCCACATTATGAATAAGCTGCCATGTTCGCTATGTCTACTATGTTTCTCTTTCACTCGCATTGGTGAGCACTAGGCTGAAGTTTCTTTGCAGTCAGGCTCTCTCAGTGCTGGCTCTAATTGCACACTCTGAACTGCAGAGGTCACATGAAGCACGTGTGATCGATTCTGCTGCACCAGCTCACGCGACAGGTTATCTGTGGCTGTCCAGCCTCCAGCTGCCTGATGAGGGAGTTCATGAAGGATCTGTGACTGGCCTTGCGTTTAATCATCCAGGGTGGATTTCAAAGATCAAAGTTCAAGAGATCCATTGGGAAACGTATAGCTGTCCCCGATCAGCTCTCATGTCCTAGTAAGTGTGACTCTGTCAAGGCAAAGGGAACTCGAACACTTACCTGCATAGAATCGCTTTCTCCCACAACTATGCATAGTGACATAAAACAGACATAAAAATTTGTCTGGAATAAGCCTGCGTATGAGTCTGAAAAGAAATCCCTTTCTCCTTCCCCCCG
Source organism: Brienomyrus brachyistius (assembly GCF_023856365.1). Taxonomy (NCBI): domain Eukaryota; kingdom Metazoa; phylum Chordata; class Actinopteri; order Osteoglossiformes; family Mormyridae; genus Brienomyrus; species Brienomyrus brachyistius. The sequence continues at coordinate 806,791 of NC_064554.1, forward strand.
AATCTGATTTTGAATTTATACCGTGGGAGAATCTGCCACTCACAAATTTACATACCTATAATTGAAAGATGGCCGCAAATGACTTTCGTTTTCCTAGGGAAGCGCTGATCCAGGAGCCATGCTGGTCAGTGAGCTTGGATATGCTGCGTGCCAGCTCATGCCATGCACAGCATTACGACAAACAGAATCCGAGTGATCTAACCGAAAACACTGAAGAACATTGGAAGATCTTGGCACAGCTGTGCCATACCATGGCAGTCCAGCTTTAAGGATTCAGCAGCTGTTGTCTTTCTTTTTCATTCCTCAGCTTGTCCCATTCATGTTTCTTGGCGTTTATTCTCAGCGATGTGTTTCAAAATGATTCTACCTCTAAAAAAGCCTGCAGTGTGTGGCCCTGTTTATAATCTACTTAAATCTGCTTTTGCTGTTCTGTTCGTGTAATTAATGTGTGCTGTAAATGATAAATGTAGTAATACGGAATCTGCTTTAGCTATAATTTAACCCAGTTTGTTTATGAATGAAGCAGCAGAACTTCAGTACTTTTTTCAGCAGCTCTGATTAATTTTTTTTACCCCTTGGCTGGAGCAATTTGCCTTTCCAAATTTATCAGCAATAAAAAATGTTCTGTGTACACAAGCACCAAGCAGCTGAAGAAATGTGACTGCTGTAGGAAGCAATGAGCTCAAAGCAAACGACTGTATGATCAGAAGAAATCAGGAAGGCCCAGCAATCCAGCTCTTCTTGTAATCTGCTGTTGGCCATGATGTTTGAGATGCTACAGTGGAATGTTCTGAAACAGAAATCCAACCTTTTAGCTTGTGAGAGTTTTACTTACACAACAACGTTCTAGGGGCAGAAGGAAAAATGATTGGTTCTGAGAGATAACCAATCAAATTGTAGAAGAGGTGGGTCCAAGCAACTAGAGTAGGCAGGATCAAGATATCTGAGTGCTTGAAACCATCTCCTCTAGTTGAAGGTGAGTTCTGCTTGAACTCACCTTCTCTGCAATCTGACTGGTTATTTCTCTGAACCAATCATTTTTCCTTCTGCCCTCAGAACATTTTTTGTGTAAGTAAAACTCCAATAAGCAGGGAGCAGGCAAACCAATGACAACAGTGTTGGTGGAATAAAAAACAGGCCTGATTACAGTATCTCCCGTACACATGACTATCAGAAGTATAAGTCCAAAATACTCAAATGACTCCCTTGTCGTGGAACCTGGAGATTAATATGCCTTAAAACCAGCGAAGCTAAAGTATCAACATACTCTGGATCAAGAGGGTCAGGAACTTGCCAAAGAAAATAAAATGTTTGTTTTCCAAAGTTGTCTTTCCTATGGCTTAATTTATTTAACAGAGGCATAAAGTAAGATGCAAATTCAGCTCAGCTGTACATATCATTTCAAATTAAGGTCATGCGTGTGGATGGGCACACTAACTGCAGTGATTTCAGCACTGAATGCTATGCTGTTGTTCACAGCTTGTGATACTTTATCATTTTAGTTATTGTTTTATTTCTACAGACAGTTGCCAGGAGACAACCGAACCAGAGTAGTGGCAGGTGTTTTGTGTCATCTGCAGTGCTTGACATGGGTTTCAAGAGAGCAGGTGCGTGCCCAGGTGGATGGGAATCCGAATTTGTGTGTATGTATGTATGTTTGTGTGTGTGTATTTGTGTGTATGTATGTGTGGGTTTGCATTGATTACATTTGGGGACCAAAATATCCCCAAAGTGCATTAAAACCTGAAACTTTTGAGGACACTTCATCAGGTCACCATTTGGATAACCTCAATTTAAAAAAAATCTGTGAATGCAATTTTTGAAAAGTAAAAGTGCCAAAAGTCTTGTATTTTGGTGTATGGTTAAGGTTAGGGCTGGGTAAGGGTTAAGGGTGTCGTGATTGGGATTAGGGTTTTTCCCATAGAAATGAATGGACGGTCCCCATTTAGATAGGAAGACTCTGTGTGTGTGTGTGTGTATGTGTGTGTGTGGCCATTTATGTCAATACAATGTCATAAAAATCCTGACCCTGTCGGGATATTTTCTGGTCCCCACAAGGGGAAACTCAGTTTTATAAAAATCTGTGACTGCTATCAAAAAGCTTAAAATGTCAAATGTCTTTTGTTTGGTTTCTGCTGTGAGATTTAATGCCAGATACAGCTTTTACTCCAGGGAAAAGATACTGACCACACATGAACATACAGTTCTATTGTATCAAATTAAATGAATCATCAGATGGTGGAATTATCATTCTGATTGTAAGGTCTCCAAGCGACATGCCTCTTTGTGGTGTTATTGAGGATGTACTGATTACCTCAGTGTCTAAAAGATCTTTTGGATTTTTTTTTTCTTCAAATCATTAATCTTTGCTTTGTTGTTTCAGGTGATGACTTATTCAAATGAATTTTCATCTCAGCACTATGCCATGAGAAGCAGATCTGTGGTGAAGACCATCCAATAAAAAGCAGGGGTGTCAAAGACCATCCAATAAAAAGCAGGGTTGTCAAAGACCATCCAATAGAAATCAGGGGTGTCAAACCTCATGGTCTATAGGAAATGATAGATTGTGTTCCAGCCGAGTTCTTTGTTACTCTGTTTGTTTTAATTGACCATCCTTCTGGGAGTAAAAAACTGGGCAGTGAAAATTAAATTCAATCAAATGCTTTGTTTTGTATAATTTCACATTAATTCAAAATGTGTTTGTTGTCAGTAAAATGTAATAATGACCCCTCACATAACTGACTCTTTTTTTTAAACTTAAATGAGTTAAAGTACAATAATATTGTACTGAAATTCAGATATGGATGACCATACTGTAGCTGCATATTTGCTTGTTGACTAAAAGTAACTACATAATCACTTCATCCATCCATCTTCTGAAACCACTTGTCCTCTTCAGGGAGATGCAAGGGGCTCCCGATCCTATGGGCGCAAGGCAGGGAACAACCCAGGATGGGGTGCTGACCCATTGCAGGGTACAGTCACCATTCACCAGTCACCATTCACACCTATAGGGAATTTGGCTCCTACAGTTCACATTAATGTGTTTTTTGACTGCGATGGGAAAGCAAAACACCAGTAGGAATCTCCGCAATGAGATCATTTGAACTCCACACTCGTGGAACGCTGGTGGAGACAATCCCAGGTCCCAGATATATAAGGGAATAGTCACTCACATATGCACTATAAAATAATGAACACACTTTGCATTGTAAGTGGATGCATTTTTTAATAACGTAAAAATAATTTAATTTTTTAAATAGATATGTTTATATTTTTATTTAAATACATATTATATTTTCAAGGTTTGTGGGTGGTAGAGTGGCTCATTAGATAGTACTATTGTCTCCCGCTTCCTTGGTTGTAGGTTTGAATCCTGCGAACGCAGACCTTTCATGCTCCTCAAACCGGATATGTAGTTTACTGAGCCAGCATCTTTAAACTGCCCATGGTATGAGTGTAAGCATATGTAATCTGTGATGGACTGGCATCCCTTTCAGGGTGTCCCCCCCAGTGCCCGATGCTACCTGGGATGGGCTTCAGGCCCCTCCTGTGCTAAGACCCAAATATGTAATCTTCCATATGTGGCACATGTACTACCAGTGACATGGTCATCGTGTCACCAACTGTGATATCAAGTTTTGCAGCTGCTTTCCTTCACTCCTACTGACTCCTGAGATGCTTTAGCTAGCCAGTAATATGCCAGTCTTCAGTGCAGATGAGAACAGAATTGGGTAGCATCATGTACATGGGAAATTGACAAAGATAACTGGGGGATGGGATTTCTTTCTCTGTATAACGTTTGTGTAATGGCATGAATACATCACAATTACAACCTTTGTCTCAGTACTGAGAGGTACTGATTAATTCATCTCTTATCGAGGAATAAACACCAGCAGTTTGGTTCTGCACTCGTGAGGCTGAGACAGGGTGGCATTTCTGAGCAGACATTTTGTTTGGCAGAACAATGGTGTGGTGCTGTGGTTACTTGGTGCCCTGCCGGCTTCCCTCTCAAACTTCTCAGGAGGAAGAAAAATGAAAATCTGCCTGATCTGAAAACGGTTATTTTAACTTTTATGGTGGAGAAATGAGGCTTCAGACATTAATAGCTGCCAAAAAGACAACATGAAATAAGTAGAGTAGAGAATTTCAGAAGGACTGATGGTAAGGCTTGGAAGTGAGAAATTGCACCCCCCACCCACACACACACACACACTTACTTGTAACATATTTTTACATATCAATATTTTCTTCACTTTTTGCGATTTCAAAACTGAATTCTTTCTAATTCCCCTAGGCAATGCGAGAGCAGTCCTATGGAACCGTGACATCGTGCATCGAAACCTGACTCATTGATGAACTTTGGCTTTGACCCTGACCACAGCCTTGCTGTTATTAAAGAAAATCCATTTTTTCCAATCTTTTACAATGTTATCATGCCCTGGGGGGTTGGATAATCAGCTGACCTTGGACCCCCAGAGGTTCCCCCCCCTACTTGGAGTTGTTTGTTCCTCTCTTCTGTTTTCATTTCATTTTCTCTCTCTCTCTCTCTCTCTCTCTCTCTCTCTCTCTCTCTCTCTCTCTCTCTCTCTCAGTGATATATTATCACACCCCCATGTTGGGCACCTTGGGCCACTACATAGTATATGAATTATATATATATGACCATCCATAAAGATGCTATATAAGAACAATCTGAATTTAACTGAATTGAATTGTATATATAAATAGTATTGTATGTGGCCATTGTCTTGCCTTTACTGTGTCTGTATCTGCTGTATGTATGTGACCCACTGACACCTAGAGACGCATTTCCTGTTTGTGTGAACATACTTGGTCAGATAAACCTGTTTCTGATGAGTGTCTTTAGATCTCACATTAATCTTGGGTAAATTAAGTGAGGGGAGCATTAGATGGATGATTGCAAACCTGCAACGAGTGTCACTTGGGACAAAAATCACAATCCATCAACCCCTCCTTCAGAAAAGTGTCGGGACATGAGATGTGCAGAGTCACCTCAACTACTGATCTCTCAAAATAAAATCCGAGGCTCATGGAAAGGTTAGGATCACGATCAGCCCAAGGATAAAAGGAACATCTTGGCCTAGATGAGGTTTTTAATGGATGATACAAGACCTCAGTGACCGTTTCAGGCTTCCCATGGAAACCAAAATTAAAAGACTGCTTTTCTGATGATGAACAATGGTCTTCAGGGTGTGTGGAGTCAATCTTTGGAGAAGATCACGCTTTGTCTCTCTGTGATTTTCTGTTTTAATTTCTTAGGGGAACACGGCATAGTATAAGAGATTGTTACCTACCTCGTGGCATGCTGTTTCTCTAATTATTCATGACTGATTTGGCGACTGAATGAATCAGCTGCTAATGTTTCACCTTAACCAAAATTATTTTGCTGAATATGTTAACTGAAACTTGTGTTAGTAAAAATTACAACACTCATTGTATGTTTCTAAATATCTTTTTGCCGTGAAAATGTAGAATGTCCATCGTTTATTCATTTCCTTTAATTAGTCATTACTCATTTGTAGCCTTTGAACAATTAGCTGACTGATTAATAAGCTTAATTATGTTTAGGAAACGTTTTCCAGCTTCACAGTCCATCACAGGGCACATGCATCAATCAAACATTAAGGCCGGTTTATATAACTACATGGTATTATTTTAACAATATTTATGGTATTATTTTAACAATAACAACAATTCTTCCATGCATCTTCCAAATACTGAACATGGTCGTCATCGCAGGGGCCCTAGAGTCTATCCCAGAACACATAGTGCATCGTGACTTGACACTGGATAGCAGCATATATAATTAAGCACTTAACATTATTATAATTTATTATAACCTTTAATTAATAGTTGTAAAATGAATACCCAGTTAAACTTACAATTCTAAGCTACGTAAAAGCAATACACAATATTCTGTTAAATTTCCAGAAAGATGCTACTGTTTTCTGGACTGTATTTGAGAGAGGGCTGTCATCCAAGAGTGGAAGTCCAAATCAACTCAGTATGAAAAGATATGGTTCGGCACGCCTGGTCTGGGTCTGTGATGGAAAGATGGGGCGTCATATTGCATCTGGGCTTGCAAGAAAAGCAATTTTGTGGGAAGCCTAAGTCCGACATGGTGGCACTTATCGAGCGTGACCTGGGGCGAAATGAAGGCCCATGTAGCCTGAGCCGTCAATGCATAAAGTGGACCAGCCGCCCGATACTCTTTCCAGGTTTTTCACGCTAACAAACCACTTGCAGGGATGCTATTTCACCACTAAGTGGAGCATCAGCAAGTTGCTCCATGTGACTTTTGCCCCAATCATTGAAACAGAGACTGGTCCACAGTTACCCATTGAGAGAGTGCGCATCGAGGTTCCTCTGCTTCTGGGAACAAAGCTGCACACCCTTGCAGGCACTGAACAATTGAAAGATAAAATCCCATGAAGTTGGAATTGAAAACCATGCCTTATCATTATTTCATCAATTATATGCTTTCAGCATCTAATTCATACTTGGGGCCTGTAAACAATATTTCCTTGATGTGTAGTAAAGCTCCAGTGTTTGCTGGGTCATTGATCGTTGATTTCAGGGAGGGCAGGAGAATCTGAGAACCAAATGATCTGCTTTTCTGTGTCGTAGACCTGAAGAGCAATTTACATGTATAAGTTTCAGTATCTGGGACAGAAGAATGAAAGTATACAGTCACCAGATTTAACTCTTACAAACTCCTGCAATAGTGATTTTACTATGAGAAGTCACCTGACATGTTGTGGCCGCTGAGCTGTCCTGTTCTTCGCCGCCACTACAGTGCTTATGACTTTCATGCTATGCCGAAACAGTACCGTGAGCCATGCTCTGCTAACCAAATTTAATACATGTAAAGATATGCTGAATTTATACAGATTACTAACTCTTGGGCATCACAATATGCATCTTTTTAATATTTTAGGTAGGTGTGCCACTTACCAAATTGTAGCCACTAGTAAACACCTGTATAGTACCGGAAAGCCAGCATCTATAAAAATGTTTATGCCCATCAAAAGCCCTGTTTATTATTGCGCATAAGTTGCTTTAGGTAATACGGTCTGAACAGACTAATCAACTAGCTGTAATTGTAGCAAATCTGTGTGTGAATTTGAACGGCACAGGGAAGGTAAGATTCAGTGGGGCACTTCTCATGCCTGATGTGTCTCCTGTGAGAGACACTAATACTTCTATGGTTTCCTCATTATGATGTGGCTATTTCCATTCGTGGTCGTCATGGTGATTGCATCCTCTCTGCGGACGAGGTACAGCTCTCTGTCTGAAAAAGATAAGAAGTCCCCAGATAAAAGTGGCTTGTGCTGTACACTGACAGGAATTACCAATGACAATTTTGCATGTTTTCAGCCAACCAGTGTATAGGATTATGGGTAATTTCAGCTCATATCATAGTATTATTTCCTTCCTGAAAATCAGGAGATTAAGATACCAGTGACTAATATGATTCTATGTTGTCCCACTAGTAGATATCCTCAGACTCATAAGTGGCTTTCTAGATTGATATATTCAGCTGAGCGAGGTACATTAATTGCTTTGATCTTGGATGTAGCTGTGAGTCACTTCATTGTTGGACTGAAACATTGAAAATTGCTGTCCTGCAAATTGTCACACTGAGGTAGTTTGGAAACGATGTGGACCTGTGTGTCTCTCTTGATCAGGACATCAGAACATTTTAGTATATTACAGAACCTCATCAGACCTTCCAACCACTTGAGAAATCCTGAAAGGTTTTTGCTTTGTCAGCAGTGTAGGTGGTGTCTGGATCCTGCCTTCTGCTGCCACCCTTTCAGAAACCGTCTGTCTCGTCTCCAGGTTTAATTAAAATCCCAGAGTGTTTCAGGGGATGGGCTGCTTTAATATGGAATCAGAACATTTCCTTCAGGATCGAATTAGTTTCAGTGCTTTAGGATTGGTCATGCCCATTTAACACTTGAACTGATTTTCTACAGTGTAGAAAGGATTTTCTCCTTTAAATTCTTAATTTGTTTCATGAGTACAAGGCAGCAGGGCTGGACTAAGATTAAAAATGGGCCCTGGACACGACAAAATTTCACGGCATGCAACCCCATCAGCCTGCCCAGTGTGCTAGATCGTCAGTCCAGCCCTGCAAGGAACATAGTGGTGAGGGGGACCAAGAGCCAAGGGCACTGAACACAATTCCATCCATCCATTTTCCATAGCATGTATCCAACATAGGGGACACCTTGGACAGGATGTCAGTCTACCTCATGTCACAGAATCTCTCAATTCCATCCTAGTTTACAGACACCAATTCATTATGTTTCTGTGGGTGGAAACAAAATGATGGTCCCTAAATATTTAGTTCCCCATTCAAGGGAACAACAGAAACATCTTGATCTGAATCGACAACCATGTTCCTTCAGTAACTATCCTGACTCATGTTTCAAAACATTGATTGTGAAGGTTGTCTATGGAGTGGTCCGATGTGTGCCATTCATAACAAAGCGGGAATGGCTTGGTTTTCATTATTTTCCACTAGGATTACAGGCTAAAGAGTTCTAAATCTGCGCCTATTATTTCCTAAGGCCAGCTGTGCTTATTGTGTGATAAGACACAGTCTGACATGCCCCCCCTCGTATCATGATCTTCATGACATTGTGAACTACGACATGCTGTAAAGCCTGGTATCACAGAGGAAGATTGCAGAGGGATATTGTGCCATGAGTGGAATATCTGGGGACTCGTGGACAAATGGCCTGGTGCAGATAAGACCGGCTTTGTTAGCAGTGCAACAGGAAGACAAACCTTGTCACGGACATCTGTTACACATGATGAATTAGGGTTAGTGGTTAATTGCTATGTCGAAGCCTGGCCTTTGGGTGTAAGGCCCTGGAAAATGCGTGCCTGATGGTCACTGATGCTACATACTCACCTCCACTGCCTGAGGCCTTCAGCAGCTATCGCTAGTTCCACAGTGGCCAGCTCTGCTGCGACAGCTGTTTCGATAAATAATCACTATCTATCGGCAGGTTTTTTTTCCATCAGATCCTGTTTCTTTCCTTCAGGAACTAAAGCCACAATGCATTTATCTGAAGGATAGAGATAATGATGGCCCAGCCATTGTTACACCACGGTCAGATGTCAGAGTCTATTTAATAAATGAACATGTACATGATCCAGGCTCCTGCGAGCAGGTGCTTTTCCAGCATATGGTCTTAGAAGGCGTGTTTAAAGAACCGCTGCTAAATTTATCACTGACACAAGAGAAGAGCAATTACAGTCCCTGAAGGCACGAGTGCAGCACGTTTAATTAACTGCTAATTAGCACCAGGTGATGAGCCTTCCTGCCTCCGTGGTAACTTTGGTGGAAGAATTAGAAAGTAGAATTATGTCCCATACCTTTCTTTCTTTCTTTCTTTCTTTCTTTCTTTCTTTCTTTCTTTCTTTCTTTCACCTACTCTATAATAATTCTCTTCCCTTAAAACCTGTAACTTACGGTTTCCGCAGCCACTTCTATTTGCTGACATATTCCTTTCCCTCCCACCTTTCCTGTATCAGTGCTGACAGCGCTTTGCCCCTTAGCCAAGTCTGCAAAGCTAATTACTCATGGTCTTCTTTTTCCCAATCAATTTCTCCAATGCTTTGTAAAAGTCTGTTTTTCTAAGGTGTGATTGAAAACCATACTGGAGGTACGGGTACTGGAGGGGGTGATGATATCTGCGATGGCTTACAGTAGGTTTCCGTTTTGCTGCTTGTGATGCGAGTAAAATGCTTTTTGTGTATCCTATGTGAAATTCGTCACTGTCGATGTTACGTGTCTGATAAGTCTATTCAGTCCATTAAACACTAGGGACCTGTAGCACAAAGCCAGACTTCTTACTTAACCAGTTAGTAATCTTGTCCGATTTGAGGTAATGTAAGTGAACAAAGATAAAGTCCATTTAGACTAGAGTACCTTAAGTCTGACAAACTTATCCAGCTGAGCAACAAATCTGGCTTTGTGATACAGGATCAAATGTTGACTCCAGGATAGCAAACATGGAGCTTATGGCGATTTCAGTCGAGGTGTAGTTTCGGGCGGTAATTCTTTTCTTGACAGAGATGCTGTTGTATGGAAATTAAAAGACCAGTTCTCCCTTTTCCCTCCAAAATGTTGAAGAAAGCTGAGTGAAAGCCAGATGGAGGTTTTGGTTGAAATAGTTGATGAAATAATCTTTTTGTTCTCATTTGGCACTAGATCATATTTGCCCCAAGGCATTCTGTATTGCGTAAGATGTATGAGTTTAATTTTATAGCTCCTGGTTCCCTGCTTAACAAACATGCCATTTGCTATTGTATTGCTGAAACATTAAGTCCTTCTTAATTATTCATGCACTCGCTCATGTCGCTTTACTATAATTTGTTTCTGTTTGAGCACATCCCCCCCACACCACACACACAGGTTTGTAATTATGTCTTTGTTGGGATTCTCCATTCATTTAATTTCGAATCCCAACATGACAACCTTAACCCCCACCCAGCACTAACCTTAACCATAAGTAACCAAGCAAAATACAAGACTTTTGGGATTTTTAGTTTTTTGATTTCATTCACAGATCTTTGTGGAGACCTGAAAAATGGTCCCCACAACATCAAAATAACAAGTTTTTATCACATTATGGGGGTGTTTTGTTTCCAGTGGACTCACACCATATCTAGAGATATTGAGCCCCATAAAAGCGCATCATCTACTTGTATATCCTTTTTTCATACTGTCCTGTTGTTTTACCAAGGTATGCAGCATTTTAAAAAGTAACACTTCAGCATATCGAATGCACAGCTCATTTTGTCATAAGGATTTCAAGAATTATTGCCCAAGCCTGGACTAAAAACTTTAAAACTCTTCATAAAAAGTTTTCCTGTTTCACTACACTGCAGTACATCTGCCCTCTTCTGGTCTGGTGGAGTATCTCTACTGTTTGTATGCACTGACCGCTGCCACCTATGCTTGCGGCCCAGTGTAATAAGAAAACAGGCTGCCCCATGCACGGCCGTACGTCACCCGAAAGTACACATGGAAAAGTTAAGTATGAATGGCCTGAATAATGTGCCAGACCATGCTCCACCCCCATCCCAGAAAAAGGGCAGTCAAATCAATCCCAGAGGGATTGAACTATGTGATGCTATGATTTGCTGAGAATTTCTCTAGTGATCTCTTAGCCCATTGAAAACTTCTTGGGAACATGAATTCTTACTACTGTGGGGTTTACATTTTTTTCCTCCATTGCAGACATTAGTATAAAATCGCCCAACTGTGTGAGCTGGTGTGACTGAAGTTGTACTGTAGGTCTTATCTTATGGTGGCTGTCCCTCACAGTGACCTTTCGGCCTTGCTTGCTTCCAGCTGGAGTGACGAGAAAATGTCACTGTGCCACGTTGAATGGTGTCAGGCAGATCACGGCCATACAGGGGACTTTATGGATACCTGATTCATAGATTGGGGTTGTGTCAAGGGTTGTGTTTAATGAATGTGGCACCCAGCCGGATCCGGGACGCAGGGTGGGCGACTGAAGCTTCCTCTCAGACTTCCCAGGATTCTTTTTCTCAGCTTCATTGACTTTGCCTCCTAATATGATTACAGTACAAGCACATATTGTGCTTCAGCCAACCTTGTTGCCTTTGTTCTTACTGGCAGGAGTTGTGCTCTTACACTGGTATATATATTTTTTAGTTGAGCAAAATTTTTGTTCCACTCATTTCTCAATTTATGGGACGTCAATCCTGCTTCTAGGAGCCTGTTATGAATTGTCCAAGCAGTGCACTTCACACCTGCACTTAAGGATTTCCATTCTTTCTGAAGGTCACTTGAAGTCATCCTTTGAATCATGAGAAACATCCAGATATGCTGACGATCTCTTCTGGCATTAGAAAGTCACTTCTGCTCTTTAGCTGGCTGGTTTCTGGTCGTTCCCAGTGACTCTTGCTTCACATTGTTCTTGTGAACTGCTGTCTTTTTCAGCCTGGAAGCAGACTCTTTAACCCCAAAATCTTGCTCATCTGTGTATATGTGTGTCTATCTCATGGAGAGCATGATGGGATAGGTGAAAGATACCCGGTCCTCCCACAGGAACAGGATGGCACTCCATCCTGGGTTATTCCCTACCTTGTGTTCTAAGCTTCTGGGATAGGCTCCACACCCCTCTGACCCTACATACTGTAGGATAATGGATGGATGGATTGGTGAATAGGCTTGGCTTCATAGGATCTGCTTTGCTGTTGCATTCGCTGTGAAGATAACCATGCATACCTCGTTGTTCCTAAATACCACCCCCCTGGGATGGGGCCTGGGCTGTGCCTTCTTGCTGGGCTGAGCCACCTCGATGGGGATCTGCATCATGGCTGGAGAGAGAGGGAGCTCTGATTTGGTGTTTTTGAATGGAAGCCCCCCCCCCAGCCCCGCTAACCCTGGACACTGACAGAAGGAAATCCAATAAGCAATAGACAGGTTCTCATTTCAGAGTCTGAAAGCCTATCTGGTTTGTGCAACAGGTTTTTGAAGTGGATGGGATTATGAGTGGAAGAGTAATTACTCAAGATCCCTCCTTCATGTTGTGCAAAGGAATCTGGGGGAAGGTCAGATGTTATACATAACTATACCAATTGACTACTGTGATAGGTCTTTTATGTTCACCTTTAATTAAAATACATTGGAACACAGTATATGTGGTTTGTCATCCATGGTTTCAGTTATCTGCAGTTTACTGTGGTCCGAAAAAAAAAAAAAAAACCAATAATTCCAGAATCGGTTTATAAGTCTCAGACTACAGGTGAAGCGAGTACTGTATTTTAGGCAGTGAGTATCCATAAGAGGTTAAGATATTTTTCTCGTTACAGGTTATGTACAGGTACTTGATAAAATATTTTTCATTGTAAAATGTGTAACAGAAGCCCGTGTTTTTTCATTGTTTCCTCATAGTTTGAGGGGGATAAAATGATGGTTTTCATTGCTCAGTCATTCCTTGATATATGATATTTTTTGCATTGCTGTGTATTTTCTCGAGGATTAGGCTGAAGTGTCAGAATTCCTTTCATTTGCGAGAGTACAGTACTGTATAATACTATGCAATGTACTTTATTACTGTAATTTATGTATGTCCATGAAAGTAATTTTACATATGGGGTCTGTGGATAGTTTGCTGTTATTCATGGTTTCAGCTATCCGTGGTAGATCATTGAACTTATCCCCTGCAGGGGTGGCTACTGTACTCAGCTTTACAGCTGGACATATGGATTAATTAAGTTGGACAAATGTGAGGTATAAGGGCTGGATTCTACATTACGAAGTTGCTGTTCCGTCTCTGTCCAGTTGCTAATTTATACTATAGAGAAGTTACGTAAATGCTACGTCGTCATTCGCTATTGGTTGCTATGCTCTTCAGCTGCCGTTGCTTCTTCCATTTTGGTCTCCATTCACAAACTGATCATCTTATTCCCAAATGTCCAAGCATTGTTTAATAATCTCACAGTTGGGTATAAGTGCCACGTTTCCATGACAACCTCCAAACGATTTTGTGATGGCTCCCAAAGTCTTGTATTAGCCTGAGGATTAGCGGCATTGTGCTGCTCCAGCCGAGGTCCAGCTGTACAGGTCCTAACTACAAACGTCTTTCCTTATCTTAAATTTGGACTCCAACTAAGATCTTGGATACCCAGATCCCAGCATGACCACTTTCATCTCGTTTCTGTTTCTGACTGTGGGGAAACCAGTTTTGCCACTACTGGTGGATGGTCCCCAGTGAATAGCTCTGCATAGCTCGGAGGTCACAATGCAGGGTCAGCCAATGCAGCGCCCCTGGAGCTGGGGGTTAAGGGCCTTGCTAAGGACCCACGGACATGTGACTATCCTGAATACAAACGTATTACCGAAAACAGATTAAAAGGCCAGCTTGTGTTCTAGTTTTTGTTACAGTCTACTATGCACATGCTGTAACCTTGATGTTAGACGTAATGATTATTCATTAAGGCTCATAAATTTTCTGCCTGTCTGGCCAAGTCGGTTGGTTATTGTGTGTAAGCCGCGCATCTTATTTGTTAACCTGGGAAATTTCAAATATGGCTTTGCTTCAGTGGCAGGCTGGGTGGGCAAGTCCCCCTCTTCACTGTCAGATCACGGATTGAGAGATGGCTGCCAGTGACCTCTGATCCCTGGCACATCAACAGGAGCATCTACAAACGCTTGACAGGTTTTGGTTCTATCTGCCAGGGGTGTAATTAATTGCAGCAATCAAATTACTGTCTGGGGGAGTGGGAGGGGCTTTCACAATAGTGACCAAAAGAGCTTGGCTAGACCACATTCAATATCCTGGCTGTCTTGTTCTGAATGCATTGGATTGATTAAAGAGATTAATCTTCCTCGGGACGTTCTGCTTGTGTGGTTTTTGTTGGGAAGCTTCCTCACTGCACCAGTGCAAATGTGCATCACTGCAGATGATGCATCTAAATATTTCATATAATCCACAGAAATATAAGAACCGCTCGAGCCACGGCATGTGGTCGAGAAGAACACGCATCTTGTATTGGAGGGGTACCTGCTTGCGTTCAGAAAAATGCAAAACTGTGCCTAATAATCTCTGCTTTCTAACAAAAGTAAAACTGTCTGCATTGATTAGAAATTCAGTCTCTCAGCCCTGTTTATGTTGCCTTTTCAAATGGTCTTTTATGAGCAGTAAAATAAAAATCTTCAGTTTTACTTTGTTAAATTGTAAACGGGCAAACCTATAAGATGTGGCACTATCAGCAGTGTAGAAAATCTACAATTTAGAAAATCTGGCTTGTATGCTGTTCCTGTCTGCCATGATGATGCACAGCCTTAACGCCTTAATGCCTTGTCCTTGGTCTGAGTGCCCTGTGTAAAATTACTGATGTGACCAAACCTTTTACAAGTCCAATGTCTAGTCCAATGAATTTGGTATGGTTAACTAGGTTATGTCAGAAGGGTATCTCACCTCTTGCAGTATTTTGAATCTGCTTTTGGATTCTTATCCACTCTGCTACTAGCATAATCCTGCTGTGCCGTACTTGTGAATTATCACTTATTGAACCTTGCGTCAAGTATGCAGCCATTGGTCCTGGGTACTGCATGACCCTACCCATGGACCGCAAAAGGACCTGAAAAGGACCTAGTAATGGGTGGAGTACCCTTATCAGTATTAATGGCCAAATGAAGCTTCATGAACTACTTACCATATTTTATGACCCCCACTAGATGGTGCTCTCTGTTCAAAAAAGGGCATAAAGCATGTCCCAAAGCAAACCAAGAGCACCATCTAGTGGGATCAAAAAATACAGCAGATGGTTCATGAAGTTTCATTTGGCCATCACTACTTATCATACCCTGCCTCTCCTCGTATTAAAGTGTCTGCTAAATATATGTGATATTCTCTCCAATCTGTGCTTCTTGATATCTCACCTCACCACATCCTTGGGCAATGATAATAATTTCGGCTTTTAATCGCAATATGTCCTTATGGTTCAGCTTTAGAAACTGGACCAAAATGACAGTCTTAGCACTTATGCACTTACAGTAGATGAACATTAAAACATTCATGGTCTCGTAGACAGGCACTAGCTGGGAGACATCTACAGTCAAAATGTGCATAGATGTTGTGCAAGTTAAAACCACGAGATTCTCTGGTCCAATAATATTCTCTTTCCAAAGGACAGTCTGGGAAATGGCAGGATGTAGGAGAGCTGTTCTTTAGTTTTAAACTAGGTACAACAAACACACATAGGTCTGTTTTGTTTTTCCATACTCTCCCTCTTCTAATTTTGTGTCTAATGGTCCAGGTAAAAATGTGATGTAGAATTCTGACTCTGAAATGCCATGAAATATGTGGTGCCAGAGTCATTCTGGTGGAAAAGTGTTAGTCGTTATGGACAGGGAATTCGGCCCTGTGGTGTTGCAAAATAGCCGAAATGTGCTTCTCGAAATGTGTGTTTCTCATGTTTAAACACATCCTGGAGGTCATCATTCTGCATTCTGGGCTCTGGCATGGTTGATATGGGGCCTCTCCATTTCATTAAGGGAAGAAAAGAAAGGAGCAGCTATTTTAGATTTTTTTGTGTGTTTGTTTGTTAGTGAAATTTCCTATTGGCTGTTAGTGCCAATGGAATCAGCCCCTCTGGCACTTAACCAAATCTCTTTTGTTTTGGCTTGGCATCTAGTGTTTTCGTACGTAATCAGGAATATTATTTTTCAAACTGGCAGAAATCGAAATGTATTATTTTGGTTTTCAGCTGAGGCTGAAAGGCAGACAAGAATGGCATTTTCTTTTGCTAGGGGGTGTTTACGGAGAGGTTGAATCCCGGAAATTTCTGCTGCCTCATGGCAGGTTATAAACCTTATCATTTTAAAACTATTTCATCTGTCGCTGGATACGTGTGTCATCTTGTTTCCATGATCTGGGCATGATTCATCACTTAAGTTTGTTTTGAAGTAAAAAAAAAAATCAGTTATTATAAATCTTGATGTACAGAATTACGATATAACACTGTTTATTGCGCTTCAAAGTGTTACGATCAGCTCCAGCCTGCCCGGTACCCTTCCAGTGAGGGCCAGCAGGTGGCGCTGCTGGTTCTCCCGCACCCTCCTTCCCAACCTGGCCAGTACTATTAATTGTCCATATCTGGCCCTCCTTACCCCCTTGTTATTCAGGTATATAAATGCTTCATGTCCTGGGTTGCCCAGTCCAATGGTTATCTCATGTACCATTTGGTTGTTTAACCATCCTGTAGATGCCTGTAACCCAACAGGGTAAATTACGAAGAGCCGGGTCCCATTCTGTAGTTGCCTGTACCCCAACAGGATAACTTACGAAGAGCTGGGTCTCATCCTGTAGTTGCCTGTACCCCAACAGTGTAAATTACGAAGAGCTGGGTCTCATCCTGTAGTTGCCCTTACCCCAAATAAAGTTTCCCAACAGGGTAAATTACAAAGAGCTGGGTCCCATCTTCGGTCACCCGCCGACAAAAGACAGAACAGACTGCAGGTCAGTCATAATGTTTGTGGAGTAAGAAATAAAAGTAATACTTTATAATGCCCTAATAGGGCAAAGGTTGTACTTTGCATATGGGCTGTTCCATGGCATCGGGATGCATTGTGGGTAGTTATGAGGTGTGACAGCATGCCAGATGCCTGGTCTTAATCAGACTTCTCTGCTTCTGCCACGTTGTTTGGCTGGGGCTGGATTCTTTTATTTGTTCATGGCAGAGGTGAAAAGTTCAGGTCCAGAAAGTACAAATCCAGACCAAGGATTTGTTTCAACCAACCAGGTGAGTACTCTGTGACTCTTTATACTCAACTGGTTGGTTGACACAAAACCTTGGTCTGGATTTGTACTTTATGGACCTGAACTATCCACCTCTGCTTCATGGCAGGCAATTCACTGGCTACGACGTCCCTGGCGTGGGATGAGCTCCTGTGACTTGGCAGGTAAATAATACTGGGCAAGTCCATGCAAGTAGGGGTGTCAGATATCCTGCAGATCCTCCCTCCATCCCAAATCAATAAGAGTGTTGCGTATGTTATATTATGAATCTGTGCGTTATTGGCACCAATTCGCGTGAGGATGAAAACTGTAGTCTCATGCCAGACCAAAATCTTTATTATTCTAAATTTTATTTTAAACTCTGGGGCGGCATGGTGGTGCAGTGGTTAGCACTGTTGCCTCACACCTCTGGGACCCGGGTTCGAGTCTCTGCCTGGGTCACATGTGTGTGGAGTTTGCATGTTCTCCCCATGTCGTCGTGGGGTTTCTCCGGTTTCCCCCCACAGTCCAAAGACATGCTGAGGCTAATTGGAGTCGCTAAATTGCCCGTAGGTGTGCATGTGTGAGTGACTGGTGTGTGAGTGTGCCCTCCGATGGGCTGGCCCCCCATCCTGGGTTGTTCCCTGCCTCGTGCCCATTACTTACGGGATAGGCTCCGGACCCCCCGCAACCCAGTAGGATAAGCGGTTTGGAAAATGTATGGATTTTAAAATCTTTCTTACATCACCTCCTTTCACGATGTTGCATGTGTCCATTGTGATGTCAGAATATAAATAAAACATTTCAGCCGCCGCGCCCCCCATGTCAACTCCTTCAGTGCCGAACCCACACTAAGGCTTCCTGATCAATTAGCCCCACCTATGGTTTTCACAGAGCAGATGGACAGAACGTTTGCCTAGAAAATATATTTGCATCTGCCCTGCCCTACTGTATTTGTGCAGATGGCGTAATTAGAATCGGGCTACTCTGGTGATAATGCATCAATTGCGCTGCATTTAACTTTCTAATGCTCTGGATGCAGTTTATTTTTAATTGGTATGAATTGATTTTTTTTGTGCTGATATGACATAATTGTGATACAATGGTCCCCTCATTTTCCTTTAAGATAAAAAAACATATATTTTACTCCTTTTGCACAAAAACACATGTGCTTTGTCAACTGTGAAAGTGCGAAACATGGTTTGACGCTTCAATTCAGGCTCTAACCAAGTCTCTCACGTGTTACACCCGCTCAGCAATGTACCCAGTAGGTCTCATAGGATACTGAATTACCAAAAGCACCCATTGTGTTCAAATTACTGGGAGTGAAAGTGAGTCGTCATTCTTGGCACAGTGTTCATCTTTTTCTTGCCATTTTCAGTCAGTTTACTTTTTCGGAAACGGGGCCGTTCTCTGACATCTTGTGGAATAACTTACGAATTAGTTGGTTTAATTTTTCTGGGACCTATTGGACATATTGCATGTTACAATACGTTTCTAATTGAAACACCAGCCAATCTCAAACAACTACCTAGCATTTTGTGTGAATGCCTTAGTTTATAATGATGGGGGAGGAGGGGGGCATTGATGAAAACAACTATTCCTTTAATGAATCCACCATTGTCGGCATCTCAGACGGTTATTTATGTATCTCCTGAAAATGACTTTCAGATGTCTAATTGCCTGTCACACTGTAAATGTCACTCCCAAAGGAACTGCAAAAATCTGGGAAGGCTTATTAAAAATTAAACGCTGGTCATTAAGGCCCCTATAAATACCAACGGGACTAGAGGGGCCGACTCTGTTCACCTTCCCCAGCAGGGAAGGAATGGCTCCGGACCACCCCCTGTTCATTAGCCATGATTTTGACAGTAAAAGTCCTGACATAAAAAGGCAGCTTATCTAACTGCTAGTTGGTCGCCACTGGCCTGCATGCTATGTACTCACAGCAGGGGGCGCCAAAACACATCTATAGTGCTCCCGTAATAGCAATAACTTCTGCCCGGCCATTAGAAGGTGTTGCTCATAGCTTGTGACTTACAGGAATCATGCCACATACCGTAATGTTGGTGTATATCTACTTTGGAGCAATAATGTATGTAATGCTTCTGGCAGCTGGTTTGGGTTAAAACTTATTGCGTGTACACACTAGGAAAAGTATGGCTCTGCTGTAAAATGCAAATCTACGATACGGAAAAGTTAAGAAAAAATCACCTCAAGCAGTATCTTTTTATTTCTCTGGCTGCTATAGCTATAAGGTCAGCAGTGCTTATGGAACTGGACTAGAGTCCGTTGTCGCCACTTCCGTGCGTGGATAGAACTTCCCTGGACTTATTTGTGTGTGTAGCGTACCTGTTCATTGCTTGTGTAACCAACCTAGCTGCAAGACTAGGCCAGTGAACTCCAAACAAAATAAATAAGGTGACAGAGTTCTGTGTTGGGAGAGAAAAACAGCTACATTTAAGTAACAGTGCTTCTCTGCAGGATTTACTCAAGATGAACTTCCTTCCCAGGATTATTGGGTGGACTCGTGGTCCAGTGACCCCCATTGGAAGGGAGTCTGAACTAATACATGACAAATATGAATGTGGATAAACATGGAGAAGAGAAGCAAGGAGAAAATAAGGAAAAGAAATACATATATACACATGCATACATATTGTCATGACCTGCGCGTCCTGTCCTCGTGTGTGCCACGCCCCCTGGTCATCCACGTGTGCTTCCCCGATTGTGCCCAGCTGTTTCCTGTGATTTAGGCTTGTTTTGTGTATGTCTGTCCACGTCTTCCTTTGTTGCCAAGATCCATCATTGATGTTTTGTACTGTCTTCCTCGTTCCCTTTAAGAAACCCCCGTGTCTGGATTCTCGACTGTCAGCCTCGTCCTTGCTTGCTGCCTGCCTGTCCGACGGACAGCGATCTTAACAGAATGACTTATCTTTATTTCTCTTTGCTGTTCGTAATTAGACTGTTGGACAAAGGACTGGTTTTTAGGCAAGTTTGAATCATAATTTTGTTAACAAGATTCACATTGTAAGCTGAAAAAATGCATTATGTGCAAAGTAGAAGGACCATTGGAACAATTTAAACATGTTAGAGCCTAGAACAGCCCGGAATGAATATATTTGTAGTTGTTTTTTCCTCATACCTCCACTAGATGGCACTGCTTTGTATGTTTAATTATATTGCATCTATTTATTTAGGGTTTTTACCCAAAGCATCCTTATTGCAGGTGATGTTAAGGGGCCAACACTGAACACAGGATTTGAACCAACAACCTTCCAATCACGGGACCTGAATGGGTGTCAGTCCATTGCAAGGTACATAATCTTTGATAGATACAAGTAAGGTATGAGTTAACCCCTTAAAAACATAAGAACATACGAAATTCACAAACGAGAGGAGCCCATCAAGTTTGTTTGGGGAGAATTTAACTAATAGGTCAGAGTTGTTCAAATCTTATCTAGCTCTGATTTAAAGGAACCCATCCCGACCTGTTAGAATCTTATATACCTGGATCATGTCCCCCCTTAATTTCCTTTGCACAAGGCTAAACAGATTCAGCTCAACTAACCTCTCCTCATAAGACATTCTTCTAAGACCAGGAATCAGTCTTGTAGCCCTATGTTGAACCTTTTCCAAAGCAGCAATGTCCTTTTTAAGGTAAGGTGACCAAATCTGCACACAATATTTTCGGTGGGGTCTTACCAAGGAATTATATAATCATAGCGTCACCTCCCTTGACTTAAACTCCACACACCTAGAGATGTAACCCAACATCCTATTGGCCATTTTTATTGCTTCCCTACACTAGCGAGAGTGGGACATGGAAGCATCAACATACACTCCGAGGTCTTTCTCATAATCAACTACCTTTATTTCAGTGGAACCCATAAAATATCCATCCATCCATCCATTTTCCAAACCGCTTATCCTATTGGGTCGCGGGGGGTCCGGAGCCTATCCCGGAAGCAATGGGCATGAGGCTGGGAACAACCCAGGATGGGGGGCCAGCCCATCGCAGGGCACATTCACACACCATTCACTCTCACATGCATTCCTACGGGCAATTCAGCAAGGGTGTCAATATCATTAATGTAAATTAGGAACAAAACTGGTCCTAATTTGAACCCCACTATGAACGCAGGCCCACTGTGACATTTTGCCTATAATACCCACTGCTTCCTGTATTTTATCCAGTTTTCGATCCAAGCTGCTACAGTTCATAAACTTGTGAGGGACATCAAGGCCTTCTGGAAATCTAAGTAGATCACATCTTAGGCCTTTTTGTGATCAGCTTCTCTTGCAGCTTCCTCAAAGAACTCAAGTAAATTAGTTAAACAAGATCTACCTCTCCTAAACACATGTTGGCTATCCCTCGGAATGTTATTTGAATCCAGGTAATCTACCATTCCAGTTATGCAAGTTAAACTGATTGGCCTATAGTTTGCTGGATTACTTCTATACCCTTTTTTGAATATGGGCATTATATTAGCAGGCTTCTAATCAGAAGGTACCACACCAGCAGATAACGGATTCTGGAATAGTAACGTTACAGGTTATCTAATAATATCCCTCATCTCTTTTAAAACTACAGGTAAGATGCCATCAGGGCCCTGCGATTTATTTATTTTGAGCTTAGTACCATATCAGCTATATTGGTCATAGATGACGCTGTATTTGTACTAAATGGTGGCATGTTCTCTACTGTGAACACCCGTGTAAAATAATCATTAAACTCATTTACTATATCAATATCATTTTCCATTATACAGTAAGACCCTTACTATCCTGCAGATTAGTGATTTCAGCGTTTAGAGCTCTTTTGGAGTTAAAATATTGGAAGAAACATTTAATGTCATCCTTACATTGTCAGCCTGCAATGCAATCTTCCTTTCTTCATTCCTCTTAGCGAATCTAATGTTATTTTTTAATTCAACCTGTAGGCTTAGATACTCCTGCTTTATTTTGAAATCGTTATTTAATTTCCATTTGTGGAAGAGAGCCATTTTCCTCCTGACTTTATTCTTAATTCCCGCTGTAAACCACCTTGGCTGAAGTTTCCTAGATTTAGTTTTGCTGGAAACAGGTATGAAGTCCTCTTGCACTTGCAACAATATGCTTTTAAAAAATTCCCAGGCCTCTTCAACCGTTTTGCTGTTTAACTCCATCCAGTTTACAGTTTCTAGTTTCAGTCACATACCATTAAAGTTAGCCTTCCTAACATTGTATACTTTTGTTTTGAACTTTGCGCTTCGGACATTAAAATTAACCTCGAATTTAACCATGCTATGATCACTACCGTACAAAACCTGTAATTTTCCAATCCTGTCCTGGTTATTAGAGAAAACAAGACCAAGAAGGGCTTCTCCCCTGGTAGGGCTATTAACAAACTGAGTAAAAAAACAATCCCGTACTAATTCCACCATTTCAAGTTCATTTACGGAAGAGCCAGAGACTGTGTCCCACTGTAATCCAGGTAAATTAAAATCACCCATAACCATCACATCATTTTTGTTACTCATAATCCTGATATCGTCATATAACATTCTGCTTTCCTCTGCAGCTACATTAGGTGCTCTATAGCAAACACCGACAATTAGGCCATTTCAGTTTTTAGCATCTAGTTTTATCCATACAGCTTCTGTACTTTTATGTTTATCAGTGAGCTCCCTTGCTTGCAAGTTCTTTTACGTATACTGCAACACCACCTCCCTTCCTGCCTATCCGGTCTCTACGGAACAACGTATAACCATCCATATTATATTCTCCTCCATCACTGTCGCTCATCCATGTTTAAGTTATTCCTATAATGTCATAAGAGTCTGATGAAATTAAAGCCTCTATATCATGAATTTTGTTTCTAATACTCCTAGCATTTAGATACAGACCGCAAAGGGTAGGCCTTTTGCAGTGCCCATTTTTAATAGTAATTGGGGCTTTCCGTCTCCCTCCACCTATATTCATAACTAACCTCCTGCAGAACTTCTATCGGGCCTTTTTGGCCTGTGGGACTCCAGACGCAGCTGACAGGTACCGGCAGGTCAAGCGGGATGCGGCTTTGGCGGTTCCTGAGGCAAAGACTCGGGTGTGGGAGGAGTTTGATGAGGCCATGGAGAACGACTTCCGGACGGCTTCGAGGAGATTCTGGTCCACCATCCGGCGGCTCCGGGCGGGAAAGCGGTGCAGCATCAACACTATTTATGGTGGGGATGGTGCGCTGCTGACCTCAACTCGAGACGTTTTGGGTCGGTGGAAGGAATACTTCGAAGACCTCCTCAATCCCACCGACACGCCTTCCGATATGGAAGCAGAGTTTGGGGACTTGAGGGTGGACTCGCCTATTTCTGGGGCGGAGGTCACTGAGGTGGTCAAAAAGCTCCTTGGTGGCCGGGCCCCCCCGGGGGTGGATGAGATTCGCCCGAAGTTCCTCAAGGCTCTGGATGCTATGGGGCTGTCCTGGCTGACACGCATCTGCCAGTCCGGCATTGCGTGGACATTGGGGGCAGTGCCTCTGGACTGGCAGACCGGGGTGGTGGTCCCCCTCTTTAAGAAAGGGGACCGGAGGGTGTGCTCCAACTATAGGGGGATCCCTGGTAAGGTCTATTCGGGGGTCCTGGAGAGGAGTGTCCGCTGGATTGTCGAACCCTGGATTCAGGAGGAGCAGTGTGGTTTTCGCCTTGGCCGTGGAACAGTGGACCAGCTCTATACTCTCAGCAGGGTTTTGGAGGGTTCATGGGAGTTTGCCCGACCAGTCTACATGTGTTTTGTGGACTTGGAGAGGGCATTCGACTCGGGGAGTCCTGTGGGGAGTGCTCCGGGAGTATGGGGTAGCGGGTTTCCTTTTAAGGGCAGTTCGGTCCCTGTATGACGGTGCCAGAGCCTGGTCCGCATGGGCGGCAATAAGTCGGACTTGTTTCCGGTGAGGGTTGGACTCCGTTAGGGCTGCCCTTTGTCACCGATTCTGTTCATAGCTTTAATGGACAGAATTTCTAGGTGCAGCCAGGGCGTTGAGGGTGTCCGGTTTGGTGACCTCAGGATTAGGTCTCTGCTTTTTGCGGATGATGTGGTTCTGTTGGCCTCACCGGACCGTGACCTTCAGCTCTCACTGGAGCAGTTCGCAGCCGAGTGTGAAGCGGCTGGGATGAGAATCAGCACCTCCAAATCCGAGACCATGGTTCTCAGCCGGAAAAGGGTAGAATGCTCTCTCCGGGTTGGCGATGGGGGCCTCCCCCAAGTGGAGGAGTTTAAGTATCTTGGGATCTTGTTCACGAGTGGGGGAACGATGGAACGGGAGGTCGACAGGCAGATCGGTGCGGCGTCAGCAGTCATGTGGGTGCTGCATCGGTCTGTCATGGTGAAGAGAGAGCTGAGCCAAAAGGCAAAGCTCTCGATTTACCAGTCGATCTACGTTCCTACCCTCACCTATGGTCATGAGCTATGGTTAGTGACCGAAAGAACGAGATCGCGGGTGCAAGCGGCCGAAATGAGTTTCCTCCGCAGGGTGGCTGGGCTCTCCCTTAGAGATAGGGTGAGGAGTTCAGTCATTCGGGAGGGACTCAGAGTAGAGCCGCTGCTCCTCTGCATCGAGAGGAGCCAGATGAGGTGGCTCGGGCATCTGATTGGGATGCCTCCGGGACGCCTCCCTGGGGAGGTGTTCCGGGCATGTCCCACTGGGAGGAGACCCCGGGGAAGACCCAAGACACGCTGGAGAGACTATGTCTCCCGGCTGGCCTGGGAACGCCTCGGGATCCCCCCAGAGGAGCCGGATGTAGTGGCCAGGGAGGGAGAAGTCTGGGCTTCCCTGCTGAGACTGCTGCTCCTGCAACCCGACCCCGGATTAAGCGAATATGATGGATGGATGGATATCAGTTTTAGTCTAAGATGGACCCATATAATTAACATGCTGTTCTGTTTGTGTGTTAAAATAGCCTTAAAGTACCTTACAACTGGTAACAAAATACATATGTAAAAGGAAATATTGTGACTATACATTTTGAAGGCTTGAATCTGTTCTCATTTAAATATTTTCACATCCTTAACACAAAGGTTACTTAAATCATCTTACACATTTAACCTGTCAGCTATTGTAGACCTCATAGGCTTGCAGTAATAATGATTGCTCCGCCTGGGAAAACAACATGGCTCTTTCCTTCCATTCTTATCCAGCATAGATTAACAAGGCTGCCTTTTATAATCGAATGGCATGAGCCTCGCTTGTCAGACCTGGCTTGAATTAGCGGAAATGTAATACAGTTTTGTTCGTTGAACTCAATGAGCCTGAAATGAACTGTTAGCCTCGCTTGAGTTAGCCTATTTCAAATATTAAGGTAATGTCATTATTACCAAGTTCTCTTTGTGGAACACCACCCAGGACAAGCTACTTTTCCTAGGGATGTCTATGCTGTTTAAGTAGCAGGCTATGGAGCAGCCTAGAGTCACCTATGATGATAACAGCTTGCAGGACACTTAAGCCTTTCTTACTGTGGCGAGTGGTGGGATGCAATACTGCCAAATAGTACCAAACAATGGTACCAATAGCCACAAGTTAGCCCGACTACGCCACCCCAGGTATTACACCTAGAGAAAGTTCAATCCCCCTACCCCCGGGCAAAGGCACACTGGTCTGTTCACCATAGAAGCGGAGAGACGTTGTTCCAAACACACAATTTTTATTAAAAAGTAAAACCATGAAAGGAGTAGTCCGTCAATCGGAACACCATCGGCTTGAAATACCGCCCGCGTATCAACAGCCACTTCTTGCCAGTTTAAAACTGGGCGCTGGAACCTACGACAGCACAGCCGACCAGCAAGGATCATCCGGTCACAGGTGGGAAGGGAAAAAGATACAACTGCAAAACCACAATAAATCACGCAAAACCCCCAAAAAAACACTGCAGTCTAAAAAAAGGAAAAAACAAAACCATTGATACACAATAAGGACATTACTTATTCAACACATGACACCAAATACCAAAGAAAACAAACATAATACAATTAAAACAAAAGCAAAACACAGACCTTTGAAAAGCGCCCCTGACACCCGCTCTCACGCATGTGGACGCACACCCCCCAGCTAAGGATCCGCTGACGAATCAGCCTGCTATAGGCTTGACAGAGTACAAGACAAACCGAAAACGCGAAACCATGCGAGCGTCACTAAACAGCCGCAATAAGGCAGAGCAGCAGTGGTTCCACGTAAGATGAAGCAGCAGTCACCGCCGCGCCGGCGCACACGGGACCCTCGGGAGAGACCCAGCCGTATTAATCCCAGCGTCAGGCGTCCTATCGCAGCTTGTAACATTCACCGTCCAAGGGCCAAACACACCGGCGTAAAATGTCCCGCCAACTAGTCCGCGGACAAACAGGGAATCCAGCAATTGAAATGACCACCGATAAGGAGCATAGAGCGTCTGTGCTGAGGTAACCCTTATAGTCCGAACGCCCTCTCCTATTGGCCAGTCCCCTCCAGAACTTAATTGGGTACACACCTCGTTTCCTCCTCCTGCTACATTACAAATCAGGATCAATGCAATTGTACTTGCAGCTGCACTTTATACTTTGAGAACAGTAATGCCTAATTATCATTGATTCACTGCACAATTGCGTGTCTGTTGTCTTTATTGCTTCTACTGTTTTTTTAGGGTGCGGCTGCATGAGTAAGAATTACGATGCATATGCTGCACATGGTAAATAAAAGGTCTAAAATATTTTATTATTACGAAACTGATGTTTAAAATAACTGCCTGATTTACAGCACAACTGGTCAAACTGAATGCATGCTGAATTGTAGTTTGGTAACGTTCCCTAATATTGCTTTGCATTTCTTACGTTACCCAAGCCACTTAAAAATCATTTGCTGACAGGTGTCACGATCCGGTGAACGCGGGTAATACGCACGGGCAGGCAGATGGACAGGAAGCAGGCAAGGTACGGGGAAAACGGGGATTTAATGAAAATACGGGGAGAAGGAAACATCGGACGCCAACTAACATCAATGACAGACAAGGAGTACAGCCACGACTGAGACTTAAATACACCAGACGAAGCAAAAAATAACAAGACACAGCTGGGTACGATCAGGGAATCACACGTGGGTAATCAGGGGCGTGGTACACACGAGGAGCGTACGAGCTGGGCATGACAACGGGTCTGTCTGTGGTCCTATAAAAGGAAAGATTTAATTGTTCATTTCACAATGTTGCAAATACTAATTTAAATATACGGTTTATAATGAATGATATGTAAGTGTTTAATTAAGTGATTAATGGTATTTGATATTTTTTGGTAGCACGGTTACTTATGCCTGTTGTGCTGACGGTCTCCACAGATATGAAATTTTCACCCTGCCCCTAGGGCACCTGGTACCCCTGAATCATCCATCCATCCATTCATAAATGCTTATGCTGGTTAGTGTCACAAATTGAAGGTTTCATAACATCCAAAATTCAGGTGTCTTTCATATTCAAGCACAGAAATTCCAGGAGTCCGTCTGACAGGGGAATGAAGATACACCTGCATTTTTTCTGACCAGTTGCTGAATGACACCCAGATGGTGACAGTAACCGCCTTTTCAGAGGCTGAATCTGGTCCCTCCTCCTCCTAACTTACAGGGCAGAGCGGTAATGATGTATGGACAGTATATGGTAATGCAACTCTAGGGGGCGCTGGCCATGGGCTCTGCTGCTATTGGTTTCTATAATTACTATAATTATACTTGGACAGGAGGATGGGTGAAGACTGCATGAATATTAAATATCCAGCTTTTTATGGTTGCCCCCTACACTCCCATAGTTTGAGTTACCCAGACAACACTGGGTTTGAGTCCCAGAGTGGCAGGGGTTCAAATACCCTTGCAGGAGTACCAGAGTGGTTCTCCCCTAAAGAGACCAGAGAAGGTGGTCTACAGTCTCCTACAGAGATGAGAGAGGGTGGTCTAAAGTCCCCTAAAGAGACCAGAGAAGGTGGTCTACAGTCTCCTATAGAGATGAGAGAGGGTGGTCTAAAGTCCCCTAAAGAGACCAGAGAAGGTGGTCTACAGTCTCCTACAGAGATGAGAGAGGGTGGTCTAAAGTCCCCTAAAGAGACCAGAGAAGGTGGTCTACAGTCTCCTATAGAGATGAGAGAGGCTGGTCTAAAGTCCCCTAAAGAGACCAGAGAAGGTGGTCTACAGTCTCCTATAGAGATGAGAGAGGCTGGTCTAAAGTCCCCTAAAGAGACCAGAGAAGGTGGTCTACAGTCTCCTATAGAGATGAGAGAGGGTGGTCTAAAGTCCCCTAAAGAGACCAGAGAAGGTGGTCTACAGTCTCCTACAGAGATGAGAGAGGGTGGTCTAAAGTCCCCTAAAGAGACCAGAGAAGGTGGTCTACAGTCTCCTACAGAGATGAGAGAGGGTGGTCTAAAGTCCCCTAAAGAGACCAGAGAAGGTGGTCTACAGTCTCCTACAGAGATGAGAGAGTGTGGTCTTTAAGGTCAGTACTAAGTTTGTAGGTGGTTAAATGTCTGTTTTAAATTTCTGGAAAGCACTTTGTAAACCCTGTGCTATATAAATATTGATTAATTGATTGATAGTTTGTGTCGAAGTGGCTGGACTCCAAAAGTATCCCATAAGCAGCTACACCTGCATGTCAATGGCCCCCACAACCAGCTGCATGCAGAGCCCAAGACCATCAGGACACAAGAAGCTCAGAATGGTGACCACAATCCCTGGGGTGACCCTCTGTGTCCTACCCTTGATCTGGGTAATGAATAGGGCTGCATGATATGTAAAATTTGCAGTAGAAACACTGCAATCTTTATTAAACAAAACAAGATGCAATTACCTGAAATAAACCTATAGCCAAGTAGAACTTATCTGCCAACAGAGTTAGTCAAATAAGTTGGTAGTGTTGGAGTGAGTCGTCAACAGACACAAAGCAGTGCCCAAAGAATACAATGTGATTATTGCAAGTGCGTACATCGTGATGACGACACTAAAACTATGCTGTGCAGCCTTAGTAATTAATTTCAATTACTTCAGCAAAATACCCATATATAAAATGTGTTGAAACTGCACGGTAATTTAAGTGCAGGAATTGTAACATTTCTTGTCTTAATTCATTTTATTTTGTGGTTGATCGAATGTGTAGGGACTCTCACAGGTGATGGGCACAGCCTGATTGACTTGATGGCTGTTACACAGAAGGTTATAGCTGAGAACACAATGGCGAATGCAAGTACCTCCATTATTAAATAATACAACAGATGTAGATAAGTTCAGTAACTTCAACTCGCCTTCCATGAGCCTACTAACAAACAAATTTATTTTTGTACAGCACCTTATCACAACATTACAACTTCTCAAAGTGCTTTACAGCATCCCCACCCAAAGCCCCCAGTGAGTAAGCCATAGGCAACAGTGGCAAGGAAAAACTCCCTAGAAGGAAGAAAGCTTGGGAGGGACCAGACTCAAAGGGGAAGCCCATCCTCCAGTGGTCGGCAGGGAGAGTCAAATAGGAGAGATGGTTAAGTGCCAAGTCAGACTGTCCAAATCATAAGATTTGAGACACAACCGGGGAGCAGGGAGGTGATGACAAACCGGTGCTGACTCTCCTTCCAATCGCCAGGCAACCACAGGTAAGGCAGCGGGTCATACATGGAAGATGAGACAGGCAGGACGGCGAGCTGGATGCAGGGACGTCACTGCTAGTGGCGACGTCACATGTAGCAGGGTGTGCTGGACATCTTGATAGACTGAGGTCTCCAGGCAGCACCCCCCAGGAGGAGTAAGAGAAATAAAATATGCAATTAGTCAAAGTAGGGGAGACTATAGGCAGTGCTGACAGTTAGGTGAGTGCAATATGAAGTGCAATTTGCAAGCTAGGGCAGATATGGCTATGACAGCATAAGTAGGAGGGAGAGGCAGGTGGGAATGCAGGCATGGGGAGTCCCTGAAATGTCAGCACTCCAATCCCACAAGCGATTGTGAAGTTCTGGGTGAGTTGAGCCTAACTTCAAAGGAATACTACACCACAACAAGTTTTAAAGATTACAGTAACATTATTAAGGTCATGTGTAATAAGGAGTGAACCTCTGAGCACCATGAGTTAGTGTAGAAAACTGAGACTCTTCTG
The DNA here is from genome assembly GCF_023856365.1 of Brienomyrus brachyistius. Taxonomy (NCBI): domain Eukaryota; kingdom Metazoa; phylum Chordata; class Actinopteri; order Osteoglossiformes; family Mormyridae; genus Brienomyrus; species Brienomyrus brachyistius. Next base: position 837,200 of record NC_064554.1, read on the forward strand.
CCAATTCTGCAGTACTGGCAGACCAGCACTGACCTCTGACCTTGGACCTGGGCAGCCCCAGTGACCTCTATAAACAGTGATGAGAAATGACTGTGACGGTGGTGGTTGGCGGCAGCTGGAGCCGGCTGTCAGGACATGACCTTGTCATAATGACTGCTGATGTGGTTTGTCTTTGGTTATCGTTCAATGAGCACTGGGGGGCGGTGGGGGAGTTAAAGGTAGAAGACGTAAATACAGCATGGGGGGGCGCAAATTACTCTTTTCTCCTTTACTTGTCGTTTTCTGATCAAGGCTTTTTATTTGTCATTGTGCAAGTGAGATTTACACAAGCACAACATGTAGTAGCCACCTCCATTCTGACATAACATGCTGTCATGCCCAGCTCGTACGATCCTCGTGTGTGCCACGTCTCCCTAATTATCCACGTGTGCTTCCCTGATTGTACCCAGCTGTACCCTGTTGTTTGGTCTATTTCAGTTCGTGTCTTACCTCAGTTCCTCGTCTGTCATTGATGTTTGTTGATGATCCTGTGTTCCGTTCTGCCCTTGCCCTTAATAATCCCCCAGTTTCCCCTGAAGTTTGCTTACCTGCCAGTTCCTTGCTCAATCGCCTGCCAGCGTGATCGCCCACTTTGTCCGCGATCGTGACACATGCATACATACATAAAAATTTACACTGTCTGACTAAAAAAGTCATGATTTGAATTTACATCAGCAAGCACTTAAGAGCCAGTGACTGGATCATTATTACAGCTCAGCAATATTATGCAGCAATAAAGTGAAGTTAGCTGAGTACCCGAATCTCCTGAAAGGCCAGGTTATCCCATCAATGGATTCCAGGACAATAATACCAAGATTCACCGAACTCGAATTGCAAAGAGTGGTTCAGGGAGCATGAGGAATCATTTTCACACGTGAATCGGCCACCACAGATTATTGACCTTAATCCCATTGAAAGAAGATGATTTTACGGAGTGGTTCAACTCACCTACCATCAATACAAGATATCGATGAGAAATGAATGCAAATGTGGATGAAAAAAATTGTTGAGATTTTGCTTAAGCATGCAGAAGCAATGCATTGCCGAATGTGCACCATAATCAAAAGTAAAGCGGGTCAAACAAAATATTAAAGCGTGTCGCTTTTTCTTTGGCCAGGCAGTGTACATGCTTATATACATAATCATCTTAATTTTAAATAACTACTGTATGAAATAGGACATAGAAACATATATGCGACATATATGTCCTTTACTATTCCAGAAATCATTATCTGTGGGTGTGGTACCTTCTGATTGGAAGCGTGCTAATATAACGCCCATATTCAAAAAAGGGGATAGAAGTAATCCATTAGGACCATTATTGTTCCTAATTTACATTAATGATATTAACACCAATACAGTACGTACAGTAGACTGGTTAAATCTGCAGACAACACTCAGGTGGGTGGTGTAGCCGATACTGATCTAGCAGCAGAGGGGCTGCAACGGGATTTGGATTTAATTAGCGACTGGGCCGATACCCGGCAGATGAAATTTAACATAGATAAATGTAAGGACATCCATGCAGGGAGCAGAAATATAAAGTACAGATATTTTATGGGTTCCATTTAAATAAAGGTAGCTGATTATGAGAAAGACCTCTGTGTGTTTGTTGATGCTTCCATGTCCCACTCTCACCAGTGTGGGGAAGCAATAAAAATGGCCATTAGGATGTTGGGATACATCTCTAGGTCTATGGAGTTTTAGTCAAGGGAGGTGATGCTAAGATTATACAATTACTTTGGTAAGACCCCACCTGAAATATTGTTTTCAATTGGGGGGGTGGAGTTTATCCTGGCAGGAGCTGTGGGTAGGAGCTGTTTCTGAGTCTGACTGGGTGGGCCTGTATGGTCCTGTACCTTTTACCTGATGCTAAAACACTGAATAGAGTGTTGGTCTCTATCTCCGGTCCTGGAGGGCTACCATCCAGTAGGTTTTCTATCCTACCTGGCTTATGATGAGCCACACCTGCTCTCAGGTAAATATCCAGAACAGGTGTGACTCATCAGAAGCCAGGTAGGATAGAAAACCAGCCCTCCAGGACCGGAGTTGGAGACCCCTGGAATAAATCATCCATAATGGGCGGGGTCTGAGGTGTCCTAGATAATGATGATTCTGACAATAACGATCATGCAGTTTTTCAGTTTTTTTTTACAAAACAGTCTTTTTACAAAACACCTTGTGCTTTTTTAATATTGATATAGAAGATCCACACATCCACACCCATCATGGAGTAGAATAAGTCCTGTTCTGAAGGCGTAGAAGAGGCGAGCTGCTGGTCGGACTGGCAGTTCTCAGGCTATGAGGCAATGCGACTGGCTGTCACGCTGCTGAGATCCTGTCGCTCTTGCTCACTGTGGAGGAATCTGTGTGTCACTGGCCCGCATCTGAGCATGCCAATGCCCACGCCTCCGTGTGTCTGAGCGTGTGGTTGCGGCATGCGGATCAGCTGTCCCGGGAAGTCAGCACCGCTGTAAAATGCGCGATAATCTGAGATTTTAGTGAATGAGGGAATTGGGATCGCTAAGAGAGAAACCTGCCTCTTTGTCCTGCTGCTGCACAGCCCCCCCCCCCCCCCCCCGTCTGTTCGGCTGTGACGTTCAGCTGACAGCTGAGAGTTTGAATATAGGCACAAATAAATATAAGCTTATTTTTCATCACTTTTCCACATGGATGTTAGTATTTCACTATGGCTGCCCTCCTCTGTCACCTTTCTGCTGCCAATTTCTGGGACAGCCACACATTCAGTGATACTGTTTTAACATCTTCATCCAATGAGTGACCGATCATTTGTGGGAAGCTGTGCTGTCTGGTGCTGCCACCTGGTGGCCAGCTGCCTGGTCCAAGCCGCTAACATCTGTACTGTTAAAACATCACAGGCCTATTTTTTTTCCACATGGCCAACTTCCTCTTTAAGCTGAACCACAGACTCCATTCATTTGCTCACACAGATACTTACAAATCAATTTGTAGGCTATGCCTTCGGTGGAGACAAACTGAGAGATTGAACTTACAAAAAAAGGTGGCATTTCTTTCATCCAGTCAGGGGGGTGATTCTAGAATTTAACCCTTGGAGGGGCCCAATCCCCAGTAGCATTGCCACTTTAAAAAACCACTTTAAGAGATTTTAAAGAAAATCCCCCCTACCCCCCACCCGCCAGGTCCCACATGATTAAATTTGCAGAAGGTTAAATTTATCCCGTAAAAGTTTTACGAAATGTGTAAGAAAATACAGTAAAAACTGCCAAATGGATTTAAAAAATTGACTGAAACTGAGACAAAAATTGCTGAATTGCTGCTGTATTCAGCTCAATGGAATAACTAACACATGTTCATTAGGAGGACTAACATAGACTGTGATGAGCACGGGAGAGAGCTCTCTGGCCCAGCAGGAAGACAAAGACTGTGATGAGCACGGGAGAGAGCTCTCTGGCCCAGCAGGAAGACAAAGACTGTGATGAGCACGGGAGAGAGCTCTCTGGCCCAGCAGGAAGACAAAGACTGTGATGAGCACGGGAGAGAGCTCTCTGGCCCAGCAGGAAGACAAAGACTGTGATGAGCACGGGAGAGAGCTCTCTGGCCCAGCAGGAAGACAAAGACTGTGATGAGCACGGGAGAGAGCTCTCTGGCCCAGCAGGAAGACAAAGACTGTGATGAGCACGGGAGAGAGCTCTCTGGCCCGCCATGAAGCTCCGCCTCCTCCCATGAGCACTTGCTGTCCTGACACGGCGGACTGACTGCTTGATAGATTCTGTGAGCCTGACTTGCAAGTTTTTGTTTTCTTCTTTTTTATGCTACTTTTCTTGCATGAGCTCCAGAGCTTAATGGCGGGCAGCGGACCCTCGCTTTGTTCCGCACCGACCAGCCCATGGACAAAGCATGCTTTAGCCGCGAGCGGGTCTGAGCGACGATGAGGCCCCCGGCGGAGGGGAGCGAGGATCTCATAGGTCCCGATTGTGTTGAGCAATAATTCGCACAAGATGGCCATTGTTGCTTGGCGACACCTGAACCTTTGGCAGACACACTAATCATTGGGCTCTGTGGAGGGGGGTGGCGTGGAAAACCATTTTCTCTGTGGCTCATAACATTTTTCCTTGGTATTTAATATTCCCCTTTGTAATTTATCCATTACGGGGGGAGGCTGTTACTGCGAGCTTATGACACGCACACTAGGCTTATAACGGACCCTTTCAGATTCGCAGACCCCATTACTGTAGTACTGAGGAGTTTTTATACAAAATGTCAGCCCTGTGCCAGTGTGAGATCACCACACAAGCATGATGAGGCTATTGTTCTGCTGTAGCGGTCAGTCTGGGATCATTCTACAGTGCAGAGACTGATTGTGTTTCTTGAGTTTCACTCAATGTTTATGTAGATAACTGGGGACAAGGGCTGCATTTTGTGCCTCCAGTACCTCACTGTGGAAACCAATGTGCCCTTGTGATTTTTCTCTCCTGCAGGATCGCTTCTCTATCTAATGAAGCCCACCAGGCCATATCATGACTCAGATGTCCAGTGTTCCATATTTCATAGCTGTGTTACATTTGCTATCTTTACCTACAAGCTGGGACCCTGGGTCACCTGATCGAGTTTACCTTGTTGATAAATTCATTTATTTACCAATTCACAAAAACACTCCAAACCTTAACGTTACAGCACATATTCATTGAAATATTTATTTTTAAATTCTTAAAAAAAAACATTTTCATCAGACAGAAAATATTACCCCAGCTGGGGTTGCATATTTACATGACGCTTGTGGCTGCAGGAAACCTGTATTAAATGAATAGACAGTAGGCTATATTTTTACAAGTATTATAAGAACTTCAAGAAAATCCCCTTTGGCAAGTAAAACATGCCTACAGGTCGAAATCACTCCCGAACCAGGAAGTTACAAATCAAAAATGTATCACTGGTGTCTCTAAACAAGAGACGAAGCGAAAAAAAAAAAAAGAATACAATATAGATATATATGTATGTGCGTATGGATTGATGTGTGGTGTGGAATGTAGCTGAGAGAGGAAGCCGGAAGGAGTCTGAGGAAATGAAATGCCCTACGTTAATTCAGATGCGTAAACTTGGGCGTAAACGCAAACATTGTGTGACGTGCAGGTTGTATTGGGTAATGCAAAGGAGACGCGAGACATGAATGCTGTGATTGAGGGGCCAGAACTGATTGGACGTGGTGGGAACCTCCTCCAGATGTGGGGTCACAGCTGGCGGGGGGCCAGACAGGAAGTTGAGGCAGGCAGCTGGGTTCACGGCAGAGCCTGTCTAGATCATGGGGGGGGGGGCAGGCTAGACTTGGTGGGGGGAACAAAGTGCTGCTGTATTTCCTCCTTGGGGTGGCGGCGGGCGGGTGGCGGCGGGAAGAGAAAGCCGCCCTTGTCATCCCACAGCTCCGCTGCAGGTGCACTTTCTCCCACGGGGCTGTGGGTCTGGTTTGATGTGAACGGCCCTTTAAGGAATGAATCGCGCGTGGGAGGGGGTGTTTTCTGGACTGGCGGGCCCTCTGCTGGATGGCAACGCCATGAGCACATCGGCACACATCTGTTGCCTTCTCCCTCGTTTCAGGGAGTAGCGTGCTTTATGACTGAGATTCATTCACGTAACAAGGACACCATGCTGAGATGACACTCTCACTGTGCAGACGCCCCTGCTGAGCACAACAGCACTTCTTAATGTGTCTAAAGAGCAATAAAGTATGTATTATGACAAAAAATGTTATTCTTCAGATTTGCTTGCCATTTTATAAAGCTTTGCTGAAGTTCTGCATACAGAAAGTTACTCCTCTGGGAAGGGGCCAGGACAGAACAGGGCGGACCAGGCCGCAACGGCGGGGAGGGCCAGGCGGGGACAGGGAACTTTCACAGAATGGCTCTCGGGGTTTCTCCCGATAGGCCACGGCATGGCTTAGCTTCGAGAACGAGACAAAAACAAACTGCCCGCGTGTTTGCGTGAGAGGAGACTTTAAAACAAGTATTTTCTTGTGTGTGGCTTCTCAACGTATTGTAGTTATTAAAGTCAATTGTAGTCAATAAGAAAGGAGTCTTTGTCAACGCCACTGTCTGAAGTCAATCACAAGGGACACGCCGTGCCAGAGAGCCAATCTCCTTTCAACCACAGCATTCCTCGGGTGTTTGGTAAGCCCGGTGGGGGTCTGTCTCCCTCTCCCCCTCTGCTCTCCGGGATGGATTCCTCATTCGATTTTAATTAAAAGTCCCTCTTGGTTCGGCGTACCTCTTCTGCAGCTGTGGTCCCCATTACCTCACCCTGCAATGCGTTGTGCCAGCCTTGTCTCCTGATCTACAGGGTCAGGTGTGGGGGCACTCCCCCCCTCCCCCTCCGTCGGTGCCTGGCAAACCTCGAGAGCCCTTTCTGCTGGAGGACTTTCTGTGACATGAATCAGGAGGTTTGGCCTGAGTTTGCGAGGACCAAGCAGTGGTGCTGGGAAAGGGGATTAACCAAAACGTGATTTAATGTCATTATATCATTATTTACTGAATATAAGAGAAAATTGTTATGCTCAAGTCCCAGGGAGGCTGTGTTGTGTGAATCTTTGCTTTTTAAAATCCTTTTGAAATCGGAGTGCAAAGGTAGAAAATGTATGTGATTTTTTTTTATTTTTATTTTTTTATTGCAGAGCTGTGTATCATTCATATTGCTTAATGTGAAGGTAAAAGGTGGGGTCCTTAGATGGGAAACAACCACGAAGAGGTAGAGAGATCACATCCAAAAAGTACAAATCCAGACCAAGGTTTAGTTTCAACCAACCAGCTGAGGACTCTGCTACTGTGAGTCTTATACTCAACTGGTTGGTTGAAACAAAACCTTGGTCTGGATTTGTCCTTTTCGGACTTGAACTTTCCACCTCTGCAACCACATGCGTTTCATTCGTCGAATGCTGCTTTTGTTCCTGAAAAGCATCCGCTGGAAAGGTCTCTGCACCTTCACAGGTCTCAGGGAAACTGAGCCATATGTGTACAAATTCTTTTTGCTGAAAAGGCTTATGTGCAGATGATTGTTCTTGTCTCTTTTGCACTCACACTCACCGCCCCCCACCATTTCTGATGTGAATAGATAAGGATGAAGGTACATTTGCTTCATGAGAACACAAAGGCCCCCATTCATTAGCCTGGGAGGGAGGTGGCTGCGGTGCCATGCTGGGTTCTGGAGCCAGAATGATACTTACTGCACCCTAATGCCTTGTGAGGATGTGGTGGTCAGATCCAGAACCAAAGCAAACTTCATGTTGGGTCGTCCGAGTCTATAGATGAGGGTGAGGTGGGTGCCAGGGGCTGTGTGCCGTGCCGGGGGCCTTGTGGGGATCATTTCATCAGCCACAGAACCGGGGGGTACCCAGGCCAGCACCTGGGTATCGGTAACTTTTGGAGTTGTTAAGAATGCAGTGATGGATAATCAATAAAAAAATCACCTACAAATAATTTAATGCAAACTGACAGAACTTGATTAAGAAAAGGATTAATGACCTGCATTTTTTTAAAAGATGATATCTGAGGTTTTCAAAAGCAAACGGATAACTGGAGTAGCTCCATGGCTCCCCCACAGAAATGACCCGTTTTTATGCAGCCCGTACTCTGAGATAAACCCAGTGGAGAGGCACACTGGAGTATCTGACCAGTGCGTTTTCAGTGTTTTATTACACAGGTCCTTCTTTGAAGTCATGTCCAGCTCATTGCATTGGAATCCCATGGCCGTTTAGGGTTTTCTCCTCAGTCCACACCAAACAGCCGTAAACTTCAAGAGAAGCTGTTTTCCCACCAGATGTGGGAGTGCGGTGTTTCCATGGAGATGCGAGGATACCAGCAAAGCTGCCATTCTGCTTTTGTTACGAAGGACTAACTGGATCAACTGCAGGCTGTTTCTCTCACCTGGGCGTATGGGTCATTTTCCAAAACTATGATGCTTAAAACGCTGCATTAAAGGATTTGATTTTGGTCATGGTAAAATAGATTCACTATTCTTGTGAACCACTCCTGCAGTTTATTGTAGATCAATTTCTGATAAACATGTAGTCATGAGAGTTTAGCGGTACTGCTGCTCTATATTTAGCCTTTTATTTGGGTTTTAGGTTTTGTTTTTAGTTGTCGGGCAGGTTGAGACCGGCGAGCTCTGCCGGTGCATAGGTATTGTCATAGTGGAATGGCTATAGGCTGGGTCTATGTGAAAAGCCTAATTCTGGATCCTGAAGGATATTCTTAAGCAAAGCCAATGGGAATGTTTTTGTAATTATGCATGATCCTTCCTGGAATTTCGATAAGGAAAGAGCTTCGCCAACAGAGACGATGATGATACAATCAGTAACATTCAGTATGTTATTTTATTGGAAACTGGGAGTTGAACATTTCAAAACCTCAAGCCCCCCCCCCCTCCACCAAATCCTAAGTTACCGCTGTCTTCGTCATGTAGTCCTGGTGCCGATTTTCTGATCTTTTTAGACTGACAGTAACCGATGATCAGTAGGCTTTGTGGTTATCTCTGTAGACTTTGGCCATACATGGCTCTGTAGGTGTTGGGTTGGTGAGGGGGCTGGAGGACTGTGGGAATCAGGGAAATCGAGACTGTTCTGTTGATCCATTCCACCTGTTTTTTGTTTTGCTCTTCCAGTTAAAGGTTGGTTTCTCTCTGTAGCTTGCCCCACTTAATGTGACTGGAACCAGATGCGGGTGCTGATGGCCATTACTCTCTAATCTCCAAAGCCCTGGCCGCTTTTTTGGGAAATCTCACTAATAAAGCAGCTTTGTTTTATTTAACTTAGCTTTTCTTCCCAGTTTCTGACATTCTCCATACCCATATCTGTCCCCTTGAACTAGAAAAAGTCTTGTTCTATACGGCATTTGCAAGCTTGATGGCTCCATATGCAATCGAAGAGAAGTGACTTTGGAAAAGTCTGCCAGTAACAACAGGCAGTAGTTGACCTCTGACCCTGACTGAACTCATGGGTCACTTGGTTTGGAGGACTTGGTTGGACATAGGGGTGAATGTGCAAAGGGCCGAGGTGTGACGTGAGCAAGGGTGCAAATCACTACCTCCTTGAGACACCATCACTGAAGTCCGCTTAAATTCAGACAAATGGCCTTTGTCTTCCTGGCCACCGCTGCCTGCTCTTGCTAAACAAAGGACTGGCTTATCAGTGCCATTGCCTGGGTGGTAGGTGCAGGCCGAAGGTGTTCACTTGCTTGATTGTGACTTTGAGCAAGACGTCGATTATACTGATTAATACTGAACACGGATTCTCACTGAGTGGAATGCTTCATAACAGAACATTGGAATTAGTTACTGGTTGTGGAGTAAATTGTGAAACAATGGTGGAGTAGACAACCACAAGACTGAAACACCCACCCACCCATCCATCCATCCATCCATCCATCCATCCATACATTTTCTATACCCGTTTGTCTTGCAGTAGCAGGGATCTGGGGCCTTTCCCCAAAGCCATGGCCATAAGGCTATAACTGAGGTCGGTGGAATTTGCTTTCGGTACAGCATGGTAGATTAAATGACATTATGTTAGACAATCAGCAGAAGAAATTAAATAATAATAAGCACAAAATACAATGTTCCCAGATACCACAAGCTAAAATTCACAGATGATATTCACAGCCAATATATACAATATTTACAGTATTGACACAGGAGAATTCAGTGCATGCATGCATGTAACCTCTGCCAGTGTTAGAGATCAGTGTTCGGAGTTCTTATTGCAGTGGGGATAAAACCATTTTTAGAATGGGATGTTTGGCAGACAGAGTGTGGCACAGGGCACATATAAAGACATATAATTATAGCAAAAACATCAAATGGAGATGATGCCCTTTTTAAAGTTTGTACAAAGTGCATTTCATAAAAATACCTGCAAACACAGTAGCCACCCGTATTGTGCATAATGCAGCTCAGTCCATGCTGTAGACTGGGGATCAGTCATACTCAACTTACTACTGGCTCACAAGAGTCTCTCAACACACAACTTAACACAACTAATTATTTGTTATTCATTTAACACTGTGTCATGCATTTGGAATGTGGAAGGAAACTGGATTTCATACTTATTGGTATTCAGTTCAGTTCATTTTATTATTGTATAATGGTTTTTCAAACAAAGCCACATCACAGAGTTTAATAAATGATCTGGAAAAAATTAAACAATTAAAGTCAAGGGAAGCGTATATACAGAACACTGGTTGATGATTTTGTGTGGTGAACTATATGATGTCTCATTCAGAAAGACCATAATTGAGCGGGAACTAGATAAGGTGCCAACAACACAGCCATACCAGCTAATGGTATTTGATGCAAGTAAGACTGGGAATCTGTAATGGTGTAGGACTGGGCAGGATGAAGTCCCAGTAAAAAAAGAACAGGATACATTGAAGCATTGAAGTGTTTCTCAAACAGGCCCTTGGGGACCCCCAGACAGCCTACTTTATTACTATTAGGAGCTGAAATGGAGCTAAACCATGGACTGTCTGGGGGTCACTGAGGACCAGGTTGAAAAGCTGCATTAAAGTTCAGATGTGTTGTGCCCATTGAGCAGAGGTGGAAAGGTCAGGTCCAGAAAGTACAAATCCAGACCAAGATTTTGTTTCGACCAACCAGTTGAGTATAACTTGAGTGAGTTGACTGTCTGTACTCTCTATATTGAACTGGTTGGTTGACACAAATACCTTGGTCTGGATTTGCTCTTTCTGGACATGAACTTTCCACCTCTGCCATTGAGGATGTTATGTGGTTCTCTCATAGATGAAGGGTCCTCAAGCAGCATTATAGAATGTGTGGGTAGGGATGGGGTGTGTTTAAATGCGATCGCCCCCCAGTTTGACAGAGGTGTGATGTTAGCCAACTATAGTAGTCTCAGAAAAATGTGTATGGTTTATATCTAGTCAAATGTTTAGGCGTTTCAGTCCGTATTTAAACAATTTAAAATAGTTTCTGAGGATTGTGTGTGACTTGGAGGGTTAGGATGCCGTTTGTGAGCGGAAAGGTTGACGGTTTGAATCTTAGGGTGGGCAGAGAGGTTCCACCATTGAGGTCCTTAATTGCTTCAGGGACTAAAGCAATGTGGATCTGACTTTGGATCTGCTTTTGATTTATATGTCACTTTCGATAAAAGTACTTGCTAAATTAAGAAATTGTGATCTCAGGGCATTTTTCTTTTACCAGAAACTTAAAGCCCACTTTCACTTCAGGACTTTGAAAACTGGGAACGGGTTGTGGGGTTTCCCCTGTGACATGCCTGAAACATGTGCACCTACTCAGGAATTTGGGAGGGGCGGTGGGACCCATGTAAAGCCTCCTTTAGACCAATCAGGGGACAAGTGGCCAGCAAACTAGGCTGACTTTTGCGGTTGTGAAAACTTTAATTCTAAATGTTATTCTTTTCAGTGTCAAAGAGGACATTGTGTTGGGATCCAGAAGGACACAGCAACCTATAAAGGCTTTTTTTTCTTTTTCAGCAGCTGCCTGCTGTCTGTGGACAGTGTGACCAGTCCCGGCAGACGTCTGTAAGCCCAGCTCTCCTCTGCTAGAGCTGCTTGTCTGACTCGGACAATGGGGCCAATTCATCACCCCTGTTGTGGGTTTGCATTGGTATGGAGGTCCTGCCTATCTGCCCCCCCCCCTCCCCCTTCACCCCCAGCTTACGCCTGAGGAGAATCTGGAGGTTCTGTTCCTCTGTCTATGGCCGATTGCTATAATAAACTTCTGCAGCTCTTCAGCAGATTCCTCCAGATGCTTCTGCCTGTGAATTTTTTGGTGGAAGTGAATCTAAATTCTGCTTTTTGCACTCATAAGGGGCTGCTGCTCTTTACCACAGGCTTCTAGTTTTCTTGGATATGTCAGAGGTTGGTGCATCTGCCTCCTTGGGGGCTGCCTTCAGTTTAACCTCAGCTGCCCATGTCGCGTAAACTCCAGTCTCTGTGCAGTTTTTCACTTCCTAGCAATCGATCTTAAAGATGTCGTTATTTTGAACCAGTTGTAATGTGATTTCCATTTCTTTGCACATTAGTGCGTTTACATTCTTGAAACTTCTGAAGCTTGCTTGGTATAGTTACGTCCATTTTTGGGTTAAGGTGTCGTGTCCTGTCATTTATCTTTGGCGTGGGAGGCAAACCTTATGGCCAATTCAATCCACATGACGGCTGAAATCTTTAACATCAAAGGTCAACTAAACGTCTTTTTCCTTCCCCAGAATGAATTCCAAATGAAGGCTCTGAAGTTGAGCCCCCAAAACAGAGAGTGGAGGGGCAGGCAGACAGACGGGCTTTGTGGAGCCTAAACACTGCCATGAGTTTGGGGTTGGCGCTGAGGTTCCTGATCCACAGGCAGGGAGGGCATGTGTAGGTTTTGACCAGAGATCAATCTGCAGCTGTGCACAGAAATGCCCCCCACAGTCCCAGAAAGTTTCCTTGTTTCAGTTCCGGTACATCGATCAATATGCAAGTATCTACGTGCAATGCTGTTTTAGAACTATTTTGATATTTAGGTAATGTGTCGGCTAAAATGTAACACAAGTTAATCCTTAATTGTAATAGTTGTACATTTAAGAGTCGGAATCATTTTTACTTCTGGGAGAAGAACAAACCAAGAACTTTCACTGTCCTAACCAAGACCATGTTGATTATGAAAGCAGGTGCTGCAGTCGCACTTTCCCAGCCCACCTGAGGGTGGTGCACTTTCAGAGGCCAGCGTCGCGGCGCCACTGTGTTTTCAGGCCGCCAAGTTATCAAACTGCGAGTCTTTTTATGCTGGAAGACAATGGTGCCCTTATTGTATAACCTGCAGCCTCAGGTGTGAGGGACATAGATCGTTTGAGACCCGCTTCCTGTGTGGGTGACAGATCCCCACTCATGTCCACACATGCTGTCTCCTCGCTATCTATTAAAACCCCAATAATTTTTAATAATATCACAAAACCCACTGCAATAAAAAAGTCAAGGAATATAAGTGAAGGACAGGCTCCCCTCATTATTGGTGCAGGATTTGAACTGGGCAGTGAATCCATGCCCTACACGAGCCACACGACCTAATCCCTGCTGCTGGATGACGTCCAAATCACCGGAGCCAACCTGCATGGAGCCCCTCCTTCCAGAGTGCGGACCTGTACCGGGGAGATGGGCGCTGTGTTCCGGAATTCTGGGAATCTACAGAAACCTCTCAGGATTAACTGGGAAGATCTGGGCCCAAACCTGTGGACCAGAGGATGATCTAGATGTGGATGATGGTTAAGCTCATAATGCACTAAGGGCCATCAGGACGTTCAAATGTTTTTGGTTTCCGTCCCCTGCATAGTGCAGGAACAAGCTAAACCATTTGGGCTGTGAGATGATCCATTTAGTTTGTTTTGTGCATTGTGTGCTTGCCTTTGCATTCTCCCCCCTCCCCCCCGAATGACCGTCTGAATCACCCCAGGACCCACAGACACTGAATGGGACAACGCCACACCTTGTAAGAAAAATGGTGCTACCCTGACCAGTCCTATTAACCTATGTGCTGCTGTGGCCAATCGTAGTAACCTATGTGCTGCTCTGGCCAGTCGTATTAGCCTGCGTGTTGCTGTAGCCAATCGTATTACCCTGCATGTCGCTGGGGCGTGAATCGTTCCTTTGTGTGACCCTCGGCCTCTGTGTGGCACCTGCGTGACTAATGCTGTGAACAATGCCCTCCCTCAGCGCTGATGTCATCAAGCACTGTGCAAGCAGAGGAGGTGTGAAGCGCAGCACGCAGCACTGGCTGCCGGGGCCTGCTTTTCTGTCCTGGGCCTCCCCGAGAGCTGATAGAATTGTGATTGAACCCAGAGTGCCATGTGACTTCACTGACAGATGAGGAGACATAATAGACCCCAATCAACTGAGGCGGCCTCAGCTTCAATTAATCAGCGAAATGGAACATGATGATCATAAAATCTAGAATATGTGAGGATCACTGTGCTGTTCAAAACAAACTTCAAAAACTCTCAGGTTTAGTTGCTAAAATGCCTCTGTAGCCGTCCATAAGCACTATCATACTGCCGTTTCCATAAGAACTGTCACGGGCGTAACCAGCACTGCACAGGGCCCCCAAAATCCATCCTTGCGGGACCACCACTTGGCAAAAACTACCAAGAATAACCCCCTTTCCTGGGTTGGAAAATTCTATGTACCATGGAAGCTGTGTTTTTTCAGATGCAAAGTGCCAACCCAAGTAGGGGGCCCAAGGTGACATTTTGGCAAAGGCCCATAATTTCGACTAATTCCTTTTAAAAATTAGTTAAGAATGTAATTCCCATTAAAGATTGAGGAATGAATAATAATGATTACTAGTGGTATAAGCAGAATCTCTCTGCTTCTCGGGAGTCTGTAGGCCTCTCATCAAGTTTGCTCTGGAAAGTCATCCTGTTCGTGCTACCTCTGGTCACCATGGGTGACCAGACACCCATGACCGTGTGTGCATACTCTCACGCTCCATCTCCCAGGACTGGTACGGCTTGTTGGTGGACTTTACCCTGCACGCGTGCCTGTGTGATGGTGAGGTGTGCAGTCCGGCTCCAACGCGAGTTCCGGGTCCTGTCTGACGTGCCAAGAATCACTGTGGACATGGTGGCCGGCTCGAGTTACCACCTCAGCTTGGGGAAGCGTCACCGATGGCACTACAGATGCATCAGAGGGTCATTTTGACGTTCACTACATCCCAAACATGGCTGCAGATTTTCAGAGGCTCTGCCTTCCTGAGCACGGCTTGCCTGCGTGGGCTGGATCCTCTGCAGAGCTAAGCAGGGAGCACCATTCTCCAGATGAGTGATGCATCTGTTTGCCAATTCCTGTGTTCAAATACTTGATTCTGGCACAAACCTCCAATATTCTGGTTTGTTCAATGATGCCGATGCATTTCCAAACCATGCTTTTCCCAAGTGACAGCTTCAGTCATCTTGGTGGCACAAGAAATGAAAATGAAGCAATGCTTCATTTGCCATTTGTATCCGCACCCCAGTGATCTCCACATGCTTTCTGCAAGTTGTATTCGAGGTGACAAACGAAGCAATGCTTTTTGCCTTTTGCACAAGTACATCGGAATGCATCTTTTTGCATATCCCACTTTGCTCTCCTTTGAAACTCTCACACCCTTATATATGGCTGAGGAGCCTTGGGTCCAAGCACAAGGACACGTCACTTATCCTGCAACCTTGGAGCCAGTGTAGACCCCAGAGATCCTGAGGACCAAAGGGGGGGGGGGGGCCTTTAGCCTTTGAACTTGGACAAGAGTTTTGCTGAATAAGGGTAAAACGTGGATTTGAGGAATGCGGAGCCTCCACACTTACCTCAGTAGTCTGGGAGGGGCATTCTGGGTCAGCTATGCACCATGTCACTTTGAAACCACAATGTCAGTTTTTACAGCCCCCATGTACTTGCAATGGCACCCCCCCCCCTCCCGGCCCTAGGTTTCCTACCCAAAACAAACAAAAATGCTGTGTGGCCCCCTCCCTAAATCCGCTCTGTATTAGGTCTCCGCTGCTCCCTAAGCACTTCTGTTTTGTGGTTCTGTGCGTGAGCACGGTGGGTTAATGTCTCTGAGTGAGCGCACAAAGGCTGCCTTCAGCATTGCCAGCTCAACGGCAGAGCCAGCGGGGCAAAGGTAGCATGGGGGGCCACATGAAAGGGACGGGAAGGGAGAGAGGGCTTACATGATTTGGTTGGGGTTGGGGCAGACGCCGGAATGAGAAGCTGAGGGTGGGCATGGGAATGTGCCGGGATTCTTCAGACTCAGCATCTCACTTGAGGTGATGAAGCAAGCCTTGCTAGGGGCATATTGTTTAGGCTGCGTGGAAGACAGGTGGGCAGGTATGAACCCAACCTCCTAGTCAGGCCACACTCTGTCCCGCCCCACCTGCGAATTCATCAAATATCCCGTCAGCCACTTTATGTGGGATGTGTGTGATATAATCACTGCCTGCACGCTCTCTCCCGGTGTGATGATAATTGTACGGAAGTGCCACCAAGGTCGTACGTGCTACAAGCTGGCTGCAGCTGCAGGCTCGCTGCCATCCCCAACACACACACATTTCAGCTACTTCAGAAATATGGAACCTTAAGTACACTGAACTCCACAAACCCCAGATCTTGGCTCAGAGAGACCCTACCTGTACATTCATGATTTTAAAAATAATTTTCCAGTTGATATAAGGTTTGTATACTTTTTTGTCTATATGTATGCTTTTTGCATTTTTACATTGTGCTTAATGATTTTTTGAAAAAAAAAAGATTTAGGGAGAGGAGGTTGCTTAAGACTTAAATTTTAATTTGACACGAAGAGGAAATTGCCAAGTTCATACCCTCGCATATTTGACGTCATTTTGAAATGGTAACTGTCCTCTTTAAGGCAGTATAAGATTTAACAGAGTGGCATGTATAGTATGACAGAGATGCTTGACATATACAGAGGAGAAAGATCAATGTCCGGATAAAGAGGATGTGAATATTTGTCTTAATGATAACGGAGGCAAAACATTTGCTTCAGTGCTTCTGTCTGCACAAGTCATTAACTGATGTTGGTGATTCTAAAATGCATGAAGAATTTTTTTGGGCTGCGGTTTACGTGTTTTGCTTTTCCCCAATAGGCCTTGTGTCACGTGGATTGTGGGGTGTTTTGGCACCAAGCTAAAAGCGTGTAATATCTGGCCCCAGTTCCCCGGTGAGGTCCAGGCTGAACAAGCTCTGTGCTGTAATGCAGATCTGTGTGTGTGTGCCAGCGATCCCTGCTCCAGATGTGCAGGCGGCCCTCCAGCAGACGGCAGGTGCTGCTCCTGTGAATCAGTCCCTTTCTTTGCAGGGATATAAACACTTTTTAGAAGCTGTAGTACCTGGAGTTTCACACGTGATCGCAGAAGCAGATCGCCCGGTAATTCTGGCTGTCCTTGGTATCCTGCTTAGCATGCTGCATGTTGGCTGACCCTGTGCTGTGACCCCCCCCCCCCACCACCAAAGCTATGGAAAGCAAGGTGGAGGTCAGCTAAGATAAGCGCTCCAATGTACCTGTACTTGGGCAAATGGCAAAAAGAGCATTATTATTATTATTATCATTATTATTATCCTTTTGACTTACAGCCCCAATGGTGACGCTGTCAGTCTTTTGCACCACTGAGTCTTTTTCCCAGGAGTTCCGTGAGGCTGACCATAAAGGGGCAGGTTCATATCCAAATCAAATAACATTCCCATTGGCCCTGACCTCTTTCATGCTGGAGGAAAGGAAAAACTACAGTAAGATCAGAAATTTAAAAAAGTTTTTTTTGGACCTCCGAATAACCAGAATATTGCATTATAATTTTTTAAATGTGGAATTATTAATAATTGGAAAAAACTTTCTCCACTGATGAAAGTGAGGCTTCTCCTTCAGTTAAAAATATGCAAATCTTAATGCCTATTTTTATGTGACTCTCTGGTATCTCGTTTCTGAGCCTCCCCTTCTGTCTTATGCTAAAATGGATTTAATTTCAGCTGACAAACCCCCTGATGTCGGGATGTGGCGTGTTGCAGTGATGTCCTCCTCTGGGACGTGTCCTGTATGTGTTGTTGTGAGTGAGCAGGATGATGATGATGGTGATGATGATGAAGAACAGCTCCCTTCCCCGCAGGAAAGAGTACGCATGAGTTCACAGTTTGCCGAGGCACACTGGTGCCCTGTATGGCATGTGTGCGCTAAGTGGGCTTTGCCCCTCCGTGTAACATGTACATTTTGGCTCAGAAATGCTTTAATGAAAGAAGAAAAGTTTTTCATGCAGCTCTTGCGAATTTTGGGCTCCTCGTGAATCCATCCGACTCAACTGTCCCAGATCCTCACAAGCAGGGAGCCCACTAGGGGCATGGATACCCTGGCAAAATCAGGGGGCCCAGCATTTCACAGGGGCCACAATAGGGGTATGGATACCCTGGCAGATGCAGGGGGCCCAGCACTTTACAGGGGCCACAGTAGGGGCATGGATAACCTGGCAAATTCAGTGGGCCCAGCACTTCACAGGGGCCACAATAGGGGCATGGATACCCTGGCAAATTCAGGGGGCCCAGCACTTTAAAGGGGCCACAGTAGGGGTATGGATACCCTGGCAAATTCAGGGGGCCCAGCATTTTACAGGGGCCACTGTCAGGGCATGGATACACTGGCAAATTCAGGGGCCCAAGCACTTTACAGGGGCCACTGTAGGGGCATGGATACCCTGGCAGATTCAGGGGCCAGCACTTTACAGGGGCCACAGTAGGGGCATAGGTACCCTGGCAGAGTCAGGGGGGCCAGCACTTTACAGGGGCCACTGTAGGGGCATGAATACCTCGGCAGATGCAGGGGGCCCAGCACTTTACAGGGGCCACAGTAGGGGCATGGATAGCCTGGCAGGTTCAGGGGGCAGCACTTTACAGGGGCAACAGTAGGTGTATGGATACCCTGGCAGATTTAGGGGCCAGCACTTTACAGGGGCCACAGTAGGGGCATAGGTACCCTGGCAGAGTCAGGGGGCCCAGCACTTTACAGGGGCCACTGTAGGGGCATGAATACCTTGGCAGATGCAGGGGGCCCAGCACTTTACAGGGACCACTGTCAGGGCATGGATTCACTGGCAAATTCAAGGGCCAGCACTTTACAGGGGCCACAGTAGGGGCATAGGTACCCTGGCAGAGTCAGGAGGCCCAGCACTTTACAGGGACCACTTTAGGAGCATGAATACCTTGGCAGATGCAGGGGACCCAGCACTTTACAGGGACCACTGTCAGGGCATGGATTCACTGGCAAATTCAAGGGCCAGCACTTTACAGGGACCACAGTAGGGGCATAGGTACCCTGGCAGAGTCAGGAGGCCCAGCACTTTACAGGGACCACTTTAGGAGCATGAATATCCCGGCAGATTCAGGGGCCAGCACTTTACAGGGGCCACAGTAAGGGTATGGATACCCTAGCAAATTCAGGGGACCAGCACTTTACAGGGGCCACAGTAGTGGCATGGATACCCTGGCACATTCAGGGGGCCGAGCAATTTACAGGGGCTCCCAGAAAATGGGCACTCATTTAAGTTATGATAATTTTCTGTTGACTATCAGCCCTTAGAGACAATTATGACGCAATGTGGTACTTCAAAGACACACTGGTGATCATGGAGATTCGCAGGATATGCACTTCAGATAAAATCTTCCTATCAAGTCTGGATGTCTTCATGGAGGCAGAATGAAACGTCTCCATCCACAATCCCATTCGCCAGCCACTAACCGTAAACCGAGCCATTCTTAGCTTGGCCACCAATCGACAGCTACTGAGAGGCGGGAACTGACCAGGCACACCCGCTGGCACCATAAGCTATGGATGATGAGCTGTCACTCAAAAAATGTCTGTGGCCTATACGGATTCTGCCATTGGTCAGGACCAACCCTTGCTGTCAGTCACACACTACCATCTCAGAATCCACACATATTTATATGGGTCACTAGGTGTGTCTGTCAGAACTGTGCTGATTGACGCATATTGTGGTTATGAAAATGGGACACAGCTGGCCCTTTCTGCTAGATAAATGAATGATTTGGTTAAGCTCTCTCACCCCACCGGATCCCAGCAGTACAGTCCAAACATATCGATTAAGATATATGAATGTATACTAGTGTTTAGCACACAGGCTCTCATCAGTATCTCAACCAACTGTTACACATGCGTTTATTTTCCTCTTTCTCATCCAAATTTTCTTTTTATTTCTGTTTTCTCTTCTATTCTTTTTATGTCCCTTTCTGTCCCTCCCTCATTACTCTCTTGTCTCTCCCCATATCTATCCTTTTTCCCCATTCTTCTCCTTCTTCTTCCTTACCTCTTTTCCTCTCTCCCTCTTACTTTCCCTCATTCTCCCTCTCACTTTCCTTCTGTTGCCCTCTCATTCCCTGTTCCTTGCTCTGTCCCCCTCTCTTTCTCTCTTGCTCTCTCCCTTTCTCCTTCTCTCTCTCCCTCTCCCTTGCTCTCTCCCTTTCTCCTTCTCTCTCTCCCTCTCTCTTGCCCGCTCACGCACACTCCTGCCGGCTGCTTCAGCTGTGAGCCTTTCCGTGACTAGCTGTCATTAATCTTCGCTCTCCAGGGGCAGGGTCTTGATGGCATGCCAGTGAAACGTTTGGGGGAAGCCAGAAAGAAAAAAAAAAAAAACCTTTTCCTGAAACAGTGTGGCTTTTCTTGTTCCTGAACGCGGCGTGGCTCACACCTCATAGAAGCCTGGGGCTAGACTGCAGAACAAAGGCCCCTGGAAGCGGCGGAGCGCTGCCACGTAAATACTACGTCCCTGAAGCTCTGTGTACGGCTGGGCCCCATCACGGCGGCTCAGGCCCATAACTCGTCGTCATCACTTCACCAATGATGTGTAGGTTTAGCTGTCTCTCTTGACTGTTCGCCAGTCCATTATGTTACCTGTCCTGCTCCTCAACCGGGGACATGGCGCTCCATCTTAACCTGCTATTGGTTAAACGACTGTTTAACCAGGCCATGATTAACCTTTGATGCCACGAGTGCTGTTGATTTTTAATTGGGGCCCGATTCCGCCTGTGTGCCTCCTTGTGTTTCGCCTTCACTGTAATCCCTTCAGCGTGCGGCTTGGAGCAAACAGGAGTTTGCTAATCCGTATCCACGCTGGATAAGGTGTTAATGTATGGGCGTGGCCTGTTTCGCTAGAGGAGTGCAATATGAGGCTTCGTTAAGGAGGTCAGTGAGGTCGTGCTGGTGTGTCTGTGGTTTGTTTTGTTTTGCTTATTTTTTTTAATGAAAACACTAATGATGTCAGCATTAAGAGGGAAAGGGTAACCCCGAGGCCATCGGAGATGCTTGGAAATGATTCGATGAGGTGTGGACTACAGTCTGTACACGATCAAAAATGTGAGCTTTATTCCCAGTCTACCAGAGCATTCTTCTGCAATAGGTGGCATGAGTGAGTTTCTGTAAAGGGCCCATCATCCATCGCTGATTCCCTTCCTGAGGCGAGTGACATTGCCCAGCCGGTGGCTAAGCATGTGCCTCATTCTCTGACGCTGGATGTGGTGGGGTGCGGCACAGTGGGTTAAGCCTCTGTGCTTGTGACCAGAAGGTCGCCAGTTCAGATAGCCTGTCTATTGGGCCCTTGATCAAGGCTCCAATCCCCCAAAATGCCCCAGGAAAAATGGCTGTGCCCCCAAGATTCATTCTCAACTGTATATATATGTGTCTGTATCTCAAAATATAGCATGACTGGATGTGAAAAAAATCATTCCAAGGTAACTGTACTTGTGCAAATCACAAATAAAGCATCATTTCATTTCAATGTCATTCAAGCACTTTCCCACCCTCCCCCCTGGCAAGCAGAGTGTCCAGGTTGAGAATGTTCTGGGTCAGGCTGAGATGTTGCTGCCATCTGGACCTTGTATCATGTTGGTCCTTGCTGGAATGGACCTTGCACCCCCGGTGGTGTTACATGCCAGGCAATTGCGAAAATCAGGGTGATGAAAAGTCCGTTCATGATCAGAGATTCCCAGTTTTCCCATCAGTGGACTGAATGATCTTAAAATGTGAAATAATGTGCAGGTTAGCCTCCAACCGCTACACCACATTGACAGTCTCGCTCTTCCTGCTCAGTGGCTGCGTGTGATGTGGGATTTTGAAGTATATGAAACATTCCAGAAAATCCCAGATCATTCAGTTGAAGGATTCTGACTATTGAATCAATGCCGTGTGAGTCATTAACAGCATACAGACAGAGATACATGGACGCAGTTCGGGACGTTGACGTCAAGTCACGGGTGTTCGGTACACACCTAAATTAGGTAAATTCCTTTAAATATGGTCTCTTTAATTTAAAAATACTGTGGTATTCTTCAGGTTAGACTCATTGTGTTGGAATAGTGACAGAAACAGGCAGGTTTTTAAACAGTCTAAGAAAAACAGATCCCCCCAAGGTGGAGTCTCTGATTGGTGTGGCATTGCTACATCCTGCCCTCTCTCCTCTGACCACTCGTGGCCAATTGGAGGTGAACCGCCTGGCCGTTACGTCACTCCAGCAGCTACTCAGAGCACAGCCCTGCGTTCCCCGTGTGATCTGTCAGAAGGGGACTCTGGACTTTGTTTCTCCACAGAGTCCAGCTTGATAGGCACATGCTGAGATAGCCTGTGTCACAGGTCCAGGTCGGGTTCTGAGGGTTGCTTTAAAGAAAACAATGAGTTTCTGTTGCTATAAATACAATGACGTGTCAGGGTGGGGTCGCGTATCTGCATAGGTTACGTATATATTACATCATGGGGACCAAATGTCCCCACATCATGATAAAATCCTGGTATTTTGACATTGTGGCGACCATGGTTGCGGTCCCCACGAGGAATAACTTGATTTTATAAAAATTTGTAACTTTGTTCAAAGTCTGCGTGATTTTTTCATCCTTTTATCCTAGTTGAATATATTTGATCCCTGGGCTGAATACCCTCCCCATACATGCTCATACAAACTGCCCTCTATTTGATGTGCCCCACATGCCAAACCATGGGGGGGGTTCCCTGATTGAAGAGGATATAGGAGAGACATTTCCGCTTCCCATCGAGTCCACAGCCAGAGTGGAGATACGGATCTTTCCGGGCTTTTAGCCTGCTGAGGCTCATGCTGTCGCTCGTCATACTGAAGGAGCACGTACAACCCCCCCGCCCCCCCAATATGAAACAACCTTGCATGGTCTGCTCAGTCTCAGGACTATTTTATACATTTTCCACAAATTGTGTGTGCAGCATGTGTGCTGCATGTTTGGATTTATGCCTCATTTTTAAAATGCAATTCTGCTTCTGAAGCTATCCCAGTTACTGCATTTGTTGCCATTGAAAACAACTTCCAGCGCAAATTCAGACTTACCTCCCACCCCTTTGTCCCACCAGGTTGCCAGTCAGTCACTACTCCGGGGGGAGGAATTGCTCTTTAAATTGTTTCAGGCCTCGCAAATGAACCCACATCAATGTCTAATAATACCCTTGGTCAGAGGTGACCGGTCGTATCCGCATAGGGCCGGTGTGTGCAGGTTTTTGCGATATCCTGTAAGTGAGCTCTTCAACCTCAGCTGTGAGCACTCTTCCCCCAATCAGTCCTCTAATTAGTAATCTAATTAGGGAGTCACTGCGAAAATAGTGCATACACAATGGCCCTTTCTGGATAACAATGGTCAGCTCTCCCTGTGGCACATTGTGAGTGATGGTTGCATGCTGCTTGAGACATACTGAACCACAGGTGCATAGGTACCGATCCCCAACTGGGGCACCATTTTGTATTCCTTAGTATGTTCAATCACATCATGTTATATTTCTGCATGAGGGACTCCCAGACCTCTAGACAGCCTAGCTAATGGCAAATCCTTTATTTATACAGCTACACTGGAGTGGATCTCTTTCTCTACCACATGCTGCTCTCCATAACTTTGGTGGGGGGGGGGTCACAGAACAAGGTCAGCCAACACACAATGCCCCTGCAGCAGGGGTGTTAAGGGCCTTGCTAAGGGCCCATGGACATGTGACTGTTCTGCCGAGGGTGGGGCTCAAACCAACAACCTTCTAATCACAGGCACAGAGCCACACACTGCCCCCTTAAGCTAAAACCTAGTCATATCAGCAGCCTGTCGGCAGCCTCCCCTGTCTTAGCAGAAATGCGTTTCATAAGTGTAGATAATTCTTTCTCCGAAATCACAGGCTTGTCTCTCTCTGCTCCTCTGCTGCAGATCATTCCGAACAGAATTTAGCCGGTGTTGCTAGCCAGGAACGTAAATGTGGAACAGCATAAATAATTAATCTCTAATTTTCACTTCATATCGAGCAGAGTGCAGAGGTGTTGTACGCTCTCGAGTTATGCCGAAACCAGCTGACTGGCATGATTAGCTATGTTTTATGAAGCACATTGATTAGCTGAAAGTGAAAGACTTCATTGTTTTGCAGTGTGTGTACTTGTTTCTTCTATTGGTTGGCGTTCGGTAAAGACGAAAAAGGTATGCTTTACATTTTGTACTTTCTGTTTTGGTTTTCAGCCTGTTGGGATCACAGTGATGAAACCCAAAACAGTAAAAGTGAATACGGTAGGTGGGATGCACAAAGAGGAGTTTATCCATTAATAAAGATCATTGGTCACTCCCTCTAGCCACCATGGACCACCGCCATGCCCTCTGACCTCCATGCTTCTAAGGCAACCAGTAGACCTCAGAATTGAATCTCTGAAGTGGACAGTCAGGAGCAGAGCAGCCTGCAATGTGATCATCAGACATGCTGGCTTAGAGATCACCTGGCTTTTGAAGAGTGGCGAGTATTTCTACACGGAAACTGATGGTCACAGAATGCATGGAGCAGACAGGTCCTGTGCAGGTAACTGTCCGGGATGCACATTGGTGACCGATATGCTGTTGCATCAGACTTTGGTAGTGATGTATGTCTGGTACAGAGTGAAGCCCCTCAATGGGCATGTTGAGTTGAACAGCGGCGCATGGCGAGCACATGCAGCGGGAGCTGGGATCTAGGGAGTGCAACAAAAGGAGCTGTCTGATTTGTCACATGGCTTTTGCTGTCAGTTTGTCACGGAGGGTGATGTGAAATGAAAGGAAGCTTTTTTGCCTTCTGCACAAGTACTAGTAGTTATACCAGTACCAGTAGTGGTACATGTGCTTGTACTTGTACCAGTACTGGTACTGGTACTGGTACTTTTACAAATCTATTAAGCACTCCAAATAAGGTGCATGCCTCTGGTGTAAGTACAACAGGCTAGCCTGCAGTGTGGACCACTGAATTCATGGATACATGCACTACCTGGATTCATGGATACAATCTACCTGGATGACTGTCCACCACCCTTCGCCATGCCTTCTGTTGTTTCCTTTTTGGTTTATTTGCAGCCTCTTTCCTCATAAGTGATTAGTATGTGTATCTTCTCCTGCAAGTGACAGCAGAGCACTGTAGTTTCAATGCCCCAAGGCTTGTGGGAACGTGATCTCCTCTGCTCTTGGCATCATAGTGACACACTGGTCTGGAGATGGATGTAACTGAGTGATACGTTTTTAACAAAATTCTGTCTGCCAGAGGAACGGAATGGCCTGAACCTGACGCCTAACCCTAACCATAAATATATCCCAAGTCAAAATCCTATTCATCCGAAATAACAATGACCATGAAATCCAGGGAAACTGACAAGTAAATCTTTGTTTGTTTATGTGATTGTTTTGTTTGGCTAGGACCCATCCTTTGTTTTAGCACAAGTGCTGCACTGTTTGTTCTGTTAACCTCACAGCTCTCCGCTTCCTGTCACTCTTTCATAGTTAATTGTTTTCAAACCGATTCTCGGCTGTGGCTTTGCAGTAACGCACCCGTTCCACAGCCACTGATTCCCCCACGCGTCGTTTACGCAACACGCGGAATGCCGGAGAGCAGGAATGCTGCTCAGCGCCTTGGGGTCAGGAATTCTTCCCGAACGTGGCGTCAGTGGAGGCAAGGCCTGCAGGGGAACGTCACCACGAGGAGCGGTGCCGCCCCCCCCACAGCCCTCCTGGCCCCATCATGTTCGGCTGCCTGACGGACATCTGCTGACAGATTGGTTTCATGCAGCGTTCTGCTCCAAGAAATGCCTAGTAACTTTCTGGTTTGCTTGAACCTGCCCGTACCCCGTACCTGTCTTATGAGGAAAGCTGTGGTGACCACACCCCATGGTAGGGGTGTAGCAAGCGGTCACCACAGGCGCGGTCCAGCCTGTGCCAATAAACAGAATATTTTCACCTTCTATGGTGTGAGGCGACATTGCTGATAAATGGTCCAATGCGATGACCATGATCGCTTTGATTCCTTCCTCTTACCCATCCAGATTTATGGTGTTTAGCCTGGTCCTCAGCCACTGCCACAGGAAGTCAGTCCTGCCAGGAGGTGGTCTGGGTAAGAATGGTTATGATGCTGCCTCTGAATCTGAAAATCACACACATGATTCCTGGGGGCTCTGCCATAAACTTCTTTGAAGAAAAGTAATGGTCCTTTTGGTTCTTTTTTATCTGTAATTAAATTTCATGTGTATTTTTGCAAGAGTATACATTCTAAAAGGGATTGTTCCTCATCCTGCTAAAGGATACAGCCGGTGTCAGCATGGCATATAAAGATTATTGCCATGCAGCGGGGGAGCTGAGATCCAGGGGAAGAGGAGACTTTTTGTTTTTCTAAGGCGCTAAGTGAGAGAAATGGTTCTCCGACCGGTGACTGAGCCATGGACTTGAGCACGCCTTGATATTGTGGGGGCGGAGGACAATGGGCCCCTTTCAGAGCTGTCACTGGCGTTGCCGCACCTCCGCCAGGGCATGGGTTGGCGGGGAGGACAATGGGCATTGTTCGGAGCGGTAGGAGACTCCGCGGGGCAGCACGATGAGGGGCACGCGGGCAGAAAAGTGCGTCTGTGAGCGCACACTCCGAGTTCAGGGTTAGCTTGCGGTCTCTGTGCGGGGCACACTTTTCAAAAGGTGTAGTACTTTTCTCAATTGACTTGGCCTTTCAAAACATCAGAAATGGCACCCCTTCCCACGACCTTGATCATTTTTATGGCTCATTTCATTCTCGGCATATTTTCAACCCTGACCCCCCCTCAAGGACTCGACCAGTACAACCAATACAACACAAACACACATAACCTGGCTGTATGGACCAACCAAGGCCAGTCACCACAAGCAGCAGCCCCGGGAGAATGCAACATTACAGCCACTCTATTCACCACAGTGGGGAAACTGGATAATGTTCAAATTCAGACAATCTTGCTCTCCATGAGACACACACAAACATATATACTCCCAGTAACACAGTTTGGAGTCAATGTTCAGAGTCACCTAGTGCATCGTCGCTTAAGCAGTTGGAATTAGGGGCCTTGATCTAGGGCCCAACAGTGACATGATTACTGATCATGTGGGTTGGAATCCACAACCTTCTGCTGCCTTCCCTCCCTGCCCAACCCCCTAAGCTACACAACGCTGCCTTGATAGCCTGGATAGTTAACATGGCGTGTGTGAGAGGCTGCGCAGAGACAGAGATGGGTAGAACAAGTGACTCTGGGGAGGGATTTTGTGTAAGACAAAACATTTTAGTGTCGGCAGTTATGCGAAAATGGGAACCATATTGGTGAGTAACTCATGCTGGGGAAGAAGTGAAATCTGCCACTTACTGCGATTTGGAAGGGAGCCACACCATTAATGAAACAGGGGGTGAGCGCAGCAGAGCAGGGTGGGAGAGGACAGCAATACTTGAAAGTATGTGGGGGTGGGGAGAGAATGGAGTCCTGCTCAAGCTTCTTTCTTCAGGGCAAACACAACAAACATGATGCTACTGCTGATTTACTGCTTCTCAGATGCTACTGTTTGATGCTGCTTCCACGAGTGCCTTCTCTCTGCCGCCTCCATCAGAGCAAGATGTGCTGTGTGAGGAGCGGGCAGTTCTCTGTCGTCTTAATCGCTGGCGTGCTACATGATGGCTTTCTATCCCATCTTCTTGGACAGTAACATCAGAACAGGGTTTAATCACTGAGCACTGAATCATCACTTGGCTCTGCACTGATTTGTTTTTTTGTCATGTCTATTTTAGCATAACTGTTTCAGTTAAAAACAAAACAAGAAGACTGAAATTGTGCTGGTTCTCAGTATTCAGTTTTTCTTTAAGTTTCTAAATGCACAGTGTGAGTGGACTTGGTTGTCGGTGTCAAGGAAGTTGGGCAGGCAAGCGCAAGCTTTTTACAGGTGGGGACTTCGACCAATGGGAGAAGGCGGAAGCAGAAGGTGAAGTGATATGAGTGTGGAGTAGGCTGTGGGGTGGATAGATTTACAGTTTTTTTTATGTTAGCAGATAGTTTTATCCAAAACAGGGTCAGACAATCGGAGGTTAAGAGCCTCACTCAGGTGCCACATGGCAAAGTCACTTCACCGACCCTGAGATTTTAACTAGTGTCTGTCCAAATGCAGGCACAGTGTGCTAACCCACTGATCCACACGGCACCCCCTGAATGAACTAGAGAAACTGGGCTTGGATAGACAAATGGACCGGGGGCTAGGTGGACAGATGGACAGGCAGACAGACGGATGGACGGACGGACAGTCCAAAGGGAAAATGCAGGTTCATAGTAGCAGGACACGCATTGAGACACACATTAGGATGTCTGAGCAGTATGAAGAATGGAAGCAGGATTAGCTTGGGAGGGGGCTGGGCTGCTCCGCTGAGTCAGCCACTGTGCACCGAGTCTCCGGCAGGTGCTGAGTCAGGGTGGAGGAATGTGCTTTTCTGAGAGGGTCATGAGGGCTCCCTTCTGCTGCCTGTGCGTCTGCGTATGCGTGAGCCAGAGAATGGGGGGGGGGGGTATGTGGGGGGGGGGGGGGGGTGGAGACTCTCCAGGGATTGCGTGCCGACATCAAATGTTTACCTGTAACAAAAAGAAAGAGGAAGGTGTAGAAGGGGGGTTAAAGGGAAAAAAACATCTGTGGTTTACAGGAGTGGGCGGGGAAGCAGGGCTGAGAGCAGAGCTTCGCACGCAACTTAACAATGGCGCCTTTATGAAGGCTATGCTGCATTAGCTGGGCGCGTACGCAGACACACACGCGCGGGCACACACACACACATTCTCACACACACGCGTGCACGCAAGCCCAGGGAGAGTTTGAGCACTTCGCAGGCCAGAATTCCTCAATCTTTTTAACTGACTGACTGCACTTTAAGGTGGTGGTGGTGGGGGGGGGGGGGGGGATCTTGTTTTTGCTCCTTAATACTAATGGGGAACTAGGTCACAGTGCAGCAGATTGAGGTAACAATTCAAGCTCAACAGTATATTCTCCTTTATATTACACATTAGTTGTGAATTAATCATTATTGTTATAATTATTATTTAAATGTACTGTGATGGGAAGGAACCCCATCCTATTCCCTGCCTTGTCCCCCACTGGGATAAGCTCCAGACGCCCCGCAACCCTGAATAGGACAAGAGGTTATTGAGGATGGATGGATGGATGTTTACATTTAGGAGCATTTTGAGGATTATGGTGACGAGCTACCCTGCGCTGGATGAATGGCAGGTATGCAACGGTATAACTAAAGGCCTGCTTAAAGGTGCCCAGTGTCCGGAAGAATGATTCACCCCCAAAGTCAGAACGTCCAGTCTCCTTTGAGGGTGAGGCCCGCACACTCGACATTTTAACCTTTCCCCATCGAGCTGACGTATGAGGTAGGGGGAATTATGGAACGCCAACACGTGCATGCCCAGCCACAGCAGCAGTTTACTCCAAGATGGGTTAGTGACTTTCCATCCTCTTCAGTTCAGGAGCATATATTCAAGAAAGTAAAAAACAAATTCAAGACAATTTTTTTTATAAATATATCTGTCCCAGGTTGCGATTAGTGTAGAGAGTCATCAGTTGGAGAGCTGATTGGCAGCTTTGCGTGTTAAGGGGAGCGACTGGTAAATTGCCCCGGGTATTTGCGGTCAGCACAGTGTGTCAGCAGCGTGTGTGTGTGTGTGCGTGCGCGCGACAGATGCAGATGGCTCGGGATCCTCGCCGCGCAGACTACCTCCTGCTTGCAGAGCAGGCACAATAGGCTGCATTGTTCTGAGAGGCAGGCCTCTGCGTGCTCATGCTGAACTCTACCTGATCGAGACAGGTGTAGTGCTCCAAGTCACGCAGAGCTCCCGCCGCAGAGGCGGTGTGGGAAATGGGGCTCGCACGCACAGCAAATACAGACAGCAACCGACACACACGTGTACGTCATGTATGGCTGTGCATGCATTCTATACATGTGTTCATATATAAAATGTACACAACCACAGGTGAGCAGGATTCTCTGCATCTTTGATCCAGCACAGTATGACTCTTCCAGTTGAGTTTGTATTTTATTGGGATGCAAATTCTCACATCTGTGTTCAGTTTGCACCCATGTTATGCTCCCCCTGGGTCTCCCCACTGCTGGGTCTGGTGTCAGGCACTTGAAAAGCATCTAAGGGCAAATTAAAAGTCTCAGAGCTTAAGGGAATGATTAAGAAGCCAGGATGGGGAGAACTCATATAAGAAACAGCGTGTTTATTATTATTATTATTATTATTATTATTATTATTATTATATTGGCAGCAATGTGAATGACGGACTGTCTACTTTTTACTTAAGGTGGTATGACAATCTGCGGGCCTGAAGAGGACGATCTGGTAAACTACCTTAATTAATTGTTTTCATCATAACCAAATTAATTTTGATTAACTGATTTCATTGATTTAAGATGGTTAACACTGTGTTCCACCAACACCCAAACGGGTTCCCGGGTTTTCCAGACCGTTACAAAAATTCTTTGATCCATAGCGAAGACGGGTTGGTGGGGGCTGATCGAGGTCTAAGAGGGACATAACATAATGCCAAATCGCGCTGAAAACGATTCCCAGCGATGTATCTTTGTGGGACACGGAGCTTGCCAGTCTCGAGTTTCCATGCCATCAGTGCATCTATCCCGCTTTAGGCTAGTTGATGAATAACCGCAGTAGTGTCTCCCAAGGAGCCAGAGCACGGCTCTAGTGCTCCGCTGCATAAGGAAGCATTTGTTCCAGTCCGGTTGAATGGAGCCTTGTGCCGAAGGTAGCGGAAAGATACAGCAGAATACCCAGCGGTCAGAAAAACAAGTGGCCGCGATCCGCACTAGTAATTATAATGAACATCGAACTGTCTCGCACATGCCAAGCCAACAAAATAATCGCACTGTATATAATTATTTTGGTCGCGCAGGTGGTCGAGATGTAATCAACCTAATCAGTAATAAGTGGGGTAAATTCGTATGATTTTATCGAGCCGATTACTTTTTCATGTGTGTTTTCCTTTCCTTTCCATCTCCGTGGCATTTAGTGGTTTTTACGGAAGAGAAGCCACACAACAGCGACAAATAAGTCTATAACAGACCCAGGACTAAACAAAGACGGTACAGTAACGCGCAGTGTAGGTTCCTTTAAGCAGAAAACACTACATAGTTTCATACATATGTATATATTTTATAGTATTCTAATATATTGTTGTCATGTTTTACTAGTTGAAAAAATCCACATGAGCAGCGTCTGAGGAATGTGAAACAGGAATGCCGTTCTGTTACAAGAAAGGGGGTTTGATCGCTGAAAACAATGTCTTTGTGTTTTCTGCCCGGCCTCTAGTCACGCAACGCTGTATGTACAAACCTCCAAGAGGCTGTTGGACTCCGCGCACGAGAAAGTAATCAAGTGCCTTCAATTGACAAAATCGCGTGCGCTGCAGGTACACCAGGATTGCGCTGGACGGGAGCCAAGCAAAGGCGTATTATAAAAAACGGACCGGATCCCTTAGTAAG
This sequence comes from Brienomyrus brachyistius, assembly GCF_023856365.1. NCBI lineage: Eukaryota > Metazoa > Chordata > Actinopteri > Osteoglossiformes > Mormyridae > Brienomyrus > Brienomyrus brachyistius. The sequence goes on from NC_064554.1 coordinate 868,574, forward strand.
CGACATCAAACGGGATCTGACGGCTGCGCATTAGTACCTTTTTAAAAGTTTAATGTCCGGAATCACTCTGCATGCGAAGGAATTACGGCCATTTAAGCAGTTTTACCATTATATCATTTATTACCTAGCATGCCATTAAACGTAATGAATGCAACAAAACATGATCAATATCGTTTTAATTAGGTTTTTCCCCTTTTCAGAAGCCTCCAAAGTTTAAGAACTCCGGGATAAAATATTTAGTGAAAAAAACATACATCCTTTCTGTTTTTTTCTGTTTTGGAATAATGGTGAATTGATGGACTTAGGGACTATTGCTTACAGTTAATAATAATAATTGGTTAACATGAATCCATTGTTAAGATTCCATCCATCCATTTTCCAGACCGCTTATCGTACTCCGTGGAATCATATTCGCCTGCTAATGTTTTACAATGTTAGAGACTTTTATGACAAAAAGGAGATCAGGGCAAAACAAGCACATATAAATAGCACATTCACAAGAAAGCGACTGAGGGCGATGACTTTCTGTTGTGCTACGACAGCCGATTATTATTTCATTCGCAAAACCGAATCGAAAACTATAGCGTACATTACCAGCAGCCGTATCATGCTAAGCAATACATTAAGATCATTTTAGCTTAAAACTCTTGCACATAAACTTTTTCACGTGTTGCTGAATGTGTTGTTTTTGTAAGGAATACAAATATTTCCATTAGCCTATGTTTGTATTCGTTGGACAATATCAGTGTGTGCAACTTCACCTTATAAAATAAAAGTTACAAAACATTTATTTATATTTATTCTCTGTATTACCATCATCTTTAAAATAATAATAATAGAAATATACACACATTCTACTTCATTACGCAATTGCGACTCGATGAACTGAGTGGAGAACTACACCTCCCACAATTCTTTGCGTCCATGCGTCAGGTAAGCCCCTGGTGTCCATTGCTGTTCCGTACTAAGAATGGCTCAGTTTAGCAGAGGATTCCCTTTGCGTGAGACGACCAAAATGAGAAGTTGCTGAGGGCATGAGAAAGGTTTGCGGGACCGTGAGCGTATCTAGTCACTGATAAACCACGCTTCATCACAGGACGCAACTACTCCGGGATCATCATTGCAAGTGGATTGAAAAGTAAGATTTTAACTAGCACTTTGGATTTTAATCGAAGTGGTCGAACAACCTTTTCATTTTAAGCTCCACAAAACGTATGGATGTATTTTTGCCAATGTATTGCAGCTTCCGTTCACAACTTTATATTTTACCGCATTTGGCACTTTTACCTTTGTTAGGTATTGCCGTTTTGCGCACGTGGAGCGGTCTTTTGTATGGATGATACCTAAGTGGTGAGATAGCGGCTCTCATTCGTTTGGGGGCATATATTATGGGACATCATGAATAATCACCTAGTAGCTGCCGTCAAGAAGATTGGTTCCCAGCTTGGATTCCTTGCTGACAAATTGCCACATGGGCGTATAATTCCGAATATGTCCGATGTTATTACTGACGCCCAGTTCATCAGAGTATGTGGTGGACTTTATTAACAGATATATCTAGGACTGCCCGTTTCTCTGGATTTTTACATATATGGTTCTGCTTTCAATACCCATTTGTCCGTTGTATTGGGAACGAAGCCTCATTGTTTGGATTATGTAAACGGATACATCTATGGGATTCATCAGTTTTAAGCGATAATGGAATACAAGACGTACGTATCTTGGATTAATAGAAGATGCTGTGCACTGTTTGACAGGTATGTACTGAGGTGCATGTACTGTGTTTTACATAAAAAGACCTTACGATAGTTGTTTATGTAGCGCTTTAAATGTTCTTTCCATAAATATTATATCCAGGAATCGCCGGTAATTTTCATACATAATGTATTTTTATGCATAAACGGGAATACTCGCACCTAAAAACCCACAATGTGTAATAAAACAAGTTAAATGCGTTGGGGATGTTGAATCGGACAATTGGACAACTGGGTCAAATGATCTGCGCATTACCTCACGGAAAGGTCGGTGTCTTGACACCTTCCTACCTTCCATTTTTTATTTGAAGTATGCACTTGCAGTTACCGCTCTGTTCCGTTAGTTTTCATATTGGTGAAACAGCGCCAACCAAGGGTGTCTTTTTTTTAGTATTATTTTTACGCAGTGATGTGTCGATTTCTTTACTCTGGTCACGTTTAAAGCAGGAAAAAATATTCCCTGCTTTTCAGAGTACAATTAATACAATATATATATATAAATTGAATATATATTCACCTTGAATATATTAGACACACACACACACACACACACACTTGTGTGTCACTCGGTTGCCTCCCCTTAGATTGCGCATGGAAATCCCGATGGATTTCGGTCCGCCGAAGCAATGTTAACTGCGGACACCCCAGGGTGCGCTAGCAGGATCGGAGACACGGGTGCATGTGCTTCCCTGTCAGCACTGACAGTTTTCCATTATCCGGGGAAACAAAGCGTTTTTCTGCTTAATTGCCATGACGTGAGCAGTGAGAGAGCTGACTGTTCTCACACCCTGGATGCTGTTTTATCTTACACTGCTGCCAGTCAAAATGATGTTTAGTCGAGGAATTGTAAATACGGCCGGGTTTATTATAGAATAGATAGGACCCTTGAAGGCTGTAACTGCTTCTCTCTAAGCTGCGCGCCTGTAAAAATTGTCCTTCATCTGGTTATGCGTGTCTTTGGGGAAACGATACTGTAACAGAATACTATAGGATTAAACTTAGCTTTTACTGTAGTCAGAGACGTTTTTTTTTTTTTTTTTTTGTCTATGGCTTTTCACCTTGTGGCAAGCGGTGTTATAGTACCCAGGTAACGTTTTGAGCCAGAGAAAGGGCAGCATGAACGGAATGTTTGCCTCTATGCACACCAGGTCTTTGCATTCAATTAAACACGTGGAGCTTTCTCTTGAACCTTAATATGGACGACATTAAAGGGGACATTAACAGCCAGCTGCGACATCCCAGTAAAGACTGTGCTTACAGGCAGGCAGTATGTTAAGGGTGAGACACTCGGCTTGTCTGTATTTACTTTAACAGAACAGAAATTATTTCTGTGAGTGAGAGAGGGCCGGCTTCGGACTGTCAAACCAGAAGACTCTTCTTGATGCTGTCTTGCCTCACATGTGGAAGGTGTTGTCATGGCTGTGAGCATACAGCGCTAGAGTGTCACCATGTGACCTACCGACGCTGCTCTGGCCTTTTTAGATACCAGTGTCTGGGCTTAATTCATGTAAGACATCATCCATAACAGATGAGGATTGTGGGTAACGGTGTGCTGCACCTTGAACTCTTTGTTTGCTGAAATCTCCATCTAAATCCTTTCATAGATATTTCTATGGAGAAATATCCATTTTTGCAAACCAGTGTTGAGTGTTCTGCATGTCTTCTGGATGTTTTGGATACCATAATGCTCACTGTATGCTTTGCATATTGTCCCTGGATTGCGTTGGGACACCTGGACGGGTAGCTGAATATTGGGTGTCCTTTAAAATATGTATGATGGTCTGTAGCCTTTAAGGGGTCGTTCAGGTGCTACCACCCTTCATGTTAAAGTGAAACCTATACCCTTGGGGGAGGGGTGGAGGTTGAGCTGAGCCGTGGTTACCACGGCGACTGCGATCTCGCCCATTATCACCCTGCCAGGTGAGCAAGGGTCATGTGATGTCCAGACAGGTTTCTGTGCCCTAGAGGGAGCAGCTAGCTGTTGCTCTGCGTGTGTGCATGTGCTCGCGCGCTTCTCATAAAGGCCTATCCTGTGTTGCAATGGGCTTCCTGGCTAGCCAGACACAGCTACTCTCACCAGAGGGTGAGCTATTTCCGGGTGACACCTGTTTGGGCTGGTCACTGCGTTCACACTGCTGAGGTTTGCGTTCCAGATGCCTGGAGGTGTTTGCATTGCAGCTATCTTTCCATCTTCTGGTTAAGGAAGGCTGAAAATGGCTATGACTGACTTCCTCCGCACAAGATCAGCACTCTTTCAGAGCCCCGTATGGGTAAAACTCCAGGGCTGATTTATACACACCTGTGCTGCCAGTGGTCTTCTCTCCTCTGCATGGCGTTGGGGTGCTGATGACTCCCTAGTCTGGTGGGGCGGGGCATGCAGATCTGAGAGTGTGAATGGCAGGTCTTCAAGCCAATCTGGTTGTCTGGCAGTTCCACTGAGGCTCAGGATTGGGCCAATACCAAGACTGGACACTAGGGCAAGAGGTCAGCATATGCTGTTTGAGGCTGAGGGCATTGGGTGTCCCACTCATGCATTTTGCAGTCTTCAGCAGTACCGTATCCTACCTTGAGTTTGGGTGGTTGGGTCTCGTCCCCTCTGTCAACTGAGCACAGAAATACGCCCTGCTATCTGTCTGTGTGATGACGAGGCTGGTAACTGGCCATTGGTATCCATGATGCCGGTGGGGTTCCTGGCTTCGCTGCCTTTGTCTGGGAGCCTCCACTCTTCGCTGTTCCTCTCCCCCTGTCAGTTCCGTAGCATTAAAACACTGCGTCTATTGCTGATTCTCTAGACAGTGCCCTTCTATGTCTGTGTGTGTGCTGCAATGACCCCCTAAAAACCTCCTCCTTCATTACAATCTTCCTGGAACAAGTCCTCCTTTCTCCTCTGAAGAGGGACCCTCTGTCTGTTGCCAAGTGGCTCTCGGGGTAAGCTTTGACGGTGGGACACATGCTCTACAAAAGGGTCTGAAGTGTCATCTAAACTTGGCCAGAGCCCCCGCGAGACACAAGACCGCCTTTATTTAGGGCCCCGGAGGGAAGACAAAGGCCGACTTTGTGTCAGCGAGCAGGCCCTTGTGAAACAGATGGGCCTTTTTTTGGGGTCCTCTTCTCTAACAAGACAAGGGCTCTCCCCCCCCCCCCTTCTGTGCATCTAAGGCTTCCAGCATATTTTGTGTTAATAATGGGCAGGTTTGGCCCCCCAGTTTAAGGACGTTCAGTAGAAGTCAGATTCGAGCCTGTTATTTTTAAATGGGCACCCACGAGGCTAGCCTTGTAGAGCAAATGGGACGTGCCATAATGTGGAATGTCAGTGGATCGGGTGACATCCGTGGTGAACCACAGAGAAATGTGTCTTCTTCAGGATCTCAGTTTATATATTCCTCAGCCGAGTGGACTGAAGTTGTTCCCGCTAGAAAATGTAGCCCCTCCCACCACTCAATTCCCCAAAACCTCAAATGACAGAAATTGCAAAGTAAAAATCCCAGAGGCCCCTTTTTTGGATTATGGTGTCAGTGGTCAAAAAAGAATCATAAATTACTGGTCTCTTTGTATCCTGTGACTTGCAGCCAGTACTCAGCAAAAGGCATGGCTGGGGGGCGGGGGGGCTTTTTGAGGCTGACAGCATCGCACAGCAAAGCTGCCTTGTAAGCAGGGGGTGCTGAATGCCATGACATGTACCTATTGTGACCAGATTTGGTGGTCTACTTGCAGAGATCTGTCAGAGTGCTCTGTGATTGCTTACTCTGGTCTTGTGTGTTAATGGCCAGTTCACCAGCTAGGTAAAAGTGCTTAGTGACGGCTGGCCCATGCCTGCTGCTGTAAGAGTGGGGTGACACTTTGAGCCCAAACCCTGTCCAAACTTGCGGCCAGTGGTATCGCTGTCTTTCTGACCATTTTTGTGAATTGTTGTCGCACTATGATTACGTTTTCAGTTCTCTAGCAGTCTGCAACCTGTTACACATAGGGCAGCAGGTGACAATGTGGTTGTACCTGTACTCATGCTGTTTGCTTTGCCATATATCCCAACTTGCTCTGTCTGAGACCCACTCACTCACACACACACACACACACACACACACACACACACACACACACACACACACATACAAGTTGGTCTTCCTATCTAAATGGGGACCGTCTATTCATTTCTATGGGAAAAACCCTAATCCTAATCATGACACCCTTAACCCCTACCCAGCCCTAACCTTAACCATATGCAACCAACCAAAATACAAGACTTTTGGCACTTTTACTTTTTTTTGATTGCATTCACAGATTTTTATAAAATTGAGGTTATCCAAATGGGGACCTGAAGAAGTGTCCCCAAAAGTAAGGACATTTCAGGTTTTACTGCACTTTGGGGACATTTTAGTTTATGAAGATTCTTGATGTAAAAAATTATGTAAAAGCATCACGTCATGCTTTTCTTTGTTTTTATCTCCATCTCCTCCTTTCCTTTGGCCTGTTTGCGGAACATCATATAAATAGTTGTATAACTGACACTTGGGAGTACTGAGTCATTGAAAAATAGCCAGTTTTTTTCATAGGTGCCAGGAGCCACTGCAGGAACGGCAGCCCAATACTGGTCAGGTTCAGTCCAAGCAGAAGCAACAATCCCATTTGAAGAATGGCTGTTTCAATACGCCTTCATCATATAGTCACTAGAGGGCAGCACATCCATCCATAGACACACAGGACCGGGAAGGCAAACAGGTTGCTCAACTTAGCAGTTCAGTTTGTGTATATTGGCTCAGTTTGGTATGGCCCCCACCCGTTCCTGCGGGTGGGAATAATTGTGTTCCCGTTTTAATATAGTACATGAAAGGTGACGGCTATTTAAGCTGCAGAGGAGTGGCCACAGACACATTCCTCTGGAGAAATGGCAGTTAGCAAGGGGAGCATGCGATCTGGGGTGAGGACATCACCCCCCAGGGGCCTTGGAGGGACATGGATACCATGGCAGATTCGGGGGGGGGGGGGGGGCAGCACTTGACAGGGGCCCTAGAATATGTAAAATTGTGCTGTATGGCAAGGTAACATTTTGTAATGGGGCCCCTGAACTTCTTGTTACACCTTTGATCACCATCCCTGCCATCCTGCACTAGTGCAGCAGATGGAAAGAACACAGCACTTGTCCCTCAGATGTAATGACAGGTCAGATACCTAGGAGATAAGTGTGGAATAAGGCAGCGTTTCCCAACCCGGTCTTCAGGGATCCACAGATAGTCCACATCTTTGCTCCCTCCCAGCTCCCGGTAAGGCACAGAACCATAAAACTTCCCTTTCTGTAACCATATTGTAAAAATGACCAGACTGGCAATACTCTTCTCCCTGGGATCCCATCAAATCAGACTGGCTGGAGAAAGTTTAATACATTGGAATGCTATCTGTATTTCACTGGTCTGGCAAGGGGGAGGGCACATGGCTCAGACATAATAATTTTACCGTATTTACTAATAATTTTACTTTTATTTTGGCAGTCGCTTCTGTGCAAAGTGTTGTGCAGACGCTTTATCACAAGAATATATATGTCAAGGAGTGAACTTAACTTATGCTGTATATGCTGCTGGGCAGAGCTTTCAGTGAGTGACCAGCGACAAAGTCATCATTGGAACAAGAGCCATAAAGCCATCATCATTAGACACAGCATCCAGTGTTACAGGTGAGTTGAGATGTTCATGGAACAGAAGGTCTTGAGTAGTATTACTTGATTTGTATAGGCTCTACCTAGAAGACAACCAGTGAAAATCACAGAAATGACCCAGTAACTCAAATACAAACTTAGCAGTCTCCCCCTAAGCATATAATATTCTGCTTCTCATCTTCTTGCGGTCTTTCCCAGTTTGACGCAGATTCTAAATGGCCACCATCTCTAATTCGTATGGTACACGGCCATGATGGTTCTCTTCTAAGTGAATTGATACGTATCACACTTTTACACTAGAGTTTATATAAATTTTGTCGATGCACAATTAAAAAACAATCTTGCCTTGAAAATCCATTCTAGAAAATTCCTGTACTTATAGTGCTTTGCACACTCTGCTGTGTCAAACTTTGTCAGTGACAGAATAAACCGTCTGTGCAGTGTTGGCAGGGTCTCTGTGGCGTATCTGTGCGTATCTGCTGCCCTCCAGTGGTGAAAGGGGTGAAATTCCCGCAGCTCTTATCTTGATTGCTAAGGCTGACCATCATTGACTCTTGATTGATTACACTCTGGATCGAGTTGATTACACCAACAATGCTGAGGCTAACTGGACTTGCTAAATTGCCCGTAGGAATGCATGTGAGAGTGAATGGTGTGTGAGTGTGCCCTGCAATGGGCTGGCCCCCCATCCTGGGTTGTTCCCTGCCTCGTGCCCATTGCTTCTGGTATAGGCTCCGGACCCCCACGACCCAGTAGGATAAGCGGTTTGGAAAATGGATGGATGGATGGATGTTTGCAAAGGGTGAAACTTCATGATATTGCGGTCTACAGATGCCCCCTGCTGGTTAAGTATATTAAAGTCTGTAAATGCGACTTCTAATAACACGGCTCTGCCGTTCGTTTATCCTGGCCAGGGTTGCATGTGGGGTGGGTTTGGAGGCTCTCTCAGGCAGCAGAAGGCACATGTGTAGGTTGCACATTCACACTGTAATAGACTGAGAGCAATTTACAGGCACTAAGTACTAGCTTTTTAGACTGGGGAGGCGAAACAACAGAGAGAAAATGCAAACGCCATACCCACACAGCAGAGGTAGGACTTGAGCACCTAACCTGGGAGGTGTCAGTATTAAAAGACTGATTGAGCATGAATTGGGAGCCCTAAAATATCTTTTGAAACTCTGATGTCACGCGGGACTAAAGAGTATAGCAGAGGTAAATGGCTACTAGCGCTTTGAGTTCATAACTTCTAAACAGGTTTGCCACATCTTCCCTCAGTGTATTATTTTCCCCTCTATATGGTGCCCTTAAGTGGGTGCTAGTTGTCTAATATGTGATCAACCGTGTATAATTTATGACAGCAAAGCGTAATGTAAATGTATAATACAGATTTTCCGCTTCCCCATTTTCTCTGTTCACTATTTTTCTGCAGATATTTTATAGTCTCTTTCCAATTGATAATTTGTAATTTCCCTTGCAATTAAACCAGAGTGATTGACAACATTTTAATACCACCCAAAATACAAAAAATCGGTACCAGTTTCTCCCAGCAGTACCAGTAACTTTGAGTGGGATGCAGTGCTTGTGTGGGCTGGTTCTTACCAGTATTCAGTAGCAGCACCACTTTGTTTTTCTCTTCAGAGTATCGGCACCTCTCAATATCTGCTGGTACTGAATACCAAGGGGAGTACCCGCACCTGGTACTGAATACCAAGGGGAGTACCCGCACCTGGTACTGAATACCAAGGGGAGTACCCGCACCTGGTACTGAATACCAAGGGGAGTACCCGCACCTGGTACTGAATACCAAGGGGAGTACCCGCACCTGGTACTGAATACCAAGGGGAGTACCCGCACCTGGTTTTTAATCCTCACTTTAAGCACTGATGGGATGCACTGGAAAGCTTAAGTATCTAGAAATATTTTATAGGCCTATAGACCATAAAAGCTTAGATTTAAATGTGCCCTTCAGAGGTAAAGTGGGTTATCCCACAAAAACAAAGTTTTGAGAAAATGAGCTTCAAAGTTTAAATTAAAAAAAAAAATCAGTGTGCCTATACCCTACAGTTGATATATATCATAGGTAGCACAGATCTTGGTATATTTAAAAGATAGATAGACCCTGAATAATTCATAATGGATACTAAACTCATTTTTGACTGACATGTGGGATAGCCCACTTTACCTCTCAAGGGCACAAATGTACTGTAGCTTGGCTAGCATATTTTTTATGCAACGTATTACCGTGGTGCTTTTTCATTATGAGACAGCTAGCTGGGATGGCGCTTTTCGCGAAAGAGGCAATTAGTTAAAAGGTAGTGTTAGCTCATATACACATGCCCACAACTCCCACCAGGTGGCAGTATTGCTCCATGAATATATTTGCTTGGAATCGCGACAACAGCTAACAGCCCTAATCCAGACAAGGAGTACAATTATTTCCTTATTGCTCCTGTCCCTCTAACCTATATATTTATGTACATGTATTTGTAAATCAAAGCAGAGCCGCCCTTCTGTCGGCGACAAGTCAGATAAACTTACAGTGAACTGTAATAAAACTCGTCAAAACCACAATTCAAACGTGTCTGAGAAGGTGGTGGCTCTTTCTCTTTTGTTTGTTCTTCCTGGAATTTGGGTGTATCCTTGTTTTGCACTAGTTTTTTTAGTTTTTCTGATCAAATGCTAGCTAGGGGAAAGCTTTCTCAGGTGAAAGATAAGGCAACGATTGTCAGTTAAAGAAAAGGACAGACGAGTCTAGGTACTTTTCTCAACTGACCAAACACTCTTGGAGAGTTTTCATGCCAACTCTGTGGGTCTTTTTAAACTTGGGTTTTTGTTGCCAACAAGAAAAAAAGGACAAAGCAGAATGTGGGCCGCCACCTGTTGATCTCTGCTCACTGCAGGTGCTGTGATTGGCTGGACAAGGGCTGACCGTGATTGGTTGACAGTTATAGCCTGGATATAAATGGAGAGTAGGCCACACCCACCCAGGTGTGTTTCCTCGTGCTGAGACGGGGCAGCTCACCAGGTGCTTTTCAGAGCTGAGGACAAAGGCATTGAGGGAGGCAGTGCCCCCACTGCACAGAGAGCGCCATCTTTATGCTCCTGCAGGAAAAGCAGCACACCTGAATCGGCCACCATTTTGGTGCCACTGTAGTATTTCAGGGCTGAACCGTGGGTACAGCGATCAAGAGGGGTGTGGAGTTCAACCATCAGATCGGGGTTCGGGGGGGCGATGGCGTAATTGGCATGCCTCCCAGCGCCGGTGGCTCCCTGTACTCCTCCTGAGCACTCCCCGTGGGTGGAGGAGGATCGGCTTGTTTACAGAACTGGCCTCCAGCAGAGGCTGATCGGTGGAGAACGTCTACAAGCCACCTTATCCTGCCCAGTCTACCGTGTCACTGTTACAAATCCCAGCATGCTGTGCCTGCTGCATGGGCTCCTTTGTGATCTCTGCAGTGTATGTCAATTAAAAGCACGGTTGCTCTCTGCTTAGACAATGACTGCATGCACTGTATAAGTTTGTGCCTCCCTCACGTTCGATGCCAGATTTCGGATTTTCCTGCTTGTCCTTTGCGCTTTGGCGTGATACTCCCGTTTCATGAGCCCGCTGAAAGGACCATGGTCACTTTATCACCTCCAGATGGTACCCCCACCCTATCTGCTGCCTTATCGACCCACCCTTGGCCCCTCCCCCCCCGCCCTTGTCGTATCTGTAATGAATCACCTTATCAGTGCTGCTGTCTCTCACCATCCTTTTTCCATTCTTCTTTCACCCAGCTAATTGTTTAGTTTTGTCCCATGTCTTTGGCCCTCCATTCTGCCTAATCCGCAAGTCGGCCTCCTCAAATGGGAGTCTGAGCTGGCTAGGACCAAACGCTGTCAAGTTATGAGGGTGAAGTCGTTCCATTTCACGTTCCCAGCTGCTTGGGATCAAGCTTTTCATCCGAAGCAACTCGCAGAGCTTATAATGATTCTCTCTGGCCATTTTCCATATGGGATTTTGGGCTACCCCCCACACCCCACTGTGGTGACTCAGTGCTGCATCGTAAGAAAGCCACCTGGACGCAGGTCTGTGCGGTGGAGTTAAGAATGCACTGTGAGATGGAGACACCTCGGCATTTCCTCTGCTGCCGCCTGACAGGTGAGCTTGTGGAACGTGTGACGAATAACCGTGGATAATATGAATCATTCAGCACGTTTTGATTAACGCTGATTAGAGTGGTGTTGGGACTTGACAGAACACGCCCCTACAGTTGCTCGAAAACAACCTCTGCTTCTTTCTTCTATATTTATTTATTTATTTGGTGAAAGATTATCATGTTTAATTACTGTTTTAAATCCCAGCCCGGCTTTGGTCCAGAACGTGCCTGGCTGTGTGAAGTGGGAGTGTAAACTTCATTCGCAGAAGATCATGCACATAATGTTCTTTTTTGTGTATATTTGTATATATAAAACTAAAGCTGTTTGACTGCAGTTTTTGTCCCGTATTTACAACATAAACATTGCACTGTGGGGTGTTGGAGGAGGCGTACACCTAAGCAGTCCAAGCGGTTGCAAGTGGCTAATTGGGGGTACTGAGCAAGCAAGGTTGTGGGAGTCTTATGAGATATTTGCTGGGCAGCGGCCTGTGCCCAGCCCACTATTAAGATGACCCTCTTGTGCTCCTGAAGGAGCCACACTGACATAGGTTTGAAAAACTCCTCATCCAGCCTGACTCTCTACTGTTCCCGCCTCCTGATTCATTGGAGCGGTAACATTTCCCCTGCAGTGGTGGCCTCCTCCAACGATTTACCCATAATGCTCAAGGCCACAGTACGAAGTCCACCACTGTTTTATGGCTTTATTTTATCCCCCATCATTCTTGCCTCCGCAAGGCCGAAGACGGCTGTCACTGTCGGCGCTTGACCTTTGCGTCTGACCGAAACGGCGCCAAATGGCAGCTGGCAAGAACATTACAGACCTTTTGACACGTGGGAAGCGGTTCGCACGTGTGCACAGACATTCCCACGCAAGTGGTGTGCATAGACACGCGTGTACTCGTGAAGAGCTGGGCTGTCATGCAGACGGAAAGCTGTTGGGAGGTTTGGGTTCTGTGTGTTCCACCAGAGTGAGGGTGAGTAGAGCAGGGGAGCTGGGGAAATGGGGTAATGGGGTGTCTGGCTGGGCGTGGGAGTCGGGCTGAGATGGCAGGTGACAAACTTTCACTGTTTGTCTAGCAATACCATCCCCCCCAACCCCAAATCCCTGTCACCGGCCAACTCGCCAGTGCTGGTGTAACTGCTCGCCAGCAAGCAACATATGTTACTCATTGAGACGTGGACGGAACGAACCACGTCTACCTTCTCCCTGAAAACATCGTGACATGAAGTAGCGAAAAAGGGCCTGGCTTGGATACCACAGGGGCAGTGGCGGGAACACGGCTGGGTTTGGCCCATCGTGACGAGTGGCTGCTAGCGTACACCTAGCCAAATGAAAAGTGTCTCTCATGATCGATAGGGAGACAACACATACCCCAGGAAAAGGCTCTTTTGGAGTCTCAGTTGTCAGTGGTTCTTGTTGGTACATTTATTATTTGTATTGTTTAGTGCCTGGCTCTAAGGTACAACAGCAGCTTCCCCTGCCAATCTCCGGAGGGCCTTATCGCTCCATATCCTGATTATGTGACATTTGGCTTAATGTTGCATTAGCGCAAGGTTGTAAAATACCTCTTGTTGTCTGGCTGCCTCCAAACAGCTGGCCATTAAGTTGTGAAATGTCACTGTAAAATGGTGATTGAGGCCACACTGTCCAGACGCTTCCCTGGGACATTAAAAGGGACGGTTTTACGCTGTGTGATCATAAACCTTAAGCAGATTCGTGCGACTCTCATAAATCAGGGCCTGATTCTGCACAGGCCTCAGTTGTTGGCTTGGACGCTGCTTCTGCCCTGGATCAGTGCCACCAGACGGATGGGACCACCTGTGGCTCTGGTTTGACGTCATGGGGCCTTCGATTAAATTCCACAAATTACACCCCCCCCCTTCATTTCACAGCATGTTTTCTCAGTCAAGTCAGTTAGGCAACACGAGTCTTACAACACTTTATGATCGGCTCGCAGTGTCACTCCCATGTCTCGTTTGCACAAGGACATCTCTTTCCGCTCAGAAGAGCACCCTCTCGTGGCCGATTGCGGCATTGAAGTTGGCATTGTGTAAGCATTGTTAATGTGGAGTTTTTTTTTTTTTTGGCACGGCTAACTACTTCCATTCTGTTCTCCTGTCTCTGTGGGTATGAATGAAATTTACATATAATGGAGGACAACTGAAATTTGTGCTTTGGCTGCAACCACCTGCTTGTATAAATGAGCTCCTTATGAGTGGGATGAATTTCGCTTGATTTACGTATTCTTCTTTGATCTGCTCCTTCTTTTCGGTTTTATTTAATGCAAAAGCCACATCTTTAAACACCTAAGCATTTATTACCATTGTATTTTCGCTCCACACAAGTCCACCTTTGTGCAAACATGCTCTCCCGCAAGTTCGAGCCGTTCAAGAGCCTCTTCGGTACGATAGAAACCCAGCGTCCTCGCCGTGACGAGTCTTTAAAAACACGGTGGAATGCTAACGTGCAATAAAACTGCGATTCTGCCCTCCTGACAATGGGTGTGAACTCACGGTTTCTCTCGACCGTGGCTGTTTTTGGATCATGCTGACCAGAGGCGGTGCGGTTGCGTTCAGGTACGGGAAATAAAAAGCTGTGCAAAGAAAAAAACTTAGAAGCAGGTGACGTGTCGAGGTGCGACTCTCGGCTCTGCAGTGTTCTCGACTAGTTTTTCTTTTTAATACTTAAGTTTAAACACAAGCGTAGGAAATATGCCTTTGCCGAGAACCAGGAGTGGCACTAAAGTAGTCGTTATGCCAAAGAGGGTTTTTTATTATTCTTTTTTGGCGTCTGCTGCTAATGTTTGCGGATTTTCCATATGATACAGGTGTGGGGCGAGTGTGGGCGGCTGGACGGCGTATAGAATTTCCCTACCCGAGCCAGTATGTCAGAGGAGAGCCCTGCGTCAGCTTTTGTCCCATTCCTTGCCGGAATTTCCCCGCTCGCCTCCCGCCTCCTTTTTTTAAACTTTAATTAAATATTGTCACAGCTTGATTGCAGCATGGCACCTCCTGTTTGTGTAATGGGAGATAAATGAAATACATGCCTTTGAGAACAAGGGCGACAGGAGCGCGGAAGGCGAGGTGGGTGGCTTCGCGGTCGGCCTGCACTTTCGCTCTGTCCTCTTCTAGCCTTGCCGCGGTGGATTCCCACTTATCGCCCTTCCCGTCATCTCCCAGCTGTGCTGGACGCCGGCGTTTCTCAAAACCATGTCCGCTTGCTAAAGCGGGTTAGTGTCACGTGACGTCATTTCCCCCGCCAAAACCGTCCCAGTGCTTAAGCATCCCAGAATGCTCTGCTCTTCTGATCCCGGTTCGTAACAACCAGGGGTCATGTACTCCCCGATATTTAATTTGGATTCATTCACCTTCCCACCATAAATATACCTTTGTATTTAAATTAATCAGTTATGTCCCCACCATATCAAACTTTCCTACACTGTTGCTTCTGACGCATATACGGTATTGTTCATCTTCATTTGCTAGGTTGTCTCTTTGTTTCAGTTCAGCCTTGGAATGGAAATGAATGCTTCAGTCTATCCATTTCAATTAAGTAGCCTTCTTAATGGCATTTTTGTTTGCCGTTTTAGTTTATTAAAATGTGTCTGCTTCACCCCTGATAATACAGCATTCCACACGGAAAGAAGCATAATTTTATATAAAGTTCTCGTACGATTTACTACAGAACATATTCTACATAGTTTGCATGAATTACACTGTAGTTTCTGTGCAGGTAGAACTTGCTACAAAGCTGCTTGGATGGAAAGTATTTCAAGGTTTTACTAATAATCTTCATCTGTGTTTTCCTTGCCCTGTGCAAAACCTGACATTGCAAAAATAGCAGTTATATGGATCTTAATCCCTTATAAATAAGTTACCTGTAATAAAGCCAACATCCATCCTTCCGTCTTCTAACCACTTGATAGGTACGGGGGCCAGGAGCCTTTCCCAGGCAGCATAGGGCACAAAACAGGGGAACACCCTGGATGGGATGTCAGTCCATCCCTGGAAATAACCTAATCAAAAGAATAATTATGAGGCAGTGTCTGTGCACATTCTCTTTATATGTATGTAACGATGGTTTACAAAGAATGAACCTCTGGATTTCTGTAAGCATCCCTTCCCTGAAGGAATTTTTGATGAGCATGACGGTCACATACCTAGGAGCCTTAACTAAATCCTGGGTGTGTGTGTGTGTGTGTGTGTCGGTGTGGTGCTGCAGAATTTTCACATGGATTTTGGGTGAAGCCGATTGCTGTTTATGCTTCGTGGTGGCTGTTTTGAGAGCGCTCGAATTCCCTGACTTAAATGCAAGTCGGGGCAAAGAGAGCTCTGTGGCAGGAGCGGAACAAATCTCCCCTTGAAGGATTCAGCCGCATTCTACCTTACAGCTGTGGGTTTGAAGTGCACAGAAACCACACACTGTTCTGTAAGGCCTCAGAACTTGCACTGAAAGTACACTCTGTTGGTGCAGTGGTTTACAGGTCGTTGGTTCGAACCCCCGGAAGGTCTGAGCAGCGTAAAAATAGACCCGGTGGGATTCCTTTGGCCTGTGTAGCAGACTTAAGCTCAGGGTCACAACGCAGATTGCCGGATGGTAGAAACGTGTTCTAACCCGCGACTGACACCGCAGCACAAAGACGGATGTCTCTACCTCTGTTTACCAGCACTGACGTCAGTGGTGAAGAACGCCCCACCCAGGAAAACACCCTTTTGGGGACATCATTTATGTCTCCGTCACCCTTCTTCTTAATTCCTGGTTGTCATTTCCTCCTTAATTTAATGCAATTAAATGCCTTTTTCTGATGCCACCTTAACTGAAAAATTGATGAGCAAAAAGATTGGCCTTTTTTGGGGGGAAAATAAATCAGATGTAGTAATTGAAATGAAAGTTGGTTGTTCATTGGGTATGGCCCCTGGAGTGTCTGCTTTTGAAATGACTGTCTTTCTAGTAAAATCAGAAAAAATGGTCACTTACAAAATTCCCACTTGAGGATGGAGAGATTTGTATGTGGACCATCAGAGCTGTGAATTTTTCCAGAGCTCTGGTTTGATGAGGAGAGTTAGATGTTTGAGGATGGGGTCTTCAGAGGAGACTGGGTCCATTTTTAAGAGGAATTTCTCTCTCTCTCTTCCTCCTCCTCTCATTGGTGGACTTAGGAGAGATGAAAATGGTACCTGTATATGAAGCAAACAGTGGGTGTGAGCACAGGGCCTGGCCGAGCCATAGTGGCTTGGTAATGGGGTGGAGCGCTGGGGTGTAATTGCCCCGTTTTAGGGAAAGGAATTCGAGCTAAAGTTAATCCCCCCTTTGAGTTTTGAGGCAGGTGTGCTTCGTCTTGTTGGAAGGCATATGCGAAGCATGAAGCGCAGCTGAACGGTGATGCAGTAGTGTTGGAAGGGGTGCTGAGGGGGTCTTGGGTTATTGGCCCGATCTGCAGTCACCACTGGGCACCCGAGATGTGACAGCTGGCACTTTGGTATTGCAATTAAGCCTATTGTGAAAACGGGGAGGTGGGGTGTCAATGTACGGCTAACACGAGAGCTAAGCCACTGCACTGCCATCGTAAGAGGGCCGCCATTGCACAATCAACGTGAGAGGGCGGCCACTGCATGGCCAGTGGGAGCAGGTGGCCCAGTTACTGCGCAGGTGGGTGGTAGGCCTGCTTTGGTCGCAGCCATCATGTCATGTGCTACAGCTTCATCATGCAGTGCAACCGGCAGTGACGGGGCCAAGCCTGTTGAGGAGACACACGCATGGGGCCACATTCCTCATGTGGGGCCTTGTGCTCTAAAGTGTTCCTCTGCCCAGGTCTCTCCACCCATTCAGTGACGTGCCCTTACCCCAAAGGCTGTGTTGCTACTTTACGCTGCAAACTCTCGGTGACCTGGAATTTAGGGATTAATTTCAGTCATTCCTTCATTTTTCATTGTTTGTTTTTTACCTTTAACTCTTTCTGGAAGCTACGTAGTGCCTTCTTGGGTTCAAGTACTGGATAAGCACTTACTGGAAGGACAGACTTTTTGATCTCCATAAACACACCCTCTGTGTCCTATGTGCAGTCTCTGCATATGGTCGTCATTGCCCACCCTCTTCGCCATGATTATTTCTCCCGTTTAGGGGGGCTGTAACCTGAGACGGGGACATTGATTTGCTACCTTTTTTTGCTACTTATGCCAGTGGGACAGATTGTGGGTGGGGTTTATTTACTGGGCCAGGCTGGGGCTGTACAGACTCATGCATCTCTTACTGCTGCCATGCAGAAATTCACTGTGATTCACTGTAACCATATGATCTCAACTCATAAATTTGCTGGTTAAAGCTGAAGTAGTACTAATTAAAATGTTAACAAGCAAAATTTTTGTTTTGTTTTTGTTTAAACATTAGCTTTAGTTATAATGAATTCCGTCAGCTGGTAGTTAAGGGCCCCACCCAGTTGAAGGTTAAAATGCTCTCTACTTCTAGTTAGAAATACCACTAGGTTAAAACTTAGGAACACAAGCAGGTTATAGGTTAAAATGCTCTCTACTTCTAGTTATGAACACCGTCAGATTACAGGTAAAATTTTTCCCTCCTTGTTACGAACACCAACAGGTTAAAGTGTTCTCTACTTCTAGTTAGCATTACCAACTGGTTAAAACACTCTCCCCTTCTAGTTAGCAATACCAACAGGCTAAAACACCCTCCACTTCTAGTTAACATTACCAAGTGGTTAAAATGCTCTCCACTTCTCCATTGTCAGCCTGGAGCATTAATAATCCGTCCGCGTTGGGATTTATTGTTTTTTTTAAGCGAACAGAGGGGGGTTAGAGGTGAAGGATGAGAAGAAGATGGTGAGAGAGCCGCTGGCTGCCAGTGTGCATGTCTGGGCTGGAAAGCGCGCCTTCAGCTTCCCAACCACTTTTCAGACCATTGCTTTCCTTAGAGTGGCGCGTGTTAAATTCTGCAGAACAGCACTGTCAAGTCTCTGTCCAGGCAGTCTGTCATTGAGAGCAAGGATGCCTGCGCAGTTAGTGGGCAACTGTACTGCAGAGGGAAGACAGCAAAGGATGATGGGTAGTCAACAGCTGGGTGAAAAGTCTAAGAGGAAGCGGGGGGTCATCCATCAGTTGCAGGCTAAGCTGCTGTAATGGGGAGCAATAAGCACATGTGACATCACTTTCTGAAGTCAAGAGCAAGAGCATGACTGTGCCTGTTATATTTCTTATGTTAACCTGCTGCTTATACCCCTGTAGCTACAGTAACAACTGTAACAACTGTTAAATCATAACAACAGGAACTTGTTTTTATGACAATTATGAAGAATGCCTCCAGTCCCCTGCGATAGGTTGGTACCTCGCCCTGAGTTATTTCATGCCCCCTGCCCATTGTTTCCAGGATAGTCCCCAATTTAGGGTGACTTTTAGCTGTAGTGTTTTTTTAAAAGCTAAGCATAAAACTGTCACAGTTAATGGCATTTTGCCGTCGAACACACATGGAATCAACACACAGGCTGTATTACATGTCTGGAGCCACGCGTGGGATTGTGCCTGTCAGGGTCAGTAGGTGGCTTGTGTTTTGCTGGAAATGTGAGGCGAGCAGCGGAAGCTTTCGGGGCCGTGAGCGAGTTGTTGCTAAATGGCAGGTATTCCACTGTAAGGTTTTAGGGAGGAAAACAAAGGGGAGTTTTTTTTTTTTTTTTTAATGTTCGCTCTCCTCAAAGGTTTAGTGTGTATGATGTGATGAATGCCTTTGACAATGGGGCAGCTCTTGTATCATCCCTAGCTCAGTGGAAATAGTGTTCATTTGGGGCTGGGGGGGGCCTGGACCGAATAGATATAGATATGTTATCTTGCCGGATGAATTGTTAAATCAACTCGGTAGCACACACACCTTTGTGGGGAGACTCTGTTCATTTTTATGGGGGAAAACTCTAATCCCAACAAGATGACCTTCACCTCTACCCAGCCTTAAGTAACCAAATTAAATATGAGACTTATGGCATTTTTAGTTTTTTGATTTCATTCACAGATCTTTGTGGGGACCTGAAACATGGTCCCCACAATGTCAAAATAACAGGCTTTTACCACATTGTGGAGGCCATTTGATCCCTACAATGTAAAATAAACATAATCCGCACACACAAACACATACACACACAAAACCGGTGCAAACGGGTAGATTATAGGCCTTTAATGGAGACTTGCTGACTAAACAAGACAGGATTAAGGTTGGGAAACAACACACCTTTCATCTCTGCAAACCGCAGAGGGCTGAGACATCGGGCAAGATGGGAGACTGGGAAGGGGGTGGTGCAAAAATTGCATGCCTAGGCACTGTGTCAGGTGACGCCCCCCCCGATACATCCAGATGGTTCCCGCACCTTCCATAACTGCTGTCTTCAAACATCACAGATATGCAACAGCATTGTTCATCCTACCTGTTCCCTTTCATCATCAAAACTTCTGCTCAACAGCATGTAGGAGAACATCACTAAAATAGGTATATTAACATGTACCAAATGAGGCTGAAGGCTTTGTGTTTTTATGTCCATGAAGAAACAGGGATTTATGCACAGTTCTCTTAGGGAGGGGGGTTGTCTCTCAGAGAAATTAAAATTTGACCAAATTGGGAACATGAAACAAAAGTCAAATGTGAGACGACACGAGCAAGGTGAAATCCATCTGCCTGTACTTGTGCATGATAAGTTTTTACAGGTCAAATATCTCCTTAATCATAGGCCTACCTAGTGAAGGGCATGTGAATTTTCTCCCACAATCCACCCAAATACTGGTGCTGCATTAAGATAAAACTCAGGAGTCTTAGAAGGGAGTCTCTATTCTTTCCCAACAAAATGACCTTGAGATATGTAGGGAGGTTTTGCTTAAATTGAAAGGGGGACAATGGTAAGTTGTCGCACTCCTCGGCTGCTTGCTCAGAACCCATCATCAGCGCTTGCCAAATTCCAGCGCTGTTATGCCCGTGTGCATTTATCGCAGTTTATAAGCCTTCCTGTAAATCTTTAAACAGCCTTGACTGCGCGCCAGTAGACTCGCCTTTACCTGCCCAGGTGTGCAGTCTGAAGTGTGTGGCCCCAGAGACTTGAACAGTACCAATGGGTTCCCACCAGCTAAGTCCAAACCGACTACAAATACCAAAGGCCTGGGTAGCTTCGGGCTAGGATGTTGGAAGATCCCATATATGAGAACATGGTGCTGTGCATGTCTCTATTTCTGGGTAACTCTTGGCACCTGCAGATTGGGTGATGTGTGGGGGTGGATGTGAGATTTGGGATTGAACTTGCAAATGCAGATCCTCAAATTGCATCTGAGAGTCTTGTAGCTGGTTAAAGGCGAACGCGGTGGCAAGACGTGGAATGACTGAGTGAAATGGCATCTGTAATCTGATACTCTCTCATGTGTCTCCCAAGAGACAACACCTATGGGAAGTATGTCCCCTTTTGCTGAACCTTATGGTTTTGCAGCCGTCTCCTGGGTCAGGTGTAACATGATTGCCGCAACAGCACTCTAATGTACGCCAGTAAAAAGGTCTACTTAAGTGGCATCGAAACTACCTTGAGCAAGAACTTGTGACCAAGAAGCTTATGCTCATTCTAAGCTGGTCACATGGTGCGGTAAAAAGGATGAATAAAAGCACGAGCAATATAGCTGTGAGTGAGGAATTTAGTTTGTTTGTTTCACTGATGAACCCATGTAAGCATGGCGTTTTGTCCTAGATAAGGGCATATACTTTTGCCAAGTGTTGTCACTCTACAAATAAATAGACATACCTTTTATCTGAGCTAAACACAAAGCCATGTGACCCAACGACACCCTGGTGACCAAGCTTGATAGTTCTGTGATTCACCGCTGAGGAAGTTTCTGTTCTCATCTCGCTTGAGCTAAACTCTTGGCATGTTTTGAAAGGGCTGGTCTTCATTTTTATGTCTTCGGCTCACTAGTTTCCGGCGACAGCCTGGCCGTGGGCCATGTTTATTTTGACTGTCGTGGCCTCCTGGTTCCTCTCTGCCTACACCCGGCTGACACACAGCAGTCAGTCAGCTAATCGTTGTCGATTTATTTTGATTATACAACAACCATATCTCTGTACATAATACTTATCATGATACTGGTGATTGTCAGTGGGGTCTGGTCTGACTTGCCGGCCTCCCATACCTAGTTTGGCTGGTTCCACTGTGATTAAGCTATTTCCTCTCCTGGTGACCCAAGGCGGCCTTTCTGACAACCAGCCAATAAAAATGGTGCCTGTCACATATTTGCTGTGCTTGACTTTATTTGCACTGTCTTTTTGACTTTTATCCTTGGAATGGGATATCATTCTGTTTTAAGGGTTGACATCTTTAGAAACCAAGCCCGTTCCTTTGATTTGCTTTCCCAGTGGGGCAACCCAACCTTTATCCTGAGAATTCACTGTACTGTTTCATTCTTCTGGTATGAAAAAAATACATAAAGAAGCAGCAAAGTATTTGCGAATCTTCAAGAAAATGTCACCATGCTTTTGAGAGGGGAAGTATGAAGAGAATGGAGTTGTAATGAGGCCGATTTGACTAATCGTTTGTGAATAGATGTTGATGAACTGATAGCCTGTTTGCCCTGCAGCGGCACAGCGGCTGTCGGGACATGCGGGGGCCCCCCGTGCATGGCGGTGGCTACGTGACAAGCATGATGATAGGCTGCTGCAGGTGAGGGCATGACTGCAGAGAGCCCGCAGACATGTGCCTGCCCTACCTTAGCCTCCTGCCTGAGAACGATGCCACCCCTAGCAGATGCTTCCCGAGGCTGACAAACGGCTGTCGGGGGTGGTGAGGCGGGTGTGTATCCACGTGGGCGACGGCGCCATTGGGGCTGGTTGCCGTGGAAAATCACTGGCGAGACGAATGGGACCTTAGGTAGCGATTAGCCCTGGTCGTTTTGATCTGCGGTCCTCTGCACCCTGGCTGACACAATGAGTGTCTTCTATGAGTGTCTTCCATGAGTATACAGATACCGCTACATTCAAGTGTGTGGCATAGGCAATTTGAAAGTGTGTATTTTCTACTCGGAGTACTTGGGCTGCGCTGTTCATTCTCAGGGAAGTTGTCCAGACAGGCCCTTTAAAAGCAAAAAAAACAACACAGGCAATTAATTTATCTGTGAAGGTGAGAACTGCAGGATAGGCAGATGTAAGCATAGATTCAGCCTTATTCCTGTGCGCTTGCCCACAAAAGCGCACACACACACACACACACACACATGCCCATGCATGGCAGAACCGCAGAGCACAAGGCATCAGTGTTGCGGGGTAATGAAGAACAATCTCCTCGGAAGGGAAGAGAGCACTGTGGTGAGAAGACAGACACTTGAAAAGTCTCAGGAGGGCTTTTGTAGCAATGTTGCTAACGCACCACATTCCACAGTGGGCTGACTACACTGCCTGTGCCAATGCAGCTGTCTCCCACCCCCTAACCCCCAACCACCTACCAGAAGCGCAGACTCCAGCTGCGCCAGGCCGAGCAAAAGAACCCCTTTGTGGCTCTGTTGACGGCCTCCCGCTCCCGGCAAGCTGGTTAGACGGTGTTTCATCATTCAGCAGCAACCGGCCGTACAAAATCACTACAGGCTAGCAGTGTGAGCAGTGAGCTACATCTGCAACTACATCCCCTTCAAAGAAGTCAGCTTTTCGGGGTCCACAGGGCTGAACTGAATAGCTTGGAGTCTGAAATCTAGTTGAGTTGCGGCAAAGGGAAAACTGCAACTTGTGGATTCCGGAACATGTTGTGTCAGGCATGTTGTTCATTCTGAGGAGCATGGTGATGGCAGGATTTTGCATCATGTTCCCCAGACATGACAGGAACCAGAGGACTACCAATCAGACAACTACTCAAGAATCATGTTTATAAAGTGCAGAGGGCTTGCTAGCTATTGTTCTGTTGTATAACGGCAGTTGGCAGTAATTCAGGCTCTGTATTATTATTGTACTTAGTGATTTGCTTGTACTTTCACACACGTCCCTTTTGCTGAATTAATTCCAGGTTTTCAATGTCCTTCTTTGGCCATGGGCACCCATGTTGGGGGTGTATGCTTCACTCAGTCTATCTCATTCCTTTGGGATGTCCGAAGAAGAGAGCACCTCTCAATTGCCTTTCCAGTGTCACAATGAGAGGAATAGTGGAAAGTGGTGAAATGTGTTTGGGAATGTGGATGGACAGTGTTTCCTGCTTTTCAGGGAAGTGCTCTTAGAAATGAATTCCTATACTTGGGCGTAGGCAAACCCCACTGATGCCTCTTTGGGCATCTCTGTGTTACTGGTGAGACTGTTTGAATGCTGTTGGAATTTAGTCTGAAGAGATCGAAAAAGAAATGTTGATGTTGCTATAATTTTTTTATATAGGCTTCATTTTTAAAAAAATATTTACAAGCCACTATGGCTTTTCTATATCCTTGGACACGTAACGATGCTTCTGGTTAGCTGAGCATTCTCTAGTACTGACGAAATCTATTAGATTTGGATTAGAAGGTCGAATGCCACCACCCTCTAATTCTTTCAATTCTTTTTAATGACCTTTTTTACCTCCTTGAATACCACCTGCTTGTTGCTCTGGAAACTATCCATCACAAGGTAACAACAGTTCTGACCGTGAACGAGTTCAGCAGAAAGTTGCTGGTGTACTGCTATGCGAGAAATACGTGGGAGGTACAGAAGAAAGAGTTTGGACTAAAACAAGAAGCTTAGGCCGTGTTATGTAAGCACAGTATAACCGAAAAACCAGTGGGTTACCACGCTGCGGCAAATCTCTGTCGCTGCTGGCGCTGTGATAATCGCAGCCCTGCGACCAATCAGAATGCAAAGAAGCAGTGTTGAGTAATTTTTACACTTGCATATGCCTTCTCACATAATCTCACCATACATCAATTAGTAATTCCGAAATCAATGACCTGCATCCTTCAGGCTCTGGAACTGGAATGAGGCAAGGACGGTTTAAGATGGCTTCCCGAATCTGGCGTTTCTCGGGGTAGAAGCTCCATGCCAGCCAGCAGTGAGCTGGACCCTGTTTCAGGATCCCCAGATAGCCACTGGTATATCTACGTATCGTGATGGTGAGGGCCGCGGAAAGAAGCTTGCTTTCCATGACTGCCGTCCCGAACACTTATAAGAAGGGACCCACAATGCAATGGACAGTCCTGCTGAGCAACCTTTAACATCATCCCATCACAAGATTCTTTTCATCTGATGTATATAGATTCCTCCAGGCTCCCTCCCCCCCAGGCTAAGACCGTGACATTCTGCTTGTAAAACTTTCCTGCTTTTATTTTTGTTATCGTAACGCATAACATTGAATCACTGAATCAAAGAAAGCATCCTCAGTCTGGGAAACCACATTTCTGATTTGAATGGTGGCCTGTATGTTGATTATTTGCATATAATTCATTTATTCAGTTTCATTTCTTTTTGACGGAGTCATAACTTGTCCTGAGTTGTATCTTCATCGACTGAAAGTGATCATGTGGGCTACAGTCCTAAGCATCCTTGAAAGGCAAGCAGTTATGGATTTGGAGACAGGTTGTGCCACATCAGGACCATAATGTGCATGGGAATGCTTTTCAGTGAATTTTCCGTAAAAATATGGACATTTATTTTCTCCTGTAGTTGCAGGTAGCAGATTTCGCACAATCCCTAGAAATTCCATCCCTCCATATTTTGTAATTGCTTCTGCTATTAAAGGTCACGGGGGGTCTGTAGCCTATCCCTGGTGCTGTGTTTAAGTCATACGTGTAAGAGTTAAACAATTCAAAGGTTTACAGTTCACCCTTCTGCATCACGACTTTCCCCATTGTGGTTTCGATGTATTGGGATTTATTTTTGGGAATTTTTGGGAGTTTTGCGAAAGCTACAGATGACACACAAAAAGTTTACTACCTTATATATGCTTAAAATATAGGTATAGTGCTGTTTGGAAGATGCTAGGCGTGTTTATGGTAACCTCTCATGCGATACCTCGCAGTGGCCTTGCAGCTCACGCGTTTCTCTCACGTGTGTTTTTGTGCTGTTTCAGTGCCCTTAACTGTACTAAAATGCAAAACGCTTGCTTTTTGACGTTCAAAAATTCTTATACGTTTTTATTTTTTTCCGAGGTGTGTGTTCCCTTAACCCCCGCCATGTGGAAGGGTTGGCTGTAGTCTGCATATACTTCCAGATACATGTGCAGTTTCCTGTTTTACATGGCATGCATCAGGTTTTGATAGTAAAAATAGAAGCAGATAGGATAGAAGAATGTCGACATCGATGGCAAAAGCTGCTCTCACCATGTCGGGTGAACTCAGGTGTGCACCTGACCCAGACATGGACGCGGTGTGTAAACGAGGGACGTGACAAGATTAGGCTTATGCAGCTGTGTGTGTCCAAACATCCTACTGTTGCAGGGGGGAGGGGTGCTTATATTTCACAATCACCGGAACAATAAATGTAAGAAACTGGATGATGGAGAGACATGGAAAGTAATCCAGGAATGAATGTGGGTGGTGCCTAAAAATAGACCGAGAAGCAAAACAAGGTAGACACTTCAGCTGTGGTGACAAAGGGCGATAATGCTCGGATATATCTCATTACAACTGGAATAAACCAGTTTGCATTTTTGTTTGTTTTTTGTTTGCCTTTGCCAAGGATTCATTAATGAAGTGCTTTTATCTTGGCATCTGCTTGGTGACCATGCCAGGCTGTGACCAGAGGGCCTCGGGCACCTGTGCCATCCCAGCCTTCTGTAGCTCATGTCCAGGTGTGTCTAAGTTTCTGACTCTCAGCACCGCAGAGGGGGAATGGATTTGCTGGAACGTGGGGTGTCCTGGGGTCCTTCTTGAAACTGGAAGGGCGGGGGGGGGGGGGGGGTTGCGGGGGGGGGGGGCTTGAATTGGGGGACAGGGATTGGATATGGCTGAGTGACATGACTGCAAAAGATTTTAGTGAAGGTCCAGTGGGGAAACCTCACCAAGTTTGTATAAGTTAAAAGTATCTTACCTGTTAATTTATTTTCTCACCTGAAAAGAATTTGAATTTAGTTCATTTAAGCGGTGTAGCTAGATATTGAAGACTTCAAATATACGGCGCCCTCAAATGATGAAAAATTGAGAAAATGTACGTAGAATTCAAGTACGTAATAGTGTATCATATAGCTTGTGTAATATTTACAGAAAGCCATTGTTCTGAAGAGGAAAGGTTGTCGTGAAAAACATTCCTGTTGATGGCAGGTTGCACTGCCTTTAAGCAATCACACGGTTTCCAGACGTTCTCTAACCCCAGTTCCAGGTATGAGACCAGGCGAAAGTATTCAGTAATACAAATATGGCTTCATTATGTTGAACAGGACATTTGCATTCAGATGTAAGCAGGGATGGGTGTGAAGATGTTACGTATACACACACAATTATTGCATGAAGTCAGCCACTTCATGGTCCTCAGAAATTCTCCTATGTCAAGAAAGTTTCCTGGAGATTTTTGGTTATCGATAGTGGAGCGTTTGCACCTCAGGAGAGCAAGAAATTTGATCGACTGTAGACAGGCTTATCTGTCGAGTGCAGAAATGAAGGGCCGGTGATTGAAGCACTTCCTGATTGCGCGACATGTCCTTTTTCTAACAGTTGATTGCATGAAATGTGAACTCGATAGGGATGTATGTCTCCGGTGGAGGAAAGTAGAATGCCCTTAATCCTTGGGTGGTGGTGGCATTCTGTCCTGGTTTTACTGGTTTCACACCTCGACATTTTTTGGACTGTCTCCTCCCAGCTGGGATGACGAAGCGGGAGGAACGTGACACACATGAAACGACTAAAGTTTTTCTTTTTTTTTTATAGTGAGTAGAAGTAAACAACTTCACAGATGCGAACACTGCTATCAGAATGAATTTAAGAATAAATCAATGTAATGTGTGTAGTAAGAAAATCACACAGAAACACTTGCTTTCTTGAAGAACGCCAAGTGAATATGCCTACTCTATAAATGTAGATTACTGTCAAAACCATGAAGGATTTACTGGATTACTTGATGGATGGGTGCTGTAAAAATCTAGAAAAACAAAAGCCGGACTGATTTCCAAGGAAACTGTTTTGTTCTTTTAAGAGTGACTGAAATAAAAGTCTGGGATAGCCTTTTCATGGCACAAAATAATATAATGGACCAGTTTGGGATCCTTCACTGGTATTTAGTTGATGCACATCTTCTCTGAAAGTGTCTAGTGGCTTGAAGGTCACTTAAATAAGATTAGAAAATATTTCTTCTGATATTGCTACACAGTTCCTGTCACTGTAACTCTCTGTATTAGTCTTTCCCAATCCAATCTTTGGGGTCCCGTGGACGGTCCTCGTTTTTGCACTTCCAGATGGAGCAAAAACGTGGACTGTCTGTGGGTCCCTGAGGACCAGGTTGGGAAATGCTGCTCTATATTAAAATATAGTATGTGTAGTAAACACATTCAGAGGTGTCTGCTTGTGCAGCTTCCATCTATCACACAAAGCCTTTTTATTCTATAGTGTTTTTTTAAGTTAATTATGTGTGATTTTAATGCTTTACAATCACATGCTCTGAAAATCTGCCCGACCACAGCTCTTTTTCTCTCTTTTCCCCGTTACTCTGTTCCCTTAGCTGCTGTGTTAATGATGGACTGTTTTATTTAATTGGTGTGTGGAAAAACGCATGCTTACGCCACGTCAATTACAAGTCGCTTAATACACCCAGTGCCATAATGTTGTGGCGTGTTAATCGCTAATCTGAAAGGTTTCCAAACATCTGTTTTTGCTTTTAGCGACCGTGTCGATTTCCATCTTGTTAATGTACGTTTGTGGTATTTTCAGCTGATCAGATTAGTATTATAGGCCCTAGGCCTCTGAAGGACTGATCTCTCGCCCGGTGGACTGCATGGCTAAAACCATGCCATACAGAATAGGCCTTATTTTTACACCTATTTTTGGGCTTGTGTTGTACTCAGTTGTTGTCACCATATGACTTCAAAATGTGGCAACCCCAGGCACATGAACCTCTGTCGTTTTCTGGAGCTGAGAGGGAGCAAAAATGTGGACTGTCTGGGGGTCCATGAGGATTCAGTTGAGAAACACTGATGGTACATTATCATGATTCATAATGTCTTCTCAGGAAATAAGTATTTAAGTGATGTATAGGTACGGAGACGTTGCTTTGGAATTGTGTGATATGCAACTCGGCACATATAAGAGATATGTTTTGTATACAGTTAGTGGTCATTCAGGATGACAGAGGCTATGGTTTCAATTCATGGTCTTATCGTAATTTCAAGTGGTTCCTGCTGCCAAACGAAGTCTGATTTCAATCTGTCTAGGGCACCATAAATGTTTCCTGAATTGCCTGTGCAAAATGAAACGCATCTTTGATTCATTATCAGTGATAGGGAGTCTGCAGCCTGATTCACGGCTTGTGTCTTTTTAGGATGATCTAGAGCCACTGCTGGCAGTGGGAAGCATGGCAGTTGGTGAACTAGAAATGTGAAGGGATAATCCCGCAGAATTTTGCGGCTTCAGTATGATATTAGGTTATATAGATAGAAAAGCTAAGCTAATCAATTCTCTCAGAATAATGTGGTCTTTAATGGTGGCCAAAGCTCACCTGGATTTGCTCATGGAAAGCTTTCTATAGTCCCCTACACAGTCCACATTTTTGCTCCCTCACAACTCCCTGCCAGACAGTCCACATTTCTGCTCTACTGGAAAGTGGGTGGGAGTGACCAAAATCATTTACTGTCTAGGGGTCCTTGAGGATCTGGTTGTTAAACACTACTGTAGATGGTGCTATTGACTGATAGAATGCCTCTGGTTCTTTTACTCATTATTTCTTGCCTGCTTCTCCCATTCTCACTCTTGTCCCTCTGCTATCTGCCTCAGTTTTATTTTTTATATTTAAGACTGCTGTCTTAGGTCTCAGAAACCCATCTGTAAGCATTTTTGTTGTGTTCTTACTATGCTTCTCTGCTTTTTCGGGCTGAAATGGGGAAAGCATTTCCTCTGGCTTTGTCCAAAAGTCGACAGAACTCTGTTAGAATCCCAAGTATGTGTGTAAATCTTGGATGCTCTAAGATTTTCTCTGAATTAGCAGACATGCTTTTTCAATGGACGAGATCAGTTGAACTTCCCAGCTGGTTTGCAAATGTTGCTTTGGGTTTCCGTGTCTATCATTCTCCCATCGTTGTTTGCAAAGCTAAGCCAGAAGTGAGTGAAGGTGATTGATGTCTTGCATATAATCCCAAGGCATATGATGTGTGCGGGTTGATTTGTTGAAAGGTTGGGGGAACTTTAGAGGTGACTGGACTCTGAGAATTCTGAGAATTTTTCCCTATCTTCAGTCAGATGTGAATGGTCATACTTTACGGTTCTGACACACGTGTGTAACATCTCTTTTTGCGAGTCCTCTGCGGTTGCCTCACCTGTGACTCATACAACCATCGTTGCCCCTGGATGTTTATCTAGGGGATGGGACACATATGCCCAAGTGTTGTGTAAGAATGATGAGAGGTGCTCACTTAAAAATTATAAATAAAAGCAAAATAGAGGCAGAATAAAGAGGTCCCCATGGCGACGCATGATTCGCCAGCTGTTTCACGGCGGTTGGAAGGCTGCAATTAGTGACATCATCTGTGTTGATTGTCTGTTTTAGTTACAAGCCAAGGAGGTGTGTGATTGGACACTTAAAGTCAGCCTCCAGCCATGACCAAACAAAGTCGACCCTGCAGGCAGCGCCTTGCAACCCACCAGTCCGGAAAACCCGTTTTCCTGGCAGGGAATGCTGGCCATCCCGAGACCCGGAATACCACCATCCAACTGTATGTTGATCTCTCCACACCTGGTTCAGTTCTCCTTTCAACAGCAGGATTGTGTGAAAGTGTACAAAAAAGTTAAGAAATTTTCTTTCATTTAATAGGCACTTTAAAATAATTAGGGATCTTGGCGGTGGATGTGATAACAGTCTCGGATTGTTGGGCAGAAGCATTTTCCAACTGATCTTCAAAAAGGTATTTTCATAGAAATCTACTGTTGTTAGACTGCAAACTGTGTGGTGCCATTGAAGGACCCTTAGTTATACTGGAGACACGACGTCGTGTGTATCTAAGGTTCCCTGCAGTACCAAGAACTGGGTGCTAACTGGTCCAAATTATTTAAAAATACTTAATTGAATCATTGAAGTGTACCGTCGTTTTTATGATTACACATTAGGCAAATGCCAGGGATTGGGAAGAAAGCTGGATTTGTAAACCACAAAGTAAAATACAAGTTTGACTGCTACTCCAAGAAATATATGGACCTTCCTGTAAAGTCCCCCCCGCCATCTTTGTGTGGATTGTTCCTTAACATATTGCCCATCAATTACTGAGAGGTTTTGCTGCCTCAGAAAGCAACTTTAACTTAAGTGGGGAAAAAGCTGTTTTGTGAACGTGAAACTGAACTGAGATGACAGGAGGCTTGTGAGAGACTGATACATTTTTCTCCTGGTCTCTCTGGATCACATCACCAGTGAATAAGACATGAATATGTTATAATGAGGTGCCCAGTGTATTGGTGTCTCCTTCACGGCTGTATAAGATCTGTAGGGAGACTTTGACAAGAGTGGAAATGAGGCCTTGCTGTAACAGCAACAGTGACCTGGTTCCTCTGCACACATCACATCCTGTATGTCTCGCACTCATTCAGTTGAAAGTATATTATTTAAATATTGTTATTTGGCCTAGCTAAATAATAAGAGCTGTGCTGCTCATCTTACAAGGCATGCTGGAGCTACTTCTGACATGGTCTTCCTCCCATTCTTAGTATCACTAGTGTGTGAGTGCGTACATGTGACGGGTCATACTCTCGGCCAGTCGAAGGCTTTCTCAACCTGTGGAACGGGGTGACTGGGTCTCTACTTCCTCTATCGTCCTGTGCTTGGAGTATGGATAAGGCAGCTTCCCTCTCAAAGTTTTGCACCTTATCACGTGTGACGTACAATGTTCCGGCAACTTCGTGCATAGGTGGAGGAGGAATTGCCACTAAATTCTATTTGAGGATGTTTTCTAAAAACAGGCGCGACAGATACCCTGAATTCTCACGGTAACACCAATTTGAGGAACAACACTTTGTTTTTGGAACTTGTTATTGCGAGTTTTTTTTTTCCCAGGAAGAGAAAGTGAGAGATGGGGGCTGTTTCTCATTGCCAGGAAATGAAAATGAAAATTGCAAGGAAATTCGACAAGCAGCTCTTAAAATATTATTCTGTAATCTTTCTGAGAAAGATGGTTTGAGGTAAACCAACTGTTTGGATGGTCCGTCTAATGACAAATTAGTTCATGACATTTAGTTGAAATATTTTCCCGATATATGATTTCTTTAAACGTGGTTTCGAGAAAATGGTAGGATTACCTATCCATTGTCGCAATTCTTGATCTTCTGGAGTAGACTGCCCATCAATGTTTAGCTTACTATGAATTCTGGGAAGGGGAAGTCTCTTCTACAGTCCTGGCTGCATCAGAATTGCTGAGCATTTGCTGCTGTTGTTGCTGGCCTGGGGAACTTGTTTAAATGACACATTAGCCATTAGTGGGCACCTCCTCGTAAAAAGCACAGAATCTGTAGGATGTTACCAGAAACTTGCCATACAGAAACAGTACATCCAGTACATTACCCGGGACAGGAGAGTCACTGGAGATTTATGAAAAGTGGGGTGGGGCAGGGGTTGGTCTTCACGAGGGGGGCAGTGGCAATGGTAAAATTTGTCGACTGGGGGATGGAGCAGTGGTGACGATTAAGCAGCCCTAGCCACGAGGGAGTCTGGATTCCAATCACACAATGTGGCCTTGAGTAACATATTTTTAAAAAATCAATTTAAGTAAACTGCAATATAAAATTATAATATAGAATTATTTTTAACAGTCCTGGTGTTAGTCTCAGTTGCATGAAAACATCATTATGTCTTGAGGCATAGCGCATGCAGCGAGTCTGTGACCTTTGACCCCTGTCAGTATGGGTCCTGCCCTATTATTCCCTCTCTGCTTGCACTCGAGTGCTGGCAGACCATGAAATAAGCTCTGGGGGGGGTGAATCTGCGAGAATCCACACCATAAATATATGTGCTGCAGCAGTCGAAGCCAGTTCCTAACATGTATCCTAAGAAGTACTTTGGGCCTTTGCTGGCTTTGGTGTCGAAAGATATGTAGCCTAATGTCAAAGGCGTCCCTCCTCCCTCTGTGACTTTAATCGCTGCCCAAGGAGGTGTCCTGTTTTGATCTGTCGGCCTCGTTGACTTGGCCATGCTTCATGTTTGCCAACTCGTTTGAGAGCCGGATACAGAGATAAATCGTTAACTACAGCACGGTCAGCCTGTGCTCCAGATCTCCGGCTGTCGCTGTTGACTGATCGCCATAGCAATGAACTGGGAATTTGCCCCCACCATCACCACCAATCCTGATTGCTACTGGTCAACACTGAGCGCACCACCCCCCACCCCCCCCCCCCTCTGCTGTCAAATAAAATGTAGTCAAGCACCAATGGTTTTTCAGCTACTGGATCACATGACAAGTGTTATGGGATTTACCACAAGTTGAGAGGTTTTTCTTTAATGGAGGCCTGAAACCTTAAAGGGCTGGGCAATTTTAACAATTAGAGAATGAGTGCAGATTCCCAGGACATTTTTAATCTGTTGCTTTTATTTTTCAGGCTCTTCAGGCTCTTGGAAGGCATCCGTCTTCATGTATTGCTTTGGATCTCCTGAAAGTCCAGCCGGCTGGCATGGAGGGCGATGCGCTCGATGTGGCGAAGGGGGCAAGACGCCCAGCAAAACCAGTAAGTCGAGTCTGAGCCTTCCCAGACAAGGCCGGGTCAGATGACTGCAAAGCTGTTGGCTCAGGGCAGAGCTGCGTTTGGCACACCTGTTTCCATCTGTCCACCTGGCTCCTCCCATTTCTCCAAAGAGCCTGGGCACATATTTACTGTATCGCCGTCTCCAGTGCTGGTATGACTGGTGCTACATTTTGTTTTCGTTTGTGTGTGTGTGTGTGTGTGTGTGTGTGTGTGTGTGTGTGAGAGAGAGAGAGAGAGTTGAAGCAGAGAAGCTAGGTGTTTTCTGTTTTTTTGCCCCGTCAGCCTTTAAATAGTCGGTAATTCCAGCTATATATGTAGTCAAGTGGACGAGGGCAGATGTGCACTGATTCAGCTTTAAAATGTCAGTGCAGCTCTGATCTGGGTGTTAAATTTCTGATGAAAATCACTGCCTGCACAAGTCTGAGAATTCGGGGGTTTTTTTTGTATAAATGCTTCACTTATGGTGAACTCCTAGTACAAGCAGGATAAGCCTCTTGCCGTTTCCCTTCACTCTAGACATGACTGCCAACCTGTCTATTATAAACAAGCTCTGATATGGAGGGGGGGGGTGTCCTAGCAGGAACTTCCCGTTTCAGGGGCCAACAGGATGTCATCATTTATCACGAGCCAATGAAAGTGTGGACAGGCATTTCGGTCCTGCCAGGTCTTGTTTTGCAATAGTGCAGTGAATTCTGATTGATCTTTGCCCTTCTCCTGTATTTTCATTTGGAATCACTGTTCCTCATTAGAAGCTTTGGACTGAAGTTTCGTTCCATCTGTGTTATAAGTGTTATTGTCTTTCAGTGGGTATATTGTATTAGCGAGTGCCTGTGTGTTTATGTGTATTTCTTTGTGTGTGTGTATGGGAGAGGGGGAGAGAGAGCTCTACCCTCCCATGTCACCATCTGGGTGGCCCTCCGGGGTTGACTGTAATCCTCAGTCAAGCCGGGGCCCAATGGGGACTTGTGCCCTGGGGCGTGACCCAACAACCACATCCATACATCTTACGTTACACTGGTTCTCCTCACAGTGATTATTGTTGCCCACCTGACATGCAGCATTTTCTTGGGGGAGGGGGGTTTCTTACATAAGCTTTAATATTAACGTATTAATGTTAATGGTATAAAGCACCTTTTGTCTGTGTGTGTGTCTGTGTGTAGTGCTGTCTGTATAAGCTGATTATACAGTTCCTGAAAGCTTGTCTGATCTTGTCATGTTAACTTTCATAGCCAGCAGTGGGCTGTCTGGAGGTGTTTTTATTAAATGCGTACCTCGGGGGGGGGGGGGGGTGCCATGCAGCAGGGGTTAGCGCACTGCCACGTCTTCCCCATTCGACGTGGTCGTCCCTCCCGCTCTCCCCGCAGAAATCAAAGCTGCACCGAACGCGGCGGGCTGCTCCAGGGGTGAGCCACAGCTCTGGCGCCGTCGGCTGGGTCCCGCAAACCCTTTTATCTGCACACAATTGAGTGGCAGTGTCCGGACCTCCGCTGGGGCTCAGTGGCACGGCTCGAGGGCCACTCACGGTAATGACCGCGCTAATGTTTGTTTGTCCGTGCCGCTCGTATTGAAGAATAGAAAAACAGCGGCAGGTACGTGGCACGGGGGGGCAAGGCACACGGGCATAAATGTAAAGATTAAAGGCCTCGGCGAGTCTCAGCGCTCGCTCCATCCTGAATGACTCATCCCTGATGGACATACTTGTACATAAAGCTGGCGGCCCCGGCCAATCAGGAGACAGGGCTCTACCATAAAACACACAAATGCTATTCGTCTTTGTTTTCCATGATCACAGGATTCCTTTCCCTACATTTTTATGCTGCTTTTATTTTGCCAAGTGCAATTTATGCTAAAACACAGGTGGTCCGATCCCGGCTGGCCAGCCGTGCTTCTGTTTAATCTGGGCCTCTGGCTTCGACTTTGCCTGTCTGCGGCTCTCAGATGAATGTCATCCTGTAGGATGAGATTGGGGGGACTTGGGGGGGGGGGGGGGGGAGCACACGGTGTGGGCAGATTAAAACGGGCTACTTTGTTTCAGCAGCCCTGACTCATATCCCCAGATGGCTTTGTGTGTGCTCATCGGGGGCCTGTGTGTCCCCACCACCCTGCAGATAATGCACTCTGAAGGCGCACTTTTCTGGCGATGGGGCAAAGGACGAGGGCTGTGATGGTAGGGGGGAGGGGGGCAGAGACAAAAAAACATGGTTCAGCACTTTTCTGCCACACCAGGAGCGCCCCCGCTGGCAGGAAGAAGGTCTTCACTGGAGCCGATGCTTAAAGCTCCGCCGCTTTAAGGCGAAGCGGAGCATGCCACCTTGTGTCACCCGGGGCGAGTCGGGGAGAGTGAGACGGAAAGACACTGTTTCCAGCATTTTCTTTGGAACCGCCTTAATGTATAGGTGGATGGCTTCAGGCCTTTTGTCTCCGTTAATGTCCGTCATGTCTCCTCTTTCCATGCTGTGATCTTTTTCTTTTTACTTTGACGTGGAATTTGCACCAACTATGCAACCAGAGGTCGAAGATGATGAGTCGAAGTGTACGATTTTTGGCTGTTGCGTAATCATGTCTTTCGTGAAGCATAACAATTATTTTTCTTTCGGGGTAAAATGTTGTTCAGAGAATTGAAGGCACTTTATTTTTCAGTTTTTTTATTGGATCTGACCACTTTCTGAATAATAAACATTGTTATTTCCAACAGGAGGCCGGTTTTGCATGCTTACAGCCCAGTGTTCCGTGCCTAGTTTGGTGTGGGTCTGCTCCTTTTCACAATTCCTCCCACCCTTGTACCGAAGGCCCTGGTTGTGGGGTCACATCCTTCTGTCTGTCCTCCTGTTTTGCTCCTTTGAACTCAGAGGGTGGGAGCTCTGATGTCATCCAATAACAGAGTGCCTTCTAACCTTATCAGAGCACTGCTCTCTCATCTCAAACAAGCTGCACTGCTAAAGAAATACGGCTAAGCATTTTGGCAGCAGTGTGTCTCAGTGGATTAGGTCACTGTTCTCGTAACCGGAAGTTTGTGGGTTCAAATCCCGGCCTCAACAGAATAAACACACCTCCATTGAGCCCATAACCCCTCAATGCTCTGGTGATGCTGGGTAAATGTCTGATGCTGTGCATGGCCCCCAAGCTTTGCTCATGACTGTGCATATATGGGTGCGGGTCAACAGAGAGCAAAGTGCAATATGGGAAAAACATTCCCTTGTATTAGTCTCTGTCGATGGGCACCGTTGAGCTAGTTAACACAAAGCCTGTGACTTTGTACCCTTTTCAAATACATAACCTTGCATAGCTGCTTTTAATTGAGACATTAAACTTCTGATCAGTCATGGTGAGGCAGCGGGAATGCAGAAGGACATGCAAGGGAGGGGGGAAGTTTTAGTGTTTTCTTTTGCCCTGGACGGGATGCCGGATCACCCTGCTGAGAGCCGGCATCACGGAAAATGCGAGCTTCAGGCTGCCCGTGACCGTTGTGTCAAATCTCGGTCTTCTCCCTCGCCACTATAGTGAAGGGTTTGTCAAATCTCAACTAATCTCTCCTCCGGGGTCTGTTGACAAGAGGTTGGTTTCAGTTTGCCCTGTTATCCCTCATCAAACAAGCAACTCTTTTAAGTTTCCCACACTGTTTGTCGTCTGAATGAAAGTAGCACGACGCTATTTCTGGACACGCCTTTCCCGATCGACCTGTTCGCCGCCATTGCAAGGCCAGAATGGACGAAAGAAGCACGTGGAGTATCGCTCACAGCACAGACAGACGTGGGAAGATGCACATGTTGATTCTGGGTGGAGGAGGAGCGGGAAAGTGAGAGGTGACTTATCTGTGTGCTCCAAGCAGAGGGGAAAGCGTCTTTCGGACTCGCCGTCGAGACTCGTGGAACTTATGTTACATGGGGCAAAGGAAAACGCGTCTAAAGTAAAGTGAGAGACATGTTCATGTTGATTTTGAAATACTGCACAAATGACTGATTAGTGTGGGGGGATTGGGGGGGGGGGGGGAGAGCACGCAGGCGCGCTTGTGTGTATGTGTGTGCGTGCGCATGTGTGACAGAGAGAGAGAGAGTGACTAAGCCGCTTGCGTATTTTTATATATTAGTATTTAATTTGTGAGCACGGCATGAGCAGCACAGCTGTGGCCCGTGTTCCTATAGGACCCCAACAGCTGGGGAGTTCCTCAGCTGCCCCCTGCTAAGTGAGATGGATAACCTCCAGTTGTCTCATCTTCCACTGGCCCCCGTTAGACCACAGCACTGGTGTGAGGTATCGCAGCCTCGCTCCCGCCGGGAGGGGGATCGGAGCTGGACTCGCTACTGAAAGATGACAGGTTCAGATAGCGGATGAAAAAGGTACCCAGAGTAGCCCCGGTGGGGGGGGTGGAGGGCTACTCTACTGCATATCTGCATATCTGCAAGGCGCGCCACTAGAGGTGCTGACACAGGTACAACATAAATAAAATGTATAAGTACAGCGTATAAATAAAACATATAAAGTAGCCCGAATCGATAGCTACGCTTCTCTGGCCATGTGAGCCTTTTTGTACAGGCACAGTGTCAGAGATGGAGAAGTCAATACAGCCGGCCCAAATCCCAGAAGCAGCAGTATTTTGGTGGCGATGGGTCCCACTGACAGCCAGAGGACGTCCACCCCTTCGTCCCCCGCTCCACCTCTTCTTGCCTTTTATGGTGTCGGATTTGATGAGTTCTGGCAGGATGCTGGGGACGCTGTAAAAACCCTGTTCCGCTCTGTTTCAACACCTCCTCCCACAAGTTCCCCCCACCCCCCCATTCCTCAATGTGGAGATCTAGGTATCCATTTCAGCACTGGAGACCTGGCTGCTGCAGAAGCACCAGGATGTGGCTCCAGACCTGGGGGGGCCCTCACGGTCCCCCACAAATCAGTAGCTCTTCATGCGGAATGCATCTATACACCTATAACCTGGCTTTCCGGCTGCACCTGAGAGCCTCCCCATAGAGATGTAGGTTCCCATAGCAACAGAACATGTCATTTCACAAGAGTTCTTAATATAAGCAGAAATAGTCAATGAGTAATGAGTAAAGATATGAATGGGAAAAGGAGGAGGGTCTTCCTTCCTTAATCAACCGCACATGACTGCATTCAGCAGTCAGGCTTATTTATTTATTTACTCAACCCCCTTCTTTTCTGAGAATCGGACTTCCAGTATGGGTCAGAATTCTGCATTTCTGGGTTTAATTCCCCGTTCCGCGACGGTGGGCTTATGGGGCATAGGGGAGCCAGGCTCCCGAGAGCCCGTGCCAACAGCGAGCTAATCCCCCATGTCAGTTCGTTTCCAGATGTGTGGGATACTCGGGAAGAGGCGCCAGGCCTATGAGCAACTCGGTGCTCCATCCAAGCATCGTTTTGGCCTGCGCCTTGGGGGATGGTTGAACTGGAGAAGGTCAGAGTGGCTGCTGCGGGTCCCAGGTGCCCCCGGCTGACAGTAAGGGAGCTGAGCTGAGCGTCTGGATCCTGATGACTGGACTCTCTGTGCCTTTCACTCCCAGCTGTCTGATCAGAGCTCCTCCACTGCAACCCAAACTGGAGGAAGCCCCCCCCCAGATATGATGGCAGCTGATATCCTTCTCCCAGGGTGGGTGCTGAGAGCTCAGACTCTGTAAGCCTCCGGAGGGGAATGACAGACTGACCGCTCCCCAGACACAGCCAGCGACGTCTCTTTGACCTTGTGACGATGGGCGATGTTTTACTGAAGCCTCACAGATGAATGTGTTCGAAATGATGCACTGCAGTTCTTTTCGACAGTATCTGTGGCTCTCAAGCTTTTTGCCCGGAGAACCCCCTCCAGAAAGAAATGGTCAAGTCTTGTGACTCCCTTCCCCCCCCCATCTAACTGGGTTCTCCCATGATAAATTTCCCCGATGGTAAAATTTTCCAGCTGATTGCTAAAGATTTAAACCTTTTTTCCAGCATATTCAGGGAATTATCTTGTGACCCAATTATTCGGCAACCCCCACCTCCTCCACCCCCCCCCCAGTAGGTCACGACCCACAGTTTCAGGACCTCTGGCCTAAAATACGCAAGAGCCTCACTCAAACTGGCAAAACACGTTAGCTTTGCAAACATACAACCTTTAGTAAACGTACAAGTACAGTGTGTTATCCTGTAAAACCACAGACAGTCTGGGTGATTTCAGCAATCGTGTAAGTTTATTGTAAGGCGCACTGTGCAACGTGGATCCCACGTGGGTACAACATTATCGTAGACTGTACGATAACAGCTACTGAATTGCAGGCTACGACGCAAGTCAATGTACAAGAATAAAACGTCATCAACATGGATTGGTTGATAGATGCAGGTTGCAGCAGCACTCACTTTGTGACGTGGTCATACTTAGACTGGGACAGTGTCAGAAATTATCTTTGGTCACGAGATTGTGACAATACTCTTTGATCTTTGAACCTCTATCACACTGCAGTGTAGAACCACTGTTTTGGAGCCACGACCAAAGATACCGCCACAATTCTTTCACGCTGGCAATGTTTCGTCAGTCTTTAGTCGCCTGACAGTGGCTGGATGTCGCTTTGTGTGTCTCTGCCCTGCATGCACGAGTGCTGTTAGGGACGTCGGCACAGCTGCATGGTTATTTTCATTCATGAGTATAGTAAGTTGTATGTTGGGTCACAACCATGGAAGTGGGATAGGAAGCAGATGAGTATTTATTTTCAGTAGGCTACAGTTATCACCCAATCACAGTTTGGTCCTGCAGCTATGCTTGGTCATTTATTTAAAGGCACACAATGACTGGCTAATATCCAGTATCACAAATATCAGCGCTTAGTCCTTAGTTTAGGAATGATGGTTGCTGTCGAGCTGTTGCCAGCGGTTTGTCCCTAATGTGTTTGAGGCACTGATGATTGTTAGAAATAGCTCTATTCTGAGTATATAATGGCT
Organism: Brienomyrus brachyistius; assembly: GCF_023856365.1. Taxonomy (NCBI): domain Eukaryota; kingdom Metazoa; phylum Chordata; class Actinopteri; order Osteoglossiformes; family Mormyridae; genus Brienomyrus; species Brienomyrus brachyistius. Next base: position 908,854 of record NC_064554.1, read on the forward strand.
GTTTTGAAAATTGAACATAATATCATAGTTATGTACAAATCTTAGTTTGATCTGGTTTATTCAAATTAGTTTAGCGTGAGGGTACAAAGCATAATTCAGCTTTTGAGAAAAAGGTATAAAAAGCAGCGATGAGCGTGTCGAAAATCAGTGTCGCTGTGCAAGCTAATACTTGTATAAGTATAAAATCACAGCACACATTGCTGGTTTGCTCATGCTATATTAGCTAGCTGCCCTCCTGAAATGTACTAGGCAACAGCAAACACAAAGGAGAACCCTCTTAAGGCTGGTTTCGGTAAGGGGTATAAGGAGCAGTCACGATTATGAGTCTGTTTTTTTAATTAAAGCCAGAGTGGCATTTTCCCAAATGGGGAAAAATTTCGCAACTCATTATCCAACTGCTGACTCGTCGACTTAGCACTGTGGCTCGTCTGGAAGTGTGTCCTTTAGCTCTGTTAACATGCTGCCGAGTCGAATTGCCTTTTGGGGGCTAAGTGTGGGGAGGGGAGAGGTCTCCTGTGCCCTAGACAGAGCTTAGATTGCTTTTTTTTCCATTTCAGAAAAAAATGGATGTCATAACTTGAACATACTAGTGAAAGACTAAGTAATGCAGTATTACTTTGTATGATTTGTATTTTTTTATTGCTGAGAGAAGATTCTTCTCACTGCCACTCAGGTAGTTCGAAATTCTAAGCCCCATGATTAAAAAAAAATCACCTTGTGCCCCCCACTCAATAAAAAAATTAATAAAAAATAATAATAAAAAAAAAAAAAAAATATATATATATATATATATATATATATATATATATATATATATATATATATATATATATATATATATATATACAATTATTTATTTATTTTATTTATTTATTTTTTTCAATTCAAGGGCCCCTGTAAGGTTCGAGTATCTTTGCTCCTGCTATTCTTCTGGTACCACTAGTACATGTCTATACAGCGATGTCTCAGTGGAGACTTACTGGATATATGGTGCTTTTAATCCTACATCTGCTACAAAGTCCTGCTCCCAGCTCCGTTTTGGTAGCTCCACACATTCTTCGGGCTGGTTACTTGCGCGGCGCCTCCGTGCTACATAGCCGCATCTGTTAACGAGCATGCATTTTGAACGCGCCGTGGTGTTTGGCCATGCTGCGTTCAAAGCAAAGCCTCCAGTTGGCGGCCGGCTACATCGGAGGCCTGTGGAAATTCATGCAGGATTAAAAGTCGGATGCTGTTTCCAAACATCTGCCTCTCATTAAACGGCGGAATCGGCTGTGACGTCACGATGGATCTGGGCCTGCTTCAGCCACTCGCGTTGTTTACACAGAGACGGGAGGAAAAGGCTGCCCGATTCCCTCCGCGTTTAAATTTCCTTCAGGTTGGGTCCTCTTGGGTTCATTCTGAATCCGAGAACGATAAAGCTATTGAATGCGGGTAATCCTATTTTCCGATCTGCGGCCGCTACACACATGGAAGGATACGTATCGCTTTGTAAAAACAGGAACCTACTAATGAAGTGTGACTTCTTTATTTTTCCCCAAAACGATGGCGTTTCAGACGTGCATGACAGATCTGTTTATGCTTGTTGCTGAAGTGATAGTAAACCAGGTCAATAAGAGATTGTTATCATTAAAATTAAGTGAGGCTTTTATTACATGTGCATGACATTATATTTATTTAGCAGAAGCTTTCATCCAAAGTGATGTGCCTTTTGGAGAAACTGAAGAACAAATTTCTAAGTCTCAGTCCACAAATTATGTTCACAAGTTAATACCATTTCTGTGAACTTAGGGAAATGTAAGGAAAGTTCTTTGTCGGATTACATGAGGGCCGAGTGAGTTTTGGTGACATATGATGAGGAAGACTGATAATAGTGGTCTCTTCTCCAAAGCAACTCTGAAATCACTGCCGACTGTGGAATTTGAACCAACAACCTTCTGATCACAGACACGGCATCCTAACGCACTGAACCACACACCATTGATTGGTTTTGTGTTGCATTCCCTGTCCTTTGCCCTGCTTTCATGAACACATTTATACATGCGCAGTCCAGCCACAGCTATTAGCCTGCATATGTTTTGTTTATTACAGGGTATGGGAGCCATTGGGCTCCTCTCAGGTGTCCTAGGCGTCCCTGAGCCTTCATCTCCTCCATTTCTTAATAATCCAACAAGGGCCAACCAGGTTTTTTTTGTCTACAAAACTGTGCTTGAAGGTATAGTGCTGATTTGATTTCAAATTCGCAAGATGAACAGAATTAGACTTTAATACTCAAAGACAATGTGATCTCACTATCAGCCATTTCCTTACCAAGGGAGTTTTCTTTTCTTTTCTTGGCTGCATTGACTAAATTATGGGAAATTTAGATTAGATTTCTTGCTCCAGTGACAGGCTGCGAGTGTCGATTTCAGCTCTAAGCTGTAATCTGATTGGCCGGATTGAAATTCTTATCTCACGTGACAGGTTTAATGGGGACTGGCACATAGTTGTGCCTGTGTGCCCTTGAGTTTGGATTATGAGTTTGGGGGGGCAGCTGTTACAGAAGGACATTTTTGCACATACATGCAAAATCAGTTTAATCTTTTTTGTAGTTCATTTTCCGCATCTTGGTCCTTTCAATAGGGTTGAAGAAGCTACAGATGCTAACCCAGACGCAAACCCTGTTCCCCCCCCACCCCCTCCCCTGTCAGACGGTTTTTGCTCAGAGCTGGGAGGGAGCAAAAACACGGAGCGTTTGTGGGTGCCCGAGGACCAGGTTGGGAAACATTGCTGTGGACAGTATTCATATCAGGCACTGAGTCCCCATGGATCGAACATCCACATTAGCCATGCCAAAGAAACGTGACATGCAGCAAGGGAATGCACAGGAAACGTGTTTGTCCTGCATTGTCATTTTCATGACACGCATCTGGCATGTAGAATCTTCTAAATTCTAGAATATTAAAATTATTGTGAGAAATTATAGAGAGAACTGAGAATGTTTTATTCAGCAAGTGAAACGGGGAACAGGGCAGTATCTGGCAGCTTTGCTCTAGGTTTTTAAGTTTAGGCTTTTTGTACCTTGGTGATGGCGCGTTAGTCTCCAGGACAACCGGCCAAGGGCAGCAACACTTGGGAGAGGGGAAGGCTTGGTGCTTGGACAGGGCGGAGGCGGTCCGAGAAGTACACAGGCTGAGAAACGCTGCGTCTTCCCCAGTGTGACACACTACAGTCTCTCGCCACTTCGTGCTTCGACTTTCGTAGCTTCAATCTATTGCAGTTCTTTGTATATTCAGTAAAAAGTTGGTTGAGACAGTGAAAATGATACATCACAATGCATTGGAAGCATCTTTTCTCTTCGTAATTAAATGTACAATAATAATAATAATAATAATATGATATTCGTAACGTCTAATGTCTTATTTTCTCTTATTTTGTCTAATATGTTGGGTAATATGAGTGTAATTGTCTTGACCTACCTATACAATCCTCTTGTGTGCCACGCCCCCTTATTAACCACGTGTGCAACTCCGATTGTGACAAGCTGTTTTCTGTCAGTTTGATTCCTCCGGTGTATTTAAGTCCACGTCTAAGTCTGTAACTCCAAGTCTGTCATTGACGTTTTGATGTCACATGTTCCTGTGTCCTGCATTTGGAGTGATTCCAAATAAACCCTTCGATCCTGATTCATCGTCTCCCCATTCCAGCAATCATTACAGTAATGGTGACTAAAGGGTGTTATTTCATGTCTGATAATGTTAAAAACTGTACTTAGAAGGTCATAAACAGGTTTTCTATGCTCTAACTATGAAAATGTTCAATTTATAAATAAAGAATAAAGAATCCTACTTTGCGGAAATTCACTTATCACGGTAGAGTCTGGAACTCATTAACCGCGATAAACAAGGGCCGACTGCAATTGCTATTTTAAAATTTTTCTCATACCTTTCCTTCTGTTCTCCTTCAAAGGTGTATTTAAGGAGGTAGTCTCCTGAAAACAGGGTTATGCCGTCATTCGATTTACATTGAGGATAAGTCATCAGCTTCGGACCAAGATAATATCGCAGCTGCTGCTTTTTCCTGTACTATTGTTGGGGAAAAAAAACCTTTATCAGCAGTCGCCAATCACTGGTTTAGATTTGACTTAATGTGACACTTGAATATTTTCTATATCCGTTTTTCGGGAATTATCTTGCTCAGAACTACAGTGATTTATTTAGCAGATAAATACAGATGCTGTCTTTTATTTTCAGTCTGATAGAATCAGAGAAACATCTGAATTTACTTTAACATTCCTTCTGTGCCACTTAGATCGAGTTTAAATCTCTGGAGACAACGGGAGATCCCACAAGACCCCCTGTAACTGTTACTCTCTGATCCCTGGCTTTTTGTCCTATTAAAAATCCCACATAAATGTCGTAAGGTTTATGTAAATGTTCGTCTTTTTCTCTCCCCCTAGATGTCGCCACCCCTCGGAGCTGCGATTGGCTTTTAGGGAAAAGGCCTTGATTGGCAGGTAAGAAGTGGGAGGAGCCTCCACGAGTACAAGGTGCTCAGTATGGAATCCTGTTAACTGCAGATCTATATCACGCATCTGAGCGCATTTGAGATACCGTCTGTGTTTATGTGTGATATCTAGCCTATACGGAAAACAAAAGGGTCTCAGAGAAGTGAGACGTGCACGTGCTCTACTATGATATTGTGTATGTATATACGGTTTTTGAGAACGGCTGGAGAAGGCGGCCTCTTACGTAATTCCAGGCATGGCTGCTGGTGAAGCGCTTAGCTTTGCACAGATATCACTTCAAAAACAGTCTAATCTTGCTGCCTCCTGGCATATATCATAAACAAATGCCTTGATTTACCGCCCCCCCCGCCTCCACCACGACCCCCTCCATTTCACGTGTACGTTTCTTGGTCCATCGACCAGAATAAACTAAGGCATTTCATCTCTTCAGCGCAGTGGTTCAGCCAGTGGCATGAGGTCATCTGCAGGTCTTAAAGCGTTAGACTGTCTGTATATATATCAATATATGTGACTTGACTAAACCAAAAGGAAGCATACCTAGCATGCTAATTAGGATAAATGAGTTGTTTAAGGAGCAAAAGCACGTAACCTAGGACAGAAAGATCGATATGAGTATTTGTATAGAGGGTGTTACGGGTCTGGTTTTTGTTGTTGTTGTCAGTTTTAAACGTGTGAAATTCTGTCACTTCCAGCATCATTTTTGTTTGAACCACGGACTGCAAGATGCATCGAAATAACGAGGGCATCCTTGGGGGGGGGGCATAAAAACCACTGGACTGCTTCCTTTTGAAAACTCAAGTATACCTTTTTGTCATAAGAAACATATATTTATGCTTTTATTTGTCAAGGATTAAAAGTGTGCATAAGATTATTAGTAGGTAATTATTTTGTAATTGCCTGTCACTGCTCTCTTGATGATGCTGTGAAAGGTATCCAGGCTCAGGCCTAGTCCCCCCCGCTTAGCTTGAGCTGTTAAGGAGGCCTATTTTGGTGGAGGTTTAGCAGATCAGGATAAGGCCCTCAGTACCTTGTGTTATCTCTCCATCACGCAGTGGCGAGAGGTGGGCCGTGGAGGGGACGAGCCCAGCAGACGAGGAGTCGCGGCGATGAAGAGACAAGCGTGGGCCCTCAGGGGGCCGGGGGGCAGGTTGGGGCCTGAGATGGCAAGCTGCAAGTGGGCGGGGCAGCAGGGGAATGAGACGCCTGGCAGGTACCGCACGTCTGCTCTCCGAAGAACAGCGGACAGATCTCCCCGACACGTCCTTCCTCCGCCCGGGGGCAGCCGCCATCACATCTTTCGCCGGCGGGGGCGACGTCACGCCCTGTTCCCAAGCCCGAGAGAGAGCCACCTGGAGTTACTGGTGCTGGCGGTAAACAGACCACCTGCGCTGACTCACCCCCCCCACCTCGATGCCCAAACTCGGGCACAGCGCAGCGCTCCGTGGAAGACGAGGAGTGTGGGAGCGAAGCCCCATCGGCACTGGGGAGTAACCTGACACGGCGAGTGCTGCCACGGTGTCCCGGTACTGCAGCCCTCATTCCCAGACAATAAACTGGCAAGTCCCAGAGCCACCGTGACCTTCAGCCTTCCCCAGCGACAGCGCGAGCCACAGGCCCAAGCCAGTCAGACTTGAGCTAAAAATGACTCTGCTGCCTTTGTGATGTGCATGTATATATATTTTTCCTGATTTGTCTGACATTTCAGAGAAAGCGGTAGAGCTTTATGGAGTCTTGATGGTTTTGTCAGATACCGGAGATGACGACCTTAAATGCCGGACCTCTTTTACTAAATCAGGCAGGAGGCCTGGGCCTTGCTCCAGGATGGGAGGAAGCGGGCTCGGTACCAGAATCCAGAGTCCAGTACCATAAATTGTAGGGTCCGGTAGGACCTAATTTTCATGAGCCATCAACTTTTTACTGGGTCCCTATCTTTAAAATATACCCCAACATATTCAGGGAGTGAAACCGAATGGATTATTTTTGACAATCTATGAATCAATATTGTTAGGCAGCCATTCACGTTGCTTACCTGCCACTCAATATCGTATGGGATCCCCTGGAAATTGTATAAAATCAGCCTGGCCAAAATCTTGTAAAGTACAATCAGGAACCTATGGACTGTGGAGATGCAGTTGACTCAGAAGACCATTTTAGTGTCATTTTGGTTTTTATGGGCTCACTGGTAGACGGAGCAGACTTCTTTAGGAGTGAAAGCATGATGGACTTCAACATTTCCAGATATGAAGGACTGACACTGGCAAGCTAGGGAAAGTGGGAGTAGTTTTAGACACCCCGTTCTCAGGTGTCCGTGCCTCAGGGCATATCCTGTTCCTCTTTCAGGCAGAACCGGTTTTTGCTCTGACTGTTTTATCCAGCCTGTAAATGCTACGTTTTTTTGCATTAAAAAAGTGTGATACATCTCCCTTGGAATGTCAAAGCATTTTTCTTGATTCTTCTTGATTTTCTTCTACAATGTTCCTCCGTGTAGCCGAACCACACCTGGAAGTTTGACGGCATTAACATGTATGAGTCAGGATTTTATCTGCAGTTTCATCGTACTTCACTGTAATCTATAGTAAGTAAGGGCTATCATCAGCAAAACTTGATACCAGTCCTCTGAGTAAACGTGAACATGAGCAGGTAGGACTGGTTTACCTGGGCTGTCTCCTGTCTCTATGTGCTATGGCACAGGTCAGAGGCCTGGGCTAAAAGTGATAATGACACACACACACACACACACACACACACACACACACACACACACACACACACGCCCCCACTTAAATTCCCTTGCACCATCCCAATCCACCGGGCATGTACCAGGTATATATTCGATTCCTGTTAACCCTACCAGGCATGCTAGTGTGCCTTCTGGCACTTTCCGCTAGTGGCACAATGGATGTGGGCTGGCCACGCCCAGAGACTTGTCCATAACTCATTGGGTGAGCGTGACGTACTTGATGAGTAAGTCCGAGTAGAAAGACAACCCAATATACAGCCTATGGAAAACTGACATTCCCAAGTCATGCGAGACCTAAGTGCGTAAATATAACCATTTCCATTTTTTGACCTAAGTCTTAAAGGAACCGGTAATTTCCTGTGTGGGTGCAGGGGGTACGGTCTTGCCGAACATGGCTGGGCTCCTGTGGGATTTGTTCCTGCTTCTGCTGCTGCTTCTGCTGGGCGGATTCAAGGTCGTCGTCTCTCATCTTAGCAAGATGCAGAGAAGCAGAGCAAAGCTCATTCAGCTCTTTAATCCTGCCAGCCACATTTCTGGGACTTGTTTGTAAGATCTGGAATAATATGCAGGATTTTTTTGGGAAGCTGTCGCCGTTTACCGGAGGGGAGAGATGTACCGACCCAGTGGCATTTTGATGGCTCTGACCCTGGACTGCGGTATTTGCATGTCCTCAATATGTCCCCAGTTCCCCCCCTCTGCCTGCTTCTCCTGTCCTCTTTTTCTCACACATCACCAAGGGAAAGATGACCCCCTTCACAGCTTTCAATTCGCTGCACTTCTATAGCTCTGAATGGACGGGCTCGAGGAAAGGTGACATCATTTCCCGGCGATTTGATTGGCTCGGGGTTCCCGGAGAATGAAATCACGCCTGCCCCTTCCTCTTTTGCGGGTGAAGGGTTGCCCCGACAACTGTACAAGTTGCTTGAGTTAGCCGTGGGCAGGATTTGGCAGCTCTCAGTGATGAGTGCGGGCGCTGTTGGTTTTATGTTTTTTGGGGAGGAGGCATGGGAAATTTATCCTGAAGAGGGAAATCAGCAAATGGCTTTGGCACTGTCCCTGTATGACAGAACATGCTAGTGCGATTACCGTAATAACTGCGATCCTGTAATGTGGTCGTTTGTTTGTTTGTTTGTTTTGTTTCTTTGTAACATTCAGAGATCTGCTGTAGAGAAGTTGGGAGCTTTTAAAACATGTACCACACTGTCTGCTTAACAGTTGGAGTATCCGTCCATCCATCTTGCAACCGTTAATCCCAGGCAGAGTTGTGGGCAACTGGGAATGTACCTATTCAAGTGGCACACCCAGAGTCCTCCATAAGCTGCTGATGGGTTTATACTTTCCAGAGGACGTCTATAGGCTCTTTATAAAAGGATCGGTCAAAGAAACCCGAAGGCAAACAATGAATCAGTGTGCCCGACCAGAAGGTAACCGTTTGCACCCAGAAGCTCCCAGAGGTGTTGGGAAGTGAGCCATTTCACTTATCTCTATTCTCCCTTTCTCTCCCCTCTCCTCCTGTTCTTTTTGTGCCATTCTTTAGCTTTTTGGAGGATGTGAGGTGATTGGGGGGGGGGGTGCTGGAAAATCCTGCCGTAATTAATTTTCTGGTGAATTAATTAGATGAATTTCTCCGGCTCTGTGACCCCTCCCTGTCCCACTCGGCCCGTTGTGGTAATGACCTCAAACTCGATGTCACAATGGAAATCCGAGTGGGAATGGCATTGGCATGTACATCTCTCTTTCTCTCTGCGTTTTAACCTGCTCTTTCTTCCATTTCGAGATGATGTTCTGTCTGTTTTTGAAGGATGTCTCAGTGGTTTTGCTTATGCAGAGGTTATCTTCACCAGGGCCTGGCTGTACCATCCAGCATCGTCTTGCCCTTCCTGCCACACGTCATTGGGGGGCAATGCAGTGGTTCTGTGCCTTCTATCCTGCCCCCGAACCCCACATGACTAATTTCTGGGGGGTGGGGGCTGCTAAGCTAACATCCTTATTGGGGTCCTACCTATACCATAAAATGCCCACCCCACCCCAACCAAGGGCCATGACTCGTTCTGCGTTTTTCTCTGTCTTTCTTGGCTGTCTGCTCTGTCATCGATCGCACTTCTGTTCTGCTCTTGGGACGCGTCTGGCTTTCTCACGTCCTCTCTTCCAAGCCCCGGGCGGCCTCGCTGGTAGCAGTATCGCATGTACCGGCGAGAGCTCTTTTTTTCCCCTGGAAGCATTATTCATGAGCATAATGTGGTGATTGATTTGACCCAAACCCTGAGTCAGTCTTGGACCGATCCACAACCTGTGCTCCACCATATATCAGGGTTTGATGGTGGAACAGTCCTTTTACTGGATTTTATTGGTCCACAGCAAGCACTTAGAAAGAGCCCTAAACCCATGTCAACCCATGGGCGTAGGACTCCAGGACTGCCCAAATGCAGGGGCGGCTGTCATCACTGATACTCAGGCCTCCATAAGCAACAGTCATTTATGAAATGTAAAACCCAACCAGATATACATATCCATAAAGTCGTAATTGCCCACGGAAAATCCCATAGAGCATTTTGGTGAAATAAAAGCGGTCCCAGAAGCTGGCCCTCTGCTTACCAGTGCATTTAGAAAGGATTAAGTGTAGCTGGCTAATCCAGCGGTGGGAATCGCAGTGGGCGTTAGTCGGTCTGCTCTCTTAGTCATAAGCAGCTCACTTGCATGCTTTTGGCGTCGCAACGGGCCTTCTGATTGGATGGGCTGGAATGGTTTCTCATTGGCTGAGGTTCTGGCAGTCGACGATGGTTCTTGCATGTTGAACAACATTACATACCACTGGAATAAGAGATAGGCGGGGCCTGACTGAAGGTAATTATTTTTATTTTATTTTATTTTTTTTATTGCTCCACTTTTTTTCCACATAGTGATATATAAAACGGTGATTGATGTCAGAATGTTTTTGGTATTTAGTAATTTATCGACATGCAGGCTAAATTCTGCACGAGTTTCTGCTCTTACTAAAAACATTTTTTGTGTTTTTTTACCCCCCCCCACTCTAATTATGCAAAGCATCCACAATATTCTCTTCTTCCACTTGATTGGTCAGGATGGGGAAGGGGTCATAACGATGTCAGAGACAATGACTAGATGAGTGGGCTCTGGCCAACCCCCTCCTCCCCCCAAAAGTTCCTCCTATGTCTTAATTTATTATCATGTTTTGAACTAGGGGGTGCTTGTGAAACTGATTAGACGGACACAAAACAAGCGCTCTTGCAGCTAGGTGCCGGGTCCTCGCTCTCGCTAATCCCCATTGAAGAGCGATGGTTTGGGAAGGGGTGGGGGGGGTGGCAAGTGGTGAGCGTTAGCGATGGGGGTTGGGGGGGGGATGCATGTTGTAGGCCAAGGGCTAGACTCACATCCATGGGAATTTGGAAGCCCATTCAGCGGTAATTATCGGCATCAATGCGGCGAGCAGGCCGGAGGGGGCAGCGGGGGTGTGGGAGAAGGGGGCAGCCGTGCTGAAAGCAGCCAAGGGCGGGAGCGGGAGGGAGAGCGCCCCACATAGGGCGGCAGTGGAGAAGGCCGGGCTGAGTGGCTCTCGAGCGCAGCCGCGGCCGGCCCCACCGTTGCTGCCACTCACATAATGGAGCCACTCGAGTGCTCCGAGGGGTGGGAGGTGGGACTCGGGCGAGGACAAAGGAAAGCGAGGGTGGTCGTCAAGGCGAGAGGGACAGCACAGGCCCGGCTTCCTGCCGTAGCAGCACTCCCCTTGTCCTCCCTGCAGCCCCCTTGGAGGAACTTGCGAGCCATCACCATTGACCTCTGAGGCTTCTGGCAGGCTAATGCACATGCATGAGCACCCCCTTCAGGTCGGGGCAGTGCTTACAGCATAGCCAGTTCTAGACCCTATTTAGTGGCACTTTAGCACCCCTTAAAATATTTTTTCTTATACTATTTGGGGGTCTGTTCCCTATTTTTGCAGCAATTTAGTAATACCCTTGCTTATTGTGGAAGACCGCTACCCCTGCTCAGCAAATTTAATGGTGCTGGGAAAGGGAGTTGAGCCCTCTAAGGGTCAAATTCTAGAATCGCCCCAGTCTTGCATCTGAAAAGCAAGCAAGGACATGTATTTTTATATGGTCTGTGCTGCAAAATACTCCAATCTGTGCTAATGTTACGTATTTGCAGATACTATTACTAAAGAGGGAGTCGCAGGTCAGACAGGTGGGGGTTGGGGGGGTCAAGCCTCATTTAACAGCCCGTGTACCTCTCCTGATTTCACCATGGTGCTTTATGCCCGAGTGCCTGTCTCTCTCTCCTCTCACTCGGCCTCATTGCAGTCCGTCTAACAACCCCGAGTTCTGTGCTTCTGGAAAGCTGGAGTGGAATGGAGGGGGGGCTCGCCCTGAGGCTCACTCCCAATTCATCCCCCCTCCCTGTGGCTTGGTCCCACAGGTAGGGAAAGGGTGACAAACCATTTCACCGTCAGCTGCCACTCCCTCGCTGCTGACTCCACTGAGGTCCTTGACCTTTGGCTGCAGGAAAAGGGGAAGATTCACAGGAAAGTGGAAACTGCAGAGGAGTCAGGTTTGCGTGTGGTTTCCCCTCCCACTCGGACTTCCTCTCGCTCCTGGAAGTCCGGCTGGATTGTATGTATTTCTGCGAGTCAGAGTAAATATGTATATGGAATAGAATATGTTGTATCCTGCATGTACAATGAAGCTGTTTGCTTTCCCACAAGTGTTGTATGTTATAAAAGATAAATAGAAAAATTAAATGGAAAAAATCAATTGACCTTTGACCCCTGCAGTTTTTCAAACAGTGACATTTTTTTCCTCTCTTCCATGTCTTCTGACTTTTATTCACTTTTAATGTACACTGTTTTATTTCAATAAGTGACACTCTGAATCTTTTTTACGCACTTAGTGGAAACCATGTTTGGAAAGGTGATAAATTGATTGAATCATACGTGTTCTCAAACACACATGCACCGTCGCAATCATAACGGCAACCTGCAAACCTGCACGTCTCCCGTCCTCGCGGCATTGTCGTCTGCGCCCCCCCCCCCCCCCCCCACCAACATGTTCTCTCATCTCCTTTGTTGCCTCCCATCCTCAGAGAATGCCTGGCATTCTGCCACAGTACGAGAGATAAAAATCTCAGGGAGGCTCTGTGATCTCTGTGTTCATCCACCTCGCTGGGCCTCGGCAACTTCAGCTGCTGGGTAATTCCAGGCTGGAATTTTTGAGAAGTGATTAATGCCGGCAGGACTCACCATACCGAATGTATATGAAACGGTAGGCCACTAGCTGGACTAGATTCACACGCCAGGGTGAGAAAACACTTTTGTGTCACACACACCACTTCTGTAAACACGTGGTTTGGGATGAGGTTTTTTTTGGCCAGTGCAAATAGTGACACTTTCTATTTGCTTATTCTCCATATTTGCGTAATAATGGCAAAGTGAAAGGCCAGATGGTTTGGTGTTTGGGACAGGGAAAAAGTCCGCAGGAGGAACTCTGGATGTAACTCACTAAACAAGCAGTGGAACTGCTAATATGCATGTGCTTTTTTATGCATAAAGCGATTCTCAGTGTGTGGCTGGATACATTCAGGCTATTCCCCATTTGTTTCTTATCTAACAATAGAGGTCTGTGATTTATAGTGGTGATTCTCAATCTGTGGGTCGTGACCCAAAACCATACTTAGTACAGAGTCATGACTGATCTGGCATAGTAAACATTGGGCCGTGGTGCAAAAAGGTTGCGGACCATTGATCTATAGCATTTGCAGCACGGTGCGAAAGTCTCAATTAAGCAGTCAGAAAATTACATTTCAATTACTTTATCTTGGTGTAGGAAAAATAAATGATTCAAGTCAGAGTGCGTCAACTTAGCCATTTCATCCCTAAAGTTACCACAATATTATATCAGCCACCAGGGGTATCATACAGAGAGAAAAAGGTAGGATGATTCCAAGGGCACTCTGAGTGACAAGGTTTGAAATATTTGGAATATTATTAGATTGGTCTATGTTGGGGGTGCAAAATGATATGCTTTCATGGGCCCCAAAATCTCTAATGACACCCCTGGCAGCAACCATACAGTATATTTTTCAACTTGACCCACCTGGCTGTTTGGAAACCTCACTGATTCGAAATGAAGCTGTGTTCTTCTAGCCATCCAATAAGAGTCAGTTATTGGAGAACATTCATTTTCTATGAATTCCATGTTTTACAGAATCTACCACATTCATAATGCATTATAATGCATTCATAAAGCATTATAAACATGGCAATAAATATTTATAAGAAAGCATGGCACATTATAAGAATGTTTATTATGCTTTATGAATGCTTTGCTAAGCTGGACATCCTGATTATACCGAGTTCGATGGGTCCCTGGGTCAACAAGGGAGGGGCATGTGTTTCACTTCTTTAACCAATCACAGTCTTCATTGCATGATATCAACGCATCGGTCCGTTTTATTATCATTCAGGGCTTCCAGCCGTCGGGTTGGGGCTAGTGTGTGTTTCAGCAGGCTTAGTCTCTGGGATTATGATCACAATGTTGTTGGTTCAAACCTTTTTGTTGTTATTATTAAAATTATTGTTATCATCATCATGAAATAAAGACGCACCTTTACATTTCTCCATATCTCCTTTATAGGTAAGCATGTTCCTTTGCTTATCTATCTCCCTTAAAAGGCATTCACGCAAAACAAGTACTTCAGAAATCTGTGCACCTTGGGTCCTTGCAGACTAACAGAAAAACACTGGTTTTAATTAATGTAGTGATGTCATACAATGAAGACTGTGATTGGTTAAAGAAGTGAAACACATGCCCCTCCCTTGTTGACCTATGGACATTGCAAAATCAGGACGTGTTTATTAAGCTCTTGTGTAATGAACTATAGATATTCTAGTACAGAGGATCCATCCATCCATTTTCCAAACTGCTTATCCTACTGGGTTGCGGGGGGTCCGGAGCCTATCCCGGAAGCAATGGGCATGAGGCAGGGAACAACTCAGGATGGGGGGCCAGCCCATCGCAGGGCACACTCACACACCATTCACATACACATGCACACCTACGGGCAATTTAGTAACTCCAATTAGCCTCAGCATGTTTTTGGACTGTGGGGGGAAACCGGAGTACCTGGAGGAAACCCCATGACGACATGGGGAGAACATGCAAACTCCACACACATGTGACCCAGGCGGAGACTCAAACCCAGGTCCCAGAGGTGTGAGGCATCAGTGCTAACCACTGCACCACCATGCCGCCTAGTACAAAGGATCTTTAATGCTTATACCGACCATTATAGTGAATTGAATATCAATAAGAATGTATCTATAGTGCATTATAGATAACAGCTTTCAGTAGAATTTTATAAAATTATAGTAACTCTTAAATTGTTTATGATCTAAAATGGTAAATTGTGTTTCTAAGGAAAAATACAATTACTGCCCAGAAAAATTGCCTTAAACATTTCCTTTGAATGCCTAAGATTTTGCACAGTACTGTATGTGACAGTAAGTGCATAAGAGTGTGCAGTACATTGAGGGATGACCCATTGACAGACAGAGCTGCCTGTGGGGGTTTCACACTCGCCACATCCAGGCAGGTGACGGAGAGCATGGCTTTCGCTACCGCCATGTACTTCAAAGGCCAGTCGCTGCCCTGACTGCAGCACGGTGCAGGCAGATCAGCTAACAGGCCTATGTTGATGTGTGGGGGCGTGTCAGAAGAACACAGAGTGAGAGTCGTGTAAGGAACTGTCGGTGTGTCCTGAGATGTATGACGGGAAGCTGCCTTCCCTGGTCACTGAAAGGGCAAGCTGGTGTTTTCTGTAATTGAAAAGAGCAGCCCGGCCCGGCCGCCTAGGGAGCCCTCGTCATTCAGCGTCGACCGCCCGCACTAATAAATATGCCGTAGCTAAGCAGTCTGCAATGAAAGATGTGGGCCAGAGGTCAGTTTCACCCAAGGAAACCGATCTGGCCAATAAGCAGAGGCGTCATGTTCAGATGATGTCATACTTTTTGTTTGACTAGATTAGCTAGAATTTGCATGACAGCATTGGAAGCTCTAACAGGTTTTGTATAGTGTTTTGAAACTTTTTTCTGTGCATGTATCTAAATTAATATTCATGTTTGCAATTTTGTTTGCAACATACGCCCATCTTAGCTTTGCAAATCAAATTTTAGGTGCAACTTTAAAGATTAGTGTGCTAACTGATATCAAGTTTTAGTGAATTTTGGTCAGTGATGTTTTTTTATTTTATTTTATTTATTTATTTTAGATTTTGAAGGTCATTAAAAAAATCCTGTTTCAAATAGCCATGATTTTCTGCTATACAGATGTCTCCCAGCATCACACCGGGGCAGTGCTCCTAGCCGGACCAGCCGGTGATCCCGCTTCCTGTGGCGTTTATGCAGCACCACAGCAATGGAATGCACCACATTCCCGGATGCGGGAGAATTAGCAGTGCATCCTGGGAGTTTGGAAGGCTCAGATCATGTTGGCTGATCCAGGGTGTCTCTCCTCCTCTGCCTGATTAAAATAATGAAGACTCAGGGATTTTTTTAGCTGTAATTCTATTGAAAGAAAGCTTTGTCTTCCAACAAAACCCTACTTGAAATTTATCCGCGAAAGCTGATGCCGCTCGATTGTTATCGGCCAACCCTTGAATCGGTCTGGATCAGCTTCTTCATCCCGTTTGTAATCTAAACGGCAAGCTGCTTATTAGGAATCTGAGATAAAAGTTTAATAATAATATTAAAAAACAAAAGGTTTGCTTTTTCATGTTATTCCCTTCCCAAAACTCTGTAGTGTCGATCCCCTCCCCCCCAGCCCTACTGAAAATCTAATGATTATTTTTAAATTACCAGCTGAAATGGATCTCTCCTTTTCTTTAAAATTTGCCAGATAATTATGATAATAGGCCGAGAGGGAAGACGGCGCATATCTGGTATTACATTTTAAGCCAAGTTTCTGTTATTTTACCTTCTATTTTTTCGCTCCCTCCTGTTTTGTCGGTCCCAAATTTACTCTTAAGGTAAACTCAATGTTGGACTTTTTGCCTCTGCAAAGGCACAGATGGTTTGCGCAAAGATACAAAGGTGTGCATTAGTCAAACCTGCTGCATTGTTACTTTCATTCCTAATCCCAGGCCCTTTGGTTCCCTTCGTTTCTGTGCCATGTTCCTCGAATTATAAATACTGCCTTCCACCATGTAGAATGGATGTTAAAATGATGATCTCTGTGTGGACTCTGGAAGTCCTCGTACTTCCCCTCTTTTGTTTAAAAATGCACTGTGAACATGCTCACAAATAGGGATGTGAAAGTGGCTCATAAGCTCCGTCAGCTGACTGTTCTGGAACAATCTTTCAGTAACCATGGAAACATAGTCATTGAAATCTGAATTCTTCAGGCTAAAGTTGCTATCCCCTCCTTTTTGTCCAAAAACGAGGTGAAGGTTAATGTGTTTTGGTCACTAAATTTGCGTATTTAAACTAGTGGAGAATTGACACGTCAGTTACCGTGGATGTATCAAAATGTAAACTGACTCATCTGATGATATATTAGCCAGCTGCGATCCACTTGTCCCCAGGAACCAGAAAACGATGGCCCACTCTCTAAGGAAGTCGTACCTTCTGCATGCACTTTGATATTTACAGGATGTGGAAGAGTGCACTGTTCTCGCAAACACCTGTATGATACCCTGAGACATTCTGTGTAATTTCAGATGCTGAATGACTTTTCTTCTCACTAGCTGCCCTTATTCACCTTCAGATAGTTCATTGTATAATTCATTGTGGATCTTTCCTTGGATCTTTTGCCCATGTGCTTGAATCTTCCTTCTTGGTCTTTTCAGCTGTCATTGTTAGCTTGTTGTAATTACTCGAATTGCCAGATTGTTCCGGTATTGTAGTTCTCCTCTCTAGATTCCTTTAATCCAGCTATGATATGATGCACATCTTCGGCTTGCCACAGGTGCCGTTTATCTCTTGGTCTTACCAGGTAAGAATGATCATGTTTGAGATGCTTCATCTTGCTTTACTACTGTCAGCCACATCAAAAGTATCATGGAAGGGGGATCGTCCTGGCAACCGGATAAACAACGCCGCTCCTGAGCCTCGGGACAAAATTGGGTCATCCATCTTCTGAAACAACCCCAAGTTCACCTCAGTGCCACCCAACCTACGGGCTGCTGTTGTCCCCAGGGTGGAAGGAAGGCCCTCAGCTTAAACAATGAAAAACTAGCTTGCCCTCTTAAATGGCAAATCTCGTGTTTCCTGTCCTTGCTCCGTTCCCGGGCTCTGCACTACGGGAATTCCCTGAAGGGAAAATGGCTCATGCAAAATTCATGAGCAGGCTGTAGTGGCAGCCACCAGTCCTAGAGATGGCAGAACCTTGCAGGAGATACATCCATGGTGTGTGTCAGGGCTTGCTTGCCTGTTTATAGCTTTCGGTTTTGGCCGGGGTTTGGGGATACAATGTATCTTTTGGATAACAAGGGTGGTGTCGTGATCCGAGCCTCAAATATCAACTGGTTATAACCCGTGTGCGATCTCAATGATGGTACTGGGTTATGAGGAGGACGTGCAGACTTTTAAATCATGGCCGTCAGTTAGTAGTAATAGTTATTAATTAGTAATTGGAGTGCTGACACTCTAAGCTATACTGTTTAATGAAAGAATAGAATTTATAGTAAATAAAAGTTGGTAGATTACAAAGACTACAGGATATGATTTGATTTCCAAGAACTTCTTGGTTCAGCATGCATCCGGTTTGTGCAGGGGATTCAGCCAGACACAGGCTGGAAGACTATAGCCTCCATGGTGGGCCTGTAGACTAAGACTTAGTCCATGGTGTAGATGTACAGTGGTCTCTGCTGGATGGTGGAGTCCATTTGTGCAAGACTGAAAGTACAACAATCTTCTCGTTGATGAAATGCCAAGATGTCTTCCTGGTGTCTTCCCAATGTCTTCCCAGGCGACTGCTAGATCATGTCCTGCACTCCCCCCCCCCCCCCCCCCCAAGCCCTCTGGCATGTTGGGGGATAATCCACTCAGGGAGCAAGAGAGAATGATGGAAGAGTGACAAGAGTGAATAGTTTATTGGAAACAGTAGTTCAGAATCACATATTCCCCTTTAGTCTTTGAAGTGCAATTTATGTGTGTTTCAGCATCATCAGTTGGTTTTTATCCTTATTGAGGGCTGTAGGGCTCACAAAATGTTCCATGTCAGTCTGTATATTCTGGTCTCTTTGTCTTTTTGGTTATTCTAATCATATATCAGAGTCAAATCAGGTCACCTGCTTACCAGCCTAGCTGTAAATTAGCTCTTCTGTGACAGGTTGCTTTTATTGGTCACGCTTACCTATGGTCATGCATGATTTTTTTTTGTTCTGCAACACTGATAGTATCTTTGTAGCTCGTAAATGCATTATGGGTCTGATGACAGACTGATGTACTGAAAAGTCAGCTGTCACCACGTTCTGAGATTCCAATGTTAAAATAAGGCAGGATGAAGCTTTGTCCTAAGGCCCAATGTCTCTTTTGAGATGTCAGCCCTGCTGAGTTTAAACACACGGGAGCTGAAGTCACAGCTTTTTTTCTGTCTTTCTTTCTCTCTCTCTTTCATGCTAAAATTTCCTTACTCCCCCTTTTAAAAGGAATCGGGAGGAGGCAAGTGTAATCTACTTAGTATTATCGAGGTTTGCATATCCTGCATCCCCCGTGAAGCGAATGAGGTATAGAGATGTTGTGGAGGGGGGGGTGGGGAGGGTACGAAGGGTACTTTAACAGGAAACAAAAGCTGGGGGCCACGGCAGAGAGTGGCTTCCGTATCCATGGAAAAGTCACTCTTTCTTCCAGTTTTTAACTTCATCGTATTCTTGAACTGCTGTCTAGAGTTCTTTAGTTCATTGGTCTCTCTCAGAACCATGCTGAGTTTGACAGTTGCCTGCTATGGTGGTCCATTTTTGTGTCCGTAACTTCATTAGATTTAGAGGTTGTCTGTGTCCAATCTTACCTCCATATTTTTTTACTTTTTCTTACTCAAGGCATCTAAGGGGTCTGATTAATCAGACCTGAAGTATGTTAGATGTCCCCTTTTCATTTCGTAAAAGGAATATGCTTTTCAAAGAAAAACTTGCACATAAACAAACTTCACAAATGCACATACACTCCTAAAACATAATAGGAATGGTATGCACTTGTTGCAACAAGAGATCAGTAGTCCTTATTTAATAGCATAGTGCCATGGTTGCTAGAAACTCAAATCTTTAGTTTAGGGTAGATATTGATATTCATTTCATAGAGAAACTTGGAGTTGAGTTGGTCTTCACCTTACAGCCTATAACATCATCCTTACATTGTGTTCCTTTCCTCCCCGTGGCACAACAATCCAATTATCGAAAATAAACACCTAAAGCATGATGTCATCACCTACACTAGATAGCATCTCATCTTCATCCGAGTTTACAGGAGTACATCAATTTAAATAGAATTGTACCAGCACGGTAGCATGGAGATGAGAAAACAACTGTAATCTATCTTTACAATCAGATGACATCATTGAGCCCTAGTCAAACTGAGTTAGTTTTCCATAACAAAGGAATCTCAGAACTGAGAGGAACAACATGTTAGTCAATACAGTTGGTGTACAGAAGTAGATGCCATGGAAGACCTACTATTGTGAATGCAAGGACAAACATGCATGCTTCTTTTTAGGTGACCAGAAATATGAATCATTCATAATTCTAATGACAGATCAGTCATTCGTGTCCTACATGCCGCATGTTTATTTGAAACAAGTAAAATGGGTGGGGTAAAGAATGTAATGTTTATTTTTGATGATGGTCTTGACCCATGGAGGAAACTGGTCCAACAGCTGCATATGTGTGGGGTACCTGCATGCCGTACTACTGCCCTGAATCAATCTGCGGTAGTTTAAATGAAGTAGATCTTGTTTTTGTTAGATCAATCTGTAGTATGATACCTAAGCAGATGACTCTGTACAGCACAGAATTCTGGGAAAAGTGGCCGATTAGTATCTCTAGGAACAAATGTGTCATTAAAGTAACACAAAAGCGGTCTGACAGAGTAGACAGAATAAGACATTTCAACGGGGAACTTAAGTATGAAGTGTGCGACAGATTCCTTATTCATAGCCGAATTAGAAACATTCATGGTAAGTCATAGCATTATAGGATGACTTGCCACACTCCAAATGGAATCGCAACAACCTTTGTTGTACCCTGATTTAAGAAGTATACTGCTTGTGTGCAGGAGCCCCAGACTGGTCCCAGCCAGAGGCTGATGGAGAAACTCCCAGTCACAGCAAAGATTTAGCAGTGCCAAGGGAGAAACATAGTCACAAAACCAGGACTTGGCATTTTTAGAACTGTCTGAGAAATGCAAGGCTACTAAAGCAAAGCAAAGGACAAAGGGACTCCAAAAGCCTGTTGGGCAGCATGGGAGAGCACAAATGGTTCACGCCTGGCCCTGCTCCAGGCTTCTATTTACTGTCTAACCGGTTAGCGTAGATTGTGTAATGTTCTTTGTGCAGAGCTAATAAAAGACTTAAGAAGAAAACAACCTAAATTCATTTGCTCCAATCTGGTCAAAATTACTGGACAGGACCTGGGGAATAGACCCAGGGTAGAAGAATGGAAGGTTTCTGCAGATCAGCAGGAGATGGAGGGCGAGGGGGGGGGGGGGGGGTCTGCTGAAACCAGACCTTCAGCTGTTTAGGTGGGCCAGTTTTATAGCACCTGGTACCAGTTAGACTTCTGGCAGCCGATAGCTCTGCTACTGGACTGCTTGAGCCCAGTGGGAGGAGAAATTGGGGAAAAAGGAAAAGGTACTTTTGAGACTGGAATCGCGAAGGCCACACCTGTTTGACAAATACATGTGGCTGTGTGAAACACCACCCATCTTCAGCTTCTCCATGTCCTGTAATCCTCTTCTTCATCATAAGCTTCCTCTGGTCCTTCTGGTCTTGTCTCTTACTTCTGCTTGCTGCAGAAGTGTGTTTAATCTCCTTAAGCAGCCTTCACAGAGTGGGAGGGTGACCACAAGCCCTTGGCCGGCTCCCACCTGTTTGGGCCACAAGACTGCCTAAAACCTCTGTGCACCACTTAGACCTGCCTGTTCGGCTTTGGAGCAACCGTATGCGCAAGGGTCTGCAGACTTGAAGCCTGAAAGGATCTTGAGCCGTCCAACCAGACCACAGCAGAGTGAAGTCATGAGACCATTCCTTACCGTAAGATCTGCCCAGAATACGGGAAATGACTCTTGATCTCCCAGCTCGGATTTACAGTCATCCCAAGCAAACACAATTTTGGCCAGTAATTCGCCATAACTTGCTCTCCTTAGTTGTGGATAAGGAAAACTATAATATAATCAATTCTTTGCAAATAACATAAGACAACGAAAGTCATACATAAAACTTGAGTTGTCGTTTGTAACCCCTTTTGATCACTTCCTATCCATTTAGACAAGTTCAGAGTAATTAAATTCAGGGTATTTCATTAGGTTTTAGGAGCTCTATGAACCCAAGTTGTTCAGATCTTAGGGTGTTTGGGCGCCAACAGAGCAAGGCGTCTTTTTGTTTTTGACCAGCAACATAACTATCACCCACTGTCTCGGTTGATGATTTTGCGCTATGAGGTCATGAGTAGGACGAAAGTGCACTGACTCTGCCAATCCAGTGCCAGAGTTAAAGTTGATAAGAACAGAGCAAAACTCACAGGGTGCATCTCAATACCAAGAAAGTGAAGATCGTTCTTGTGTTCTTGGCAAGACTTGTCTTGCTAACTTGCCTACCAAGAATAAACTTTGGGTGCAATGAATCATGGGATTGGTCTCATTTGATGAGGATACAACCGATATTTGGGGCAGAGCAAGATCCACATCCAGGGATTTTTACCGTCTTTTGTACCTCTGTACTTGAGTATTGGAACTGGTCTTCGGCAATGAAAAATAATATAAAATGAGTACGTGAGAACACAAGTATGCATATCGAGAAACACACACAGTGCATGGATTATCTGTGGCCTGTACTACGAAGCGGGGTTACTGGCTTATCGGGGTAACATGTCGGATTTAAGGTACCACAGTTTAAGTGGACTTCATATTCGTTCACTTACATTTTGCCCAGACTACCTTAAATCTGACAAGTTACCCCGATAAGCCAGTAACCCCGCTTCGTAGTACAGGCCAACCAATCTGCAGCAAGATGGCTGCTGTTCCCTGGAATGGAACCGTGGAACTATGGTGTCATATGAGAAAGTGGGTGGGCACTGTTTGTTCATTTTAATTAATTAATATTTATATATCTAAACCTACTGTCTGGCAGCAGCCTTCAGCGAGTACTGAGCTGCTTAGTTACATGGCTGTGTTAAGTACATCCTTTCACACGTGCCGACATGTAAAACATGAAGAATAACTGTCAGCGTCCCACTGACATTCGTGGCACCCTTCAGACTTGAAGGTGCCAGCGTCGTTCTTTAAGGCCGTCCCTGTTCAGCGATTCTTTATCTCTGCAGACAGAGAAAACAAAACTTCCTGTATGAAGAGGTGTCATGTTTCTCTCTCAGACAAGCAGACCCTGTCTCCCCAGGCAGTTTACCTGTCACGGAGCAACGAGGACTGGAAGGCTGTCTCTCTGTGCCACCCCCACCCTCCCCCCCAAACAAGCATGGTTCAGGGGGAGGACTCTTTTCATCCTGACAATCTCAGCGGTGGACCGTACTGGAAGAGAGGGTATTATTGGATACTGGGACAGCACAGAGGCCAGAAGAAAAAAATCCCAGAGTTGTTCTTGCGAACGACGGAGGAAAAAAAAGGTTTATGCCATCTTGAGTTTCAGGCCTCCTCAGCCAGGGGTTGAAATCCAGGAATTTATTTACTCAAGCTTGACTTGATTGCATCGCCCAGCCTCCTGCATTTTTCCACCCAGAGTCAGAAACCTGCAAGGTATACATGTTTTCATAAAATTTATTCTCTAAGTGTTTTTCCAATAGGAAAAAGGCAAAGCCCCCTGAGATTTTGTTCGGTTGGACCAATCAGTTCTGGTCAGTGTGAATCAGAGGCATCTTATACACTGCTCCGAAGCTCCATCCATCTCTGCGTCTCATTTATCCCCTTGCCAAGCTATTATACCATCTACCATCCCAGCAATTTCTGATACCTGAGTGATTTTGTGCATCAAACACTGCAGTGCTTCCTAATCCCACTCCCCGAGTATCTACATTTCTGTATTTCTCTGTGTTCCAATGGTAAACGTCTCATCTCTGCGTTTTGGCAAGGGGATAATGATTGCATGTTTTATATTTGTTTCACAGACATACGTTTTTTCGCTTTTTTTTTTTGTAAATTTCAGTGTTTCTATTTTGTGTTTCTGAAAGGACTCCTCGTCTGCATCTGTTCATTTTATTAATTAATTTAATAGCTAAACAAAAAAGTACATATGCAGGTAAATGCTGTCAGTGCTTACCTATAATTGTAGTAATGCCTCATTTCAGTGCTTGTGACTCCTCCCAGTCAGGGGTTCGACTGTCGGAAAGTCATGGTTACTGATCCAACCTTTCAGGGAGATAATTGTGCATGATGCCTTGCATCGGCTTGGTGTGGAGGACACCCCATGAGAAATGCGGGGCGAGAGGCCCAGAGGCTGGTGCATTTTCTGGTTAAGCGGCGCGATTCAACGCCTCCCTGTTGCAGCATTGTAAGTCGCTGTTTCCCAGTGCTGGCCTGTCGCTACCTGCTCTGTCTGCACCCTTGGGTGAGACGGAATGAGCTGTGTTCGTTTCTCGCTGCCGAGACGTGTCTGTTCACATCGACCAGATGGCTGCATCCCGCCGTGAAACTGTAAATCCTGTCATCGGCTCCAAATCTGGCATATCAGGATTTGCGAGTGTGTGTGCACAGTTGTGTGCAGGTCTGTGTGTGTGGACGTGTGCATTGCTGTGTCTCTGTAGATAAATGAACACAGTACATATATATACACATACACAAACACACACACATATATTATTTATATCGTTAAACATACCCACAAAGTGCTCACAGAAAGTCTTGCGATGCTTGCTGAATTCTGTAAAGATGTAAATGTATAAGTTTCCTAGCAAAATTCTACTGAGAAACAATGTTTATCATATCTGAACATATCTTCCGCACATATATTATGTCTTAATTTTTTTTGACTGACTCATTCAGTTCTGTTCTTGCCATTTTGCCATTAATTGCAATCGTAGTCATTGGTTCCCAAAGGGATACTAAAAACAAACGTTTACCGTTATTGCAAAGGTGTTACTAATTACAAAGCAGCCAATGACACTGCTTGTTAATGAACTTTTTAACTCGGCTCTTTTAGAATGCTAATCTGAGTTTCTGCTTCACATGAATGCTTAACCGCCATTCTATTCTGATATATATTCTTGTAAACAAAAGAATGAAGAATTATTTTCACTGTATTTAGCAAGTTCTCCAAATTCTATGAGCGCTGTATGTATGTATGAATATGTGGCCAGGGGCGTGGCTATAAATTCCAGGGCCCTGATCCAATTTAATGTATAATATTACGTATTAATGGGCCCCTGTAAAATGTTGGACCCCCTGAATCTGCCCAGGTATCCATGCCCCTCATGTGCCCCTGCATATCGTACAGCAAATTGCTGTACTTCTGCATAATTTGCTCCATTTTCAGTGTTTTATAGCTGCAATTTCTGACCTGTTTGTCACCTGTTCTAAATCCACCACAAGCGAGGCCTAAATCCTCCATAAATCTATCCCGAGTTTGCATGAACCCAATGCGCACCCTCTGGTTTATTACCGTGCTCCTGCACGAGCAGGAAATGGGGCCTGGACTGATCTTCTGTTTATGGCAATGTGCCCGTAAATGAACAACAGCGATGACTTCACACCAGTGGAAAATTCCTAATAAATCTGCCTTGACACGCCGTGGGGTGATGCGTGTGTGTGTTCAGCCGATTCATGCCGGCCGGTTGCTCGTGGTCATCTGTCCGCGGCTGCGGGGCCCTGCGCTAACGTGCCGCGTGCCGTCCTGATGACAGACCGTGTGTGTCAGCTGACCCGGCAGAATGTGATTCCATTAGTCAGTGGGGTATACAGATTAGAGGTCAGACGCACCTCCTGTACGTCGTGTGCAGGAGTGTAGGAAACAGAGGGGATGGGAGAGTCTGCACCCCCTAAATATTCATTCAGTCTTCTAAATAAAATGATTAAGGTGGTTCTTCCAAGTATCAAACTCCCTCCTATGCTGGCGCTCCCCTCTTACTCATTTATTTGTTTATTTGTTTTCATGCCCTCAAGCCAAAGCAGAAATGGGGAGAAGGGTGGTCCCCCCCACAAGCAGGGCATTCGGACATGTCAGCATTCTGTACAACTGTGCTGGATTGTGCAGTTTGTGGTTGTCGAGGCTGGACCTGAGGAGGTAGCTGTCTCACTTTGGTTGATTTGAACGCAACACCTCAACTCTCAACACTTCATCCACATCATGATGTCACTGATCAAGGCATACAAAATCAACTGCAATAGCTTGAACTGAAGCAAACTTATTCATGAATTTATTTTATCTAATGCAACTTTAGCAAAGAATCTTCTTTTAGCTATCAGCCAAACATAAAGGGAGTAGCTCCCTTTGATCAGAGGTTTAATGTCTTGGTCCTAATGTAGAGGAGCCGTACACAACAGACTTCCTGGAGATGACATCCTGAGGCGTTTTGGCTGCGCCGAGAGGCAGAGGGTATTTAACCCTGTGTTGTGGATGCAATGGTAGGTACAGGTGGGCGGGGCCCTGAAACCTGACACCATTTTACCTGCCAGTGCACATCCCGCACTAATGAGAGCAATCAGAGGGGGCCAGGCCTGTAGGGACACAGACAGGCGTGGGTTTGCAGAAGGAATTCTGCCTCGCGCTCCCTCTGACAGCACCCCCCCCCCCCCACCAACCATGGCAATCCACTGTGTTTTCCTTAAGAAACGGCACATTCATGCTCCTGTAGCTGAAGCACAGCTCAGGCAGCCAATTTTCACATTTACTAGCTGATAATGCACTGACTAGTAGAACTACTTTCTTCCTCCAGTGATGAAACATTTCCGTTTAGTTTCTGCCAATTTGAAAACGTGTCTTACATGTGGAATTTTAAGTAATGTTAGCTAGAATTAAATTATAATAGCGCATTGATTTATTACTGTCATTCGCTTGGTTGGCACCATGGAATTAGATAATTAATCCACACCCTTCTGAGCAATTACTTTCGAGAATTCAACATGTTATGTATTATAATAACTTAACCCACATCTTTATCTAAAGCAGTCTCAATACTTTTATTCCTTTTTCTTAATGATGTTGTCGCTGTTCAAGTGCACAATAGCTAAACCCTTCCGAACTCTTGAAAAAAGTTAACATTCGCAAATGGATTAAAGTACAATGAAAGAGACATGCGCTAAGTCGCCAAAATAAAAATACATTTGTACAATGCTAAATAAGAGCTTATTTTGTCTTTGAAAGATATAAAAGGCTTATATTTTGTTCTGTAGCAAGGTCCAGCTACTCTGCCACGGGTTCCCTTCTTAATGTTTGTTTCAGCAAGCTGTGCAAACACAAATCGGACAACGAGTACATTTGCTTAGAGGACTTTTCCGGATGGGCTGTCCTCTCGCAAAAAAAAAAAAAGTGTCAGTAATTATTCTAGGAGTGACACCTTTCCCATCAACCTGCTGATTTTCCTGGCTTAAATTTCACTTTGATGTCAAAGTCGAGGGCAGAAGGGCAAACTAGCATGGGCAAAAGTGCATACGCGGTAAGCTGCACATTCAGTCATGAGCAGAGGAGTTTCATAAACTTTTTGATCTCCTACAGCATCGTCAGGATAATGTTCACACACGTAACCAATCACAGCTATTGTGAGGGGAGGATGTCAACGGGGAGATGGAAAGGTTAGCGCATGATGCTATCAGCGGATGTGTGATGCTATCTCTGCCCGCTGGTCCCTGATCTGTGCTAATGCAAATGGGGGGGCTTTCATTTTCGTATACCCAACTGATGGCGGCGGGGGATAGTGGTGAAATTGGTCCAGTTGGCTCTTTGGACCAAAGATCAATCTCTCTGTGTTTGCAGCCCATCTGTGAGGGCCTTGGGCAGGATCGAGGAAGGTCAGATAAGCGGTAGATCCTCCGCTTGTTTCATTCCTGTCCCTTATTTGGCTTGATGGGAGCGATTCATATTTCTTTGACTATTTTCCTGCCATTGCACAACAACCTGGGTGCAGCGGGCCAAGGCTTCGGGACACAGAGGAGCGCCAAGCGGAGCACCGCGGTATGTAAACAAGCAAGGCTGTGCCACGGCAGACGAACAGGAAAAAGACGACACTGTGTTTTTCGCGGTGACAGTTGGACAATGTGTGCCGCAATTCATCAAAAATTGAGCGATCAAGTCTAAGCAGGCATGCAGCGGAGCGCAGAAATCGCGGGGCGCTTGTTAAAAGCGGTGCTTTGCCTTGACAGAATTGTAGATCAGTTCCTTCTTTTTAAGGTTGTGCACATGTGCCCAGAGGCTGACAGCAGGCGACTCCGGGCCGGTCTGCCTGGTCACCTATCTGGTTGCCGTCGCTCTGTGACTTGCCTTGGAGGTCGATGCTTTAAGAATTTGGCCTCAGGGTTCTTGGTGGATGGGGGTGGAGGTGTGGGTGTAGAGTCTCTCACACCAGTGTGAATTCACCATTTTCACACCTGGGCGACAGCACACAAGGTGCCCTTGATCCCAGCGCGCAGTGGGACGGTTCTGCTCGCCAGTTCTCTGCAGTTCTGCGTTGGTGCCCAGCTTTCTCTTACATTCTCTCTGTGTTCTCTACAGAATAACAGCAGGACTCTCGGCATTCCCGTTACAGACTATTGGTCCTTCCTACAGCAGGTTACGCTCCTGGTGATCTGCAGTAGGCCGTGGCGTATCCATAGAGATGGATTGTGTGCCAATCCAACAAAAGCCTGTCAAAGACCTGGTCTAGAAGAGACTGTTGAATGATGAGATCAGCTAGTTGTATTTTAATGATAGCGTGAATTATTGTGGTTTTCCTCTGGTGACAGGGCCTAGGTAGAATATGTATGAACCTGAGCAGCAGAAGAATGAGTTAAAGTGACAGATCCTATATACAAGGTAGACAAGCTCTAAAGTATATACTACAGGCCGGCCCGGAATGGTCAATTGAGAGACTCAGGCCCGGAATAGCCAATCAGAAAGCTCGGGCCTGGAGTGGCCAATCGGGAGTTTCTGGAGAATTCTTGGACCGCATAGCTTTTGAATAATTGTTAAATTCTATAATGCCGCTTTCAAATGTTAATCAGCAAGTGCATGTGTGAATGAATGATGTGTGAGTGCGTCCTGTGATGGGCTGACCCCTCATCCTGGGTTGTTCCCCACCTCATACCCTGGACCCCCCCCCCCCCCCACCATGACCCAAGATGGGTAAGTGGTTTAGAATATGGATGGATGTTAGTAATCAATGTATTGACATAATAAGGCTTGAACTGTGGCATCAGTTATTAAAGTTCCTCCAAAACAAAAGACAATGCAGGCAGGAACTGGCCATGCAAGTCCCAGTCTGTGAATAATCCCTCTACAGGCAGTCGCCGTGTTAAGAACATCCGACTCATGAACAACTTGTACTGACAATAGGATCACCGTAAAGCCTTATATATTAAAAGTTTGGGTTACATACAATGGTTCATAATAATGTACACGCACTACTGTGTGACGCTCATGAAAACATTTTGTGGCTTCAGCGGTTCATTGGTTCCTGGTACAGTACAGTACTATATGTAGCTACTTTTATAATTACTCTTATTAATATCATTATTATTACTCTATCATTATTACCATCAGGTGGGTTTGATCCTGCTTATCACCCACAAGCCTTTGAGGTCTGCGATGTTTCAGGTGTAGCAGGCAGCTCTGGTTTGCTGTTAGGAAATGAACAACCTGTTCGTGATTTATTTTATTTTAGATTTTTTTTTACTGGTTGGGGCTAGGAATTTATGTGGCGTCCCTGCTGAGTCCTCACGTTTTGGCTGACACTCCCTCTATGGTTGCCGCATGCCACTTTGGCTCCTCCCATCTGACATCTAAGGAGCATCTGTCCATCTACATCTAAGTGGCAGACCTGACCTTTTCCTGCTTCCTCTTTTCTTATGATTGTGCCGTGCCAGGTCTGCTGTCTATCCTCAGTTCTGCCTTTGTGAGATGGTTATTTCTCACCCAAACGGGGCTTTGTGAGGTTATTTGTTTGATCATCACAACGCTGTGGTCGAATGAGCCAAAGCTTCTGGAAAATTCCCAAGAGTCCCTTGTGCCACATGATATTAATGATAACACATTGTTTTTGTAAAGGTCAAGGTAAAATGTCATTCTGAAAGTCCAGCCAAGTCATTAAAATCTGGGGGATTTACTATGTTTTATAACTTACAATATGACTACTTCCAGGGAGTGAAACTTTGAGTTATTTGCATGTGTTAAATTCGCGTGAATCCTCTTATACACAGTTCTGTAGCTATTGGGAAAGGCAGTGGGTTACTTACTAAGAAATCACTTGTTTCACTTTAGGCCACTGAGAGCCCTTCTATTCGTCAGCAAAGCGTGTGTGTGATAAGAATTTGACATTTATCATGCGAGATGGTCCTTGTACATCTAAAACCAGCCTGCTAATGCATGGTATCGGTATAGTAATGCTACTGTTACGCTGTGATGACACTTTAGTGACAGTCTTCTTCCCAAAATAGTCCACATTCCTGGTGCTGTTCGTAATATGTGTGCACAGTGGTGTCAAAAGATTCACTTTTTCTGTACTTTTAGGTTATAGAAGAAATGGGTGGGATGTGACTCAGTAATTAGCGCTCTGTGCCTGTGATTGGAAGGCTGTCGGTCTAAATCCTGTGGTTGACAGGGTAGTTTTGTGATGGGTTCTTTAGCTCTGCCCTTAACCCCCCCCCCCCCCCCCCCAGTTGCTCTAGGGACTGCCTGACCCTGCTTTTGTACATCGCTGTGGAAAAAAATATCTGCTAAATAAGTTAGCGTAAATGAAAGATGTTAATGTAAATGAAATAAGGTGTCTGGCTTACAGCGCGGAGTCTTCCTGTGATTCAGCTGTAGTGGCCGCTTGTTGGCTCTGATGTTATACCGTACGCTCGGCAGGACTGACCAAGCGGCTATGTAGGGCTGTGGCGCTCCTCCACCCTCCACTATGATGGGCAGCACATTAATCAGTGGCAGCTGGGGGGGTTCAGCACCAGCGCACCATAGGAGCAGCTGAGGCTGTCTCTAGGAGACTCCTGACCCAAAGCTGAGTGAGGTAGCTGTGCTGATCTGGGCTCCATCAAGAAAATTATTCTTTCTGACAGTGTGTGGAATAACAGCGTATGAACCATCCACAAAAAGCTCTGCGATCACCTTCTGACAACCCTCTTTTGGGGGGGGGGGGGGAGGCATAGCTCAGCTGTGTTTGTGATTTGTGATCAGAAGGTTACCGGTTCAAATCCCAGGTATTGGGGACAGAGAGAGAGAGAGAGAGGGCAAGGCTCTTAACCCCCAATTGCTCTAGGGACTGCTTTGGATAAAAACATCTGTAACTGAAAATGTGTTGTGGAGGTGGTGGTAACCCTTCTGAGATATGGCTGTGATGCAGCACAACAACAGGTGAAGCTATCCAGGTACAACAAGTAAACAGCAAGCCAATTTCGTCAGTTGGATCTTTCTCAGTAGAGCTTTGCCATCACAATCGTATTAAATTTGCTGGGACCCGCGCATGTCACTGCAGAAAGATCCCACTGTTCGGCCAGTTGGACCAGCCAGCGGCCTGATGTTTCTCAGTGAGTGAGTGGGGCCACGGGCCTCACTAGAGAGGAGGGGGAGAGATAGAGAGCAGAAGGAATCCACGGGGGTCATGTTTTCAGCGCCGAGTGCCTGTCTGCGCTCTTCGCCAAGAGGAAAAGCAAAAGGAAAAGCCCAAAGGGAACAGCCGCTGGTGCCATCCGCTGGTGGGCCAGAGCGTGCCGCGCCATACCGGGCCAGAGAAACTCCCACCACTGCTACTGCTGCTGGATCGGGACCGGCCAGGTAGGGCTGGAGGCCAGAACTCCTCTGCTCAGATGCACAGCAAATGTCCAAGCCATTAATGGACAAAAAAAAAAACAACTAGAAGCAGAACCAACCAGCAATAAGTTTGAAAATGGTTGTCCTGAGCATTTGGCTTGAAGAACTCCTTTATTAATGTCTCTTAGAGAGTCCAGAAAATCGCAGAGGTGCAGTGGCTGGAGTCAGAAGGGCTTAGCAAGACTGAGCTCCTCCGCGCAAACAGCTGTAGCTACCACTGTACAAGACCAGCTTTTATTATTAATTATTTTCCATTTTAAAAAGTATTGCTGCTGAAAGTTATGCAACTATTAACTATTGAAAGCTAAGTTTGTGAGGAAATTTTTTTTTTATAATAATAAAAAAAAGAGACATTTGAGAGAGCGAAAATTTCAGAAACTGTTTGGGGCACCGTGCACCGTAATGGGGAGAAACTACATCATATTTTTGCCCATCTGTTACATAATTTCCTGTCCGGCTCGACCTACCTCAACACAACCTTGGCCCTATTTTCCTGAGCAGATTCATTAACGGTTTCTGCATATGAGTGCATGGGAATTACAGCACTAAAGGCTGGTGAACCATTGCTAGAAAATAAACCTAATTATTTTCCCTGGCTCAGTGCTTCCACATCACCTTGGCCCTCGCTGGGTTAAACCCAAGGTTTCCCCAGATGCACCCATGCTCGTAGTCCACTGCCAAAACAGTGAGGTCACACAGATTGATATACATACCAGCTGACAAAATGGTCGCCGCCAACGCGAAACCACCTCGTCGAGTCATGTTAGTCCTGACACACAGGACAATATTTGGACCAAGAACAACTGCCTTTCCATACTACTTCATTTACTTGTCTTTCTCTCATCCGCTTTCATTGAAAACAGAATATTTTCTTGACGCCAGAGCCTTAAATAAAGCCGAAACAGACCATTGTGTTTGTGTGTGTGTCGTGTGAGAAGAGTGAATAACCACCAAAGATCCAGCTGTTCTCAGTGATGGGTGGCAGTGAGTTATATTCTCTTGTCATTCCCTAAAAGCAGACAAAGGAACCGGCTTAAGCCCCGAAGCAGAATTAATTTTGAAGTTAGGGAGAAATCAAGCAATTACACTTATGTCTTCATTTATGATAAAAGGATAAATATCAGATTGAGAAGTGAATTGATTTTAAACAGACGCATGAATGAAAAAAAAATCACGCTGTATGTAAGCGGGGCAACATTGGTAAAACCCCGTCACGATGCAAATGTGAAACACATGTCTCCCTAAATGTGCTCAGATGGCGGAACTCCAAGAATCTTCCCTAGGAAGTTGACCGCTTAACCTAAACCCACTGAGTTCACAGGCCGGCCCTTTCCATTCTGCTTCAGATCCCAGGTCTCTGTTGTGTCATCTCCGAGATGGGTCATTCTGCAGGGTACCCCACTCACGTCTGCCATGGTCGTCCTGCGGTCGGTTACTCCTGACCACTGAAAGGCCTCTCACCCCCATTGCTCCAGTGATGGTCTGACTCTGCCACTTTGGATAAAAGCATGTACTAAATAGTGTTGTAGTCAAGGCCGCCTAAACCGAGGCCAAAACATTGCAGAGACTGGAGGGTATCAAGACCAAGACACTACCGAGACTTGATGGTACTAAGACCAAAAGCAAGATCAAGACCGAAAACAGACGAGGGCTAGAATCTACATCACATTACTCAGATCAACTGTAGAGAAAAAAAGCATTGCTGTAAAGTGTCTTTACTCGTTAAATCAAATTCATGTTATCTTTTCAATTATATTGTATATATGTCTCATTTAAAATCTCCCAGATTTGTCAGCTACGAGGCCTGATGGAAAATGATATTCTCAGCAATCCTCTCCTATAACCATTTTATCAGACCTCGTCAAGGGAAAGAGATGGGATGTACCAGAAATATGTTCATATTAAGTCTCTTATACCAGGGACAGAGGCCTCGGGTAAGCTATGAATATGGCTATGTAATGATCCCTTGCTTTGAATTGAAGAGAATGAGCCTCCAGATTGACTTGCACTTCCAAGACCGTGCTTTCTAATGAATGTTAAATACCTACTTTATTTGAATTATAACTATGCTATAGACTATGTTGTATACATTAATAGATAAACTGGAACTATCCCACTGTAATCTTTACACTTCGATATCAACATTACTAAAATTAGTTACCATATAGCATGGTATGACTGCTTGCTCAACACAATGCCCATAGACAGATGCTATATAAACTCAATGATGATTTATTATGTCAAATAACACCACTGTAATAATTAAACAATATACCCACACAGCAGTCTCTGTCAAGGTGGTTCGACAAAATCGTCATACAGCAGAATGTTTATTTTTCTGTGACGTTTTGCAAATATACTCTTTGTGCTCTGTAAAGCCAAAGTTAATTACTGCCGACTTCGCAGACATTTTCGGACATTTCTTTGCCGACTTCGCTGTAATGCGGTGTGGATCATGTGTGTGGACTGTGAAGCACTGGCAGTGTCCGTTGAGAAAATGTATATAATGTAATGTTTTTAAAATAGATGCATCAGTCTGGTTGCATTTGACTTGAGGCGCATAATGATACTGTTCTGTGAAGATGTGCTGTTTTCTCTTTTTTCCCCATCCCATTGAGACCTCTATGTCCGAGACCAAGACAAGACTGAAGACCAAGACAAGACCAAGACCAAATAGAGTTGAGACCAAGACAAGATCGAGACCACAAAAAAATATTGGTCTCGAGACCGGTCTCGAGACCAAGACCAGTCTCGAGAACTACAGCACTAGTACTAAATAAACAAAATGTAAATGTGTGTAAAACAGCATGCTACTATGTAAATCAATGTGTGTACTGTATTATGTAAACCAGATACCCTTCCAGGAGGTGATGCCAATGAAATTTTGCACATAGATAAAACTGAATTTCTTCATGTTGAAGGAATGGGCGGGGGAGTTAGGGGCATCCGAACTGCTACGTCACTACCTCCTACAGGCCTGTCTGGCACCTACAGGGAAAGATACACCCCTCTCCTGCATGCGAGGTGAGAAACCGTATAAAATAACATCAACCTTTGGGCAGCAGGCAAGATAGTGTTTAGCAAGTTCCTGTGTAAATGGCCCTCATTTTTTTGCATGATGATTATGTCTATTTTTCTTGTTTCCGGCCAATAAGAAATGGCGAAAGTGCGATGTTCGCAGAGATGACTGTGAATGAGGCTGTAATATTACGCAGCTGAGATGTCACACAGCCCCCCCCCCCCCCAACCCCACCTTCCTCCACAGGGGGCCAAGTGTCGCATTAGTGGGGGGGGGGGGGGGGGGAGCTGCTAATGCTGGGGCAACAGCTAAAGTGAGCATTCTCTGGGGGCCTTAGGAAGGCTAATCTGCCCCATGTGAGCATGCCATAGGGTCCACGGCGCTGGAATGCTGCAATCCGTTTTGGGGGGGGGGCAAAAAGAGAGTCTTAATCTGTGTGCATGGGGAGGGGCAGTTTCTAGCTGACAACCAACTGTGTCCAAACCTTGCTGTGGCTGTTCATAATAACAATTCTCATATCGGCCATGACACCTTCCTGCCTGGTGCTCCTCTGCCATCTGGAAACCAGCTGGGTGCAGATACCCCTCCAATCAGGAAGGGGGCACCACACAGAAAGCCCTGTCCATCACAGGCCTCTGCACGGACTCATTTTCATCCTAGTTTAGAGATGCGAGATCCAGGCCATCAACCTTAAATCTTAACTTTGGTTGGATCCGACCTACCATCTGCAAAACATGGTTTAATTCCAAATATCATCTAGAAAACCACTAGTATTTATCATGCTAAGCAACGGCAACAACTGAAAAAAATCTTGTCTGCTAATGATGGAATTTTATACCATAAATGCAAATCTGAAGAGAGCCATACGGCGACGTTAAAGCGTCGACAGTTTCCTGTATGTTGTTGGCGCTTTCAGTCTTTGCGAGGCGATGAGATCAGCACGTGATACCAATTTCAGTTTCACATTACATGCTTTCATATTTCTCAGTCTTGCTTAGTTTGCATTATGTACTATCTCTATATTTTATGTTTATTAGCTTTGCAAAAAAAGCTGTGATGTTGGTGACCTGACCCGAGCTAAATGCATGGAGATGACATGCAGGAGCGCAGCAACGTATGTCTGTTTGTAAATTACCCCCACGCACCCCCACCCGCTGCCATAGCCCACCAGCCCTTTATATTTGGAAATAATAATAATAATTTACATGACAATGCTACTCTCGGCTCCTGCTACTAGTGACCCATTTGCCTGCAGAAGCCTAATGAAAATGTAACATTATTAAGGTCCATCTTCATTTTGTCCTCAGATTATTAGACGGCAGGACGGCACAAAAAAGCTGGGACTGAAGTTGGTTTAATTCCATTGTGTGAAGCATCCCCCTATCCCCCTATCCCCCGCCCCTGCCCCAAATCCCGACTGACAATCTCCTCGAGGTACACGGGGGTAGCCTCGAGTGGAGGGGGGGGGGGGGGGCAGGGTGTGAGGCCAGGCGAGGCTGGTGCTTGATAGCAACCCCCCCCATCTGTCCTGGCCTACAATGGGCTAAGCATCTTTTGTGGAATTAACGGTTCATAGGAGTGGGAGAACAATGTATGAGAAGGGAGGCGAGCTGTGTTCCCATACGCAGTCCCACCCCCCCCTGCCCCCACTTTCACCAATACAGCTGATCTGAGGCTCAGCCTCACGCGCGCGCATGCACACACCTGCACGTCCATCTAGAGTGGACACATAGACACGCAAACACAGACATTCCCGCATACAATGTGCTTTTGCACGCACACATATTATTATAATTATGCTGTACACACATGGGTACGCACCTCCTACGCACATACAGACACGCACCAAATGCAGCCAGGACATGACCGCCGTGCCTAGCAGACTGTTGGTTTGTCAAGATCCCCGACTAATTTGTAGTGTCATATGGGCCCTTGTTTTTGGAGGGGAGTAAAACATCAGGGGGTTAGGATGAGGTCATTTCTTCGGTCCAGTTGGCAAAAAGAGGACTGGGGGGGGGGGTGAGGTGGATAACAGATGAGTTAAGTGGACCGGGATGTTTTCTCCTGGAGCTGACACCTTTGTACAGATTCTGTTCATAGTTTTTATGGACAGAATTTCTAGGCACAGCCAGGGCGTTGAGGGTGTCCGGTTTGGTGAGCTCAGGATTAGATCTCTGCTTTTTGCAGATGATGTTGTTCTGTTGGCTTCATTGGGACAGTTCAGAGCCAAGTGTGAAGAGAATCAGCACCTCCAAATCCGAGACCATGGTCCTCAGCCGGAAAAGGGTAAAATTCTCTCTCCGGGTCAGGGAGGGGATCCTCCCTCAAGTGGAGGAGTTTAAGTATCTTGTGTGAGGGAAGGATGGAGCGGGAGATCAACAGGCGGATTAGTGCGGCATCAGGAGTGATGCGGGCGCTGCATCAGTCTGTCATGGTGAAGAGAGAGCTGAGTCAAAAGGCAAAGCTCTCGATTTACCAGTCAATCTATGTTCCTATCCACATCTATGGTCATGAGCTGTGGGTAGTGACCGAAAGAATGAGATCGCGAGTACAAGCGCCCGAAATGAGTTTCCTCCGCAGGGTGGCTGGGCTCTCCTTAGAGACAGGGTGAGGAGCTCGGTCATTCGGGAGAGACTTAGAGAAGAGCTGCTGCTCCTCCGCATTGAGAGGAGCCAGATGAGGTGGCTCGGGCATCTGATTAGGATGCCTCCTGGACGCCTCCTGGTGAGGTGTTCCGGGCATGTCCCACTGGGAGGAGGCCCCAAGGTAGACCCAGAACACGCTGGAGGGACTAAGTCTCTCAACTAGCCTGGGAATGTCTCGGGATTCCCCCGGAGGAGCTGGATGAAGTGGCTTGGGGGAGGGAAGTCTGGGTTTCCCTGCTGAGACTGCTGCCCCGTGACCCGACCTCGGATAAGAGGAGGATAATGGATGGATGGATGGATGTATGGATGGATGGATGGATGGGATCATTTTACTGATCAGAAAAACTTTATATTTTGTAGTTAAAACTTTGACTTTTCAAATTCAAAGCAGCTGAAAGCAGTAAATGTGAATCATGAGAACAGCCTGAGTCTGTAGTTAAATTAAACTATCTTTCAGATTTTCCAGCTTTGCTCAATGAAATGATACTTTAGGGTGGCATGATGGCACTATTGCCTCACACTACTGGGACTCAGGTTCGAGTATCTGCCAGGGTTCCTTGTGTGGACTTTGCATTTTCTCTCTGTGTCATCGTGGGCTTTCCTCTGGGTACTCCACTTTTACCACACAGTCCAAAAACAAGCTGAGGCTAATTGGAGTTACGTAGGAGTGCGTGTGTGTGAATGGTGTGTGAGTGTGTGTGTGTGTGAGTCTGCCCTGCGATGGGTTGGCG
This sequence comes from Brienomyrus brachyistius, assembly GCF_023856365.1. Taxonomy (NCBI): domain Eukaryota; kingdom Metazoa; phylum Chordata; class Actinopteri; order Osteoglossiformes; family Mormyridae; genus Brienomyrus; species Brienomyrus brachyistius. The sequence continues at coordinate 946,651 of NC_064554.1, forward strand.
CCCTGTCCTGAGTTGTTCCCTGCCTTGTGCTGTAGCCTCCATGATAGGCTCTAGACCTCTCACAACCGTGAATGGGATAAGTGGTCACAGAAGATGGATGGAAATTATACTTTATGATATTAATTATAATAATGTAATAAACAATGGTCATAAGTCAGGCTTAGAATTCACAGAGAAGGGGCGAACTGTACAAAAAAACTGAAAAACAATAACAGATTTAGCTGATTAATTAATGCCAGCAGTCTGTTCACGCTAAGTCCAGACTGAAAGGGTGAACAGGCTGCTTCTGCAAACCGCAGGGGCAACTCGTCAGCTTTTGGGTCCAGGTGGGGGGAGGGGGGTGGTCTGGTTCCATTCCTATGCAGCATTTGAAGTAAATGCTTGCAAAGGGCTGGCCAGTGGGTGTGAAGAGGTTTTGCTGCCTTAGTTGTGGGGGGGGGGGGGTAGTGCGATTCTAGAATCTGGCCCTTAGAAGGGCTCAACCCCCAAGAAATACAGGACAAAATCAGTGAAAATTATTTTTCAGGGGAGCACAGATGAAAAAAAAAATACGATGGCTAAACCTAATCTGCTTTTTCCCATTTAAAACTCAAAGACTAAAATTCATTTTCCTGCACCTCCCATTTTGGCCAGAATTGTCAGGAATTATAAACTGCGCTACAGCCAGAGTCCCCGGGAAATCCCAGACGATGAGAAGAAAAACAAGATGCAAATGAGTGCATTTGTGTGCGAGTCCCCTTTTGTTTACTCAGACAGCTGACATGCACATCACATATAACGCCACATGCATTAAGGCCGCTGGTTAACCCTCTCCTGCCCTCCCACACCCCTGCTCACCTGCATAGGCCTCTCTGTGTGATTTCCCTTTGTTTTTTAAGGCTTCAGAAAGTGATATGTCCACACCTCGTCAAACACAAATGATGCAGGACATTCCTCTTTTATAAGTCCCATATGAAAATAACAGACTTTTAAAACAATTTTTCAGTAAAATGCATGCAAAGAATGTTTCTTTTAGTACTGCCATTTACACTGGTTAAGCTTTTAATGACAGAATAATTTACATAAGCCTGCCTATACTGTACTGACTATAAGCTGAGCTCAGTATGTATTTATGTTTTTGTCCAAATATGGTGTAACGGCCCCATCCTGTCCCTGCTGGCCAATCCCAGCTCCGGCTTTGGACGCGGTGTAACGGCCCCATCCAATCCCTGCTGGCCAATCCCGGTTCCGGCTTGGACACGGTGTAACGGCCCCATTCTGTCCCTGCTGGCTAATCCCAGCTCTGGCTTTGACACAGTGTAACGGCCGCATCCTGTCCCTGCTGGCCAATCCCAGCTCTGGCTTTGGATGCGGTGTAACGGCCCCATCCAATCCCTGCTGGCCAATCCCAGCTCCGGTTTGGACGCGGTGTAACGGCCCCATCCTGTCCCTGCTGGCCAATCCCAGCTCCAGCTTGGACACCGTGTGACGGTCCCATCCCATCCCTGTTGGCCAGTCCTGGCTCCAGTTTGGACACGGTGTAAAGGCCCCATTGCTGGCCTCCCTTTATCCAGTCACTGGTGTGTGTGCTTCATGAATTCCCACACTTGTCTGGCCCAGCTCTGTCAAGTCCAATCAGTGGCCGGATCTGTATTGATTTCCAACCACCTGTGCCAGGCGCCTCGCTGCTTTGTGGGCACCCCACCCCCACCATCCTCCTCGTCCCCTCCCCCTTCCCTGCAACGACCTTCCAGATTCTCTTGGCTGAGGCCGGCCACCGTTTCCCGGGGCAACTGTCACAGAGTTTGCTGTGCAGTCCATTAGTCAGCCATTGTGAGCGTTTAGCGGGGCAGCGGAGTGTGTCGGAGAACCGTGGAGAGGCCGGAGAGCTGCCGGGGCACCCTCTAATAGGATGAGAGGCCTCCCTGCTGAGAGGAAGCCAGGAGCCCCGGCCCTGATTTGGAGCTCTGTGTGTCTCAATCTGCTGGGGGCCCTCGAGTGGGCAGCTAAGCTCTAATCCACGGCACGGACGCACACACGCTCCCAGACTGCCTGCCCATGTGGCTCACACGCACACACTTTCTCATCCCCCTCCTCACACAAGTGTATTTCCATACAAAATAAACTGTCATTGAAATCCATCAACAGGGGATAATTTCTCGTTATCAATGTATTTTTATATAGCGCCTTACAGAACACAGTGACTCCAAGGCAATCTATTACTATATCCTGTATCCAAAGTGGCTCCTGAAACAGGGCAAGGGAAGAGGGAAAAAAAGAATGGATGTAAACAATGAAAGCTGGGGCATATGTATCCTCAGACAGGCGGGTAGTTAACACTCCCCAGAATTTAACTACACAATACAGAGCATTTAAAAAACAGAGACAATTGCGGGTCTCAACATACACAGTAATGACTCCAAAAGTTTCCCGGCCTGCTTGGACTTCCGAGTGTGGCTGCGGCATCACATGAATGTGCTGATAAGCTTTGCAGAGGAAGGCAGTCACTACACTAGCCTCCGACAGGGACGGTATGTCTCTCTTCATCATCATCCTCCTCTCTCTCCAGACATTTCTCATTTGTTTGTAGTTTTAGTTTTGCACTGTTCTGTGAGACCCCCACCGGCCCCCCCACTCCTCCCCTGGGCCTTCCAGGACAGGTTTACAGTGATTCCAAGGACCTGTGAATGACTGGGGCCCTAAAACTTTGGAACATTTGGACTGGTTTGGGCTGGGGGCCCAATATGATATGCGGCTCAAAATCCTTAGCGCCCGCCCAGGTCAGACTCCTTTGCGAGCAGGACAACATAGAGTGTAATTGACCTACTGAACTACTTGTTGCACTTTGGAATCCTGCCAGGAGAATCACTGCAGGTGACACTAATCCAAGACGGCTGTTGGGTGTGCAACTGAGTGTATGTACATCTCACTATTATTCTGACATCACTTCCTTGGCTTACATACAGGTGCACCAAAAATAGGGGGGGGGAGTTATGATTATTCTCTGAGTGACAGGGGGCCCTAAAATTTGAAACATAATTAGATTGGTTTCGGTTGGGGACCCAATATGATATGCTTTCATAGGGCGCAAAATTCCTAGCGGCGCCCCAGCCGTCAACTGAGGGTTAAAGACAACAAAACATCTGGAAGCTTCTCCACAGAGTCTCCAGCTGTATGGATCAATTGATTAAGGTATTTCAGTGAGCCATTACATGCTTAATTTTCCTACTGATGCACATTGCTGTTGTGTAAAATCCAGACTTTAGGTATCTTCTGGACTTCCAGACACTACTTTCCATTATTCTTAATCCAGCCAAGCAGGTGACCACCCAGAGTTGCCGTCCCGTTGTATCAGCCTGCATGTAATTTTTTTTTCCAGCCTATCAAATGACATCTAATACGATACCATCTTTGCTAACAAAACACGTACAGAAAACATGATCCATCTTTGTGGAGGATTCAACAATACATGCTGTTCAACACACACAGAACATTTTATCTGGGAAATCGCAGACATCTATTTAAAAGCGCTATAAAAATATTTTTTAAAAATGTGATGTTCAGGTTGCTATGATCAACAGGTCAGTATAGTCAGCAGAATCCTCAAAAAAAAAACATTAGGTTATATCAGACTTTTTCAAAAGCAAACAGACATGACTTAATCCCCATCCCCCCCCCTCCCTTTTGTTGAGGCTGAGTGGATGACAGGAAAGCCAGGCCTCAGTGCCCACATTTTTCCCTTGCAGTCACTCTCAGCCTTTGTAACGATCTGTAAAGCAGGGGGATCCTTTCGCCACGTTCACAGCTGGCGTACGTTTCTGCTTGTCTTTGACGCATGAAATACTTCCATGAGCAGTGAAAGATGGGCAGTTCCTGAAGCACGATCGGCGAAGGCTTCCAGACCATATCATCACACTGAGGTCCGGTCCAGATCTCTCCCTCCTTCTGGCAGCCTTGAGGGTATCGTTACGGGTCACAGCGGTGTCAGAATGAAAAGTAGCGTCATCACCGGATAGCCCCTTGCCAGCATTTTAATAATGCGCAAGCTATTTAAAGCGTCTGTAATGTGTGAGTCCAAGTTCAGGCTGTAGGACCTGCGGCGAGTGCTGTCTTTCTAATGCATTCTGATGGACGAGTAGAGATAACATGAGTTCGCCTCCAGTACCATCCATCCATCCATTTTCCAAACTGCTTATCCTACTGGGTCACGGGGGGTCCGGAGCCTATCCCGGAAGCAATGGGCACAAACCCAGGATGGGGGGCCAGCCCATCACAGAGCACACTCACACACCATTCACTCTCACATGCATTCCTATGGGCAATTTAGCAAGTCCAATCAGCCTCAGCATGTTTTTGGACTGTGGGGGGAAACCGGAGTACCCAGAGGAAACCCCACGATGACATGGGGAGAACATGCAAACTCCACACACTTGTAACCCAGGCGGAGACTCGAACCCGGGTCCCAGAGGTGTGAGGCAACAGTGCTAACCACTGCATCACCATGCCGCCCCACCTCCAGTACCTAATGTCAATAAACTGACGGACTTAAAACCAACAATAAACTAATAATTATATACTGTCTCTGTCCAATGAAAAACACCATTGCCAAAATGCCATTATTTCAGAATTGTGGAAAAAATGCATTTTCTCAAACTGCCGTGAGAACAGTTTAATGTTTTAAATAGGCATACTGTATATGGATTATTTTCAACAAGTTACGTCTAATCTTGCTATGTATTAACAGTCAACAATGGTATTAGTTAGCTAAGTAAGTTGTTAAAAGTAGCGATATAAAGTAATACAGACAAGCATTATCAATATGAATATTAACTAGTACAAACATTAGTTAAATGCAGGGTTGACAGCTCTCCCACATCTGGCGTGACACTCCTGCTTGTCAGACTCTCACGCTCACGCAAGAAATCTTACGACAAATCTAAATTATTTCATTATAAATCTAAAATTAGCTACATCAAAAGTGCTGAGAGTCTGCAAAGCCTGCGGACTATTCACAAGGTAATAAAACTGACATGCACGTAAATGCGTATGCGTGAGTAAGCAGACTTGCAGAGTATGCAATCTCACACCTGACCAAAGTAGAAAACCCTGTAAATGGGTGACTTTCTAAAACATTTCGAGGGGCCAATTAGCTGTCAAAATTATCAGTAGACAGAGTAGAATGGGTGTATTCTACAGCAAAATGTCACAATTCTAAAAAAAAAAAAAGAAAAAAAAAGTGGATTGGACAATGACGACATGCATGAGATTCTGGGACCTGGAAGTCATTAGACTGGTGCGTCCGCATCCATTTGGGCCTGCAGAGGTCACCCTAAATACTTCCATAGAATCAACATAGAGGAATTCTGGTCCCCTACTCCACATATCCCACTGATCTTGACTTGGGGGGGGGGATCTCCCAGTAGGGGAGAGACATCACTGTTGTCAAATGTATATGGTTTCATTCCAAGGGAAGTGGTTATTTAAGTAGGCGATGGTGAGATCCTGGACAGCTTCGAGAGGTTTGTGTTCTCTCGGTGAATTGGTGTTTTCAATAGAGGCGAGGCACCCCACCTTTCTGTAAAGCAATCTGTGAGAGGGAGGAAAGGGACCTTGAGGTTGTGTTTCTACTTGTTAATGTCTACTGTACATACCTCTGAGCCACTTAATGAAAAGATAGCAAGCAGGCAGAGAGAGAGACGCCCAAGGGAAAGATCCTCAGGTAATCAGGCTTCCTCTTCTGTGGTTTCCATTAACAGTTTGTAGACCAGATGGCCTCCTATTGATAAGAGAGCAAAAGGAGAGATATGATGGGGAAATTGTGTCAATTCAACCACCCTACCAGAAGGTGGAGCCACTCATGTCTGGGGCACCATTGAAAGGTCCCATCTTTCTTCTTTGTAGTGGACAAGAGGCTATATAAAAACAAAGGGGTATGCAGAAAAGATACTGAAGCTGAAGTAAAAGCAAAGTATTTTCCAAATCGATCATTGGAGACAAAACAAAGCTGTCTGAAGTGTCAGATTTAACCTGATAGAACAGATTAGGACAGAAAAATTTCAATGTCTTGTCCGCAACATTTTCATTGTGGATCTGGTTTGCTTGTATTTTTAAGACGTTGGCATGAAAGTTTGTGGTGCGAGTAGCTACGTTATGAAATGACACAACATCAAATCCATTTAAAAGTCAAGCAGAGTTAATGTGTGAAGTGGTAGCGTTCTGCAGCCGATCGAGATCCGGTTGTAGATGTTTTTGTGGCGCAGCCAGGAAAATCTGCGGTCTCCATTTATAGTACTTTCTGGTACCAGGAGACCTTTGTGGTGGTTAAGAGCCTTAAATTATGGGGGATATTAAGTCAAGAAAGACACGTGTCTCCTAAAATATTGTGAAAAGTTTGTGGAAGCTGATTGAAAAATCTTGAAAGCACTTGTCCATAGAGGCGGCGTTCAGTTAACTTCAGCTGTGAGGTTGCAGCCCTGTAGCTGAAATCCGGGTGGTTATTGGGTCTGATGCGGCCCTGGGCACCAGCACATTCCTGCCAGCTGTTTTCTCATCTGCTTGTTTGCATGGACCCATACGAGGGAGGGGAATAGAATTGGGAGGGGGGGAATGGGCCTGGAGACAGGTTTTGGGCGGGGGGGGGGGGGGGGCGTGAGGGGGGTAGGTTCATGTAAACACATCCTGCCACTTCTTGGGCCCATCTGGAAGTCATCATGGCGGCGTGGGCTGGCATGACGTCCACCGCACCAGGGCCGGAGAGGGGATCGCATGTCATGCCGAATGCTGACTACCGCATTCAGAGCTGTCAACATGTCCCAGCAACCTGGCGTGTGGCGCAGCCCGCTTTAATTTAATTGGGGGCCAGGCTGGGGGTGTGGCTGGCAGAGGGATGGCTGGGCTTCCGCTACCAGACTTGGGCTCCCGTTACCTGCCGAAGATCTGGCGTACACAGTCGCAGACGTACTGCCTGGGGTTAGCGAGTCAAAGCCCAATTACATCGCGGGGCAGATTCTGCCCGTCAGAAATGCCCAGGCTGGGCTTTGCTTATTCTCCCGGCGCTTGCCTGTGCAATTAGTACTTTCACTGCAATTATGATCAGGTTGCTTTCCAAATATGAGGGGGTGGGGACATCATTCTTCCCAGCTGACCGCTGCTCTAATTGGGTAATACCGCCTCTCGGTTCATCAGTCGTCTCCCGAGGGATTGGTGGATGTTTATTGTGAGAGGAGATAAAAGGAAACATGCCACCCCCCGGTATCAGGGGGGCTGCCTTAGACCCCAGGAGTCCTGATGGATGGTGACCGCCAACTGAGATGTGGCACTAACCCCGACGATGAGGCCTAATCCATCACCCACCCTCCAGGAGCCCCCACCACCTCCCCCTGATGACTGACTCTGCTGATGCTCCTCACAGTTGGTCCCCACGGGTCATCAAGACCCCCTTTCTAAACCAGCATATTCCCTCCAAAAGGTACAACCTGTCCCATCCCTCACGTGATCATATGTATTTTTTTTTTTAATTACTGTATTGTTAGTAATATTAATACCATTCTGATTAACTGCAATCACATTCTGTTCAAGTTGGCAGGCAACTTTACCAAAACTCACACTCCCTCTCTTGGGCTGCCGTGTGCTGTGTGCAGCTTGGGGGCACAGAGGCTGTGGAGGAATGAAAAATTGATCTGAATTACTTCAGGGAAAAAAAAAAACTGAAACAAAACAACAAAGACAGACAACCATGCCCAGCTGCTTCGCATAAACTGGTTCCATGTGTACGATGCTGATCGCAAGTCGCTACGCTAACAGATTTTTGCGTCTTCATACTGCACTAGAACTAGAGTATAAAACATTTATTTGCTCTACTTTCCCAGAGGAGTTTACAGTGTAGCTAGCACTTAGTGAGAGGGCGCTGTCTCTTTAAAAACACAGGAGCCTTGTGATTCTGCTTCATGTGGCCTCCTTGAGTGCCTCTCCAGGGCCACTGCTCCTCCCTTTAATGCCACTATAGGGGCCAAAATGACCCAGGCACCCCCAGGCCCTCAGCCCCCCATTGCGGGCCCCCCCCACACACACTCTCTCTCACACACACACACACAAAAACATGGAGTAGAGTGACTTAGATTGAGCTAGAGGTAGACACACTCCTCTTCAGTCCTGGCACCTGCCACTCAACGAGATAAATGGGGGAAGGGGGCAAGTCAGCTACCTAGGGGGCCCACTAATGAGAAGCATGGCAGATGCCTGTGGCTTAACTGAGTGGGGGGGGCACATATAGATATGGGCAGGAACAAGATTCCCTCCTGTTGGGTTTCCGTTTACTTCCGGGCAGGGGGGGAAGACACTCTCTCCGAAATATCACTTCCCCACCCAACGAGGACTCATACCTGTACGTGCAGGGCTGAGAGTTCAAATCACAGAGCATTGGCAGCCATTATATACCACGCAAATAGGCAGGTGAAAATGTTTAGCCAATGATTACCTGCAATGAAAGAGACTCACGCCCGACCAGTGAAACCATTACTGTGAGGCGTCTTCACTTCTCGACCATCTTCTGTAGTCATTTCAGCGTTAACCTAAGCAACAGGACCCAAGATATCATTATTAAGCCTGGATTAAGTAATCATTGCCTGAAAGTCAGTATGTAAATGTGCCTGCAGTCCTTGCAGTGGGAGTGCTCTCTCTCTCTCTACCTTTTTATTTCCCACACCGAAATGAAAAAAGCAGCACAAAGCCTGCAGCCCCGCATTTTCCGAAGGACTTCCTCTCTGGGCCCGGCAGTCCCCTATTCTCCAGGGCCCGGGTCGCCACGGATTATGTGCCGATTGTGGACCTGAGGCCCACTGAGTTTTTTTGTCGACCCAGCACCCCCCGGCCCAGCGTGAGCCTGGAGACAGGGGAAATGTGCCTGACGTATGCCGAGCCAGCGCAGTGGGGGAGACTGGAGCAGCAGGACACAATTAATGACCACAGAATGAGATTGTTGCAATATGGCTTTCTGCAACTCTCCCCATGCAGGCCTGTCATATTTCAGTACAGCGCAGGGGTAGTTGGGGGGGGGGGGGGCGGGGGGTAGGTCTTTTATTCCTTTTTTTTGTTCCTTCTCTCTCCTGCTCCGCACTGGCTATTGACATGCAGCACGGCATTCCAGGATCAGTCTCTATGTGCAATTCCGGCAAGGTCCTGGGTCTTGGCTTGACCTGACGTGTTTTGGCAGCCATGCTAAGTCTCCGGAGTCTATAATCCAAGAATGCAATTTTGTGTGTTTATAATCCGTAGCTGCATGTGCTCAGATCGCTGATCTGTGGCTTTTTAGTGGGCGGCCGCGACTAGCTTTGAGCTGCTGGGTTCTGGCTCATTGTTGCCGGGGCGGCTGAAACGCGGGAGGTCTGAGCGTGCACGTTAGCACGTTAGCATGGGTTAGCACGCGCCGCACTACAGATTTGTTGCTCTGCTCATTAAAGAAAAAGAGGGGGAAGATGGAGAGAAATCTGGTGCCCCAAATGCGGCAGGCCTGCTGCGACCGTTTTTAGGTGAAATTAGAAACAGTCGTGAGACAGCTTAGGTCAGCAGAGTCCCGCGCCTGGCCTGGGCAGAGCGAGCACTGTGTGGTGTCAAACAGACTCTGCATGTCCTTCTCTGTTTACTAACACATAGGAAGTGGAATCCCAGCGCTCTCCTGTCAGCCATCGCTCACTGGTGGCTTGCAGTTTTTCCCAGGTCCATTACCCTGGGTCCCACCTTCGTTGCGTCATTGGGCCCCGTAAATCCTATAATATCTGCGACCTGAAAAACTGGCCCAGCAGCCTGTTAACAAGTTCTTCACCTCCACAATTAATCTTCTGGCAAGTTTTTCATACCTTAAATTAGACGAAGTAAAGATTTAAGCCAAATAAGTCATTTAAAGAAAGGGTAAGAAGCCGAGAGAGAGCCAGGCACCAAGCCGGAGAGCATCCCGAAACACCCGCCGTTTGGACAGCTCATCCATTGGGGCGCAGCTACTCATTAGGAATTTCACGTCAGGTCACAAAAATCCAGCCGCTGTTGCGGAGAGATGAAAGGGAAGCTGACACATCGCAGTGGGCGGGGCGTCCTGGGCTTCGTTCGTGAGGCTCTCCCTGTGTATAGAAATCCCCACTGTGCAGCCGTCCGCTTTAACGCCAGATTAAAATTCTGGGGGGGGGGGGGGGGGGCTTAAATGAGGCCAGCATGTGGCTGACCCCCTTCTACCCAGGACACATGCTGTCTCCTTGCACCTGTTCCCCTAAAGCCCCCACTGCTGCTGGGGGCCCTTGGCCTGGCCCTGTCCGGGACGCCCGTCCTCATCGCCCCCAGCAGCCAGGTGGGGAAAGCTCAAAAAAAAACAGCCTTTAGAGGGAAACAGTCCAAGCTACGAGTAAATCCCAAATCCTCCAAAACAACTGCCCCTTTCGGAGCCTTTTCAGCTGTCCCTCCGACGGCACGGGGCAAAATCTCGACCTGCAGATGATTCCGCTGCCAGCCACAAACACCTTGCTGTACCTATGACAGCGCGTGAGGGACAGAGGTGGGGAGTGAACAGCCCCCCCCCATCCAAAGCTCTTGGCTTCCTGTCCAGAGTGAATCTGCTGAAGGACCGCGGCGGAACCCGGATCTTCCGCCTAAGTGACTCAGACGTTCACAGCTACAGCTTTATTAGGCTACGGTGGAGCTGCGGAGAGGAGCCCTGGCTCCACGTGGCCCAGATGCACTGGTGCGTTTGTCAGTGCCTTGGCCCGGCCAGGCTCCTCGCTGCAGCTGTCTGCCCCAGATGTACACAGAGGCAGCTGCATATCTCTCCTGGTTTTTTTTTAATGCTGACAACTGAACCCCTTTGACCTTACAGTACACAGCACACCCTCACTCCCGCTACCCCAGATACTGTTTTTTTTAATCAGATCTATCAAATCTAGATCTAACTTCCTTTCGATCACCTCAGCTGATCTGAAATTAGCATGTTTTATTTTTGCCGTGTGTGTTTTAGGCGTGTAGCTTGACCTTGGTAATGAGCATCTGATTCCTGCATTAGATGGGGCGGGTGATTAAGGAGAAATGCAGCTCTGTCGTACGAGGCTGATGTTTCTTATAGGGCAAGAGGGAAATCAGCTGTTGGGGGGGCATTAATGGTGTCAAGCTTCCTGGAAATCTGCTTTTAAGTTGTTCCTCATGACATGTCTCTATAAGCGAGAGGCACAGTTGGAGAGTCATTTTTGTGGGGGTCATACACATGTAGATGCCTATATTACATTGCCTATTGCATCCCTCTTTCATTCATCATATCTGCTTGCCCCGTGCAGGATTGTGTGTGTCCAGAACTTATCCCTGAAGCTAAGGGCGCAAGGCACGGAATAACCAAGGATGGGGTGTCAACCCATTGCAGGGCACAGTCACCATTCACACCATTTTGCAATTTGATAGCTCTAATTCATCTTAAGATCTTAACACACCTACAGGCAATTTGGTACCTACAATTCACCTTAGTTTTTGGTCTATGGAGGGAAATTGGAGAACCTGGAGGAAACCCCACAACAACATGGGGAGAGCCCTGGGGTTGACTGGGTTAAATGTTACTCCACCGTGCCGATTCCCCCCAAAGCATCTGCATTTGGCAAATGAACTTTAAGTAGACAGGGCATCATGGGAAACATCTAAGCATGCTGCACCAATGTTTTCCTGTCACATGGTGCTTCAGTGAGGAGACAGAATTATGACAGTGCTGATGCTTACCACGGATTTACCCAGGAAAATGCCCTCGACCACGGTTTCTCACCTGGTGGGTCGCAAACCAAAGGTGGTCTGTGGGCCCATTTCGAGTGGGACGTGGAGCATATGATTTTAAAAGCATTACTTTTACTGTTGGCACACCTCTCCAGTTGACATCTTTTACCATTGCCCCCCCCCCCCCCCCCCCCCCCCCCCCGCCCCATGCCATGTCCCTTGTCGACAATATGTTTGGGTCTCGACTTAATGACCAGGGAAAATATCTGGGTCCTGACGCTAAGCCAGTTGCGAATCCATGCCCTAGACTGCTGATGTTAATGCAGCTTCTGTTTTTAAGAATTGAAGTATCGCCGTATCCAGTTCCATTTCATACAAACCTAAGAATTCCCAGACTGATAGCTATGCAAGCTGGTTTTAATATAAGTGTCTGGTCCACAAATACGGTACGAGCGACGTGCTCCCCTAGCAGACGCCCTACAGCCGTGCGTCTTTCTCCATCGTTGTTGCGGTGAGTCCTAACAGGGTCTGGCGTGGAGGAAATGAGCTTGCAGAAGGTCCAGCCAGCCAGAAGAATCAGACCCACATTTCACTGGGTCTGTCCCTCAGTGTGCAGCACAGGCGGCGGGGAGGGACATCGCCTCAACACTCGTGATGGGTAAAGTGAGTAGAGATCGGTGGGGGAGGGGGGGGCAGCGGTGGGGGAGGGGGGGGCAGCGGTGGGGGGGGGGGGGGGGTGAAACAGAACCCGAAACAAAACAGCCGAAGCTCTGCGAGCGTAAACATGCAGCATCTGGAATGCGAGTTCCCACCTGGGGGACAGGAGAGCAGGGGAGGGGTGGGAGACTGGGGGGGACAGGAAGGGGGGGCGTGGCCTGTTTGGAGTTCCTATGGGGCTTCTAAATATCACCAGGAAGAAGACAATGGAGCAAATTTTCATTGAAACAAAAATCTGTATGATACATTTATTTATCCAAAAAGCAATGCACAATTGATAACAGGGTTAAGCAACCTTTTGGTGTTAAGGGCCCCACTCAGGGGGCCAAGCATGACATCACTCTGCTGAGTTTGGGATTTGAACTGGCGACCTTCAGATTACAGGCAGGTTGGGCCTCTGGCTCATTTGATCATTAAATTAAATTAGTGAAAATGGCAGTAGGACCAATGCAGGATGTCCTTCTGCTGTTCTTTAATTTGTGATCCCTGTATGAAAAATCTAATCTTTGAAGTAATAATAAGGTTTATAGTTGAGGAAATTCAGAATACGGGATTGAATATCATGTGAGAAAACTGCTGCATGAGCCAACATAACAGGAGTTAATATGGGTCTTGATAGATTTCAGCTGCAATAAAGGTGTTTACATATGCTGTTTAAATATGATTCCTATTCGCCCAGTGACCAAGGCACAGGGTGGTGTTTATGTAATTATATGTAACCAGTGGATTGTGTGAATGTTATTTCCCAATACACAATCTGGACTTTGCCATAATTAACAACTACCTGCGTGGTCTGTATTTAATGAACCCATAGACAGACTGCTTGGGAATAAAGTACAATGTATTTGTATAACCTAGAAGTTACTGTTGCTGCACCTTCAGCCATGATTCTGGGCTATAAAGCATGTTGCACCCAGACCGATCCAAATTTTTTTGGGTCCCTGTCACTCAGGGGCCCTTGGAATCTTCCTCTCCTTTATGGCTTCTTTGCTTGTGGCCTCACTCATGCCTGTCTGTGGCTGAGCACTAACATTTTCAGGCACAGAATCGAGGCTGGCTGGACTGGAGGCTGACTGAATTCAAGGATGACTGGACTGGAGGCTGGTGAACTTAAGGCGGGCCGGATTCGAGTCTGATCAGACTCATGAGTGGTGAGACTGGAGGCTGACTGAGTTCGAGGATGACCAGACTGGAGGATGGTGAACTTAAGGCGGGCCGGACTCGAATCTGATCGGACTCATGACTGATGAGACTGGAGGCTGACTGAATTCGAGGATGACCAGACTGGAGGATGGTGAACTTAAGGCGGGCCGGACTCGAGTCTGATCGGACTTATGACTGATGAGACTGGAGGCTGACTGAATTCGAGGCTGGGTTGTGCTCAGTCCTCCTCGGCTATGCGTCACCTTTTAAAGGAATGTAAAATAGCAGCCTAGTGTGACATTATCTGTTTTTTGTTTATCTGTGTGGCTGTGGGGAGACGGGGAATCTGCAGACTGAAGCTGAGAGGCTGCTGTAAGGCACTGCTGTCCTGGCCCCCAGCAAGGGGGCGCTGTGGGTATTATATCATCTCAAACCACGGAAGTACTGAATGTTTCCCCCGGCTTGTTTTTTTAACGTGAAGATGCGAGTCCCTTTCATTTTTAATGACTTTGCGGAGACTATTGTGGGGCTCTCATTTCAGCCAGGGCCCGATTCGTATTATTCTGTGACTCGCTGTTCAGTCTCCAAGGCTGCATCGCCAGCTGATTGTTTTTGCTATTTCTTTTGCTTTTATACTTGAAAGGACCACCCAAAAGGCTCTGGGTGGGGGGAGCGGGGGGCGTGTTCCCTGAGCCGCATCTGTGCAGAATAATAATGGGTTCCTCCTGGGAAAACTGCCCGCAGAAAAGGGTCCAAAAACCTAAAATAAATAAGAGCCCATTTTACATTAGCTTCAGGAGCGACCAGTAGCTTGCCCCTGTGGCAGACATGAGTCCCTCCTCTGCACCGCCTCCTCCATCATGGATTCCTAAGGACTCTCGTCCCCCTTCCCATGATGCTCTGGAACCAGAGGACTGGCAGCTGCAAGGGCCCTGCGGATCTGTGGATCAGACTGCGGTTACAGCATTGCCGTGGCAATGAGTCACATGGGCTTGGTCCATACCACTCGCTCTCCACCTGTCATGGTGGGCTCTCGGAACTGGTTAGACATGCTGGAGAGCGCATGACCACAGGCTAGGAAACCACAGCGACAATCCACTATCCCCGCAGGCCTCCATTTGGAGCAGAGCACAAGCACACGTGTGTCTGTGAGGATCCACCGCAGCCTGTCCAGAAATCCGTGTACTGCCACTTCCTGGACATAACCATAAGCTCCTGATGGCATTCTCAGAGTTTCAGTTTACGATCAAGGTGGCTCCTTCATTCCTTACCCTCTCTCCTCTTTTCCTCTCTCTCTCTTTCCTCTGATTTCTCTTCTTCCTCTATATTAGAGCAGCGTTTCCCATCCCAGTCCTCAGGGACCCCCAGGTGGTTCACGTTTTTGCTCTCTCCCAACTCCCAGACAGACAGTCCTCATTACTGGAAGCTGGGAGGGAGCAAAAACATGGACTGTCTGCTCGTCCCCAAGGACCGGGTTAGGAAACGTTGTATTAGTGAGTGCCTGGCAAGGTGGATCTTCATAGGTATATGTTTAATTGACCCCTGACTTTTGTGATCTTTTCCCTGTTCCTGTTTGTTCCATGTTCACTTTCATTCGATCCCCTTCGGGGCCCTAACACTGTCTCAGTAGACCCTCCTGACCTGGTCCAGATGGGGCTTGGCAGTGCTCCATTCAGGCAGTGACTTCACAGAAGTCTGTCACACCAGCAGCCCGCTCACAGTGCTGTGCATGGCTTGTATTTTGCTCTAGTTTTTGGTAAAATCTGGAACTCTGTAACTGGAACAGTAGAAGTCTTTGAATGAGGCCAAAAATGCAAATGATCTCTTGGAGCAGAAATTTTGCATCAAATCTTAATATAAACGATGCCATTCTTTTATATTCCAACATATAAACACAGTATCAAAGGGCACAAACTACGTATTTGCAGTTCCACTTCCTGATTTTACTAGAATCCAGATCTAAACGAAAGCTCTGTTAAACTCAGAAAATACTCATATCCCCGTCACTGATGCGTATCTCTAGGTTTCATCAGTGCAGACCATGATTGTGTGTGTGTGTTATTATATGTTTTCGCAGTAATTATTAGTTTGGTATGTGGTCCTGCATCTTTCAGCACACGTAGGTGTCCCTGCTGATGACAGACACATTTCAGTCTGCCTGTTACTGGCTTGTTTCAGATTCTAGCTGTTTGTTTAAGTTACTAGCTCATTTCAGTCTGCCTGCCTGCCACTTGGGCCCTGCTTTTTTTGCACTCTTTCCTGAGCTATTGTGTGCTCTGTTTTGTTCTGTCCCGGAAAGCCTTACTGGCAATGCTAGCTTCCCCCAACTGAGGGGGTGGGGTTGGGGGGTGGCGGGCCACATCATGAAGTCTGCTTCTTTTAAGTGACTTGCATCTTTTAGAGGAACGGGAGGGGCATTCATGACCCCAGCAGGGGTCCGAGTCACTGCCATATTACGGGAAGAGAGATTTCTCAGATCCAGCTCGCCGGGCAGCGGATCGGGATGATTAATGGCGCGGCGGAGAGTGCGTGAGGCCGTCCTTTCTCGTGACCGTCACTGATGGGTGACTTTCAAAGTTCTCTCCATCCTTTTCTGTTAGCCCACCATACTGCCAGTCTGCTGACCTCCAGGCCCAGTCCTTCAGCCCCTGGTAGCCACTCCCTATCAAAGCAGCAGCATAGCTTGACTTGAAAAATAAAAAATCACATGTGCTCTGATAGGACACTTGTGACTAAGCATAAAGCAGGAAATGCCTATTGTTGGCTCGGCCATGCCTGGGATCAGGCGACAAAGCTATTACAACTGAGTTCTGGCAAATTTTAATATAATTACCTCGGGGCCATTTCGTTGCATTTAATTTTCGCATGCTTTTCAGCTCCCCCCGGAGTTAATTTACATAATGTTTGCATTGAAAAATGCACACCTAGTTAAGCATACTTACTGTGGCAGGCTTCCAGTCAATGAAGCGTGTGAACGGTCCCCGGTGGCCATTCGGGTTTCCTGTGTGTGTGACAGCTGATGAAGATTAACCTTCTTGGTAAAAGCTGGTATGATTTTTGAATGTCTGGTTGTACGGAACTGACCAGGATGCAGACTCCCTAGGCCAAGCTGTTATATTACTGGCAAAATTCATAGAATTAATCGTAAACCTGCAGCTTTTCCCTGCATGGGTTTGCAAGCCAAGATCCGCTGAATCTATGTGCATCTTTTAAAATCCCCCAGTGACTACTCTTTGGGTCAGAGATGGACAGTCCCTGTCGACAGTGATTACGACAAAAAAGGCAGGAAGTTTCCCTTGGTGTAAACTCCCTATTGAGGAATTTTGGTTCCTTTTACTGTGTGCCGGTGTGGAAGGCGCAGCCGTGCCCGCCACAGGGACAGGGAGGCCGCGCGGAAGCGATGCAATGCGATGTGATGTGATGTGATGCGGTGCGATGCGATGTGGTGCGATGCGATGCGATGTGATGTGGTGCGATGCGATGCGATGTGATGTGGTGCGATGTGATGCGATGTGATGTGGTGCGATGCGATGTGGTGCGATGTGGTGCGATGCGATGTGGTGCAATGCGATGCGATGTGGTGCGATGCGATGTGGAGTGACCACACCCGTAGCCTGGGCATCTGGAGCTTGCCGTCGGATACCGTGGCTGCCTAACTCATCTGCTAAGTGCTGAAATGTAGCCAAAGGTCATCATCCACCTTCATGAAACGCCTCAAGACCCAACTATTCCATGAATTCCTCTGCTAGCCTGATGCCTCTTTACATTTCCGGAATGTTCTTATGTTGCGTTTCTGGTCACTGAATCATCTTACTAGGTTCTTGCTTTGTTAGATGCGGACGCGACAGCTCCTGCTCCGATGCTACATAAACTTTTACCTGGGCATTCATTGGAATCTCAGCCTAGCTACACTTATGCTAAGTTAACTCCTTGTCAGCCATATGTATGTCAGCAATGTGCTGTTTGCCTCACCTGTTTGTCCCTTTGGATAAAAGCACCTGCGAAATGTGTTTAGTGTGACTGCATACTTGATGAGAGTGTGTATGCGTGTCTCCACAATGAGATGAATGTCCCCACGATGTGATAAAAACTTACTATTTTGACATTCATTCGGTCACTAAAAGGGGAAACACAATTTTATTCAAATCCATGAATGCAATCAGAAGATTAAAAATGCCAAAAGTCTTGTATTTTGTTTATATACTTATGGTTATGGTTAGAGCTGAGTAGGAATTATGATTGTCATTGTTGGCATTAGGGATTTTCCCATAGAAATGAATGGAGAGTCCCCCCACATAGGTACAAATACCTAATGTTTGTGTGTCTGTGTGTGTGTGTGTGTGTGTGTGTGTGTGCGTGTGCGTGTGTGTGTGTGCGTGTGTTTGTGTTACATTTTGGTGGCCAAATGTCTGCACGATCTGATAAAAATCTGCAATTTTAACATTGTGGGGGTCATTTCTTTGGTGCCCATCAGGGAAAACTCAGTTTTGGAAAAATCTGTGACTGCAATCAAAAACATAAAAATGCCAAAATTTTGTATTTTGGTTGGTTACTTATGCTTAAGGTTATGGCTGGGTGGGGGTTAAGGATGTCATTGTTAGGATTAGAGTTTTGCCCATAAAAATAAATCTAAAGTCCCCACAAAGATATGGATACAAATGAGTGTGCGGATGAGGCAGGGCGGTCTGTACACCGAGGAGGATGGACAGCCAACAGCAAATCAGGTGAGGGATCCATCTTCAAAGATGCTATGAAGATTGTTCATTTAGTCTTATGATACAGAGGTGAGGGACCATCTTTCTCCCAGCAGTTGACCATGTTTGTACATCACCTTATAATGAAAAGCTGTGCATCATGCCATTACTGATGGTTTTCTTTATCTGGGAAGAGGCATAGATCATCCCAGTGGTCCATGAAACGGCCAGTGAGCTCACAGGCTGGGGCCGCCTGTGGTTTGCTCTCAGCCTCCAGGCCCGGCTCTTGCCCTTCGGAAAGGAATATTATAATAACTGAGTGGCTCGCCATTAATAACTGAGTGGCTCGCCATTAAGTGACATCTGTGCACTTTTAGCATATAAAAAACAACAAGGAATAGCAATAAAAGATGCACCCTGCTTTCAGATTTAAGCTCCCACCAGTACCACCAGTATAGTCAATTCACAAGTCACGTTTAAAAATGTGGCTGTATTGCACTGCGACTTGGCAAGCCTGTTTTTGGCAGAACTCAAGATTTTCTAAAATGTTTCCTGTCAATACGTCACTTAACTAGCAAATTTCTCATTGCAGCATGCATAGGCAGTAGCCTCTTGCCCTTGTATTTAAAAATTGACCCTTTTAAAACACATGAAAACCAGTAACTTTTCCCTCTCTCAAATCATTGCGTTTCAGCCCTGTCCACAGAGACACCGAGATAATCTATATTTTTGTTCCCTCCCAGCTCCCGGCCAATCATGAAACACTTAAATCATAGTACAGGTGCGCTGGGCGCTGGGAAACAGCGAAGATGCAGATTGCTGAGAGTCCCTGAGGTATTAATAGGGTTGAGAAACATTGCTTTATATTAAAGATGCTGTTTATTTAACAGTCCATAGTGTCTGAGATGCTTTTGAAGAAATAAATATTGAAGATGTTTGTAATCCCCCGTGCAGCTCTGGTTAGTGCCGCCCCTTACAATTGGAGTTCTCTAAAGCTGGGTCATTCAGGTGCTTAACATATAAAGAATTCAAAACCACACTGGTTATTGGAAAGTGCAAAACCAACTGTCCAAAACTCGATCTGGGTAGTTTAAGTATAAACCATCATTCAGTCTGTCAGTTTCTCTGGGAAAAAGTCAATAACTGAAAAGAGAAGGTGGTTTATTTTAAACACATTTTAATTTTATTGCAAACAATATCATACAAAAGATAAGCTTCTGTAAAGACAATAACATGTTTGAACTAAGAAAACAAAAGATTTGTTCAGTTGCATTAACAAGTTGCCAACCTCAGAACTAAGATATGTGAAACGGAATGAGAGAAACTTTTAAAAATAAAAGTATGTTGGTAATTTCATAAAGAAAAAACTCTTTACAATGCAGCCAAAGCTTCAGGTGAACATTAGCATGTTTGTTAGAATGAGAGAAACTTCCAGTATTTTCAAATCAAGTTATCATTAAAGGTAATCTGCATACAACTAGGTAATGAAAAGAACATCTGATACGAAAAATGTACAAATGATAAATAAAACGATGGTTGCAATCCATACCATACTCACATGACTGCACCTTAGGCTAAAGATCTTTTTATAGCTGGCTTTATGTTTCAAAGGTAATTTTTCTCAGTTTAATTAGTTGTACACGACTCAATTAAGGACTAAATAGTTACTTTCAAATAAAATTAATACTAATAAATAAATTACAAAGTTAAGAGTATGAGAGGGAGATAAGATTACGCTATTGGCTGAGATGCACTGGGGACACTTGGGTCAAAGGTCCCTTCCTGAGGCCAATCGGAAAACGCTGTCAAAGGCGGGGGGGAAGTACTGCATGTTGCAGGCGGGTCGACGGCAGCGCCTCTCCCCAGGCACTGAAGGTGGCGACTGCCACATGGTCCCCTCACTCTCAATCGAACAAAAGCTCGGCCGTTATTCGCTAAGGCCACTGGGTGCACAATTGCTCGGAACATGGTCCCAAAGGTCTTCCGAAAATTACACAAACATCTTAAAATCATTATTATCTTTTTTAAATGTCAGTCTCTTCTTTGACTGTCATTAAAGGAGAGCAGGGTTGAATCGCCACCGCACACAACATTCCAACAGCTGGCATTTAAAAAAACGTTTGGCGAGCGGGTGATCTGCAGTCAAAAGACGTCACGAGAAAGCAGTGAAATATTTACTGTCCATACAAAAATATTCTTGAAAGAAATAAGGCTGTATAGAGCTTCACTTACAACTGATTGAAGAAAAAAAATAAAAGCTCACTTCTTTCTACAAGTACATACAATCCCCCCCCCCCAAAAAAAAAGACTGATCACATAACATACACAGTACATACTAAAATATTTATATTCATTCAGTCCTCACAGAGGACCTTTTTCCATTTTCTTAATTATATCTAAAAATATAATCACAACTCCAAGCATAAAAAGGCACCATGTTAGCCATTTTGATATACTTTCTGTACTTAAATTCCAGCTCCTTAATCTCTTTCTGCTGGTAATGACATGTGTGGAATGCAGGGCATGCTGGGAGTTTGAGTCTCTGGCCAAGGCTGGGCTGCCATCCAGTCTCTGGTACCCTTAAGGCCTGGAGAGCTGTGTGTACACTGGCTGATCCCAGTGCTGTGAACTGTGGGTCTGGGGAACTGAGGGCACCCCTGTAGTGTCAGCGATGGGGGTGTACATCGGTCTCTGGGTAGGGCTCATGTAGCTGAAGGTAGAGTAGATGCCAGAGCCCTGGCCGCCCGTGTGACTGTAGTAGGAGTTGGCGCCGCCCTGGTGGTCAGAGTAGTCGTATTGCGTGCGGGCACCAGCAGAGTAGGAGGCGGTGCTGTAGTGCTGCAGGCTGAAGGAGCCGTAACTGACGGGCTGCGGAGAACCCTGCTGCTCGGTGTAGTGGCTGGGGCTTAGCTGCTCCGTCTTAATATGTGGGGCCCTCTGCTGGGTCTGCCCCTGCTCTCCACCGAGGGCAGTCAGCGTGTGCTGTGCAGCAGGAGGCTGCTGGGGCTGCTGTGGCTGCTGCTGCTTGGACATCCAGCCACCGGCTGCCGTCTGTGACACCTGGGCGCCGCTGATGCCGTAACTGCCCGTGTAAGGAACGGGACCACCCTGGCCACTGCCCGTGCCAGCCATGGGCATGCCCGTGTGGCCGTGGGGCGGCAAGTACTGGTCAAACTCGTTGACATCGATGGCGTCGATGACGTCGAGCTCCCCAATATCCACGTCGCGGAAATCGATATTGAGCTGCCTGCCTGTGCCCTCCTGTAGGGGACGCCCTTCGCGTTTCAGGTCTGACTTGCCCAGCGGAATGTCGGTCTTGGGAGTAGTAGGAGGTGTGGGGGGGCCCTGGGACTGGCCTGTGTAGGATAAAAATCAAAATAATGAGTCAAGTACGGTGCACACTTTGCATAACCGATAGCATCATGAAAATATTTTTTTGGAATTAGAATGTTGAGATAAGATACGAATTGTACCCTCGGCAGAAAAGGTGACATTATGTAATATATACACTGGACGTTTTCATAAGCAGATAAGCTGCACAATAAAGGCATATTCACATTACAGCCTATAAAATTCGTAAGGATTTACAAATGCCTACTTGGTATTATAAGCGCAAAATTCTAAATTGCGTAAGAAACAATTAAACTTGAGAAATATACTTTTTTCAAAGGAAGGCGTTTAATTACCATTACTAGTGTAGACTGATACAAGATGTTTCGCATGGTATTGTTTCCATAAGACCAGGAAGCGAAACTTCTGCAAGTAATACCAACTGTATCAAAGTGAAATGCCTCCCGGATTGTGCGGGTATTGCTTACCGGAGTGCTCGCCAGAGGAGTGCTCGTCGCCCATACTGGACGCCGGGGAGTCGGCTTGCTGCAGCGCCTTGAAGATGGCATTGGGGGAGATGTGCGTCTGCTCGCCGTCCTCCGCTTCGCTCTGCCCGTTCTTCACCGACTTTCTGCGCCTCGGCTGGTATTTGTAATCGGGGTGATCCTTCTTATGCTGCACTCGGAGACGTTCAGCCTCCTCCACGAATGGACGCTTCTCGCCTTCGTTCAGCAATCTGTAGAAAATGCATATAATTATGGCTACGTAAGATATGGTAATAAAAGTTAAAATGCTCATTATACTGGGCAGTTGCGTTCCAAGCAACTAGAAGTAAAAGTTTCATAAGCTGAAATAATCAAGTTATGATTTGTAATAAAAATAATGTAATTGTTTACTAAACAGAGAGTTAAACGAACACCTATAGTTTGTCAGTGGTCGATTGATTATTCATATTATTTTACATCTTTTTAACACACCCTTCATATATAATAGCAAATTGCGCTTAGGTAGACTCCGACAGTCGCTCACAATTTTATCAGTTCGTTCTGTTTATCACTGCCTCAGCGACACGTCCTTGGTTGCATATAAACAGCAGTATCAGTGGTAGGAAAACCTACCTCCAGAGTTTGCCCAAAGTTTTGCTGAGTTCCGCGTTGTGCAGGTGAGGGTACTGGTCCGCCAGCTTCCTGCGCGCAGCCTGCGCCCACACCATGAAGGCGTTCATCGGTCTCTTCACGTGCGGCTTGTTCTTGCTGGACCCGTTCACTCGCACGGGCATGGGCACCAGGGTCCAGTCGTAGCCTTTCAGCACTTGGGAAACGGCGTCGCGGATGCAAACCGGGAATTTGTCTTCCTCGTCTTTCTTGAAATCGCTGTGCGCCCCGTTGGAGCCCACTGCATGGTTTTCGGAGGGTCTGGTGTTCTCGGTGTCGGAGCCAGATCCGGACGGGCAAGGAGACCCCGCGGAATCCTCAGACATGCTCGGACTTGGGGCATCAGAAAGACACTTCTCATGCTCGTCTGTCATTTTCAGAAATGGGTCGAGTAGATTCATACGAGAAAACGTGTATAAACAACTACAGCTTAAAAAAAAGAGAAACAAATCTGCAGCCCGTTGCGGGTTAAACAAAATCCTCGATTGTGCAAGAGTATCAAAGCAGTCTGTCTCGGTGCAAAAAAGTTGGCTGCAGATTTATGCAGAAGGTATCAAAAAGTTTCAAAACTTTCCCCTTGACTTGAAAATACTTCTTTAGCAAATGTTCTTGGAGCAAAGACGGAATTACGAACTGCAGTTTTGCAAGCACTATCTGTCTTTAACTGCATCTGTTTTATTGTCACCAACAAATGTAAGAAATAACGTTCCACCTTCGCTTTATTTCCAAATTGCCTGAGAAGACAAAATCCACTGGTAGCTAACCCGATTTTATAAACCCTCCGCAAAGGTTGATCTCGACAGTGATTGGTCGAGGGAATTAGGGGCGGTATCACAATTTGGTCCTCCCACACAAGTATGCATCAGGGCTGCTTTAAAGTGATTCGAGGCAGTAAATATACTTCGTATAGTGCGATGATTAAAAGCATGTCATTGGCAGTCTATTTGCTGTGATCCCATTGTTAGTGTAATTTGTATTTTTTCTCAGGGGTATTTCATGGCAATAGTATCGCGAATGCTGTCCTTTTTTCAAATGCCAAGCTTATTTCATTAATTATTACGATTTCCGTGAAATACGTTCCGTTTTTGTAGTACAGTTCTTCCGTCTATTTTGTTAATAAACACGCTTCATAGTCAGAATTTGGGAGACGCACAATAAACACAACAAATTCTTCGCAAAGAGTTGAGTGAATAAAACCAGTTTTATTGCGGTGTTGCTGTTTGTACGGTGTTCGAGTATACTGCGGATTAAATAGAATTATGCCGACTAACATTTGATGATTCTTCAAAATTTTTATGCATGTATTGTGACGCAAGTTATCCCAATGCAGTTTGCAACGTGTACTATGCGTGTATGTAGACGCTGACTTTTCTCCTGCGCGTTTTTCAAGATCACGTCAAGTTACTGCCAAACTGCGTGCTGTTATCAGTTTTATCCAAATCAAAATGTGATACTGTAAACTTATGACGTCATAATCAAAATTACCTATGGCTTTAATTTGAAGGCGGTAGATTAATTCGCTATGCTGATTTTATTAGTATACCGAGAGCCCTTGACAGACGGGAACCGAAATAAAATCACCCTCAAATAAACAGGTAATATATCATTGGCCCATAGAGGGAGACAGCAGTCCATGAACACATGAGCATAGTAGTAGTAGTAATCTGCTCCGAAGGAAGAGGTTTCAAGAGTCGAAGTTGGTGAAGAAAATCACAGAACTAATCTGAAAATCAAATATAAAAATATTGCAAACGAGTATTCCTTCTAAAATCCTCGGCACGAATACAATACAATTCAAAATTAACTGATGATATGCAATATAATTTTTCAGTAGCAATTATTCTATAATTCTTCACAATATATTACAGTAGACGTTTTGTTTAATATATATATATATATATATATATATATGCATATTTCTCATACCAATCGAATAAATATGGCCATCCCAGCCGAAAATAAAGACAATATTCAAATTTCAATATTTTAGTTTTATCAGTAGGTATCTGGGGTGGTGTTGATGCAATAAAATATAGATCTTAACGAAAATATTTTCCATAATTACTAATTATTTTTCACGCTTATTTGGTTTACAACAATCGTCATTTACATATTTCGATGAATGTAAAAAAATGTATTGTGCTAAAAAATATTTGTTTACAAAAACGATCATTTTCTAGAACTCGATTTATCCACTTCTTATACGCTTTTAAATGAATATACGTCTTATTTGATTTCCTGACTGCCTACAGGTAAACATATATATGCATATACCCGCACTTTACATTACACTTGTTCAAATGGTCTTTTCGCACCCTTTTATTTTCGTATTTGTTCCCTTAGCATATAACTATAACATCCCATTTGCCACTGTTATTAATGTATACGAGGATCCCTACAAAACGAACTAGAAAATATTTCTTTCAAAAAAAAAATTCGATCCACGTCATTACACGGTATGAACCATTTTAAATAAATACATAATGGAATAGACGTCAATGTCATATTTTTATTAGTAACGTTAAGATGTAGTAATAATAACATATATGGCAAATTATATATGTGGATATATAGTTAGCAGGTAGGGCATTAAGAGAAGCCGTTCTGCATGCAGTTGTACGATAGCTGGCCTTTCTCGCACTTGTGGCCTTCCTGTTAGCTTTAACAAGTCTGGCTATTCTCATTTGGCCGCTCTGATTAATATGTTGTCCGTCACAGAGATGCCATGGACTGGATGTTTTTTGTTCATCACACTATTAAACGAAACGTCGCCAACGGTGAATTACACATGAGTGTACCGCAGTTCTTCGTGTTTTCTGTGCTGTGTGCGTTATTAAAAAATGTCTCCGCTTCCAATACGGGTATTACACGCTGGAAACCAAACTGGAATATATAGTCCAAAGGTCGACATTATCCTCTTATTTTTCTATTAATACTCCGCAGTTTTTGGTTTTCTTATGATTTATTGGTTAGCTTTTTTCGTTTTCTTAAAAAGTTTTAAAAAGTCTTAAAAAGTCTTTTTGACCTTGGTTGAACACATATTTCCTGAAATCTATAGGAAAAGGCAGTATGTTTAAAGTGATCAAATTCGGATATGTACTGAGACGACTGGAGTATTGTAACAATGTAAACATGCCGTTATTCTAATTTAAAAATGGCCTACAAACGTGGCGTTAACTACAGATTTCTTTGTTCTTTCATTGTCTCCTCGTCATCGCGACCCAGAGCAGCTATTTTTATTTTTTATTTTTCTCAGTAGTGTCGAAGTTTTTGCTTTCCTATTGCAGTGTATGTTGTGTAATTGTTTATTTGGATTTTTAATGTTGTGGAAATGTAATTTTGAGAATAATGTGGGCAGCATGTGTGCTTTCCTCGGCTACCTGAAGTTTTACATCTAATGGTTTGCAGATGTCTCATTGCGTCCCTCTTTCCCTCTCTCTGTAATACTGAAATACAGCTACTGCTCTCCACGTTGTACGAGCGACAGAGTTAATGTTTGGCGATCACTTAACAGCAAGATAGCAAACTCTGAATCAGTCGTAATCCTGTTTTCCAAATTAACAAAAATTCCTTCTATAAACAAGCAAACAGTCTTCCACTCCTCAGTTGCTTGCATTCCCCCTAATAGTTTATTTACCCATAAACTCTTCACCCACTTTCAACAGCGCATGTATACACTGAACAACCAACTTTTTTGTAACTTTGCGCAAAAGTGAGTTACTCGCATTATTTCGCGTTATTTCATTTGATTAATTTTTGTAGCATTTATAAGACGCTACATTTTGTGTGATATTACAAAAAGTCACAGATATATGTTTGATGTTATTTATAGGTCACGATTTCATCACAGTGGTTCAAAGGCAGCTGGTGACAGTCGCTGGCCGTAGCGTTATTCGCTTTGTTGTCATAGTAAAATGTGTCATTGAACAGCTGAAAATCGAGCAAGATCATCCGGTAATCATGAGAATACCACAGTAAACATTTTTACGATTAATTTAATATAACCCCGTTTCAAAAAAAAAAAAAAAACTTGGGACGCTGTGTGAAATATACAATAAAAATGATGCAACTATTGGCAAATATGTATTACCCATATTTAACTGAAAATAGAACAGACATATCAGATGCTGAAACTGAGAAATTGTTTTATGACAAATATATGTTCAGTTTGAATTTGATGCCAGCAACATGTTTCAAAAAAGCTGGAAAGGGGGAACAAAAGACTGGAAAAGTCATGTAAAACAAAACACCTGGTTGAATATCTCACAAATAATTAGGTTAATTGGCAGCAGGTCAGTAAGATGATTGGGTATAAAAAGAGCCTCCCGGAGAGGCGGAGTCTGTGCAGTGAAGATCATCACTCTGTGGGGGCAAATAGGACAACAACTTAAGAATAATGTTCCTTAAGATTATATTGCAAAGAATCTGGGAATTTCATTGTCTGCAGTACGTAATATTGTTAAAAGATTCAGAAAATCCAAAGAGATCTCTATTTGCAAGGCTGAAAACCAATATTGAATAGCTGTGATTTTGGGGTCATCGGGGAGCACTGCATTAAAAACAGACACGATTCTATAGTGGAAATCACTGCATGGGTTCAGGAACACTTCCGAAATCCATTGTATGTAAACACAGTTCATCGCTACATCCACAAATGCTGGACCCTGCAAAGAAGAAACCATATCCAAACATGATCGAAAACATCGCTGACTTCTCTGGGCCCAAGCTCATCTAAGATGGACTGAGGCAAAATGGGAATCTGTCCTGTGGTCTGATGAATCAGAATTCTTTTTGAACATCATAGACACCACATCCTCTGGGCTAAAGAGTAGAGGGACCATCCAGCTTGTTACTAGAGAGAAGTTGAAAACCCAGCATCCGTGATGGTATGGAGGTGCATTAGTGCCTATGGCTTGGGTAGCTTGCAGATGTCGGAAGGTTCTATTAATGCTGAAGGATATATACAGGGGGCAGCATGGTGGTGCAGTGGTTAGCACTGTTGCCTCACACCTCTGGGACCCAGGTTCGAATCTCTAGTTGGGTCACATGTGTGGGGAGTTTGCATGTTCAAAAGTGTTCTCCATGTCATCGTGGGGTTTCCCCGCACAGTCCAAAGACATGCTGAGGCTAATTGGAGTTACTAAATTGCCCGTAGGTGTGCATGGTGTGTGAATAGTGTGTGAGTGTGCCCTGCGATGGGTTGGCCCCCCCTGGGTTGTTCTCTGCCTCGTGCCCATTTTCACCCACTGAAACCATTAGGTGCATCATGAAAGGAAAAATACAACAAAGGAGACCCCAAACTGTTGAGCAGCTGAAATCTATCAGGCAAGAATGGGACACTTAACTTTGAAAACTCCGGCAACTGGTCTCCTCAGTTCCCAAATGTCTACAAGAGGCGATGCAGGACAGTGGTCAGCCTGGCCGTCACCACCTTTTTGAACCGTGTTGCTGGCATCAAATTCAATCTGAGCATGTATTTATCATAAAACTATGAAATTTCTCAGTTCTCAACATTTGATATGTTGTCTTTGTTCTATTTTCACTTATATGTAGGTTTGTATCATTTTAAAATCATTGTATTTAGTTTTTTTACAATTTTCACAGCGTCCCAGCTTTTCTGGAAACAGGGTTGTAATTCTGATTGTTTTTTTTTTCTTTTCCAAGGATTTCTAAAACAACACCTACGCGACAACCTGTCAAAATGCCAAGTTAAAAAGATCACATTGACAGGAAAACATATGGCTGAGTCTGGGGGTGCAATTATTCAAGGCATTCAATGTGCCCAGGACTCTCATCCAAATAGATTGTGCTGGCAGCTAAAATTCATTAAAATTAATGCTGGTATGTGGAAATGACTCATAATAAATAAAATTTAGCTACACCGATAGATCGTAAATTAAGTTCAGGGACGTGTGTGCACTGTAACGCAACGTATTCAAACACGTTGTATCTACAACCCCCCTCAGCATATCAATGGCTATGGATATGACCTCAGATTTTAATTAAAACCAGGGTTTGATTGGTTTGTCAGCTGCAGTTGTAATCACAGGCCTGATTTTAATCACTCGTGTCTGAGACGGCAGTAAGCAGGCAGGCTCATCTACACACACCAAGCCTCCACACCAGCAGAGCCAAAGCAGCTGTAAGAAGAATGACACAATTCCAAAAATAGTAGTGTACAACTTTGTTACCTCTGTTAAGCCCTGCATCCCATTTCTTTATCACTGATGATCCTTATCATCTTTAGTTATGACCCAGATTGTATGAATTTATAGCTCGTTTAAAGTCTTTGGAAAACATCCCTGTCTTATCATTGTAGTTTGTACAGACTAATTTATAAATTGCATGTTGTTTCATTAACCTTGATGGAAATGCACAGATTTGCATATAAGTAATGACTTAATGATGAGGACAATTTCTTTACCCATCCAGCTTCCAACCATTGATCCTGGAGCAGATCACGGGGAAACCAGGAGCCCAATCCAGGCAGCTCAAGGCGATTGGCTGGGGTACGTCCTGGATGGGATGCCAGGCCATCAGAGCGGACATACACAGACTAAGTGCACTTAATAGGCACCAGTTAGTCCAACTGCATGTCTTTGGATTACAGGACAGAAACCCACATGATTCTCGTAGGATGTACAACCATTACACAGAAGAGAGGCGATTCTTGAACCTTCAGCCCTGGGGGTCTGAGGCAAAAATGCTAACCGCTGAGCCTCCATACCATCTTGGATCCATCCATCCATCCATCCATCCATCCATCCATTCATCCATTTTGTGTAACAGCTTGTCCTATTCAGGGTAAGGGGGGGTCCCGAGCCTATTCCAGAGGTGCAGGGCATGGAACAACCTGCTGGGTACAATCATCAGTAACACGCACACGCATGTTTCTTTTAACTATAACATTTTCTTTTCCATTTTGTCAGTGTTATTTTGTGCCACAATCCTCATGGAGAAGCAGTGGTTCAAAAGTTCTGTTGGCTTAAAGAAAACAGGTGTGCAAGTGAATAACTGCAGAGTTAGTAGGTTTTGCACAGAACATCAGCACAGTATACATTCCTGTTCTGAGAAGAGCATGTTTGTGCCTCTCTAAGCGGCCTTGCCAGACACACAGTCCTCAGCAAAGCACCCCAAACAGTTCCCCTACATCGCCGGCTCTGGAGCCCTTGCTGAGGAGGGCAGTCCGAGTAGCCTCCCTGTTCCGGGAACGCACCATAAACGACAGCTGCTAAAAGGGACACAGGTGGCCGGGAAGGTGGGGGGGAGGGGGTAAGGCCTGGGCTTGGAGGGGCAAACAGCAGAAAAGCAGCACAGGCCTTGGGAAACTTCTCAGCTTGACTTGGAACCACGGCGCTAGAAAATTCAAGGCAAACATTAGGAGTAAAGCGCTAAATCGTGTCTGTCCCTCCTTCTCACTTTCTCGGGTTCCTCTGCAAAATGTCTGAGGCGGGATTTACAATATTTTTTTCCTCCCTCTTTTTGCGTTTATCTGATTCTTTCCACTGCCTTGTATGCATAAATGCCACATAGACAGCCATCGCAGACACTGCGTGTTGCTGGGAAAGGCGTGTCTGGTGCGCATACAGGCTTATGTAGCATGCTGAACGCAGCCGGGGTTTTTGCTGAGGCTTTGCATACTGCACCCAAACATTGTGGACCACGGTGTGTAGGAAAAGTAGTGTGTCCCAGATGGTCCACAGGCAGACATGAGACCCTCTCTGCCCCCCAGGGTGGTTGGAGGCCTTCAACTGACACCATGTCTGCAGTAGGACTTGTAATCCAAAGGTCACAGGTTCAAACTGCTATTATGTCCTCAGCTGATGAATGGCTTTGGTAAGTTATCCAGCAGTGCTAATGGCTAAGATGGGTGCCTAAGCTATGTCGGTTGTTTCCAATAAAATCGCTCTGTATTGTGAGGGAGCCTTGTGAAGCCCCTCTGACTTCCCCCTGCTGCCCTTCTGAGGGCCGTGGTCCTGCTCATTTTCCTCAAGGCAGCATTCTGCTTCTGAGGTCCTGAGGTATTCGGAACAGGCTGAGGTCCGTCTCAACAGAGATGGGCCAGAGTATGCGGCGCCCCTAGTGGAAGCGACCAGCAGTGCAGCAGGAGGGCCTGGCACCTGCTTGTGTGGCTGCGGATGTGGCTGTTTCACTTACCTGGCCAGAGCCCCTTCCCTAAGAATGAGGGGAATGCATGTGGCTGGGCCGCCCTGGCAGCCCTGATTGGGTAGGGCACGGGGAGCCAAACTCGCCAGAAGCGACCTTGCACATATCCTTTTTTGTCTGTCCATATCCCATGGTGCACCAGGGAAGGCATTTGACAGAGCTGCATACAGGAAGCTTTAAAGGGGCAATTGATCACATAATCTACAATTAATTGTACAATTATTTGTTTCAAACATCCATCCATCCATCCATACATCCATTGTCTAAACCACTAATCCTACTGGGTCGCGGGGGGTCCAGAGCCTATCCCGGAAGCAATGGGCACGAGGCAGGGAACAACCCAGGACGGGGGGCCAGCTCATCACAGGGCATCAAACATTTTCATTCAAATGTATTTTAAGTTTTAGCATTTTGATAAAGTGTCTTGTTTACTGTTAATTTCCATTAATAAGTGTCACTTGGGCTGAAGCTTTTAACCATTCGTCTCATGCTTGTCTGCTCAGCTCACTGTTTGCATTTCAGACAAGGGCCTTTTGTGTTAATCCTTCAAATGAACGTTTTTTTCCAGTGTCTGGGGACCAGTGCCACCAAGAATCTAAAGCTCTGGGTGCACACAAGTAGTTAAACGGTTCCTCAGTTTGCCACTGGGGCCCGGGTTGATTGATTGCCCCGATTGGCTGTTTGCCTGACCGGATCAGAGCATTTGGGCATGGGTTCGTATTGACACAGCAACATCTTGATCTCGGTGAAGTTTGAACAGGGTTTATCGTGCCTCTGGCACCTTCACATGTCGGGGTTAAAGCCACCTTAGCTGCCCTCCCTCTGGCAGCAGAGCTGTTGCTGTCTTTCCGCTGAACTCCCCTTCGGAATAATGCAATCAGTGGCTTCACCGCAGAAATTTCTGGGATGGACATTTCCAATCTGCAAAGAGCTGCAGGGTGATCTTTCGCTCTTTAAATTTAATTAATGAAGTCATTATTTGGAGAGTGTGCGTAAACAAAGCACTAATTAAAATGTATCCTCAATATTTATTTGCTCAGTTGGAAAAAAATTATTTAAACTATTCAAATTAAGGGTCACCTGAAATGGAAGCTGAGCATAGGTGAGGAAGCCAGATGCCTTCTGGAAACGGCACCAGGTATGAGATAACGTGGAAAGGAGGGGGGAAAGGTGCTCGTTTGCGCGCGTAAGATAACGCCGTATCGATGTGCCGCCGTTGGTGGCGGAGGTTGGCCCATGCGGCCGCTGAGTTAGCGTCTTTTCAGGAGCCACGCCTCATTGTTCAATGGGCGGTAGCCGGAATGGCAAAGATCGCCCTTCTCGGGCGAGAAGCCAGGTCTCAGTGTAATGGCTAAAACAAACGGTGACGCAGAAGCTGTTGTGCAACGTGTTTTTTTAAAGTCCTCCAGGATCTCGGGCAGGAGGTTTCTCCTCACCTTTTAGATGTTGGGCTGTTACTCCTCTCAAGTATGTGCTGCAGTTCAAGCAAGGTGCTTGGAAGAAGTACCATTTTCCCTTCTTTTGCTTTACACACACTAATGGGGGCCGACGCACTTCCTTTATAGCTCTCCCCCCTCCCTGGCCGCTGCCCTGCAGATAAGTGCTAATCTCCTGCTTATCTTTCTCTCCTCAACAGCTGAGAAAACTCCTTAGGTTTCAACTGATAGGACGTACGTGGGAAAGGAAGCACGTATCACTGGGTCAATACTGTCTGATCAGCCAGTCTAAACTCTCGCGCTCATTGGTCATTGTCAATGGGAGGGGCATGAAACGACAGGATCTGATTGGTTCAGATTTGTCTGTTGGCACTAGGAGGAACGTAGGAGTCATGAACTCCAGCATAGTCTGCATTTGTGTCTTTCTGGGCTGAATGATGTAGCAGTTGATTGTTTGGCTTGTGTCCACTATGGTTAGAATTTTTGGGAAGGTAAGCTAAAGGAAATCAGTTATTAAGGTATAGATGTAGCCCGTTCCTTACCCCTGCGTGCCCCAGGGGATGCTATAAGGTAGAAAATAGGATGGTTGGTAGCCAGGTGCAGTAAACCCTGGCTTAAAAGTACAACAACAAGCCTGTCACATGTCCAACAACTAGCCTGCTCTTTTGTTTAACTTGAGCCAGGTCCCGGTTGCCATACTGTAACTGAATCTGGCTGAGTCAGCGTGGGCGCTCTGCCTCTCGGAACACAGTGTGCTACGCCTTGGCTGCTAGCCGCAGTACTGTCCAAGCCCCGGTCTGGATACCAGTGCCTCCAAACGCCCGGCACGTAAACGCAGCTCTCTGCTATAAGCATTTAAAGGCCGCTAACAGAAATCCACAAGATGTGTCGATCGGCCCTTCTCCGTCTGCCTGCTAATCTGTGTTGACAGCTTAAGTGCAGGACATTCAGGGTTTTCAGACCAATAATCTGCAGCTTTCTGATTGGTGTCACAATCATGTGTCATGTGACCAACACAGGGCCAATCACAGAAAGGGGGAAACATTTACTTGTGTGTTACTTACCTGAGAACACAGTCCTTTACCATCATATGAAAGATGCTATATTTTAATTCCTGTCATGTTTGGATCTGTATGCCACATGATGCCTTTAAGCTGCCAAAATTTGGAAATTTACAGAAACATAAAAGCTGTTTATTTGTTTGCATTTTCTTAGTGGACATGGCATATTTAGCACCAATATTCAGTAGGGATCAAATATACTTTAAATGCTAAAATGCATAAACATTTTTCCAAAACAGAGCTGTTCAAGATTCCCATAGCTTGTAAAGGAGTTTAGTCAGATTTGTTCTCACCTGCAGGAGCCACACAGGCCCTGGTTTCACGCGCTAGAGCCGCTGGCAGCCATAATATAACAGGCTGACTCAGCCTCTCTGATGACCCAGTCCGTATTGGGCCAGACGGGCCAAGAAAATCAACATTTACATTTTGGTTATGTCATCGCCTGCCTATCCAATCACTCCTCAGCTTCTCCTCTGTTTTTTCAGGCGAAGGGTGTAACACCGTATTAGAGTCCCACCTCTGTATTTTGCTTCCAGATGACGAAATTGCCACAGAAAAAAAGAAAAGTATCACGCTGACATTTGACAGCTGCCAAAATTCCCTCAAAACCTTTTTTGAGAGCATTACAATTTTGTAGCTATTTAACTGACGACAGAAAAACAACTAAGTCGCTGTGGTTTTTCCACAGATGGATGATAGATCGAATACGGAACATCGCGCGTCACTTCGGCCGTGTGATGTCACGGCGCCTTTGAAGGAGCCCACTGAATCGTCATCAGAATTCTGCACGTTCGATGTAAGCCACCATTGTAGTCTTTGTCGAATCTCATTGGGTCACTACAAAAAAACCTTGGAAGTGAAAAAAAAACAATGTGAGGCACCCATCCAGTGTCCCACCCCCCAGCCAGCCTGTCATAGTGTTGTTGTCAGGCCTTACAGCAGGCAGATATGTACAACAGACTGCTGTCTTCCTGGGCTATCCTGCTCTGTTAGGATATGTCATTCCCAATGTCCTTTCTCTACCCCCATTGGCTCCTGTCCCTCCCTTATCCTCCAACATCGGAGCCTACAGGTTTTGTAATCCAATGAAAAGGTCCATTATTTCAGGACTGTCAATGTGATGTCTGGAAATGCCATGGTAATGAAAGAGTGACGATATCTAAAAGGCCATTTCCTCAGTCCCTCTGCCCTGTAGAGGATGGTCTCAGCAAGCCTGAAGAAAAAAGGCTGTGAGCTGTTTGTTATCTGAGCATGGCTCCCCTGTATGCTAAAATGTTGGCTTAAATGTAAAAAGTAGGCCCAGCGATTGTGGGTGCAAAGGCCAGGAGCGTGTTTGGGGCACGCAAACGTTTGAAAGCAGCTTAACAGGAGCTATATCAGTTCATAAAGCATTTAAACAAACACCGAGCTGTGGAAATGATTACCGCTACAGTAGCTAATGGTTTCCAGGAATTTTCCGAAATTGATAGAAACCTGGAGCGCCAGGTGAGGTGACTTCCTGTTTAAATGTCTCGTGACTTTAAAAGCGGATGTTTAATGCAAACCATACCTGATTTTCAATTTTGTAGCCTCTGGCCGGGTGGTTGAGATGGAGCAGGATCACATTTTGTTTATATCGCTACCAATAACGGAAGTGGTCTTTGGATTGCTGAGCCTATAGTTACACTGAGGTGAGAATGGCGACTGTGGTACTGTACTGTGAGTCATTCCGCTGCAGCATAATGATTCCGTAAAGCTGTTAAATAGTAGAGGCAAGCAAACGATGGCATTCTGTTGGGGAAAGACCAGTGAAGCTGACTGGCTTCTGACATGACCGAGACGGGACCCAGCTTCTTTGTTGCTATTCTCATTTGCATAACGCTGAATGAAAGGGTTACTCAGCCTTATGGATGTTAATGTGATAATGCAAATTCGGTCCAGAGGTGTGGCGGCGAAAAGCCGTTCAGAAGATTCATCGGAAAGAACGATTTCGGTTTTGTAGGTCTGCCGTATATTTTGCAGGATGCTGCAAATGTAGCGGAAGTGTTCACACCAGAAGAGCGAACCGTTCGCAGTGTTTATATTTGCTTCCGAAACTCTACGAAAACTGGACTGTGAAAGCATTTCGATGTTGATTTTTTATTTTTTTTAGATAGGCTTATACAATTGAAAGCAGGCCAGCTGGAAAAATTGCATTTTTAGAGAAAAACCGTGAACCGCGTTTATTTTTCCTTACTTTGAACGATAGTTGTTCAGAAATGCAGAATGCCCAGTATGTGAGCTCTTTGGCACACCTAAACCTGCCTGGTCCATTCCGCTCGCACATGTCGACCCTGTGTTTGTAAGAAGGGGGCACGGGTACTCGAGACCGGGGCAGTCTGAGTGAGAGGATGTGCCGGGGATCCCCGGGGTGGCTGCAGCGCCTCTCCTTCCGGGCACCACGGGGCGATGCACTTTAATTGGAGCAGCCCAGCGGTTATGGCACCAGGCCTCCGGGACCCCTGCTCCTGCTGTCTAAGGTTACAGCTGAGGAAATTGGCCCCTCTCGCTTCCTGAGTTCCAATATTCGAACAGCGTGAGAGACAGCAAGACGGGGTACATATTTCGGTGGAGGTTATTAGCCCGGCTTGGGGTCCTGGCTCGTCTGCCATCCCGTAGACTGGGCCTGTGCTGCACGTGAGGTGTGTTCCGCTTGCTGCTCGTACAGTTCTGTTTGTCTCGTGTCTTTCGAGTGACATGAGGACAGGGAGGTGTCAGAGACTGTCGAGTGACACTAGTGACTCTTTGGCTCTTTTGGAGATCTGGGATTCCGGTTTTGACCCAGAGTTACTGTTTCATCCCTTGTTGTTTTTGGGTGTTGCCCTAACCCTAACCCCCCACCCCCCCCGCCCCCCTAGTGAGTCAGGTGTGTCTTCTAGAGATTTACTGATGTCCTTAAAACTGGGCCTCCATCTACAGATATTGGCTTTAGATAAACAGGCCACTTATGTGACACCCATGATGTATGCAGAGGGGGTGATATAGGTGTGCCCATAATTTTTTTCTTTCTTTTTCGAGTGTCAGAAAAACAAATATGTCATGGTTCTTAAAAGCAGCCCTGCATCTCAGAATGTCTTGAGCAAAAAGAACGACAGATTATTTGTTTTCCTGCTTCTTGTAAACTCCTCCGCTTTGAGTTGAATTTGGAAAATTCCACTTACCTCCGTGTCAAAATATCATGATGCGCATGACATGATGTTTTTTCTTTCTTTCTGGCAGACAGTTCCATGTCTCGCATGGTTTATGACCTGCTGACACAGACCAACTTCACAGGGAACCTGAGGTCATAAACGTCGCCTGAGGGCACTGAAGCGGTTCCTCATTTGTGATTCGACCACATTCATGGGACACCAAGATTTCATGAAGTGAATGTGAACATAGTTGGGGGTGGGGGGCTTTTCTGGCCATTTATGCTAACATAGATTCAGTAGTATGGCTGAACTGTAATCCTGCGAATCACAGTCCCATCTCATGATTCAGGGACAGAAATCGCTTTCAGTATTTGGTTGATCTATTCCAAGCCTGGCATAGAATCCACAGAGTGACAGGATTTTTACACCAGTAAAGGGATAAAAGAGCCCTGCTTTGGCCATGCTGGTCTCACAAATCAACAGTTTATGGTGCGAAAAAAGAACAGATGAACTGGGTCAAAAAATGCATGTATAGTATTTTAGCCGTCGGTAATGGATTCAGACGTAAGGAAAGGGGGGTATGAAGTGAATGGAACTGCAACTACGTGCTGAAAAATACATTGAGCATGACGCCTGTTGAAACAGGGCAGCCGAGATTTGGAATGGGGGGGTGGTTATTGAGATCTGTGGGGGAGGGTCTCCTGGGTCATTACTATGACGCTCAGGGGAAACGTGCCGGAAGGAGACTTCCGGATGTTTTCTGCTCAGTATATCAGTCGGTGGGCGTATGGAAGAAGGAGGTACAAACTTGGGAGTAGAAAGGCGAGCGGAGAGCTCTCACTCGAGCGTAGACTCTGCTGATGGTTTGTACACTGGGGGCTGAAGCAGGCAATGTCATGCTGACTGGTGGTCAAAGGGCACTGACATCCCCCTTCCCCAGGCAATCTCAGGTGGTTAATGTGATGGATCATCAGAATTCTCCCTACAAGCAGCTTAGTTGTGTATTAAAAAGTCTACGTGAAGAGACGAGCCTTCAAAGGCATTCGCTATGGGAATATTCTTCTTTGGGTCTTCAGCATTGTACAGTAGTATAGAAACCAATGGAGACAAGGGGGACCTGTACCCCCCCCAGTGTTTAGTCTGACTTAATCTCCCCCCCCAAATGAATAGACTTTTAAATTATTGTTGTCCCCACCCCCCTGCATGGTAATGTCTGTCCTGTTGTGAATGTTGTACCATGAATTCACGAGAAATGTAATTTTTGTTTCACTAGTTATTGCTGAGATGACAATATAGCTTTATTTGAATTGACTAATTTGTAATTCTGTTTTATAGTGGATACTGTTTTATAAGAGTTAACATGTGAGCCAGAGAAGTGGAAGGTGTGGGTCCTGCTAGTTGGCACAGAAAGAGGGCTGTGTGTCCAAGCTGGGAAAGATCTGAGAGCCCTAGTGTACTGTGTCAAAGATAATCAGACTGCTAATCCCACATGTCTCACTGATAATCCCCACTGCCTAGCCTGTCATGCTAAGCAGTTTACCGTTTCATATTGTGCATTTCCAAACAGGCTTCTGTGTGGACCGCCCCCTGGCCGTGGAGTTTCCCGGTCAAAACACATCTGATGAAAGCCAGTCTGTCTCAGCGAAGATGGGATTTTGTTTCTTTATGAAATTAAAGACATCAGAGAAATTTGAAAGGCATGTTTTGTTGAACGTCGCCGTTTTCTAGAATTGCATACACTGCTGTTAAAATGACTCACTTTTAATGAAAAAGAATTTCACAAACTTGCTTTGTTTGGTTTATTTCTTGATTGTGGAAATTGTATGATAATCAGTTTCCTAAAGTAATTTAGCATTAATATGTTAATTAGTATGTTTTTTGCACTTCTTATATAAGTATAACTAAATGGAAACCTCATTGTAAATGTAGTGTAATGTATAAGTTCATCCATATTTTATGATGACGTGTTTTGGTCCTGCCCAAGCATTTGCCCTGACACATCTTTAAAGATGAGGTGACTGTCCAGTAGCTGAAAGCTTGCATGGAAATCCAAGAGTTTATTTTCCACAGCATCTCTCTCCACAGCTGCGGAAAAACCTTCAAATGAAGCCCCACCTTGGGTGCCAACTGATTTCTTGGGCCTTTGAAAAACTAGCCGCTTCCTCCGGTTTGTTTCCGGACCACTTAATATCTCCTACACTGACACGAACGAAAACAGGCCCTGACTCACGAGGCTCAACTCAGTCCACCGTCAGCGGCTGCAATTATGAGAGTCTCGGGGCCCGAAGTTAATAAAGTTTATTTGATTTTATTTGCACTGTGGTGATCCATTTTTGCAGTTTTCTCTCAGGAGCGCCGGCGCTGCTATGCAGAGGAATCTGGCCAACAAACACTGAAATGCATGACTACACAATTCCCTCTGAGACGGTCCACTTGAGGCCAGAGAATCTTAGCCAATCAGAGAGACCCTATGACTGTTTTCTGCATTCCCATTTGTGCATCTTTAGGAAAAAAACAACAGCTAGATAGACCTACAGGACTTTCGACACAGAGATCATCCCACGTATGATGCCAGGCTACTCTACTATAGAAATTTCTGGTAACCTTGGCTTTGTTCACATTTGAGCTTAATTCAAGTGGGAAAATGGTATTAAACTGAAAATGTGGGGAACAAGAAGACGAGTGTTCCCTTCCAAGAGTAGCAGACAAGGCGTATGGAAAGCGATGGCCACCCTTGTTGACCCACATGATGCCTCCCGCAGCATGCTTTCGAAGTGAGGGGTTTCCATGGCGACAGGCACCAGTGCAACGCTTTCTTTCATTTAAAAAACTCTAATTTCCCGCTCTGCAAGCCGAAAAATTGTTTACCCACATAAAAAAACAGCCCTGCAAAATTAAAGGTAGAGTCACCTTTGAAAATATTTGAGGTGGCAAAGTCTTTATTTTCCTTTTATTAAATGTTGATTAATATTCAGAGGTTGAAAGTTAATGTGCTGCGTTGAGCGTGTTCCCTGGTACCCCGCAGTGCGATTCCGGGCCGGGTCCTATGATTCGGCTTCTAACATGTAGAAATCTGTTTCCAATCAGAACTGGGCCCCTGTTACTGAATAAGCTCATTTTCATTTCTTTGAGACGTGTGTAATTGTTGAAAAATTGGGTGTCTTTCATGCCCCTACTAAAGCACACATGTCAGAATGACACCTTATTGCTTTTGTCAAATTTCCTTTCGGTGAAATCCGCAGTGTTAATTAAGGGGAGGGAAGCTCTTGAATTACTTGCCTGGAAAATCTGTCGCGCCATGGCCAGGCGAATCTCGCGTGTCTTACGCGGAGCTTGTCACTGGGTCAGCTGGAAGAGACGCAAGCCTTTCACGCATCCAGCCACGACTGGAACAATCGCATTGTGTGTTTGCTGCAATGACCCTATCAGTCTTTAACATCAAAGAAAGGCTGCTCAGTTTGTCATTATTACACCTGGGTGGGTGGATATGTGAACCTTCGAATGGCTGCAGTGATGACTCCATGATTGCTGAATCCCTGGTTTTGTGGGTTTAAATCCAGAGGTGGACATCTCAGGTCCAGAAAGTAAAAATCCAGACCAGGATTTTGCTTCAACCAGGTAGTTCAGCATAAAGAATCACAGTGACAAAGTACTTAGCTGGTTGGTTGAAAGAAATCCTGGTCTGGATTTTTACTTTCTGGGCCTGAAATGTCCATCTCTGTTTACGTCCTGCGTGAAGCATTAGGTACATGTTTGATCGAGCTACATTTCCCCGATCAAGACTAAAGATAAGAAAAGACAAAGTAAGATGAAACTTGATTTATCCTGAGGGAAATTGTTGCGCCATAGTATGGCTCTCACCATGTTTAGATTTAACCGTGTGGGAGGAGTTATACAGTTTAATGACTGCAGGGAGGATGGATCTGCTATGAGGCTTGATGGAACACCTTGGTGACATACGCTGCCTGCTGAAGCAGTCCTGATAGCCATTCAGGCTGACATGAGAGGGTAGGATGCTCACAGAAACTGCTAGAAAAAAAAACTTTAATGCACTATCTGTATATCTGTTCCTGTTTATCATTCAGGCAGACCCGGGACATGTAGATATCTGCATCTGCATCATCTGCAGTGGCCGACCCCGTGGGGGTTGGGGCTGGGTGTGTGGGTGTCAGTGTCAGCACCATCCCCCCGGTCCCCTAAGCGGTGATTTAAATTGGACCCAACGAGGGATGGGGGCTAACGAGTGCCACCGGACGCCTGTAAAAGTGAGTCATTCACTGATAAACTGCCTAAGCTGTTGCCAAATTAACTTTGGGGTCACCCCTGTAAATTTATTGAGATTATAGTGGGAGGTGGCAATTGTTCAGGGAGGGAGGGGTCCTGATCTAAGATACATCTTGTGTTACCAGCTAACAGCCCCAATAAGTACTCCAAATACGAGTTATGGAGAGACTTCCTTCTCCTGCCTCCCTCGTGCAGGAGTTGGCTGTCCTGGAAAGTCCAGGTTTGGCCAGAAGCTACAGGATCCCTAAGCATCATATCACAAGATCTAAAGATCACCAGCACAGTAGATCCTTTCCCAAACACTCACATCAGAAGCTACCAGTCAGCCCTTGGATCTGGGAGGTTGGCCATGCTACGCTTCTCTGAGCCGTGGTTATCTGGATTTCCCATGAAAGAGCTTTATACACACAATGGTGTATAGGGCTGACTGGGCACCAACCTCTTGGAAATCTACCACCCTGCAGAGCTTAGGTGCAGCCCTTAATTTAACACACCTGATACAGATAATCAGGTCCTTTAGCAGCATCTCAGTATTAGAGCCAACTTAGCTTCAGAATAGTTGGCTGAAATGCTTATTTGTATCAGGTGTGTTACATTAGAGCTGTACATAATCTCTGCAGGGTGGTAGATCTCCAGGAGCAGGGTTTGGTGACAGGAAAGCTGGAAGCACCAGCATAACTTTCAGATCCATCCTTGGGCTGTGCAAGACCAGGTTCTAACTGGAGAAGCAAGCAAGAATCCCTCGGATGACGGAGGAAAATCCACGGAGGTGGTAGCCAGGGGTTCGCTCTGTCAACAGCTGTCCTGAGCCGCAGCCTCTGAGAGAAAGGTAAGCCCCTATTTTTAGGGAAGCAACAAAAGTTCCCAAGCTCTTGTAACATGCCTCCCCAATACACTGTACAGCCCTGCCCACATGTCCCTCTGCACACCTCCACACCCCGTGCCCTCAAATGCTAATCATCAACAATTATGACGTACGGAGTGCAGATCCCAACAGCTCATACCTCCCAGCTCTCCCGCCCTCACCCACCTCTTAGTATCAATTTGTCACAACACGCCATACGATGTCCTTCTCTCACACTGTCATTCATTAACCATCGAAATAAAAAGGTCAAAGTTCAATCTGGGTCCTTTCTATCACCCATAGTGGCCCCTGAGCTTGCCTGTCCCTCATTAGTGATTTTATTGGTTTGGTGTTCCTTGTCTTTGGCTCTTGAAAAGGCACTTTTTTTTCATTTACTTCAACCATTTCCTTGGTTACGTTACTTATCCTTGGTTAACGGTTCTCAAGGATGCTACAGTCCTCTCAATAATAACGATGGCATCCCCAGTGAAATACTAACAGGGTGTTTTTAAATGGGCATGTCTACATGTGTGTTTTAATAACCTGCTAGCAGCAAGCTGCCGGTCCTTGTGCAGAGATTTAAGCCATAATTGTGACATTTTAACAGCAGCATGCTTGCATCGGCCTAATTTGGAATTGGGTTGTGTGACTGAGGGGGTTTCAAGTCTGGCTTGCTTCATGACCTGCCCGGAGCGGTCAGATTCCTCTCTATCTCGCCCTTTGAAGGAGGCAGAAGTCTCCAGGCAACCCGGGCAATAAATGGGGGGCCCCGGAGTGTCCCCTCCTCTGCCAGTTCCTCGTAAAGTTGCCACGTCCTGTAAAGCACTGAATAGGATACTTATTAGAGTGTTCTGCGTTGGTGAACTTTATTTTTATGAGGCTTTAATAAGTTTCCCTGGGGCTGCTTTAATTTCTGCGGCTTATGCTGGGAATGGATTCCATTTTCATGCCCCCCCTTCCCCATCTCACCCGTTGTTAATGTTGACTGCTGGAACCGTGCCTCAGTTCTGTCCCCTCATTATCTACTATGTAGCCTTTACGTGCTATAAGTCCAAATTAGGCTCCCAGGAACGTCAAGTGTGTAGCAGGGAACAAGCGCTGTCAAACAACAGAATGGCAATGAAACAAATGTATGCCCTTTATTGCCATTTTCACAATGTTTTAAGAAAGAACTTGGTGCTGATTAGCTGATGCTTCCATCCGCAGAAACTTTCAGTTTGATGGTCATTTTTGTGGCATTTGCACGAGTATTGTAAAGTACAAGTACATTGGAATGCTTATCCTAGGGTCTTGCTCCAGGGCCAGACATGTGACTATTCTGTCAAGGACGGGACTTGAAGACACACCATTCCGGTCACAGGCTCAGCTACATAGTGTCCCTTCCTTCTTTGTTACAGTTGGATGGTTTACCCACACGATTCAGATCCTTGATGAAAGGTTCTGCAAGGACCTCCTGTGGCTTGGAAAGCTACAGATTACCATTATTACCTGGAATCAGGAACTGAACTCGATGAGTCCAGTGTAATCAACCGCCATGCTAAACACATGCTACTCACTTTTAAGCAAACGTGAATTTTTGCAGATTTTTTTTTTTCAGCAGACGCTTCCAGTTTATGTAACGATATTTTTATACAAATCATGTGTGCGTCTGTGTATGTGTTTGTAATATCTTGTATCCATGATCATCAGGATGCCTCATTACTCACATGACATGGGAAAATTGTGTCCATATGTGAGAACAGGGCAGATGAACGACAGTGATCTACGACATGTCAGAAGCCGCCTAGCAATGCTGCACTGCACCCCTGACACTCACGACTGCATCTTGGCGGCGCGGTTCCTGAGCAGGTCACATGACCATGACATCATAAGTCTGTTAATCCCTTGGCCTGTGCCTTTGCTTGGGGGCTTTTCTCTTCAGTCGTGCTGACTGACGTGGCAGATGCGCCAGTGCCCTTGTTTCCCACGTGGAACCGCTTAAAGGCCGTTTATGACGTATCGCCAGAGGCCGGGAGACTGACGAATAACCATTTGTCTTATTAGGCAGGGGCGGCTCGTCACCTTTCCAGCATGCTAGTGGGACCGGGGGGAGGTGGACGGCCTAAAAGCTGGCCTGTGGTCAGAGACGATGCTGGGGTGCACTCCTGAACCCCCACTGGGGCGGCGATATGGGTACGTGAGACTCTGAAGATTTCCATGATGCCTCATTATTTTTATAGAAAGACACATACCTGCTTCGAGGGTTCATTTAATACACATGCACCATCTGTGCTGATTTCAACGGTTTCTGCCAGGTGTAGTGTTGTCGTCCCTCCCAGGCGTGCTTGCAAATACAGGCCGACACTGAGCATCTCAGCCAGAGGCCCCTCCACCCACGCAGCCCCACCCCCACAAAGCATAGCTTCAATCCTTCAGATGCTACAATCATATGCTTCATCATGGAGCGAGTGTACAGACGTAAGCACACCCAAAGCTCGGGACCCCTAGACACACTCCCTCTGCGAGAGCCTTCTTCGCTTTGGGCTCATCTCGGAATAATCGCTTCCATATTGTGAGAGATATCACAAAGTAGCCTTGGAATGGCGTCCATCACTCGTCGACACTTTCCGCAAAAATCTCTAGGAGCAGTTCTGGTGAAGGTGTCCTACACGGTGGTCAGTTCTGGCCTTGCCTTTCTGTCCTCTGGGAAAGAGCAGGGGAGCCTGTGTTCTGTGAAACACTCACGTACCGGGGCTTTGCAGACGGCCGGAGTGATGTCCAGTTTCAACACGGGCGAGTTTGGCTGCCTCTGCCTGATCGGGGAGTTGGCAATGAAAATAGGGGTAGGAGGAGCAAGGAGACAGGCCTGCCTTAATAGCAGACGCGTGACTCTCACTGACGGCTGGTCTGTTCGTCACCTCATGTGGCAGAATCACTCTCCTCAGAGTGGCAGGAAGGAGGGAGTGCTTCATTCAGCGGGCCTTGCTTTCTTCTCAAGAACTTTGACATCATGCTTCTCTGTCATATTTGAAGGTGATTTATAGCAGGGGGTGGAGGGAGAACATATTTGGGTTTGTAGTGGTGGAGGGACATTGAGAATGTCCCTAAGGCTAATGCCCTGGAGACATTTATCAGGACCCCATCTGGGTCCTCACAGTTTGCAGGGGTTGTCT
Source organism: Brienomyrus brachyistius (assembly GCF_023856365.1). Lineage (NCBI taxonomy): Eukaryota > Metazoa > Chordata > Actinopteri > Osteoglossiformes > Mormyridae > Brienomyrus > Brienomyrus brachyistius. Next base: position 991,490 of record NC_064554.1, read on the forward strand.
GAGACGTGCCTGTTTAAAACATCCGACAAGGCAAGGCAGATGAAGCAGATCCAGAGTCTATACCATGATGGGCACATATTAACAAATGTACCCTTATAGAAAGATATGTATTGCAGGCATATGCTCATAGTTACATGACTTATATGTATCTGTGTGGAGTCATTGTTTTTGTGAGTGGCACATTCATTTTTACCTCAGGAAAATAGCTGTTCAATAGCTGTGATTGCTTTTGAGACATAAAAATGACACTTTCATTTTGATATGAGCAGCTGAACAGTAGTAGCCTGATATAAATGTGAAACATACTCAGCTAATGACCGGATAGCATGGTTCCGTGATCACAGGTTTTTTTTCCACTGGCCACGTTTAGGTTCCAGGTGAGCACTGAAGGAATTCAGTGAGTTTGTATCACCTGTCAGGGATGTAGAGTTTCCAGGGCTCTGGTTTAGTTAATTTCACTGCTTTGAGACGGCTGACTGATGAGAGACACTAATCCATTTGGACAGTGGAGTCCTCATGCAACACTCCTCGTGATTTAGCACCCATGATTATTAAGTCATAAGTTAATTAACACTCGGCATTAAAATGATTCATAATCAAACTCTGATATTAACAGAACAGGCACTTTCACCACCTTGCTCATCTTTTTAAGCAGAACATAACGTTAATTTCCTTGTACATAACTTAATTCGGCGTGTAGGAAGCAAGGCCTGCGGTTTAGACTATGTGTAGTTTTGTTTCAGTTTATGTAAAACAGCTCGCATGGGTCACACCTTATTTGAGGGGGCACAAAAAATGTAACCTTATACTATTACTTATGTATCAATTAACCACAAACTAAGTTTTAGTTACATACTGATCTCATGTTAATTCATCATTAATGAATCATGATGCATCTTTTATCTTAAACAGTTACTATATTTGTTACTATATCTAATTCTGTAAACCTTCGTGAACTACCGAAGGAACTACTGAAGGAAATACTGGAGGAACAAGTCATGAATAACAAAATACCCCATGTTTGTCCATCATCAATGCATCTTTTATTTCAAATAGTTACTGTATTTGTTCAGGTTCTGCACTTCAGTAGTAACTGATTTTCTGCTTTGTATTTGTGCCCCGTCAAGTGATACCCTAACCTGTACAACCTCACAGCCCCCAAACCAAAGAAGACCAACTTTGAATTGTCAGTGCTATCTGTTGGATCAAAATGAGGGATTATATCACCGGCAGAAGATACCCTCAGACAGCAGGCTCACACCTTTCACCCCAGCGTCAGCCTGAAAGCTGTTAAGCTGTTTATGGCCTCTTGCTAAACGGTATAATCAGGGAGAACCAAGAGGGTTTAGTACCTACTTAACCTCCCAGCAAGTGGCCCATCTCTAATCCCGGGTGCATGATTTAAAATGCGGCTTTACGGCATTTTTACAATGGTGCTCAAAACCAGTCGTCAGCAGTAATGATGCGCTCGGTGGAAATGAATGATGCGCTTTGCTCGTAGGAAAATCGAACTGTAAAAATAACAACTACAACAACTGTCAGCTTCACAGGCACATGTGATTGATGGCTTGTGAAATGCACTGAAATCTGGTTAAAGGAATCCTTAACCTGATTCCTTACCTGTGGTTTTACTGAACAAAAGACCTCATGTATCCCAGCCTCATCCCCAAAAAAGAGGCAGCTTAATAATTGTAGGAGCCTCAATTCAGGCATTACTGATCGATACAGTGCTCTGGGCGCTTCTGCTTGTCTTAGTCCTTTTCATAGAAGCCTGGGCCTGCCAGCGAGATGTAGTCATCAAGCCTGCATCCTTAAAAACAGATGCGTCGTTAGTATCCTTCTGAATTCCGTTCCCAGATTCAAAAGTTTATATATCGCGATCATCAGAATTAATCTCACACACCATGACGTTCTTATATATTTTTTTTAATAATTAGCTTGTTTTGATTAGCAACATGTATGTCAAATGATTAATAGGCGGCTTCGAGGAACTCAAAAACCTACCCCGAGTTGAGCGTGGCTGCCGAGATGCAAGTGAAGAAATTAAGCAGTCACTCTTGAGCTGATTAAGTCACGCTTCCTCTCGCCATGTGAGGCTTGTGTGACACATGAGTTGCTGAGTCAAAGTCACTGAGGTTTGTGCGGATACGAGTCGAAGGAGCAATGGAGGTCTGCTGGTAGCGATCGGCTCTTCTGCAGATACCCAGCAGAGTCTTGCTTCTTGGTTTCTCCACAAGGGCCCTGCAGCGGTATGGAAAGCTGGTATCTAGCACCTGAGGTTGGGGCTCCCCTGCCAGGGCTGTTGTCTCCCCTGGCATAGAATCCTGGAGGTGTCGTCTGGCATGTGGGGAAGAGGGGCACACTGGAAAAGCATGATGGGGTTCCTGGGTGGCTCCCCCTGGGGGGGCGCTACTGACACTAAACAGAGGCAGCATGATGTGGGCAGTTTGAGAAGGAGATCTGAGTGGTTTTCTTAAGGTACAAAAAAAATATTTGCGTATCAGAATAATTGTTAGTTTTGTTAGTTTTATTTATAAGAAGTAAATGTATCCATTTAATGAGCTGGAGTCTTCTTTCAAGCAATTAGATATTTAAGTAGATTTTTATGCTACAACATTCAGTGAGGTATGTATCAAACATCCATGTGAGGTATGTGGCAGTCTTTTGGCTTTGGGCTCTATGATGTCATCATGGGTTCGAATGGTGCCGCTAGTCACTGCGCTGAAGCTCAGGTCACAGGGCCGCGTCCTCAGCTGACCCAGAAGCTGCGGGAGAACCAGGGCTAATAGGATCCTGATGAGCTGAGGGGGAGCGGGAGATTCAAACCTTCATCCTTGCTGTCACACCTATAGAAAAGATGAATAGTATAGAATCAAAGGCTGTGTCTTTTTTATTTCAAGTTTTGTTTGACACTTTTGTCCAAAGCAAAGGAGGGTTTTAATTTATAGGTGCTCACTGGGATTTGAACCCACATCCTTTCCATCTTTTACCAAAATTCTCTACATGTTGAGCTACAGGACTAATTTCGGCATCCTTTGTGCTACAGGTTGCATAAATGTGGCCTGCAGATGCTGCCTCAGTCAGCGAATCACGGACCCCTCAGATCCGTGTTTTTGCAGCCTGTCTGTCTGCAAAGGAGATGTTTACTCTCTTCCTAGGACGGATCCAGTGTGAAAGGCGGCCGCTCGACATAACGACGCCGTTTCGGTAAGTGAGTGGCTACACGTGCTCGGTTTTATTGGGAGACCCTCGAAAGGTCAGTAAGCGTGGCGAGGGAGGTCGGACCTCCGAGAGGGGGCGTCTGACGCTCTTGTGTGTGGCTGCCCGCTGCCCCTTTTGTTTACTTAAAGCTAATTGGCTGAAAGGTGGGATACGAATATGCTATTTCATTTAATCTCCTCTCAAGCAATCCAGAACTGTGCAAACCAGACCTCGCCTGACCCCTCCAATCAAGCCAGCGAAATTAGCCCCCCCTCCGCCCCGCGGCTTCTGAACGCACCTCGCAGAAACCTGTCAAAATATTTCCCCTTATTCGCGAGGTGACAGCCGCAAAACCTTTACAGTGATTTCCCCCCTGAAATCAGACTTAATTGCTTCAGCCCTAAATTGTCTTTAATTGACCTGCACAGAGAAGATCGGGTGGTGGGTCTCATATTCGCGACACCGAAAGTACGGAGCCTCTGCTGGTTAAAAACTCCATAACCTTGTGCATGTGATGCTCACTGGCACCACCAGTTTCTGTGGTAACCTGACTATTGTGTTGACCCTTCCTAAATAGAACATGAATTCATCTTTTTGTTAACTATTTGCAGATAAACCAGTTATGGTAACCTTACCTTCTTCTTCATATTTACTTAATTTTGTATTCAAAATATTGCATCGGCATAGTGCCTTTGATGTGTCATGTTTGTTAATGTACCTGTAGTGCAACTCTACTCACACAATAAAGATAAAAACAGAGTATTATACATAATAGAAATTAATTAATCTTTTTATAAATGATTTGCAGCCAAACAGGTCTTGATTGCCTACTGTTTCACATCACTTTGTATTGTATTTGAAATACTGCATTGAGCGAGACATAGTGCTTTTACGTGGAGATGTTACAATGTAGCGTAACTCCACATTCTAAAATCAGAGTATTATACTTAGTAAAATTGGTTCTCTTGGGGCTTTTTGTCACCGGTGTTTACAGAAACTACTGGTGACCTGACAGGGCACAGGGCAGAGTGATGGTAGGTGTGATGATGTGTTTCTAGAATCTTCCACAGCATTGTCACCCGCACGCTGGGCACTGGTAACCCGATCCCGCTTGATGACAGTGATACCAGAGTGACCGGGGGGGGTGCAGGCTGCAATGGGAGAGGGGGGGGGGCTCCATACAAAAGCAGGGGAACAGAACTGCCCTTTGTGCTTTCCCAGCGAAGTGAGGACGCAAGGCAATCAGGAGGCAGAAAGTGCACGCAGTGGCCCAATCACCGTAGAGTTGGCCCGGAGGATTTATCACAAACTTATTAACTCTCTGCTGACTTAAATTGAAACCAGCTTAACGCTTGGGTTTCTGTGGCAATGACTGCTGGACAGAATAATCTGTGATGCAAAGTACAGCATAGTAAAAAGATCATTGCCAGTCAGACCTAACTCCCCCCCCAGAAGCAGACGCTAAGCCGAGAATGGCTCTAGGGTCACTTTCGGGGGACAGCAGCACAGTGTCTTTTGATACGATACTGATGATGTCATCTGGCCTTTGCCACCATTGGAATAGTCAGCCAGTCTGCTGCCTAAACAGCAATGTAAGAGATATTCTGTTATTTTATTTGCTCAGCTCTGCTGGTAAACTGGATAATTTTTATAGGGGTGTAAGGTTAAAAGCCTTGATTTTGAGGCTTGGCATTGCGTTACTAGTGTAGGACACAACTGTTAGGCTTTCGCTTTCACTGTTCAGGACCCAGTGGGCCACGCTTCCCTCTTGCTGGATCAGGTAGGTCCCAGTCTGGTAGACTGGGAACAGTGGTCCTGGGAGCCGTGGGAACCTGGGATTCTTCTCCCGCTGCGTTATCTGATTTGTTTAAACTGAACTGCAAACAATTTGGGGGGGGGGGGGTGTGTGCTTAGGGTGCTCAGTATCGATCTGGGACACTTTTCCTGAGTGGGACTGTTCTTTTTCTGTTTTTTTTGCCCACCAGGACAGCAGCTGATGTCTGCATGACAGCCAATTAGCTGCGGGTCGGCGTGCACTTTGATTGTAGGAAACGCCTGGAGGCCTGTGACCAAGTGCTGCAGCCTGATCAGTCAGCGGTGTGACGGGGGTTTGTCCCTGTACACAAACTGAGCTTTCGGATCCATTCTCTGAGGCGGGGGGGGGGGGGGCATTCTATCATTATCTGCTGGACCCACCCCCCACACCACCTTCCTGGTCTTCACTGTATGTCCTGTACAGCCACCTGCTCAACTAATTATGCCTAATTATATGACATTTCCTTAGGAACATAATGAGCCCTTTAAAGACATAAAGAGATAATGACAGCAAGTGCATATTTGTTCAGAACAAAAGACACAAATTAACTTAGACACATATGCAAATTAATAGTAACGCAACAAAAATTGACAATTTCTTATCTTCTCCAGAAAGTTACTGATATCTTGCTGGATGTCTAGATTATCACCGCTTCCGTTCCCAAATCTCTCCTCAGGGGCAGCGCAACCATTCCATGTATTCATTAAATTTCACCACCTGGTCGAGTCCAAACATACATGGGTGTGTTGGACAGTTGCTGCAAATACTGGGGTGACTTTATGAGAGGCTTTGCAGTGGCCAATCGGACACACGTCGGCAGGCATAATATCATAGTTTTACACCAAAATTAAAATCATTTAAAGTTTATCTTCTTTGACGACTCATGACTTTTGCAAAGTTCTTTACCTTCAGTGAGATTTTACTGTGCCTTGGCATGAAATTCAATTTCTTTGTGGATGAATGAAGCAGACATACTCCTTTAAAAAATATTTTAAGGCTGTTTTCTGTTGTCTCTGAGACCATCCTTTATTGTTAGTTATGTATTTTAAACTATGTGTGTCAGATGCATCACAGATCAGGTCAGCGGTTATGGATTTGTTAACCTTGCAAATCTGCTTTTATCTTTGATTATGGTGCACATCCGTCAATGCGTTGTTCCGTCCAGATTTGCATAAATTTTTTGTCAAGATCTTGTATTGATGATTGGTGAGTCAAACCGCTCGGTAAACTCTTCTTCAGCAAATCTCAAAGACTTTCAATGGGGTTAAGGTCAAAAATCTGCAGTGGCCGGTTTACGTGTAAAAATGACTCCTCATGCTCCCTGAACCACTTTTTGACAATTCGAGTCCAATGAATCTTGGCATTATCTTCCTGGAATACGCCCAGGCTGTTAGGAAAGAAGAATCCATTGATGGGATAACCTGGCCTTTCAGGAGATTCGGGTACTCAGCTAACTTCACTTTATTGCTGCATAATGTTGCTGAGCTGTAATACTGATCCAGTCATTGGCTTTTAAGTACTTACTGATTTTAAATTCAAATTGTGACCTTTTCTTTGGTCAAGGAGTGTATATCACAAGTATTTCCTGTTCATTTCGGTGAAATGTAAGGGGATGTAAGGGCTTTAGCCATCACCACACCTGTTCCAAATGGGTTAATGAAGCCACGCTTCTCTGCATGGCCCACCTTATCGGGCGACTTTCATCCAGCCGGTCGTTAAGGCTCGCATGAGCCGGTGTGCTGACAGAGTGATACCCAGTATTATGGATTTCATTAAGCAGGGTCAGGGGGTCATGTAACAATCCATATGATATGCTGCTTTCATTACATCTAATTGTGGGTTTGTAACTAGTAACTACTGTCTTGTCATTCTGGGTTTGAATTTTTCTAAACTTGAGGTAAGGACAGCTTTTTGTGCTGCCGTTCACCCGCAATGACGTTCGAGGGATTGATTTAACCATTTTTTATTAAAATGCATTAAATCATTGTAAGTTGTTTTAAAGGTACATCATATATTTTTATAGCATTTATTGAATTAGACATAAAATTGCTATATTGCATAGCTGAACTTCAATTCCCAAAAGAATCAATTATAGTTAATATTCTATACATTTTATATTCACGATATTCACAAAAGCTCTTAAAGGGGTAAGTGTTGGGTTAGATCATGTTGGCACGGTAAATGCATGGTTTACATTGACATTATTCCATGTCAGTTGTTTTGAAGGGTTTAAACATTTTCTCTGTGGAAATCTCTGCCCACGACATCCAGCGTTCACTTTCACAGCTGGCCATTCTGGAGGTATTAAAAACGAAAACACACATGTGTGGCCTGTCTTTCTGCCCAAGAGCTTAATTCAATGGGACAGACTCGCAACTGGCGAGCAGATTTTAATTTACCTCAGCATAAACTATTCGTTTCAGTAGAGGGCCCGTGGACGATATTTGGATATCGCAATAACGCTTTAATTTCCGGTGCGTATTGATTTTATGTCGTCAGACTGTGGCGTTGCCGTATAGCAGCCTCAGAAAGCCATGCTCTCCCCCACCGGTCTGCGGGTGGGTGCGTGTGCGTACGACTCGCTGTTTGATTGGGAATTAACATGCTTGTCTCATGAAATCACCTCGCGGCGGTGCAGACGGAAACCGGAGCCTTCGTGGAAACGGAGGCGCGGAAACGTGAACCGAGTCGCCGCTGTTTCTGCTGTCGGAGATTCTGCCTCTAAGTCTGTCTCTGCGGCCCATTTTCAGGCTCCACGTCTCTGCAGGTCCGACTTGCGCCCCGCTTAAAAAGGCTCGGCTCAGCTCTGCCATTCTTCCCTCGCAAAACCATCTCAGTGGGAAACTGGATATAAACTGGCCACAATGGGGGGGGGGGGGGGCGCAAGGGTACGGTCACTTAGCAGGTGCGCCGATGTGCTGTTGCTCAGTTCCCACATGTATCACTCTGCCGTGGTCAGGCCCCCGGGGAACCGCCCCTGAATCTACCTGAGAGATCAGGTATCGATCAATTAATGGGGGAGCGATGTCTTGGGGAGGGCGGGGTGGCCTGTTGGCCGCACACTGTCCCCATCGGTGTTCCTTTGCAACTGTATCCGCCTGGCCGCACACAGAGACCGCATTCGGGGGTGCCGTGATCCAAGATCTTATCTGCTACGGGGAGAGGCGTGGCATTTAAACCCTGCTGGCCTTTTGTTAGGCCTAATTGCGTGAAGAGGTCACTCAGTGGGGCACTCACACCTCCCAGTCCAGGATCGTCCCTCCGAAGGATGGCAGCTAGGTAGCGCTGATGCAGAATGACCCGCAGATACCATGTGACCTTCACATTCTCTCGCATTCCGCTTCCTGCCCATGCGCCTCCTTAGCCATGTCAATCGTGAGCTTTAAAGCGGCTCTTTCCATCAGCTGATTGCTAAGTGATGTCAAGTGACTCTTGAGGGCTTAAATGAAGCTTGGGGGTTTAAATGTCTCTTTGGCCGACTGTAGTGCTGTTGATGACTTGTTGGGGTGAGCGGACCTTGTGTGATGGGCCCTGGTGTATTGTAAGGTATGTAACTTTATGCTGCAGGACTTTCGTGGAGGGTGGTGGTCAGTCTGATGTTGCCATGCAACCAAAATGAAAGAGACACCAGACTCAGGGACTTGCAGGGTTCTATGCTGGTGATAAAATAACTAATTTCATTATACATTACAGGTAAGGGAGGACACTTTCAGCTAGAACAGGGATTGTAAACCACTATTTCAATTAAAAAGACCTGTTCTTTAAAAGGAGTTCTTGCTGTGTGCTGATTGGTCAGTCTCCCATACTTTATAGAACTACTTAGCCAAGCGCAGGAGCCATTCCGTATTAAAGTAGTTTGTAAAACCAGGAGTAGCTCCAAGTTTCCTCCCTGATATGGATTAGATGGTCACTCTAATCACTATCCTACTACGTGCCTTTAAATTTGTAATTACAAACTGAGATAAAATTACATGAAGTCTGTCTTAATTATAACTTATATGGTTATGTGGTGTACATGTGTGAGTGAATGGTGTGTTAGTGTGCCCTGAGATGGGTTGGCCTCCCGCCCTGGGTTGTTCTCTGCCTCATGCCCATTGCTTCTGGGATAGGCTCCAGACCCCCCGCGACCCAGTAGGATAAGCGGTTCAGAAAATGGATGGATGGATGGTTATGTGGTCCTCTCGATGTTCTTTTTCTGTCGCTTAATGCACTTGTCATAAGAACTGCACTGTAATTAACTGCAAATTTAAATATAAATAAAGACCTTTTGCACTGCCATTTTACATTCAAGTAAAATGATAAAACACCATCTGCTTTGCTGAGCTGCCGTAAATTTACCACTGGGTGTCAGAAAGTATGCTGCCCTGTACTATATGGTAGAGATAAGTGGCAAAGCTAGATATTCGGGGGGTGATGGTAGATTTTGGCACCCAAAACAGTGCTGCAAGGCCGGGCCCCCTGAATATCCCGCCAAGTAAGCCACTGCTCACAGTGATTCAGGGGAAACTATCCTCCCCATTTGTTTTTGGGGTGTCTCTCACATGGCGTGTTTGTGCTACGGACAGCGATTCTCAGTCCCAGCTTTCGGCCTGTTTCTCCAATTGAGCATTTGGTTGAACTGCCAGCACTACCATAACAGAACCATCTTCTTTCATTTTCGCCTGCAGGACTGTGGCCATTTGTGTGTTATGAAGAACTGGGGAAAAAAATCGTACACGCCATTAATGTCACAGAGTAAAGAGGCTTTATATTCAAGACCGGTGAGAAGAGAGCGAAAAGATGGATAAAAGTGAAACTTACCGCTTGAAGTATGCAGTGGATTTTAATCACTCCCCGTTCTTTTTTTATCGTATTTTATGTCGTTAAATCAAGGGGGAGCCTGTGGTCGCTCTGTCTACAGGCAGGATTTTGTTTACCCCTCTGTTCTGGGCTCCTTTGCGTATAGACGTGGCGTTTACACACAAGTAGCTGCTTCCCACTCGGTAGAGTAATGTGGGATTTAGGTGACGCCCTCAAGCTTTGAAGCACCTCCATCTTTCCCCGAAATCCACCTTAAGGTCTTACTGTGGACATTCCAGTCCAGCCACTTGGCGTATATATGACCCCTTTTACCTCGATTAAAAAAAAATAAAAATCCTTAGGGCCCCAGCACTGTGATGAAGATTGATAGCCGTGTTTATTGCGATTTTGTAACTGAGTCGGGAAGGGTAGCCAATCGTTTTCTAAATAAATCGTTTTGCAGGGTTTCGTTTATTTGTGAATGTTGCGCACTGTGGGTTTATAGATATCTAGGCTGGTATCTGGGGCTGGGGGGGCCTGTTATCTGAGGTCGTGGGCCTTTCTGCTGGCCTCTCTGCTCACCAGATTAAAGAGGTTCCTCTACCAGGAGCAGCTCGTGCCCTCTTTCCATCCCAATGACAGGTCGCCGAGTGATTGAGCTGGAACCTGTAATTACTGCGACAGGACAAGCCTGCAAACACACCTGTAATCGACCCTGTTGCTCATACAAGGAGGGGGGACTAAGAGGGCTTAGGCATCCTCCCCCCTGCCTTGAAAGAAGACCAAAGGGATGTCAGGGGGCATAGCCATCAGTAAACAAGGAGGGGTCATTACGCCCCCCTTTTTTAAAGCCTAAATGCTGTCTAAGAGTCTACATGTGCTTCACCACCGTTGTTATGACAACTGGAGCCAAGCAGCGCCAAACCACCTGTGACACTGACCCTAAATATGACCTTTTCCCCCGAGGTTACTTCCACTGAGAGACCTATCACTTTTTTTCTTGTTATTGTAAAATGCAGGGAAAATATACGCAAATTCTGGAACATCTATGTGGCACCAATTAAACTGGAATGTTGTATATGTCACGGGTTAAAATGAGCTTTTAAATCCTTAATTCCTCTACTCCCACGCTGAGTACACAGAGAAAAAATGTACCACAGCTTTATCTTATTAATCTGTGAAGTATTCTATTATACCAACTGAAGCAAAAATGATTCATACATTGGAAATGTATGATATGTCACTATGTGAATTTTTGTGTAAATAAGTAAATTGAATCAGCGGATGATGTTCTGTGGGAGCGGTAACTGACACTGAAGTGTTTGAGTTGTTACTTTAATATAGTTTACAAAACAAGTGGACAGATAAGCCTATTTGGCTGTTTTCTTTTTGGGAGTAAGCCTCATTTTTCAGTTCATTTAAATTTATAAGAATCGAGCGAATGGAATATATTGATGCTTTTTGGTGGGGGCAGTTTTACGGCTATAAAAACAGAATTTGTGGTTCCTGACGGTTGCGGTCGATGCAAACGGCTGTGGAAGCTTTTATGCAACCTGGCGTCCAGGAGACTTAAGAAAATATTTGCCTTTCCAGCCTTTTGAGTCTTTTCGGTCTCGCTAAGGGAAAAGCGTGCGCTCGAAAACCACAAAGCGAAATGAAAAAAAATTTAAAATCTGTAGGGTCAAATGCCCCCGAGTGGGGAGGGCGCCAAGTCCGCACATCGACTGGACGCAGCGTCTCGGAAACAGCGATGGACTTAGCACCGTGATCGCGACGGCGATGTAAGAGGCCATTTAGCGGCCGAGTCCGTAGATGGCCAGAGGAGATTAGTCTCTGCTCTACAGGGATTTTCTGAATCTACTCCTGATCAGCGAGGGAATTGGAAAATGAGGCATGATGGGAAATGTAAATGCTGCCAGCACTTGGCCCTCCAACCTTCTGTCAACGATCAGACAGTGCCTGTCCTCATGGTCATGTGACGCCTACACTGGCCCAGTGTCTCACCCTGTGCGAGAACGATTCCTCTGGGGTGCTAGATACACATGTTATGGACAACACAGGGCTGTACCCGGCCTTAGCGCTGCAGATACGAACCCGGGTGCCACGAACACAGCGGTTCTGTCTCTTCTGTTACCCAGACTGGTTCAGCTAATGGTGCCTCTGGTTTTCAGACTGCAGCTGGTCGATGGGAGTCTACCATGTGAAGTCTGTTTATTTCAGTCACGCTCTGGACGCCGTCCGGCCGTCTGCCCACTGCTCTGCCTGCAAGCGGGTCAGGATCTCCGCGCTTCCTCTGGTGTGATCCTTGACCTCTTTGATCTTTTCAGATCCCCTTATCAAGGTGAACCAATGGAAACCGGCCCTGAAAAGGCTGCTTTTATTTTCCGCTAATATCCTGTGCAGGTGACCCGCCCATTTTGCCCCAGGCAAAGATTATAGTAGGTGCAGAAGCCTTAGGGTTGCCTGGTCATTTATGCAGAAAGGACATAAGTTCTTGTTTTTCTCTGCTAATGCACAAAATATAATGACTTGAAATAACTGGAGCTACGAATAAAAATGTATAAAACGCCAGACCCATAGGGACAGGCGACTGTCTCAAGTTAAGCTTTGGGACGCCAGAGAACTGGACTGCTGTTTCATTTACTAGCATCACGCTAATAAGCGAGCAGCAATGCAGTAGAGTCACTTCCCTGTAGTGTGAGAGTATATATACCCGCAAAATCTCGTTTCATTATGCCACAGCAAGTCTGGCCAGTCTGAAAAACGAACCACTGAACGGCATTTGACGATTTTCCCCTCAGCCTCCCTGTGGTCTGGGTGTAATTATGGGTGTAATTTCAAAACAGATCAGAATTGTACTTCAATATTAGTTCAAATATAAGAACTCGTGGCCATAGGTGGAAATTAACAGCAGAACATTATAACTGGATTTATGAAAGCATTTCTTTACACAGCATGTAGTTAGAGTACGGGATAGTCTTCCTGTTAGTGTAGCTCAAGCTGAAACCCTGGGTTCCTTTAAATCAGAGCTAGGTAAAATTATAACAACTCTAAGCTATTAGTTAAGTTCTCCCCAAAACAAGCCTGATCGGCCGAATGGCTCCCTCTTGTTTGTAAATTTCTTATGTTCTTATAGGTAACATTTTACTGGAGGGGGGCACAAATGACTTAGTTACCGAGTTACTAGTCAAGTGCAAAACATGAGCAAATATAGTAACTAACTATGTGACATGCATGAAGTTATGATTGAATAATGATGAACGAACATGAGATCAGTACGTAACTAATACTTAGTTTCTGATTAATTAGTGGATTAAGTAAGCATGTACTACTGCATTATTTGTGCCCCCTCCAGTAGTTACCAGATTATGTAATTATATATTGAATATGTTTTTATTTTATACTTACATTGGCTAATTAATTAGTTATATCTGTTCTTTAAGACAAACAGCTATTTGCCATATACAATGAATCGTGTCACTGCAGCTGAATCTGTACAGCATGCAGACAGGGCCTCCAAGTTCTGGCACTGTTTGGCTAAGCGTTAGCGTGGCTAAGATGTGGCACTAAGTGAGTCTGGACATGGTGTGATTTTTTGTGCCAAACATGGTGATTCCAGCACCTCAGAAACAGCCGCCCTCCTGGGATTTTTATGCACTACAGTGTCTTGAGTTTGCAGAAAATGGTGTGAAGCACGAACGAACAACAACAAAAAAAATCCAGTCAATGATATTTTGGGGCTGAAAACACCTTGTTAATGAGAGAGGTCAGTAGGGAATGGCCAGACTCGTCAAAGCTAACACAAAACAAGTACAAAAACAACAGCACAGGACAACTGATTTGCAACTACGAATGCACAGCTGGGCCATCCCCAAAGCAGTTTTAGAGGGAAAATTGCACCCTGTGTACCTAATACATTACTTAATACGTTGTACCTAATACAGTGGCCACAGAGTGTATGTTTAAATCTTAATTGTGAACTATAAAATTATCATATGACTGAATTATAGATGCAGGGAATGGAGTGCATTGCTAATACACTGAGTAACATTGTGGTTTAGCAGTTGTTCAGTTGGACATGGTGGCAGGTCTGGGGTTGTACCTGGGAGGCCGTTTTTTTCCCTTTCTTCTAGTAATACTTCTCTCTCAAAATGATGCCAAAAGACCCATTTTGCAACCTGTCCTGTGGCCAAAGCCTGCATGCAACATTGGTGGTCTCCTGACAGCCCCTAGTGGACATCAGTCTACATCGCAAAAAAAACAACATTTCTAAAAAAATTTATAAAGTGCGTTCAGACACACCAAACTATATTACTTTTATGTTTCACTGCCAGCACATTTATAAAGTGCACCTTTAAGCAGCAGTAGAAAGAATACTGAATAGAAGATCAAGATACTAAGTAGAAGTCACCAAATGAGGATCTGTGTCCTCTGGAATGTAATGCGAAATGTCCTGGGGGTCTGGGGCTGACACCCCCTCCCGTCTGATGGCTGGGGGCCCACGTCAGCTGCCCTGGGATGCAGTTATGTTGCCCCTCCAATATTGGGGGAGGGGATTGGATACTAATTGGGCTGTTTGACAGCCAGAAGACAATAGGCTTGTGAAATGGGTTTGGACCCTCCTAAGTCCCTCAGAAATTATGGGATGGTATGGGGGAACTGGCTCCTGTAATATAACTTCCACTCATCATCACTTCAGATGTGCCTGCAGGCCAACTTGTGACTGGGGCCAAAGACAAAGACAGTGTGTGTGTGTGTGTGTGTGTGTGTGTGTGTGTGTCGGTATTCTTATGGGCGACTGAATCATACCTGCAGCAACATGACCAGTAGTTCAGTTCAGTTACTGGTGATGATGCATGCACCATTTCCCAAGACCAGCGAATGGCTTGTGGCTCGTTTCATTACCACGGGTGGGGGTGGGACAGGCTTACCTGAGAGTCCAGTGGTGTAATATCTCTGCTGGGTAGAGCAGCGGGGGTGACCCCCTTCACTGCCTGCTGTGGTCCTGTTTGGTAATCCTCATCCTTACAGTAATTTTGTAAGCTTTCTTTGAAGGGTTTGAACATAGATGCAAGACGAACAAATCCAGTGTTTCTGGGACTCTCCGCATCCTTGGAAATAAGTACACTTTTTTCTGCTCAGCATAAAAACCTGCCTTACATTTCCCAGTTATTTTCATTCCGTCAGCCTGTCAGTCCTTGACATCAATCTGACGTTTTTTAAAAAGCATTTTCCTATAGATCGATGGGTTACAATTTACACATGCTGATGGAGACTTGAACCCACATCCTCTGCATTGTTAGTGCGATGCTCTACTTGTTGAGCTTCAGGCTCTGCTGGGTCAGATTCTTATTAGTTCCTTTTGCCAATTTTGGCAACATTCGGTGGTTAACGTATTTGTGAAGGACTGGGCCAAAAGTCCAACTGTCTGTTGACTTTTTAGGGGAAAAAGCGACTCTTATGGTAACAAAAACCCAAAACGAAATTACTTATCTTGAGTGTGTAATTTAAATACACCAGTACCACCTACTGCGCGCTTTTATGGACCTTCACTAAACAAACAGACTTGGCAGGGGCTGGCGGCCTCCTGGACGGACTGGCCTCAGGAGACTTCTGGAAGCTTTTTATTTATCTGTGTCGGCCTCTTCAGCTTTTATCAGTGGCCAAGGTTCCACCAGACACCGTTGGAGGCGAGAGAAGAGCGGGCAGCGCGTCACCAGTACGTGCGTCCCGTCCGCCGCAGGAAACATGGCTGCCGAAGCACACGCTCAAGCAGACGTTTGGTCACCTCGACTCGCCATGAATGGGGCCTTTGAGGCCCCTGTGGCGTCAAGTTTGGCTCAGGAGCAAAATGACGGTCAATTTGAGGACCACAGAGCAGCGCTGGGCGGCGCCGTCCTCAAAAAACCTGCTTTATTTTTTCCACCCCTTCATACAACTCAGCAATTTAAGAAAAAAGATCACCCCCCCTTAAAAATAGCCACATTCAGGATACATGAGACCTGTTGTGTGTTTGGGTGTGTGTGTGAGGTGTTCTTTGTCACTGTTTCATGCTATTAAAGTACACAGCTTGCTTAACGACCTAAATGACTTCTTTTCATAGGTAATTTTCCTTTCTGTTTTTCTGAGAGGTATGCAAATTTGGCACGGACCCTAACCAACACTTAAACTGTGGCATGTAAGCTATCTTATTTCCCCTCTTGATTGTTTATTTTATTTACCTTTCAGACATAATTGGGGATATTTAAGCAGCATGAGAATTCCACGCAGTTTACTTCACATGGGAACGTAGCACTCTGATTTTTTTTTTTAATTGTGATTATTGAAAAGAACACAAGCAGTTGTGTTCATTGGGATTACAACATGTGCTATGTTTAGATTTTAAAACCGTGGTCGACTGTTTTAAATGGTTCTGACAGAAATTGCTGCTTGTTTTGGAAGCGTAGAGACCCTTGCCGTTTGACAACGGGCCATAAATTTTGGTGAATCCTCAAATACAAAATACAAATTTGATTCTTAGCTTGCAAGCAACCGCTTCTTTAATAGCTGTAACCAAGACGAACAAAAGAAGAGAATTTTATTAAGGAGAACTTATTGTACTCGTGATCGGTCACTGTCGGTTGAAACTTCTGCTTTGCTGTCTGATGGTGTCCAGCTGATTGCTCTCACAGGGGGCATCAGACGGCCAGGCTGCATTCCACAGATTATATGTATTTTAAAAATCTAGTTAATGTCCTGGAGCAGAGATCAAAAAGCCGACAGTCTCGGGCTCCGAGCCCTACTGGGCCTGCATCAGCTCCCCAGGTGAGGAGCTGTGACTGAAGGTGGACTCCCGCCTGACTGCTAACATCTTTAACCGCCTCCTGCTGGCCGGGGGACGCCCCCCTTCAGGTTAGACCCGGGGCAGTGTCCCGCTGCACTCAGGGTGCCGGGTCCTGCTCGCGGCACTCCGCAGGCCCGCTCTGGGAAACATCAAGCCTGTTAGTCACGCCTGCCTGGGGTCCAAGTAGCTTCAAACCAGCCAGGTTGCTAAACTGTGCATTTCCATGAGCTCCATCACATGGTTCTTCATGCAGGTTTGTGGAAGGACCCCTTCTTCATGGTTCTTTGGATGGTTCAGCTGCTCTCATAGTATCAGGTAGGGTTTCTGAAGATGTTTTGCTGTTGAAACTGAACATATGAGACTAAGGGTGTTGCTTTGGTTTTGACATTGGTAGGGACCAAATCAGCACTGACCCCCCCACCCGCCTAAACACACACGGAAATCCCGCAATATTGGTAGGGGCATGCCCCCCTCGCCCCGTCCATATTGAAATATATGCTCTTACAAAATCGCAACACATTTAACAATGTAATTGGTTACCAGCAAAGTAAAAGTTGAGTGTAAAAGTAAGTGAAGCACACTGCACGATCACACTGGGCGATCACACTGCGTGAACCACTGAAACTGTGCCATTAGCAAAAATGGTGCCAAACATAATCATCTGAAATTGCCGTGGTTATGTGCTTATAATACACAAACTAAACAATACTGTCAATCTGACTGCTCTCTCATCTGGAGTGACTGGACGCTCAGAGTCACCACAGGAAGTCACTACTGGGAGTCAGAAACCTGCACATTAGGTGTGGTTTCAATATTTTTTGTTCCCTTCTTCCATCTCTGTGAAATATAATGAGGATGACGATGAGCTAGTCGAACAAGGAAACGGAACCGTATTGCGATTCGATTATGCACAACAAATGACAGCAGAAGGAAACGTTCCGGCTTTAATTCTACTCTGAGGATCTCATGGTGCAAAAGCTTGAAGATCTTAAAAATATTGGTGGAGCAGTACTTAATTTGTGCCAGATCCTGCAGCAATCAGGTGAAAAAAAGCCAACGAAATAAAAAAAAACAATTAAATAAGTATTCTTATTTACAGAGCAACTTTTCACTCAATTTCTAGTGCTTTTAGGTTAGATTTATTCTTAAAAACATATAGTATGTCAGGCACTGTGTTTTGTGTTTTGTACATCTTCCGGGACCTGCGCCCACCTTCGTACCCGTCTGCTGTGATACGTTCTTCTATTTCCGGCACCCTCTAATTTACAAATTAAGCTTTGGGTAGGGACACTAACTAGGTACTTGTCCATACCCAAATCTGTGCCCTTGCAGAAGACATCAGAAGATAGTTTAACGTATCTAAGGAATGTAAGAGCCATTTTCAGCAGGTTGATCACCCTTCCAAACCTTTCTCTGTGTCCGGAATGGCCGTATCCTGCTAGGGAAAAGTCATGAGCTTATTTTCTTGTGTACAACAGATGTAGGACGAGAGGCACCAGACTGAGAAAAAAAAATTGTTGTGCCACTGATCTATGGAACAATATTTGTTCAACCAGTGCTTTGTTGTGCGTGACCACAGACATCAGAGGCGGCGCTGTGAGCTCTGGCCTGACTGTGTAGTGATCAGATAACGCCCTCCACATGTGTTGGCAGATGTGTCTGGTTGCAATTTATCGATCTGAGGGAGATGCGAATGAAGCCGTTGTTGCCCTTAAGGGGACATCGCTGTCGCTTTAGAGAGGAGAGGGGGAAACAAAAGCTTCAAGAAATAAAGTCAAGAGAAGGAGTCTGAACAGTTGTTGCTGTGGGCGTTCACTCGCAAATGGGCTACATGTGAAATGAAGTCACTGTAAGTTCTGTCGAACCAATATTGCAACAATTAGACAGTAACCTGGAACTGACCACTAAAAGATCTAGAAGAACATCTGGAGCCATTTACAATACTCGGAGTACTACATTAATGTCTGGATTAAAGTTGTCTCGACGTGCCGCTCACTGGCAAACACGCGCATGTAAATTGGTTTCGTTTTTTTTTTCATGGATGTTGTGAACACATAGGAAATGGATGCAGCTTCAAAGGCTTACCTCCTGTCAGACTTGGGGGGCAACGGTGCCGTTTGAAAAGGTGCAAACGTCGCACAGGCCCGGGGGTGTCAGTTCGAGGTGCCCCCGCAATCCGTCAGAGCCTGGGCCGGGGGTCGGAGGTCACGTTTCCAT
The DNA here is from genome assembly GCF_023856365.1 of Brienomyrus brachyistius. NCBI lineage: Eukaryota > Metazoa > Chordata > Actinopteri > Osteoglossiformes > Mormyridae > Brienomyrus > Brienomyrus brachyistius. The sequence goes on from NC_064554.1 coordinate 1,010,326, forward strand.
GGGGGCCACAGGTTTCATCCACGCTAAAGCTGTCATGGAACGCCGGGCCCCGCTGGTCTCTCAGTCTCGGTGCACATGGACAACAGTGTAAAAAAAAAAAAGAAAAGCATCCTGTAAGGTGTTTTGACTCTAAACAGTCTAAAGAGACAGAGGCTCAGGTAGGAGGGCTTGGGATTGAAGCCGTACAGTGAATTTGCATTATGGTCTGTAAAACAACACTGTAACCCAATCTGGTATTATGTTAGTTTGTCTGATGACATGTATACAGTGTCTGGCTATATGCTGGTCCCACATTACGAGTCCTTGATAATGTCACACAAAGAGCAGCCCTGTCACACCAGATTCTGTTTTACCTAAACTCCCAGAGCCAGAACTGCATAGGCTCCTGTCTCTGGGCTGCTAAAGATCATACTACTTTAAAGAAACACCACAGGAGTTTATATGTTTTCCTGTAGGTTGTGGATTCTACACCCGAAGCTTGGAATTGCTCGTTTAAACAGTGCTATCCATCATTCAGGTGTGTGGGTGGGATAGACACTGAGGCGAGGCTACCCATGTCTCAGTGGGGTGAAACTGAGCGATGGGAAGCCTGATTAATGACATAAGGTTGATATGAGGTCTTTCTCCCAAAAACATCATGTAGTATAAGGGCTGTATTTCTGAGTCGGTACCAGAGTGGAAAAGGCATTTTATCACGGGGCGTGGGGGTAGTTTGACTCTATCGCCTGGTGACTGATAACAGGCTGTGGTGACCGATCCAGCTGGGGGGTGGCAGTGGGATAGGGATATAGGCGCCACTGGGTCAGGTAATATTGATGAGGAGGCACAGTGGGACAAAAATTAAGCGTAATTGGGCTGATTTCACCCTATGCTGAACCACAGAAGATTCATACATGCCTATTACTGTAATTCTGTCATGTAATTATAGCCCATTAACTTAGCTTTTTTGAAAGAATAGAATAAACAGATAAAGTGGCACTGTGACACTTGTCCGATGTGACCTGTGGGGAAGCTTTTCGCTCACTGCTGGTGGCGGAGAGCCCTGGCTCTCTGACCGCGTGCCACTTCCAGCTGTCTGTGTTGGCTTGGCAGCCATGCAGCACGCAGTCGTGCAGGAGAAGCGCAAAGCCGACACACTCCTGGCCCTATTCACTCGCGGGTCATTTTTGGCCCCTTTCTTTTGCCGTCCCGGGTGCTGTGCAGTACTGGCTTGGCTGCCGGCCGCAGACAGGAAGCTGCCAATCCCGTCCGCAGGTCGCATGCATAATCGACAAAGCCGCACAATGCACACAGGGCACGGGGTGGGGCGGGGGGCGGGGGGGTATGGGCACCTGTGCCAAACAAAGCCTTCCTTCTCTGCCATCTTTGCGTCGCCTTGTACCCATTGTTACCACGCCCCCACTACCCCCTCCTCGCCGCTCAGCCCCAGCTGCGGCACATTCATCTGTCTACACTCACCCCCCCTGCCCCAGACGAGGCCAAAAAGTGACACCCTCCCCAATAAAGACCTCTTTATTTGGTTATTAATGACGGGCCCCAAACTGCGAATTGGCTTTGGAAGGGGGACCGCCATGGAGGCCCCAGACCTCGGTGTGGGGGCCCGACCGGGGGCTTCAGGTGCACACATCCCCCCTCCCATCCCCTGCCCACCTTCACCCGAAGGGCAGGGCCAGAGATGACAGGCTTCTCTGTGTGAGGGCACGCTGTCTGTCAGTGCGCACGTGCCTGTTTAGCGGAGTTCTTTACTGCATCCCGTTACCACGGAACATGGCTGCACTTACATCGAGCTCAAAGGCCAGCCGTCCGCCCACAGTGTCTGCACTTTATAATGTTGCACGATGGCCGCATCTATCTCAGGTCTCAGGCTTATTTGCCAGCCCCAATATCATGTGCAGTAAAAACGATTTCGTTCCTCGATCCAAAACAAAACGCTAATAGTTCTGTGCCAATGGGTTTAAACTAATAAATCAGATCGGATTTTTCTGGCACCTTCTGAGCCGGCTGGCCACACCCCCGACAAAAAGTTATGTTGTCTCTTGTCCGGCATGACTTGCCAGCAGGCCAATTCCCGGCACGGGACAACGGACCCCGTCACAAAAAATCGGAGTTGTGAGAACAAAGAGCGATGGCGGGAGTATGATCCCCCACCCCCCCACCACACAACAATGGCTGCCATTTATCCGTCCCCAAATGTACGAGAAAAGGCCGTCTTGGCATGGAATGAGATGGTGGCATTGTTGCTGGGGTGGGCGCCTCCAATTGGGGGTGGGGGGGTGGGGGTGGTGAAGATTTATGCAGGCGGTGTGTTGGAATCTGGGCACCTAGAGTGGGCCAGCTGCATGCTGAACAAAAACCGTGCCCAGCTGCGGAGGTCCACCCCCCTCACCAATGCACTCAAACCCAAAGCCCCCAGGCCGTCGATCGGGCCTCCGCACGGCTAAAGGCTGGGGCTACATCCAAGCTCCCCTTGTTATGGTAATAGGTTGGCTCTGTAAAAAAAAAATGGGGCGGGGGTTGTGAGATGCTACCAGTCAGCTCCGAAAAACAAAAAGGGACGAAGGGAAAAGGGGGGGAGAGAAAGAGAATCTAAATTAACGACATGATGCTGATGTCACAAAGGCCGGTCAGTGCAACCCTGTGCGCGATCAGCACAGACACGCTGACGAACACATGCACTTAACTTGTCCCTCTCGAGGAAAATCTGCCATAGAAAAGCTTGCATCTTTTGTGAGTTCATGCAAATGCATGTGTCGTCTGTGTTTTGGACCTTACAAAGGGTTTTGAGTTCTTCTGTCCTATAAAACAGGCTTTTTTTACCCTTTCTTTTATAAATAGAGAGCAACTAGAGATACGTTGAGACTCTGTGATCGGACTTCTGTGATTTCTTTATGAGAAGTAGAGCATCCCGTGTTTTATCTTCTGATAAAATCCACCTCATTTGTCAGGTCTCCGTACTGAGCCAGTAAAAGGGACCCGCATGTGGTTTCGGTTACCGGAGAATGAGTGAGACACATTGAGGAGAGATTATTACACTGATAAAGTGCTGTGTCGCGGCAACGGCAGGAAAGCGCTAAAACCTCGAAGTATAATAAAAAAAAAAAGATTAACAAGCACAAAACTCTGTTACGGCTCGGCCTCTCTACCTGCGGACGCCCAATGCTGTGGCTGCGTCTGAGAGAAAGGACCCCCACCCTCCTCTCTGCTTCTTCGCTTCTGCTGCTGTTTCTTCCTACTGATCCTGCACCAGTTTAACCGCCCCACAGGACCTGTGTCATCCCACAACCCCTTCAAATGCCAGCTTTGGATCTGTGCTTCCTGTCCCTGACTGTATCAGTTGTCCCTATTGGAAACTAGCCCTGTGTGTGGGGGGGGGACGGATGGACCACAAACCGACAGCCACGTCCCTCCCCATTAATCCATCTGAGGGGCATACTGGCCCCCTGAGCTACGTCCTGTAAATCCAACATCTAGATATGTGTGGTTTGAAGACCCCCCCCCCCCCCCCCAGGGCCTCAAGGAGCCATTAAATGGCTGTCAAGCTGTGCTCTCTTGGGGTGAGTGGGGGGGTCAGAAAAGCCAGCTTACAGCAGACAATCATTAAGCGCCGTAAGAGTTGGTACAGTCGCTTGTTATACTGAATCAATCTGCCAGCGAGGTGCAATGTTTGCCAGTTTGGGTCCACACCAGGCGGCCCGTTACACTGATCCGTTTACCTGTCAGTAGCCACAGGCTTCCCCAGTAAGCCAGTCCATGTGTCTGTGAAGGAGGTCAGTACGCAACAGCAGAGGTTACACTCGATTACAGTGGAGGAGCTTGTTTTCTATTTCAATCGGAGAGATTAGGAGCAGATATTTCCAGTGATGGGCCTTTACTTCCATGAGTGGGTTACAGAAGCTGAAATCTGGCCTTGGCACCCGGCCCAACAGGAAGTGACACTAACAGGAAGTGACATCGGTGCTGCAGTTTGCTCTGGTGACACTAATCTGTATGCATCTCCATTGGCTAGTGTCAGATATGAAACAGTTCACTGCTGATGCTGACAGCGATACGTTAACCAACATTACAGTTCTAGAATGTTCTGTGTTTTGTGTTTTTTCTGGCGCAGTGATTTGTAATAATCTTAGTTTATTTAGTAATGGTGATATGAGAATTGAAACAAATGGATTATTTTCCCATGATAGTCTCTTTAATCTGCCTTCCAGCTACGCCAACGTGCCCCCCCCCCCCCAACTGTGTTGCGTCTCCTGCATGTGCCAGGGCTGCCCCATGGCGGCTCATCGAGCATATCGGAGGAAACGTCGATGCCAAACTGCCCCTCTGCTCCGCTGAGTCACTGCCCCTTGGTGAGAGTCGAGAGCATGAAACTTCGAATGCGATGGAATCGTTGGACGTTTAAAAGGTAACTATCTTATCCTGGTCGTAGTTGAACTGATTATAATTTAATAAAGCTTGATTGCTCCTAAACGTTGTTTAAACCCATGTGATTTTACTACGTAACGGACCTAATATTACCTCCCACACACATCAACAGATTCAGGCTTACAGAGGTGGCATGCTTATTGAATGTCAGAGGCAGATTTAGTTGTTAGGTTAAGTCTCTATGGGAAGGAATGAAGTCCCTGTTCATTTTGGATCAATAATCTCAGTAATCTTGTTCTACTTTTAACACCTGGCTCTGCTGCCGGTCAGCGACAACAGTTCCACCGTGTGTTCAGAATCTACACATCAGCATCGGGGAAGTATGCTCGTACTTTCTGCTTGGCAGGAACGTGCCGGCAAGCTCCATAGCACTCCTTCCAGATTTCACTCATTTACTTGCAGGTTTATTTGGTTTCCACGGTTGTCTGAACCGTAACGCCCACCCCCCCCCACCCCCCCCCGACAGGCTGCGATCCCAGCTCAGTTTGGGGCTGCTGCCAGCTTCTGCACCGCCCGCCTCCCGTGAATGGGGGATGTACGTGCTGACAGTGCTGCGTGTCCCGCATCACCAGCTCCCCGACGTGCAGTGAGGCTGACAGGCCAGTAGGGGGCATGGCGGTTTTGCTACCAGATTCCCGATGGAAGATCAACAGTTTTCGGTCTCTATACAGCCCACGAGAGATGCACTTAAGCCGTAGTGCTTCAATGAAATATGCGGCATTGTATGAGTAACTTGTAAACCTGTGAGCCAAGCGTAGCTGCTTAAAGGTGCCTCACCACTGTGGGACTGAAACTGAGGACCCGGTGTGGCGGCCAGAAGGGTTACCTCTCTGCCGGAAGACCTACGATGAGGCTATATGTTGCCTAGATATACTCAAAGGGGGGGGGGGGGGGGGTTCACGATGTCCTTTCGCAGTGATGCACTGGTCCTCAGAATCGTCTGCTCCTACTGAGTCAGCTTCCCCGGCCGACTACGGCAGCAACGGAGAGCTGGTGCCCCCAGACAGGAAGTACTTAACGGCCCCTCGCTTTAATCCCGAACTTGAGCCAGCACGCATATCCTGTGGAAACGGGAGGTTTATACCATCCATATGCCTGTGGGCAGCAGGTTGGTGTCCTCTTGCTCAACCCGAGAGTCGTGGTGGGACGGCGGCTCACGGGTCGCGTTCCTTTCCCTACAGGAGGGTGTCCAAAAAAAAAAAACAGCTATATTTAAACGTCCCCTTTCCCTCGGCAAGATGGATTGAAATTGACACCTGGCAACCATGTGGGTGCTTCTGTGTCGGGGGCGGTTTCCACGATGAAGATGGTATGGATTTCAGCATAGCTTTTTTTTTTTTAATCCAAGAAAAGGACTTTGGAGGCCATAAAGAAGTACAGGGCTGTCCGTTTGCTGGAAAAACACGTAGAAAAGAGCCAATGTACATTCTCTAGAAGCCTGACAAATAATGTCAATGCTTCAGATATGCGCTTGTGCTTTGGCAAGTAGGTTAGGTTGCTGTGCATATAAGCAGAAAGTTGTTGGTTAAAACCCCAGGGTCTGCAGGTTTGTTCACCCTTGAGCCCCTGATTAAGGCCTTTAACTACCAGTTGTTCCAGGTACACACTGCTGTTTCATAATCAGTTCCCACTGCTTTATTCCCTGTTGACAGCCGAGCAGCTTTGTCTGAGTAGTAATCACCCACGGCAGATGGGTACATACACGTAAGTGCGGGCAATTGTGTGACTGGAAGAGGTGTGTGGGGCGAGGGTGGGGCGAGCTGCCAGTCATGACCGTGTTCTTCCATCGTTTTATGTTTCCTGTGAGCGGCTTGAAAGGCGAACACCAGAGCATATTAACCTTACAAGCCCCCTCGCTATGTTTCGCAAAGCACCGTATAATGCGATGTGCGGGGCAGCCAAAGGGGCGACGCTCAGCTGCTAACAGATTTTACCATGAGTGCAAGCCGCTGGCCTGGACCGCAGCACCCCGGTGTGGGCCTTGGCAGCCAGGGTGCAGTCAGCTCTGCCCTGGCACCATGCCCCCGAAACGTGCACCCTCTTTGGTCCACTTCATCCGCGCACTTCGTTCCCTTCCCAGTTTTCCCAGGTCCAGAATCGCTGCATTGGTTACGCTGCAGTATGAGGTGAATATCTCGGAAACAGATAGGGGGCGCTCATCCTGTTTGTGGGATAGGCTGATATGATGCTACCACTCGTGTCTTGTATCTGATGTGACTCCATCCTGGTGGTGGGGGGGAGGAGAATCTGTTAGTTTGACACTGCTTCTGTACTCTGATCAATTACCGATTATCCATCCACCCATCCATCTTCCAACCACTAATCCAGTGCAGGGAGCCAGGTCACAATCTGGACGACACCCTGGATGGGAGGCCAGTGCATCATAGGACATATACACAATCACCCAAATTACCAGCTGTATTATTCCTTAGAATTACTCATTGCATTCAAGTCCACACTGAATATGAATTAAATGAATTAGGCAAAGTTAATTTAGACAGCAACAAAATCTGGCTACCCAGCATTCCTTCCGCATTGCGTGTAAAACGGGTTCATTTAGTCAGTGAGTGAGTCGTGCCGCCCAGCCTCCCGGCCACACTGCACGTAAGCTCACCGTCTTCATCTCCGCAGGGATACTGCACCTGAGGGCATCCAAGAGGGAGGCAGCACGGGCGGGAGGCAGCACAGGAGGGCGGTAGCGCGGGAGGGTGGGCCCCGGGTGGGCCCCTTACCGCCCAGCTTCTCGGTGACTCACCTTTAATCGATAAGAAGCTTTAATAAACTGTCGCCGCATAATAGCTTCTCCAACTTTTTCATCCGCTACCTTAAACACAAACAAGCATTCTAATCAAAACAATAAACTTGTCTAATGTTAAACTGGTTAAATTAAACCGTTCGAAACGTCCCTCACTGACTGATTATTGACCATAGATTCTAGGGATCGACCGATATGAGAGGTTTAAAATGTGTACTTAGCAGATAAATTCAGTCATTTTTCCTGTTTTGTGATGTTTATCTGTCGCCATTAGTCTGGGACGTTTAGCTGTCTCTCCCTCCCTCCCTCTCTCTCTCTCGTTAATGTTATCTAAATAAACGTGCCTGTGAATTGCCTGACATGTATGACAAGTGTGTATTTAATAAACTGTAATTGTTTACAGGATAGTCACTTAAACCTGCTTCACTCACCTCTTAGGCTCCATGGACAATCATGAAAAATGTGTTTCTGATGGAATTCGCTAAGGTTCCCGTCTGGCATGCTTGTAGTGTTTACATCTCCGCCGAATACCGCTTACCTATATACAAATCCCATCTAAAACCCTCCCTGCAAGATTATAAAAGACCAGGCATGCAGATTTTTCTAGAAGTACACATGCATGCACGGGGACAGTGTGTGGTTCACGGGGAAGAGGGTTAGGACATTATGTGTGCGATTGGCAGGTCATTGGTTCAAATCCCATGGTCAAGAGAGTGATTTCACTGTTGGGCCCTTGAGCAAGGCCTTTAATCCCCAACTGCTCCGGGAGCTGTCAGACCTTGCTTTCTCTACTGTGCAAGCACATCTGCTAAATTAATAAAAAAGATAAATTCATGCAACTTCTTTATATCTGTCTTTACTTGCATTTTTAGTCTGACAGTTTTATATTTTTGTCAGTCTTTCTGTATGCCTTTTAAATACTCTGCCCCTTTAAATGCCCCACCCCTTTATTAAATGCCCCGCCCCTTCACCTTGCTAACCATGTGACTCTTTGGACTTTAGCAGTAGGGTGAACCTTTGTCACTGAGGCTCCTGTCGCCAACCTGATAATGGTGCAGCTCCCATGCACAGTGAAGCAGCTGGGCAGGGTATGGTGCATTTCCATTTTCTCCCAGATGCACTGCAGGTCAGAATGCGGCCATATCACAAAACTGACATTGCCGCATCACACGGGGGGCTTCAGTCATGATTGTGAAGCAAACCCATAACCTCAGTTTGACGAAGAGGTAAATCTGTCTAACAGCGGAATGCTAGGATGTATTATTTCCTGGATAAATCTTTTTTTGAATCCTCCTTTTGGAAAAGAAACTTCAAAGTACTACAGGGCTCTTGAGAGTGGGTGAGCTTGTTTACAGTCCAGCTTCCTCTCGTAAACTGGGGAGAAGCGAGTTGGACGACACAGATGAACTCAGCAATAAACACAGAGTAGAGGCATGTGCAGGAGAACATTTGCACAAACACACGCACGGTGTTTGAGTTGGCTCTGAGGCTGAGGGTGAACTTCACTTCAGCTCTCATTGGTCCGGTGTTTGCTCAATAGAAAGGGGCCGTCCTCAGGCTTTTCTTTTGTGCCGGCTGATTGGCTGGCCTGACATCAGCTGTGCACTCTGGCCATGGTCTGTGCCCATTTGCAGCACCACCCACTACACTGGCTGCCAGTCTTCCCTGCAGAGCCACACCCTTATTCCAGGCTGTGTCTCCTAGCAAAGGCGAACCTTAAACGACCTTAAGGAGCCTTAGCCTTATGTTTCCTGATTTGTGTCAAGTCACAGTCGGGGGGGGGGCGTGTCCAACCTAGTTTCTGTAGTACTTGTATTATACTATTAGCATTCTTCAATGCATACAAACATGTTGATATTAATTAAACCGCTGCCCATCTAATACCTGTATGCAACTGAATTGTTTTTCTTATGTGTGTGACTCAGCAGGTTAAGATCATGCCCATGATCAGTAGGTTGTGGGTTCGAATCCAACGACTGCCAGAGCAATTTCACTGCTGGGCCCTTAAGCAAAACCCTTAAACTCCAGTTGCTCCAGGGACTGTCTGCCCCTGCTTTCTCAAAAATACAAAAATATGGATAACAGTGTCTGCAAAATAAACGTGAATAACGTTTTTGTGTTCAGTTCAGGCCTCTCGGACTGCACCTATTCTAAACCCAGGCACCTACACCATTAATCACGCCCCAAACTGCAACAGTTTAAAGTCAAACATTTGACCTGTCGATTATCTGCTGGGGATTTTCTGGGTTGTCGGTGTATCAGAGACACAGACGGTTTACATACATCCGCTCTTATCATCCTACCCGAGACAATGCTGCCGGCTTCCAGAATTTTCCAGGTTACATGGCTGTGATGATATTATAATAATTTGCATAGCCTTTACATTTTGGCTTGCATTCCAATAATGTATCCATCCATCCACAATTCCAGCCAGAGAACCTCAGTGATGCTGGGACCTTTCTGAGTCAAACGACATCACGTTGAGATCTATACTTTAATTATCCAGCCTGATTAATTTAAGGAACGCCTCCTAGGACATAAGGAAGATTTTCCTGCTGTGATGGAAAATTACATGAAACCGGAGATTTTACTCGATCCTGCTGTACTGCTTGCCATGCGGGTCCGATGTCAAGATCATTTAATCTGCCGTCGTGGTTTTTTTTTCCCCTTCCTTTCTTTCCAAGGAAGGTGAACTTAAAGGTGCCAGTGACTTAGGGATCAGATTCCTATACAGGACTGACATGTGAGGTTACATGTGGTGACAGATCTAGAAGGTTCTTAACAAGAAAAGAGCTCATGCAATGACTTTGTAATGTATTATATCAGGTGGGGAAATGCTTCTGGTCGTACTGGGATCCAACAGGAGATGAAGGATCCTGGAAGGGGCTTAAAGCCCTGGGCATGAGCACGACACTCTCTGACAAATGCTTTTAATAAAGGCTCCCAGCTCCAAAGTCTTGCTTACTACCCTAGGAAATGACACCTAGTAGATTATCGCTAATGCTCTACATCGGAATGATAGAGCATTATAAATAAATGGGGGGCACCATGACCGTGTCTGAAGGTGGAGCAGACGCGTGTGTGTGTGTGTGTGTGTGTGTCTGTGCTTGTTTTGGGGATAACGCGAAGCAGATGTGAAGAAGTGCTGTGTACTGAGCAGCAAACGTACCCCAGAGAGGGATGGATGCATAGCACAACAGAAGGATTTCCAAACCATCGCAGAAAGCTGAAAAATATGTGCAGCGAGGCCTTCCAGCAATGCAGAAAATAGCCGGACTCTCGCTCCACAATCCCCAGCCTTGATTCAAAATACTGAGTGAGCTAACAGCTAACTTTCCTGCAGAAAGCCGACCCTAATCTTCACTTCTAAGACCAGAGGCTGAAAAGTCACCATTTGAGACCAGAGACAATTTTAGTTGTTCAGTACCCTCCTCCCAAAAAGACAACCAGCTCCAAACCTTCTCCACTGTCGTGCAAAAGTCTCATTGTGTTTCCGAGCGCAAATTCTCTTGTCTCATTGTGAGGGAGTATGCCACTGGATGTCTGATTCTCACGGCTAGCGCATGTATCAGCTTAAGATTTCCCCTCGTTCCTGTCCCGAAGATTTTTGGATAGTGTAATTGTTTATAGCACACAGTGAAAACCGAATGCCACAGCAGATTTATAAGGTAAACATCAAGCAACCGATATCTTAGAAATTATAGGTCTGGCTCTTGACATTCTGTATTACACATAATTGCATCCAAATGCAGAGCCCAAGAAGAAACCTTTAACCCACCTGCACTCTTTGTTGTTTGCGTTTCAACAGCAATGACATAGAATAGGATTGATTTTCTAGGCTATTTTCTGATAATTGAGAGAGCCGTTCGGTGCAAGGACAGCGGCCAAATTCTAATGAACTGCTTGCTGCGTTTTTGATAGCCGCTCAACATTATCATTGAGGTACTTCAGTTGTTTCTGGGCTTTAAAGTAGGTTGTTGCTAAGAGCGACATAAATGTATGTTACCTGCCGTCTGTTGAATTAGAATTTTTTGATATAACTAATTGTCTAGAGTAAGTTGAATAAGTTTTATATGCATTGACGCTGACCTTTTTCAGAATAGTTTCAGGGTTGATGTATAATTTTGATATGCCCTAATAATTGCGGTATTTGCATGCATACCGTAATAATTACGGTATTTGCGTGCATTTCTGAAATAAAGTACCAAAGAACTGAATTTAATTGCATTACATTTTCTTCAGCTACTGCTTAGGTTACGGTTAACTTCTCCAATGTTTAAAAAAAGTCACTGATAATTGCTTCCATAATTCCACAATGTCACGTCTTTGACCCCATCCATCTGTGTAGAGGGCGCTATAGACACATCATTCTTTTGGCACTGGGCCCAGTATTATTTTGAGCTTCCAGCTCAGAGTGACTCTGGTTTCCTTACAACGGGCTGCCATGCGGACAGGGTCCTCGTCGAGGAATCGTTCATACGACAAGTTGACAAAGTCGCCACAACAGGTAACTTGCTGGAGACACAGTCAGGGACTGAATGTGATGTATTTTAGTAGTGCTGACTTGTCCAGTGGGAACGTTGGCTGGAGTGCCAGATAGGGGGCTTGCCCTCCTCCTCCTGTAGGGGGCAGCACTTAGGAAAAAACTATTGCGACATGTCCCTCGCTGTCTAGCTCAGTGCTCCACACAAGCATAAAAACAGCAGCACTAAACAATTAGCTTGCAGATTATCACCAACGTGGTACCTTCACTTAGTCTTGTTACTGTTCTAGTTTGTGCACCTGCCTTTTAAAATGAATCAACATTTTATTATTTAGTATAAATGATTAGATCAGCTGCATATAACATATAAATATAGTAAGTAATTAGTAACAGCAAGAAATTGTTTAGAGAGAAAAGTTGCGAAGGATAATGCAGGGAGGGGGGCAGAGAAGAGATCAAATGTGCACCTGGTCCCTGGTGGCAAACCGCAGAACAAAAGGGGAAACACTTAAAGCTCTGCCGAAAATCAGCAAAGCAGATGGGGGATGATGTGTAGCGGCCGGCCAAGCGGACGGACGAGAGGGGAGAGTAACTGCCTTAATCAAAAACCGATCCGATGCTGCAAATTGACCGTGAACGATGTCACAGAGCTGTCTGCGCCCCGTTAGCTTGATTTGTACAAATTGCGGCAAAATGTCCCACGTGATTTATAAGGGCGAGGAAGACGTCTGCTGAAGGGTTGTAGCCGATCCCATGGTACTTGCCGGCAGCTCCTGATTGGGCCTGGCTTATTCTCTTTCCGCCTGTTTTCCAGCAATAAATGAGACCCCCCTTCTTCATCAATAACAGCTACTACCATCCTTTGTGGCCCCAAGGAAACGTAACTTGGCACAGGAGTTTTTCTTGGCTCCGCCCCATATTGCCGGCTACTGTTTGGCACAGGATCCCCAGTGCACCCGGATTTGTGGGGCTGGAGTCAGTGGGGGGGGGGGGGTGATTACCTCCAAGCAGCGAGGTAAACCGACCAGCTGGCTCGCCTTTACCCCGGGGGCCACTGCAGACAAGATGATTTGTGACCCCCCCTGGCTGTGTGGATGAGGTCGTGGGGTGAGTGGCGCCCCCTCTTGGGAGGCTGCGGAGTTGTGCAGATGGAGCGAAAAGTCGTCTTTCTGATCTCTTTTAGGACTGCATAACTAGTTTTCCTTAAATTTACAACAAATCATTTTTATTATCTACATAAATATTATTTTGGAAGACGAAACAGTCTTTCGTGTGTTAGCTCACATCGATCAACACTGATCTTTCACACCTTTCTCACCGAACTACTTCCAGGAATTATCCCTTGACATAATGTCAATATTATTAGAATTTGATTAGCTGTACTCCTTTTTTCAGAAGGACTTTTCCGGATCGCATTTTTCTTTTTGAACCCACTTCGTTTTGGCGTGCTCTTTTAATTAATATTAAATCCTAACGTAAAGCCCCACATTTTATATAGGAATACTCTGTGTTTAAGTGTGCACTGAAGCATGCTAATATAAATAAAAGGAAATTAATTAAATTTATGGTGCTTAGTGTGGTGCCATGGAAAGAATACACAATTAAGGAGCACTGGCCAAATTTGAAATGGATAAATTGGAAATGATCAGTCATTTCTGGCTAAGCCCAGTGTCTCTGTTTCTACAAGGGTTCGACAAAACAATCAGTATGACAAATCAAGGTAAATATGAGAGGTCTCCAAATTGATTTTTTATAATTTTTTTTTATTTTTGTTTTTGCATCTCCAGACCCTGCTGCAGCAGTTTGTCATGTCAACTGGGGTTACACAAAAACCCATTTAGTGTGGGTCTGGCGGTGAAGAACTAGAAGCACGGCCGCGTGACTCGCCAACGTAAATCGGGAGGACGGCATGTGTTCTCGTTAGCTGTTTTTTTTTTTAACTGACACGTTACAGATGCTGAATATGTTTTTCCAGGTTTTTTCCTAGCTCTAGAAGCATTAGATCTTGATCCTCAACTAACAAGATTTGTCCAGCATACTAGTGCTTTTTAAAGCGCACTATTGAACTGTATTTATCTTCAAATTGCAATATAACTCTCAGCTCAATACCTTAAATTTCACATAGTGAAATGTTCAATATTCCTTAACTCTGTAACTTTGTAAAATCCATGCAATTCACTGCCAAAGCAGGGTGCCTGATTGACTTAATATCGTTTGGGCGATTCCTTGATGAGCAGAAAACAAAACTGACGGCTGTAGCTAATTTTAATTTAACTGGGCTGACGCTTCCTGATGCCAAAGTCGAACTGTCCATCTAGTTCAATTTGTGGACGAGCTCTGTACCTGTCTCCCATCATTGTCATCTTGGCAGCATCTGTGGACCAGCAAAGTGTACAGTCTTTGTAGCTCTTGGACCACGGTGAAGAAAAAGCATAGAATGTTTGTGGTGTTTGGATCTGCAGTGCTCTTTCAGTCTCGCTTTGCTAAACATTGAGGGGGGTAGGAATGATAAAATTATGTACTGTGATGTATCATTTGGATTAGCTCTCTTTGACTTGTTTGCTCAAATCAGTTGTTGAAACATGTTGGGACTCCAGACCAGTGTGGATGTGAGGTATCTTCTTGAAAATTCCTGAAATGTAAATAGATACTGTATAGATATTTTAACTCATAATGATCTCCAGCCCAGGGGCGGCATGGTGGTGCAGTGGTTAGCACTGTTGCCTCACACCTCTGGGACCCGGGTTTGAGTCGCCGCCTGGGTCACATGTGTGTGGAGTTTGCATGTTCTCCCCATGTTGTCGTGGAGTTTCCTCCAGGTACTCCGGTTTCCCCCCACAGTCCAAAGACGTGCTGAGGCTAATTGGAGTTGCTAAATTGCCCATAGGTGTGCATGTGTGAGTGAATGGTGTGTGTGTGAGTGTGCCCTGCGATGGGCTGGCCCCCCATCCTGGATCGTTCCCTGTCTCGTGCCCATTGCTTCCAGGATAGGCTCCGGACCCCCCGCGACCCAGTACGATAAGCGGTTTGGAAAATGGATGGATGGATGAATGGATGGATCTCCAGCCCGGTAGCTAACAGTCTTAGCGACGGGTTGTCCAGTCCCGTTAGCAAAATTATCAGCAATGTCATTCAGTATTTTGAAAGCTGGGAAGTCATTTGCGTAAATCAAAGCAAGTGAAGATGAGATGGTGAGGAAAACCAGTGCAGAAAACCACGACTTAGATGACCATAGACAACCGTAGACAACCATACACGACCTTACACTTACTGACAGTCTGGTGTCTTAACCAGCTTCCTGCAAAACTCTTTTAATTTGGTGTTCATTTGATGTTATAAATATATGTCAGTACATAATTCAGAGTGAAAATGTAAGGGTAGTTTTTTTCAAAAGCTGTCTTTAGTTACTACGGGCAAACAGCCACAGATGCTGTCTGTTCACGAGCCTCCGGGCCCTGATATGCAACCCATCCATGTCTGGCTTTCATTCAGGAGGTACCGCACGCCCGCCTCATGCTTACTTGTTTACAAGCGCGCTTAGCAACCGGTGTAAATATTCTAGAATTTTATCAGTACAGTTTATGACACTACACGTTGACGTATGACTTGGCGAATGTTCCATCGGTATGGTTGTTTATTTAGTAAGCAGATAGTGCACCATGTCTTTGGTGGTCTCTAGTAGGTAATGAAATGACTTTGTATTAGGAAAAAGTCCATCTGACAGCAGAAGGTGTTTGTTGTGGGAAGTCAGCGGGGGGCGGGACTGAATTTAGGTCCTCTTCTCCTGGATTATCAGAGCAGTGTTTGTAAAACCTAAAACCGTCAACCCCAGCACAGTAATCTCATGGCAGGCTGGGGGTGGGGTGGGGGGGGGGGGGTTAGCCAGCCTGTCAATGTCTCACCAGCCTGTTATACAAATCCCTCTAAAATCCACTCAACGACCACAGGACCTGGTAGCTGTGTTGGTCAGTGTAGCGAAGGGGTGTTTAACCTCAGTCTGTGTTTTCAATGTAATGAATAGCCTTGCCAGTGGTCTGTAGCTGCTCCACGCTGTTATATACATAAGGTGTATACATAATGGGCAGGCCAGGAAAACCCACACCGAAGTTATTATTACTTTGCCACAACGACAATATTCCACTTCTGTAGTTTTACAGAGGGATTAGCATAAGGTTATGCATTGACAGGGAGTCGCCGTCTGCTTCTACAGCTCCTGGAGGTCTCCAGACAAGAGCGTCTGCAGCGACTTGGCTCTCCCGCCTCGCCCGAGATTGGGAGTGGCGTGGCTCTCCCGAAAGTCTGCACCCATGGTAAAATAATCAGCTCTGTCTGAGCGGACGGCAGTTTGGGTTTCAGCCGGGCCCTGGAGGGGAACTTCCATCGCTCGCATGCGGTGTGAAACAATCCGGCCAGAGCTGTCAGTCGACATTCCTCTCCCCGATTGGCTAAATGAAGCCCGATCGACTGTTTGGACAAAAAGTGTGCAGAGAGCTTTGACGTGCAAGGAATTGAATTAATTCCCCCCCCTTTCAAGCTGACATTTCGGCAACGTGTCGCCACTGGGAGGTGAAAAGCTGACATGGGAGAGAGCGTCTGGGTATGTGTGTAATTACCCATTCAGGTTTTTTTTCTCTTTTTTCTTTGAAGCAGAAAATGACAGATGCATTTTGAAATAGACATAATCCAACGCATAGGATTTCTCTGTCTGAAAGCTGCCTCTCCTTACCCAGCATGCACCTCTCCAACGGGATGTGGCTGTGTTACATGTGACAGTCAATTTGCCCCATGAAGATTGGGGAGCCATTGAGGGGTGAAATCCTCGGGGTTTGAGGTCACGTGTCGCCTACCAGTCAAAGTTACCACCTGACCTATAATTTACAGGATTGCCCCAAAAAAATAAAATGCTGTGTTCGTTTCATACTGATACAAGAGGCAAAATGTCCAGTATTTTTGTATCTGGACCAAAATGCATTTTAATTCCGACTGCATGACTGATTCCACCCAGCAGCTTAGTAAATATTGGGGTGTGTATCCCATAATTTTTCAGATTGAAAATGGAAACCCTAACACGGCCATTCTGACATAGTCCTTTAGCCCCTAGGATAGATGATGGAGGCGGAGAGTTAGCCTCAGTGAGTTTTGGAGAATGGCGTTTCAATTGGGCGTTGGGCCCTCTATATAGGGCCCCATAAACATTGCTGCCCCGACTGTGAGCCCTGATGACATCACACTCAAGTCAATTCAACACCCAGACACCGGGAGGCGCCGCAGGGGCTTCAAGCCCCTTCCTGCACTTGGTGTACTTGTCTTACGTCAGGGCTAGAATCCAGCGCTTTTATTCCGCTCTTTCAGCTCTCCGTCATGATCGGCGGTGGCGTGAGTCGCCTGGCTCCATGATTGATTAGTCATGACTGCCGTTCTTCCAGCTCCTTCTTCGCTCAGACGGCTTCCCCTCCTGGAGAGTCGCGGACAGACGGCATGTGGAGCTGTCGGAGGCCGGGATTGGGGCCATTGGTTTGGTTCTGGAGGGCCAGAAAATAATACCTGTAAGGTCTTTAATACTGTAATTTGTAACATCTGTGTATTAATCAGGAGCGGAATGACAGGATCTGTGTTATTATTTATTTATTTTTGGTACAGTAACCCCAGGCCGAGGGGGTTCTTCATATTTTTCCAGGGAATTCTGGGAAAGCTGCTGCTCGCTGCTCGCACTTCTGCATGGACTGAAGGCCGCTTGTCTCTGTGTGGCTTCCAAAACAAGCTTCTGTTACAGCTGCCCCCCCTACCCCAACGATTTTACATCTGGGTGGGGGGGCGGGGAATGTGGACCACAAGTGGAGCTGAGGAGAAAGGGCAAAAAGCGCATAATCCCCCAGCACCACACGGTGACCGGCACTCCAGCCATGAATAGGCGCTTAGTTCCCGTTTACTGGGTATTAATAAGTGGCCAGAGTGCATGTGTGTATGCGCACACGCTCCCGTGTCTGTGCGTGTGTGTCCAGGTGTGTGTTTGTGTGTGTGAACCAGAGTGTGGCAAGCGCCTGCAGGTTTGATTTACTGATGGCGACGTGTTCTGGGTGGGTGGCGGGTGAAGGGAACCCGGGTGGCCACCACTCAAACACCGCAACTATTTTCTGCCAAGATGGTGGAAAGTGCTTCTCTTCATCTCTGTGCTGCGATTCATGAAATCAGAGCCGGCCTGGTTTATCAGCTGCACACTCACCGTTTGCTGTGACTCATCCATCTCCTACCCAGAGCCCGTCCAAGAAGCATAGGCCACAAGGCTGGGGTATACCCTGGATGGGATGCCAGCCCATCGAAGGCATTGCCCATAATACAGGCAATCTGGAGATGCCAATGAGCCTTTGGACTGCTGGGGGAATCTGGAGTAGCCACCGCAAACCTGCACATCACATGCAGGACATTCAGACGCCGAGGAGGGGATCCGAACCCCATCCACCCTGGAGGTATGAGGCATCGCTGCCCCTCTACTGAGCCACGCTGCTGTGACTCACTGAGCCAGAGAGATGGGAGACATTGCTAAGGACCGTAATTACGCTCATGTAATAGAGTAGGCAACTGAGTCAGCGTTAGTCTGTTCAAGGCGCCCGTTAAATTGTACGATCCTCTTAGATGCATTTCATACATTCTGAGGCAGGTAAGAAGCAACTAATCGACACGTTCCTTCTGTAACCACAGCCTCATCTTTATCCCATCGCCATTTATTGCCGCTGAGTCACAGTGAGGTTTAAAGGAACCAGAAGAGTCCTTTGTGGTCAGCCGTGACTGGGGGGAGTGGGGCAGGGCAGGATCTCTCCAAGGGCACCTCCCTGTTGCCCCGTGTCATTGGCCAGTCGGCCCCTCCCGAGCTTTTGGATATCAAACAGCCCTGACTCGTACCAAATCCATTGCCAAGACTGTGGTGTTCAGGCGTCCTCGCTGGACATCACGTCCTGCACACATCGAGTCCCGTACGCCTTGTTGGGCACTGGCAGAACCCCCAGCTCATGACTAACATTTATAATTATCTAAGGAACAATGACACCAAATATTGGACCTATGATTTTTTTGGTGTTTACTTCAGAGGCTGAGCTTGTAAATTAGCTTTATTGTACATGCAATACTGCAATACTATATACAATGCAAGCATAGAATATGCCAGGCAGTCATCATATATATATATAAGTGTGTGTGTGTATATGTATATATATATATATATATATATATATATATATATATATATATATATATATATATACATCATCGTTATTATTATTATTTGTTATTTCAGATTAGAGCAACATTTTGGGAGTCGATGCCCAAATCCACACAAGTTATATACTTCCCTGAGGAAGACAGCAGTCCAATCTAAACCCATATTGATGTGGGGTTGGCATGTACTCAGGACCCCTCTGCACAAACACAGGCCAGCTGTAAGGCAATCTTTAATGCCCGTCCTTGTTAGAATAAAATCCCTATTATTGCCGCTAATTTCAGAGCCAGCGAGGTGATGGAGAGAGATGTCTGTCAGTAAAACGTATTAGTAACAAAGGAAAAACAGATGCAGAGATTTATTCGCCTGCAAAATTCCTGCCACCCGGAGAGCTCTCCGTCAACGCTGACGGCTGAATGCCTTTCCCCTGCAAACGTGGCTTCCTCTTTAAATGCCCGATTTAAGCTTACACTTGCTGCACCTTCCATGCCTTGTTCCGGCTCAGGAAAGCAGTTCAAATGTGATTTTGTTCCTTTGCTAAATCTGAGAAACTGTTGCCTCTCTGTTCCCCTCTGCCTCAGCATACCTTCATGCAGAAATGCACGTCTGGCCAAAATATATCATAATCAACACCACACCCCTGTACTGGACAAGCACTTAGGGATGTGTGGGTGGATGGATATCATAATTAGATTAAAATGAGATGAATTGCTTGGCTGGAATCTAAATCAATGCCTGCAATGTGAGTTGTAAAAGATTTTTGTGCTTTTGGTTTAATTAACAAACATATAGCAATTGGAAAACTATCTTTTCATGTGCTTACTCATAAGATAAAGCCTTATTTTCCTAATAAGCTGCAATGTGGTTATTTTAGCTAAACTTTATTTTAATGAAATGTAAATCCTAGTGAGCCTCTGGTGCTGAGGTTTATTCTGGTCCTTTAGTCTTACTAGATATTTGTTTCATCGGCATCAAGGGTGAGGGCCGTCATCTCAGCATCGAGTGGAGCCTTCAGGCAACTGAACGGCCTCAGAGACTGAGTCTTAGCTAGTCTCTCATTGTTAACATTGTCCGTCATGATTAATTGTTAAGTCAAAGTTAACTAGACTATTTACCAGGCAATGGGAAGTCGGAGTCCCATCCATTGTTTCTCGAATATAAATTGCACGTCTCAGGACTTTAAGACAGCTCAGGATCCACTGCTTGGCGCCTGAATAGAGAATGGTCGAGCCATTGTTCAGGGCGGGGTGGGGGATAGTCCTGAGGAGGACAATGCCGCTTTTTTTATTACTGTTTCCTTTCCCTTCAATTCAAGTTTAGCAGTTTTGGGGATCAATGGGCAGTAATTACCACAGGTCAGATGCGTGGAACGGCGCAAAGGGATCCGAGATGTGCCGGGGGCCGGATGCCGGACCCTCAACCGGAACAGCCGCTGGAACAAAAGCAACGGATCTGGCATTTCCCACAGACTCTGAAATTTCCACACCCTCTCATTATCCCCCTCCCTCGTGTCGGAAATGGGTCGACAAGTATGAAATATTGATTTGAACTGAGCCAGCCCGTCGTCACCCGCGACCCGCCGATGAGGATGCCATTTTATAGCATGGGGCCACCTACATAGATGGAATTACACACATGATTGGATGCTGTAGCAAAACTTACTAAACAGCACAGATCTATTGTGGTGCATAATTCCGCTACTGTAACACCATGCCAATATTTAGAGTATGTTGTATATTAGCTGAGTTGCATCCCTTTCATCTAGTTTTTCATATGAGTATTGCCTGTTTTTTGTGGGATGTTATGGTCTGAGCTTTATGGGAAGTTGGTGGTTTGTTTCTATTGTATCAGCAGCACCCTAGGATTTAGGTCCTGCCACTTGGTACGATAGCATCCAGTGTGTTTGATTAGGCTCTTCGTTTTTCCTAAAAGCCTCCAATAACAGGAAACACCAGAGAGCACAAGGGCTGAGTCGACAATCGGATGGTGCAAATAGGTTGAATAAAGAATTAAATTAGGAGGAGCAGGAAACAGGAAGGGGTGGCATGGTGGTGCAGTGGTTAGCACTGTTGCCTCACACCTCTGGGACCTGGGTTCGAGTCTCCGCCTGGGTCACATGTGTGTGGAGTTTCCATGTTCTCCCCATGTCGTCGTGTGGTTTCCTCCGGGTACTCCGGTTTCCCCCCACAGTCCAAAAACATGCTGAGGCTAATTGGAATTGCTAAATTGCCCGCATGTGTGAGTGAATTGTGTGTGAGTGTGCCCTGCGATGGGCTGGCCCCCCACCCTGGGTTGTTCCCTGTCTAGGCTCCAGATTCCCCACGACCCAGTAGGATAAGCGGTTTGGAAAATGGATGGATGGAGGAAACAGGAATAGACCTTCCAGATAGAAGTAGGATCCACTTGGATTTCGTCACTCTGTTTAGTTCTTCACTTTCTGTGTCATCAGTGTTGTTCTTACAAAAGGATGTTTCCTTTAAGGGGAGGTCGCTGGGTGAAAATAGATGCAGAATGAGACGGTGGGAGGTTTGAAAGCGAGAAAGCGAGTTAGAGCAGATGTATTAGACAGGAATTGGGAATTAATTTAGAATTAGGGGGAGAAGAAAGGGTCTGGAATGTTTCAGCAATTAGCAGGAGAGACTGTAAAAATCGCAGGAGTCTTGGAGGCGTGCCACTGAGAGAAGTACAGAGTGGAGATCCAGCTTGTCTTGGTCAAAAGGGGCCTGGTAGGACCTTGGGGGAAAGCCATCAAGCACGGCCGAAGAGACGGGCTCGCCATCAGTAGGCAGTCAAGAGTGTAAGATGTTTTGTCAGTTTTTTCTCTTTCAGGATGGTGGAGGATGATGAATTTGTAAGTCTGGGTCTTCTCATCATCCCAGAGCCCTGGTTTTATTGTCATATCAGAGCAGAAATGCACCTTCTCCTCTATTCCGTCCCAGGTTGAGCTGAAAGTGCTCTCTGGTAGAGCCGTGGGATGTTCCTGACATTAGACCTCTCTGCCAGGCGCAGACTGTTGACTGTTTGATGGTTTCAACCAAAGTTGATCTCACAGTCTGACTCACATTGAACTCACATTAGCGAGAACATCACTGGCTTAGCAAGAAGCTCCTTGCCAACATATAACATTCACTGTTAACAGAATTTGCATGATGCGTGGTTCTCTGAGATGAATAATTAATGATTTGTGTTTATAATGAAAGACCGACTTCTAGATTGTCTCTAGATTGTCTGGAGAACTGGTGTGAATGATCAGTCTGCACCATAAACAAGAACCAGGGCTGGAATGTCCCTGGCCGGCATGTTTTGCGGCACAGCCTTGGCTTTTGTCTTACACACTCTCCAGTTCCAAGGTTCCAGCTCTCGGGAGTCGTTTTGGTTGAAGAAGGCATGCTCCGCGCGCCAGTGAATGCTATGCGACACCCCTGCGACTCCGATAGGGGACCTGCAGCAAATCATTTTGCCATGTGCAAAGCCTTGTGCTGAAGAAGCTGCCCACTCCAATCTCCGACACACTATCCAATCAGTGGTCACTCTATTAGCCCCGCAATCCGCCACCTGCACGCTAACACAAGCCAGAAGGCCTAATGACGCGGTTTCGCCAGTGTGCCGGTTCCAGTGTGGCTCTGTGATGCGCCCGCATGATTCAGCCAATCACAGCTCAGCTGCCAGCCATGTTTCTGATGACAGGTAGGTACAGGCCAGGATATGAGAAAAAAATGCAGGGACTCCCACAGACTGCTTCAAAACGGCTGAAGGAGCATTTCTGCATTATTCCAGAAACTTTTTTTGTATGTATTACTATTTAAATAATTCATTTGTACTGTGAATGAATTGCTAATTAATATAAATCACACAGTAATCCTACACAGTGGTATCCCATCCGTGGTGTACCCCAGCCTTATGCTGCAGTCTTTACTCGTTAAAGGTATTGCATCATATTAGTATAAATAATTTATGCACAGTACTGTGTAAGAGTAACAAAAAATTGCACAGATTTTACCTCTGCCCAGGCTAAATAACATTAAACTGAATTATACAATTCATGTTTCAGCGCAGAACTACATAATATTAAAGTCAATTAGATGTTTTGCACTCCAGTACCATAAAACATCAACGCGGTGATATACTAACGAAACAGAGTGTAGCATTAATGTTAATTATACATTTTATGCTCCTGCGTGGCACCAGATATGGAGGACTGGGGTTTAATTCAGGCAAATCGGGCTAAGTGGACTGAAAGGGATGACTGTGTGGGTTGGTAATCCTAACTGTGCAGTGGCTGAGTAATCATCGGTGCACACGTCTTCGCACACTGAGCACAAACGCACACATAATCACAGGAGAAACCTCGCAATTACCGACTCCCCCCCCCCCCCCCCCCTTCATTTCATCAAAATAAACAGACGCGCATGAATGGCAGGTTGTTGGAGCCAGAAGAAGACCTATACCACCGGGTATTTCATTTCTGCAAAATACACAAAGGTATCCGCTTCGCTCTCCTAACATTGCAGGAGCTCCTGTCGGTCTCACTAACTAGGAATACCAGGGGACATTGCATTCTTTTTTGTTCCCTGAATGGCTCGATCGATGGCATTGTTGCTACTGGCATCATTGCTATTTTTACGGAATGAGGCAAGGATTATCAGAATCAGCTTTATTTTGCTAAGTGCAAAGAAGTATGCATAAGGAATTTATTCTGGTGTATCTTGCCTGGCCGGTCCAGCTACAGTATAAGCAAGATAGGCAACTAGTTAGGACCCTGGAATTACCTGTGCTGTGGAGGAAGTGACATAATCATGGATTTTATTGGCATCCCAAGTAAAATTTTGCCTTGGGTCTGTGAAAAGGTAGTGCGAAGCCCGCAAGTCTGGTCATGCATTCACATATATCAGTGTTTCCCAATCCGGTCCTTGGGGACCCACAGTCATTCCATGTTTTTGCTCCCTGCCAGACAGTCCACAGGGAGCCAGGAGGGAGAAAAAACGTGGACTGTCTGCAGGTCCCTGAGGCTCGGATTGGGAAACACTGATATGTATAAATACACATATATTGCAAAGTTATAATTGTAATTATAGTTGTAATTAACTTATCACGAGGCATAGGCAGGGTTAACAACATACAATACAAAACAAATGAAGACAGGATAGATAAGATGGAAAACATTCAGTGCAGATGGTTAGGAATCATGAAGGTCGTTTCAATAATCCCGCAGCTCTAGGAAAGATGCCACTCTAGATGGCAGAATCTGGAATAAATATTCGGGTGGCTGACTGACTATGCTGGACGCTTTGGTAGCTGACTGATTATCAGAAACTTCCCGATTGTTCCTGTAGATTCATTGTCTGTGCAAAAGTGGGAAGTTCTAATCGCTGCCCCTAGTTACACTGAGGGCTATTAATGTGGCACCACTGGTACCACTGGCTGTGCGCACGGGCATGTGGTCCGGGGTGGGGGGGGCGACACAGCCGCCCACTCATCCACTAAAAATTGGGACGCGCTCCAACCCTTGCCGCAGTCCAGGTCCAAACGCAGTTTCCATCATCCTTTGCCTAGTGTTCTACCTCCACTGCGTTTCCGTCCACGCTCAACATTTCAGCAGTTTACCACCAGTAAGAAAGTTAATAACACAGGTCACTGATATTAAAAGATCTACAAATTTGAAAGCAAATATAAATTTGAAACTTATTTTTTTAAAAAGTTTTTTTTATCCGACCAGTATGATTTAGGTTGCGGTCGGGCAGTAGACACCTTAATGGTGGGAGGTGGAAGACTGGTGGCTCCCTGGCAGTGAGATCAGAGCAAAACACTCTGCTGATGATTAGAGCAGGAATTACCAGATAGACGCACGCTCACACTCGCCAGGCGCATAAAACCTCACAGATACTCACTGTTTCCTCGATGACGTTTCACATTCATCGAGATCTAGCCTGCTCACCTTTTTTGTATCTATTTGTTTGAAAAGACACAGAGGACATAGCTAATTTTGACCAGCTTTCTTCAGAGAAATCATATACTTAAAGTAATATTTTGCACCTTTAATGAAATGGAAAGCTTGCGTATAAATACTGACCATTACTGTGACACTGTGAATGAAGGTTGCTTCTGAAAGCCACGTCTTAGCTCTGTCAAGTTAGCCTAAAAACCCATAATTTTATTATGTGAATGAGGGTAGACAAGGACAGATGTTTAGATGTACAAATATGAAGCTAAAACTTTTGAGATATTTTTGAGAATAATAAATTCTGTCAAAGAATGTTCTGAAAGCTGATTGCCCAGCCGGAATGAACATACCTTACTGATTGGCTTTCCCTGCATAACGTCCCTAAAAACTTTAAGTTTATACCGTGATAGGTGAAAATTTAATGACAGGATGTTCTATCTTATTATAAGTTCACTTTAGGTTGAATATTAGGTAGACTGCATTCTCAAATGCATTCCCTTCCCTGTGATAAGTCTCACCTTCCATTGCATCAGCTCTTCAATGAGATCAGTCATGTTACCTGTGAATTTAACGCATTTAATGAACATCCTGTGTTGTCTTCCAGAATTAATAGATGAACTTATTTCATTTTTGTTTCATTTATTTAATTAAATTTATTTCATTTTAGCACATGCTTTTGTCTGAAGCAATGTACAGTTGAGAAGGCAGGATAAGATCTCTCAATGCGAGTTAAGGGCTTTGATCAGGGGCCCAACCACTCTGCTGACCCTAGGAATAAACCAACAACCTTCTGGGCACAGAATCCTAAACTGCTGACCCCCCCCCCCCCCCCCCCCCCCACACACACACACACACACACACACACACACACACATACACAGACAGACACGTTTGTGTGCAAATGATGTGTTTATCTATTATTCATTCATTTTCTATACTGCTTGTCTGTTTCTAGGTCATGGGGCACTGGAGTCTGTATTTATGTGTCATTACGATTCAATAAGTCTTTTTTTTGGTTAATAAAATAAATTATCCATCAATGTTATAGCTATCTGCCCTAATTAAGGTGGACTCTACCCAGAATTGTATTAACTAGGCATGTAGACACACACTCACACTGCACGAACAATTTAGAGGGTAATAGCTGCAGGGAGATTCCCATAAACAAAGTCTGTAAGTCTCAGTCAACTGCTACCAGCCGAGCCACCCTCAGATGAACATTTCTGTTTTTTTAGCAAAGCTAGCATAGCCAAATCTTTATTTGCATAAATTTGTTTGTTTTGATCAAAGGCAAATGAGTCAGTTACAGTACAGTGCTCACTGGAAGTCTTGGGACATTTGCATAATTCTGTAAAAATCTTGCAAATTTATTGGTTCATAACAAAAGTCCATTGACAAGTAATGTTTATAATATCTGCACATTCCCTCCACACAGACATTTTCTTTTTGTTGCATGCCATAATTTTTTTGACTGACTCATTCAGTTCTGTTCTTGCCTTTTTGCTATTAATTGCAATTGTAGTCACTGACTCCCAAAGGGATACTAAACACAAATGTTTGGCGTTACATGTTATTGCAAAGGTGTTACTAATTAAAAAGCACCCAGTGAGACTGCTTGTCAATGAACTTTTTAACTGAGAACAGCTTTTAGAACTATGGTCATGTTCCACTTGTTCACTCACTCACTCACTCACTCAAGAACTCACGCATCATCAGAGGTGGAAATTTCAGATCCAAAAAGCATAAATTTAGACCATAATTTTGTTTCAACCAATCAGCGGTGTACTCTGTGACAGTAACTCTTCATACTCAACTGGTTGGTTGAAACAAAATCCTGGTCTGGATTTGTACATAAGAACATAAGAACTATACAAACGAGAGGAGGCCATTCGGCCCATCAAGCTCGCTTGGGGAGAACTAAACTAATAGCTCAGAGTTGTTAAAATCTTATCTAGCTCTGATTTAAAGGAACCCAAGGATTCAGCTTGCACTACATTATCAGGAAGACTATTCCATACTCTGACTACGCGCTGTGTAAAGAAGTGTAGCTGTAGCTGCTGGGCCGCTAATTCAGTATCTGCTATACCACCCACCTTGGTGTCATCTGCAAATTTCACCAATTTACTGTATATATTGGTATCTATATCATTTATGTAAATTAAAAACAATAGTGGTCCTAAAATCGAACCCTGCGGTATCCCACTATGGACGCAGGCCCACTGTGACATTGTGCCTCTTATAACTACTCGCTGTTTCCTATCTGTTAACCAGTTATCAATCCAGGTCGCACTTTGTACTTTCTGGACCTGAAATTTCCACCCCAGCTGACCATTAACTCACTATATAGTGTTCACTACATAGAACACTCACTAAGGGAGAATAGCAGACAGAGGACACTAAGGGGATGTTATGATGCTACCTAATTATCTGCAGGATATTCAGTATTGTGAACCTTTGAAACACATCTTATAATTTGGGTTCCAATGTATTCCTACTTAAAATGGATGTTTTACTTAAAATTACTGGTTGTTTCAAATGTTTTTTTGTAAACAAAGGAATTAAGTAATGATTTTTGTTATAAAACCAAAAAAATAGCAATATTTTTACTGAATGAGGCAAGCACCCTAAGATTTTCTGTCAGCACTGTATGTCTGAAGTGGACTGTGGTTTAGCATTTTGCAAATTTAGAATTAATTCAGTCTTAATTAATCCACTTCCAGTTTGAGAGTATCATTTAAAAAGTGTTGGGGTCTTTTTTGGCCCTTTTTCTATGCAACTGTTTGTGTTATTTGTGTAAGTATCTATTCAAGGTCCCAACACTGCACTTGTGGAGAGAGGTGCTGTTTTAGGGGCAATATTCCAGAGTCGTGACTGAATTCTTGGTTTGTCCTTCCTATTATTTTTTCCACTGGTTTAGTGTCTTGGCACTGAACAGGGTGTTCCACCTACATACCGCTGGCCAAATGAAAAGGAGAAGGTGATACCCTGAATTTGTTAGATATGTATTTTTACATCCGAAAGGTAAACAGTGGGAAGAAAAATAATTACAAGCTTACTTCCTCATACCCCAAAAATAACAGCTCAGTCAGTGTTGAACTTCTTTGCATCTGATTACTGCTGTACTCCGAGTTTCTGCGAAGGCTTTCAGAGATGATTTACCTGGCACTCGGACCTACAGGGTACGGATGTCTCTGGCTGGCTGACCCAGAGTCACTGGTGTTACGTTGCCCAATTGCCGTTTTCCTCATTTTAAATTTGAAGGCATTTTTGTCAAAAAAGCTTAATAAAAAATGTTCTTGACAATCTGTCACAAACTATGATAATGCTTTTATTAAAGTTTTAATGAAAATGTAAACATCGATTTGCGACAGCAATTGGTTCCAGCTGACTTTATTTTATATGCAAAAATTATCATATACTGTATACTGTATAATAAAAGTATATTACCTGTAAGTCATTTTGTTTGGTGCTTTTTAACCTTTTTATCACCATTTTCTTTGCTCATTGCTGCCCAGAGTTGGGACAGACATGGTCACACAGTCATGCTGCTAGATGTGGCCCAGTCCTGGCTGCATATTTGCGGTTGCGGAACCATCGTAAAGTCGATCAGTTGTACTGTAAGTCGCACAGGTCGTAAATCGACGACAACCTGTACTCGTATATAAATAAATATACAGATCTTCTGGAGTGGAGTTCTAGAATATGCTATATATTTAACTAAGTTCTGGATTATCACCAAAATTAACACCGATTATAGTTCAGCCACCATTAATGTGATGTTTCCGCCTCAGAGGAATGTGAGGCATGTGATGAGTAAACAATGGCTGTCTGAGCAGCCAGTGTGTACTTCTGGGTGAATGCGAGCCTCACGGCCATTTTCCAACATGCCCCGCCCCCTTTGCTGGGTGGCCAGGTAGGCGGCTGGACCGAGACGAGGCCCCACCCTCTGGGGGCGGGAGGAGATGTGAGACTCCATTGTTAAACCTGAAAGATGGCATGCATCCTTGACCTGGTGTATTTTCCATGAGGTGGGAAAAAGGAAGAAGTCAAAGGTGGCGTGTATTTGGTGTGGCAGGACAGGGCGGGGGGGGGGGGGTGGCTGGATTATAATCCACTGCCAGTCTGTGGTTCTCCAACAGAGAGAAACACTTACAGAATTGGTTCTGGATGTGCGATGGGGACTGAGTTGGTGATGTCACACCAATAACTGTCACCATGTCCTTTGTGTTTTCCTCTGACGTCATTGTTCTGCAGAGTGAATTTTTACTTTTGGTCCATTTTTCTTTAGAAAACCATAACTGTGTTCAGGTAATTCAAGACCTGCTGCTTATACAGTATGTATCAGACTGAAAGATCTAGTGTGAGGTGAAAAGACAGGGAGGGGCTGGGAGCAACGGCAAGTTTAAAAATAGGTGAGTGCGGAGTGGGTATCGGAACAGGCATCCTCAGGTTTGCTTTGGGACAGAGGCTGGCAGGAGGGGGGGGGGGGGAGGGGGGGGGGGCGCTGTGCGGCCACACAGGGTGTGTTAGTGTTCTCTGTCGGATGCTTCGGGGGGTATTTCAGTAGGAATTCTGCTTTGATCCTAGCAACGATCAACAGGATCCCTCCGCTTCCCGTGTGATCATCCTGTCCTGAGGTGACTCTAGTCCCCGCCACACGGTGTGCACCCCACCCTCTGGAAGAGCACCCTGCCCCTGTGTACAGTCCGTGTTTGGAGACACGCCAGTGGCTGTGTGAGTTATTCCTTCTGTGTGTAAATATATGTCTGCATGTGCTCTACATGTCTGACTGACTTTGACAACACAGCTCACCAACCAGATTACAATGGATCCTAACGTGCACGTGTCGCATGTCGGGATCAGGCCATTGGCCGCCTCACAGATGAGTATGTTTTCTTGCATGGATTGCAGAGTTAAAATCTGGTAGGAATGACCCATTTCTGCTGCTATTTTAAGCTGTAGGTCTGTTACTGAACTGAGATGAATGTTTACATTAAACAGCCTTGATGTTGCCTGATCGTCACAGGTTTGTGCACTGAGCAAGAAGGGGCCCTTGGTGCGATCTGCACCACCGTCAGGCAGCACCAGGAGGAAGGCAGCATGAAGAGAGGATTCTGGGTACTGAGGGCCCGAGCGCACCCGGTAACTGGCCACCCTGGGTTTGGGGGTCTCTCAGGAAGACTTGTTAAAATGAGCTGAGCCATAGCACAAAGTACCGTGTGCACAGAAAGTCTTGGGACGCTTGCTTACTTCAATAAAAATATTGCAAAATTTTTAGTTTTAGTTTGTTAATTGATTCCATTGCTTTAAAATATTTAACCATATTAGAAAGATCCAGTTGTTTTAAGTAAAACATTCATTTCAAGTAGCAATAAATTTAAACTCAACTAATGGCTCTAAAAGAGCTGCTCTGAGTTAAAATGTTCATTGACAAGCAGTCTCACTGGGTACTTTCTAATTAGTAACACCTTTGAAATAACATAAAACGCCAAACATTTGTGTTTAGTATCCCTTTGGGAGCCACTGACTACAATACAAAATGGCAAGAACAAGACTGAACGAGTCAGTCAAAAATTCACCTAATAAAAGGAAAAGTCTGTGCCGAAGATATTTGCAGATATGATAATCATTGCTTGTCAGTGGACTTTTGTTATGAAGCAATAAGTTTGCACCATTTTTACAAAACATGCGTTCCAAGACTTCCTGTGAGCGCTGTGTGTAGAATCATGACTTGCGCGTCCAGTCCTCATGTGTGCCACGCCCCCTGATCATACACGTGTGCTTCCCCAACTGTGATCACCTGTTTCCTGTTATTTTCGGCTTGTCTTGTGTATTTCAGTCCACGTTCAAGTCAGTTTCCCCAGTTCTGTCATTGATGTTAGTTCGTCGTCGTCTGCCCTGTCTTCCCTTAAATAAACCCTGCATCCAGCATCCTCGCCTGCCATCCTCGTCCTTCCCTGCTTCCTGCTTGTTTGTCAACCGGTGCTCATAACAGAATGACAGACCTCGCTGAAGACTCATCTCCGCGAACCGAGCGCCAATGCATAGGTTTACTACAGGAGGTGGTGTATTGGCTAAACCAGCCAGGACCGGGAAGACCCCATAGTGCTGGAGCTAGCTAGCAAAAGTGGGACTCTCCTGCAGGAGATGTCTCCATCCGAGAGCGCACCTCTCATAAGTGAGGAGGTCCCAGACAGTCTGAGTACCGCTCCTTCTTCCTTGGAGGAGGAGGAGCTTGAGTGGGACCCCTCGGGGACCTCCCTCATGACTCCTCTGCCCTCGCCCTGGTGTGGTCGGTCCTGGCCTGAAACCCACCGTTCTGTGTCCCGAAAGGGCCTGGGACACCTCCACAGGGGTCGGGTCCCGCCCGCCCTCCCCTGGGTTCACCCTCGCTCTCAACAACAACAACAAATTTATTTTTGTATTATCTCAACATTACATCGCCTCAAAGCGCTTTACAGCGTCCCCACCCAAAGCCCCCAGTGAGCCATAGGATACAGTGGCAAGGAAAACCCCCCTAGAAGGATGACTCCGTGAGAGGGACCAGACTCAGGGTCAAATTGGAGATGGCTAGCTGTCCCTCCTCTGACGCCTCGTTGGCCGCCTCCGGGTTCCCCTGCCTCGACTCCTCGGTCGCCTGCGGGTCTCCTCACTGCAGCTCGGCGTTTGACGGCATCTTCCCCGGCTTTGGCTGCGCCGTTGCCTGCTGTGGCTTCCCCCTCCTCCTCGCCTCCTGCGTCAGTCCCTCTGCCTGCCTCCTCCTGCTCCAGCCTCCCAGTCACCTGCGGCCCCTCCGGCTGCCGCCCATCGCCTGCTGTAGTTCCCTCGGACTCCCCTTTGTCCCCCGGCCTTTCCTTTCTGGCCCCCCATGTCTGTTCCTGCTGTGTTTGTTCCCCGTCCCTCTGTGCCTCCTGTCTCTACTCCTCGTCCCTCTGTGCCTCCTGTCTCTACTCCTCGTCCCTCTGTGCCTCCTGTCTCTACTCCTCGTCCCTCTGTGCCTCCTGTCTCTACTCCTCGTCCCTCTGTGCCTCCTGTCTCTACTCCTCGTCCCTCTGTGCCTCCTGTCTCTACTCCTCGTCCCTCTGTGCCTCCTGTGTTCACTCATGGCCCTTTAGTTCCGCCTGTTGCTGATTCCCCTGTATCTCCCTTCCTTGTCTGCTTGTCTGCATTTCCCGTTCTATGTCAGGTGTTGTCGTGGTTCCTGCCGTTGTGCTTGTTTTGTCTGTCCATGCTGTTCCCGGTCCCTCATGATGTTTTTTGCTCTTGTGTTCCAGGTCCTGTGCCCCAGTCTCGTCCTGTCTGCCACTTCCATTGGGGCACACCCTTAAATAAACACCGTATCCAGCATCCTCTCCTGCCAGCCTCGTCCTTCCCTGCTTCCTGCTTGTTCGTCAACCGGTGATCATAACACTGGAACATACACTGGGCTGTTTCGGCCTCTGGGAAATTTTTAACGGCAACAAACACCACCCCGCCTTCACACCATCGGCAAATTTAACCCAGCCCTGGAAAGGGGCCACAATTTGAATTTTGCTTTGGGCCCCAAAGAGGGCTGGACCGGCCCTGGCTCTTACCTTAACACTGCCTACAGACTGCCTCCTGTACTGTTCTCGACTTACCTACTGGAAACAGCTGGAGAAGTGCCAGGTAGGTGAATGATATAATGATGACGATAAATCGATGATTATTTCTGAGGAACCAAAGCATCATGTTTATGATTGCAAAGGTCCTTCAGGGAAGGAGTGCCGGATTCTCAGGTTGATTCCACAGAAACGGCGGCAAAGACTTGCCGTTCCCTGTTCATCATCTTCACTTTGATAAGTCACTTTTATATGCATTTCCAGCTTATGAGGGAAAAGTCTAGAAAGTATGTTACAGTCTGGTGGCTGGAAGCCTCCCATCCGGACAGCTGGCCTCCCTTGCCCTCAGTTTCATCTCTTGCCAGACTTTTCAGCCTTAAACGTGTGGAAGCAGCCGCCTGATATGGTGTGTTTAAGTGATTATGCTCCCTGTCCTCATTGCTGCCATCTCAGTTTAATGCCTGGAGCTGCTCTCTTTCCCGGTGAAAAGACGGAGAACAGAACCAGCAGATCCGACCTCTGCGGCGTCACGGGCGTCACAGTGGGGCCAGGTAGGCAAACGGCACCCGTGCAGCGGTGGATGGGGGTGTAGACTCCGAGGCATGCAGCACGTCTGCCTCTGGCTCCCTCCCCCTCCTACGCCATCCAACAGGAAGATATTTAATCCTCCCGAGCCCCGGTGTGAGGTTGTCACGCGGCAAGGTGATGGTGGCGATATGATCTGTATATCCTGTGCACATGATAGTGAGTGTCGGCCTGTTCATGGGGACATGTAGGGCGGGGGGTGCTGGGCGGGGGGCAAGAGCAGACAGGGCTGCCGATGGGGAAACCACAATGCCGCCATCAAAGGGCCAACACCCCACCCCCCATCCATTCCAAAATGCCTCCGTCCCGCCAGTGTCTGTCTGCAGGCCGTCTATCCGGACAAGGCATCTGCCAATCACCAAGACTCCTACCATGTTCCCGGGTTACAGTTGCTAGGCTGTTTCAGTTTTATAAGCTGGGATCTGATATCGTCGTATGCAAGGGCAGTTCCACCGGTGAAAAGGCCCCTGCTAGAAGTTGATTCGCCCCCTGAGTGCTCTTTCCCTTGCCACTCATCGATCTGAAACATATCATGGGACAAAGATAATGTTGACCCCTCCCCAAACCTTACAAAATCCCAGAATGACCCCTGATAAGAGTTGAAATTTATGGAATGTAAAGAGTACTTGCTTAACATGCTCTGACTGCTGAGTGCTGTGACCGATTAGTCCATCGGTTTTTCTCCATTTGGAATAAACGTTGGTGTGTTAAATCCTTAAAAAGTGACAAATGACCTGCACTTTAAGTCAAAAATTAGTATTTAAGTTTGAATTATTTTCCCCAAGTGCAAAGTGCAATGTGCTGCGTATATTACAATAACATTATAACATTACAAAAGAATCATTAACAGTTAGGAAGTGAACATCAGACAGGTAACACAGACAATTTACCACTAGTTATCACCAGCACAGACTGGGCTTCCTCTCACCCTAATCATGGTCATAAACGGTAATCATTTTATGATGCTCTATAGAATCTTATGTTATGCTAGTGTCTGTTGCCATGTTAGCATATAACAAACTGCATCATGCCAACCCTGTTATAATGCTGTGTTATGCTAATCATGTGCTATAATAGACTGTTAGTGGACTTAATTATTTAATTTGTATTGTTTTATATGTATTTCTAGTATTTTACAATTTTATTCTTTTACAGGTGTCTTGTCGTGCCCTGATAATGAGTGGTATTGGTGATTCCAGCATCTTCTCCTGCTTGGCTATGATTTTGAACTGAATACCTCAATATTTTATAAGGTCTTTGTTCCACAGGAATTGTATTTTCTCTTATAGAAAGATCAAATGTTTCTTTTCTTTTCATTCCCAGCTTGCATTGCAGTTGTGTCATTTCGGTTCTCCCGTTAGTTTCCTTAACTCCGTGGGCCTACTGGG
Source organism: Brienomyrus brachyistius (assembly GCF_023856365.1). Classification (NCBI taxonomy): domain Eukaryota; kingdom Metazoa; phylum Chordata; class Actinopteri; order Osteoglossiformes; family Mormyridae; genus Brienomyrus; species Brienomyrus brachyistius. The sequence continues at coordinate 1,044,690 of NC_064554.1, forward strand.
GAAACGAAGGTCTTGTTCTCCACCAGTCAGTGGTGTCTCTGCACAGCCGCTGTGTGATGATCTGTGTGAGCGTACAGATGTGGCAGGTTACCATACAAACCGAACGGCTGGTGAATGCATCATGGAATTACCCTTCTCGGCTGCACAGGACCTCACCCACACTGCGCTGGTGGCTGCCAGGCAGGGAGATTCTACCTGAGAACCCTTGAAGCCAGACGGTGACTCCGAGATGAGTTTGTCTGCGTTACTGTGAACTTTGACCCTGCTTTATGACCAGGTACTATACTTAAGGGGCTGTTTTCCATCTATCAGCTTTGCCTTTTCTGTGCTTAGATGAACTTTAATCGCATATGTTAATTTGCTGTAGCCTTTTGGCGGGTATGCTGAATTACTAACGATCAGCAAATACTTTGACGCAATAATTTCTGTACGTTTTATTTGGAAAACAAAATTGACACTGCAAGTTAATACAACACAATTCTGGAAAATGCCTGGACCTTGCTACTGGTCACCTCAGCCCGCCTGTGACTCATGGGGACTCCAGTGTTTATGTCGTTGAGAAAATGATCAAAAAGAATGTATGAAGAGCTTTTCCGACCATGAGACTGTAAGGTGATCTCTATATATCTCACTGACGCTTCTCGCGTCTCTGCCGACAGCCATGGAGCTTTCGCATCACCCCACTTGACGCATTGCGCAGCCATTGCTGCACGGGAGCTCGCGTCAGGCTGAACCTTGCAGAAGGTGAGCTACACCTGAACATGAACACTCTCCAGCTGGACCTGAATGAGTCCCATTGTACATGGCCAGAGATTTCACGTCACTAACATGTGTCTGTTACACACTAAGCTCTGCAAATGCCCCCAAATAGGAGTGCCTATGGATTGATTTTAACGACACCCACCCCCACCCCATTTAAACTGGGCATGCCAGTGGTCCAACAGTGAATCTCCCCCAGCTGGCCCCACGCCCCCAGTTGTCGTGGCATTAGTCGACTGACAAAAACAACACGTGCACCCGTTGTCCTGGTGGTGGTGGAGGGGGGTGTCACGTCTGTCCCCAGTTGAGCGTCCCTGGTGAGAGGGGTCTTCTTGAGGGTACAGGGGGTGGGGGATGGACTGGCCCCCTACAGAGGGCCCTTTGTCCTGCGTTTTTTTTTTTTTTTTTTATACCGCACACTAATATGACGAGAGAATAAAGACGACAGGACAGCCCTCTGAGTCACGCCCCCCCAACACCTCAGCTCACCTGCAACCTGGCCACTCTGCCGAATAACGGCCCCCACCTGCAGCCTGAGGACAAGCGCGTCCCCCACCTGCCGGGGGGGGGCTTCAATGAGTGTGGTGACATTTCTGCGGTCATTTGAGCCCCCCTCCACCCCCTCAGGATTTACCCAGCGAGGCCCCAAGGTCTTCAATATACATCACCACCTGGCAAACATGCAAGAAATAAGATATTTCCAAGGTAGGGAATCCCCAGCGCAGTCAGCAGCAGCTGACAATGGGTCTGTTGTGATGCTCTGCAGCCTCACCTCCCGAAATCACCTGCGAAGCCGGCACATGCCTCCAGCAGACAGGGTGGGCGCTGTTCAACACCTTAGAATTATATTCCCATCTGTGAACCAGACAATACATAAGGAGATAAGTGTGTGCCAGGGATGTGCGCGAGTCCTGCCTTCCTTATGTACTTTTGGAATAGGCAATGAAGGCCTTAATATTATTTTTTAAATATATTTTACTTAATATTGTTGAGGAAGGAGATGGAACCCCCAGACCCCTCCTCTTTGATCCCAGAAAAACCAGTTACAGTGCTTCAGTATAGATCAACGGAGTCAGCTGGAGGGCAAGCTACAGAGAGGTACTGGGGCGGGTGGGGGCACCAGCTGGCTTATGCACTTGTCCCTGCTTGTGTAGAGCCCCCAACATTTGGCCCCTTTGCCTTGAAACGAGCACCCCCACCCCCACCCTCCCAAATCCAGAGCCAAAGCTGCAGTGCGTCTCCACTGGGCACACCTGCTCTCACTGATTTAGAAAGCAGGCAGTGTTTGGTAAATTTAGAGCGCTGTCTTCGAGCGCCCCTCCTCCCCCCACCCCCTCCAGACAAAACCATGCCGTAAATCTGGCATGTTTTCACACCAGGCCTGGATGGGAGAGTGAGCCCTGGGGGACTGGTGTGGACATCACTGTCTATCAGGCCAACTCCCACTGCACGAGGTGACAACTGCCAGTTTACTTTAGGCCCACAGTGGCTCCTCAGCCTCTCTGCTTTTGCACCTTTGGCAGAGTGTCCATCTGCATCAGCAGGTGCTGAGCATGTGGAGCCGTCCAGGTACTTCAACAAGTGGAGAGGTCACTTTAAATGTTCTGCTAGCAAAGTAAAGAGGAAACAATGAATATTAGTTATTTTATATTATTCTGATACCTTACAGTGAGCTGTGTTTGTGAATAATACACTGCTGTTTTACATTTTGCTGATGCTCTTATTAAGAGCAACATTTTTGTTTTGAAACTAACTAAATGTGGATTGGTCCTCAGAGTGCCACCTCCCCTGTCAATCACCAATTCAAAACATATGATTGGCTAATGTTGTTTTAAGTAAAACATTGATTTCAAGTAGCAAATTTGTTAGTTTCTCTGTATGAATTCTATATGCCTTCCACATTTTTGCCCAGATTGGTGAGGATGTGAGTTTGAGATGTAGGAGCTGATCACAGTGCCACTTCCTCTGGAAAGGCCAAATCAAGCAGTAGAGATGCTGGCTAGGAGAGGCCCCGCCCCCTAGTGTGAGACGACCAGGCGAGAGGGAGACCCCATCTACAGGCAAACCAGACGTGAATCACTACTCAAAAGTGGAGGAACTGTTTCGGGTCCAAATCGTTCCTAGCTTACGGTCTGTTATGTTACACCCAGAAACCATCCGGAACAAATACGGCACGTGCTTGTGCGTGCCAGCATCTACGTGTGTTGGTTCAGGTTAGGCGTAGGGTTTACATAGCAGGAGTTACATACCGTCTCATATAATACTACCGTTCTCTCCCCATCAATGGGGCAGTCTCTGCGATGGCCATCTGAGAGGATTTGGGAGGGGCGTCAGCTACCACATTCTCACTCGCTAGGATTTTTACAAGGCGGGATTTTCACTGAGAAATCGTTACTTTTAATCAACAAGTAATTCGTCATTGGTTATCATATGAATCATAACTATAGTGGGTCAGTCTCTGTGTCCATCTTTGCTCGTAGGACAGGAGACCGCAGGTCCAAATAATGGCCTCTTGTAGAAAAGTGTGAAAGTGTTGGCATAACAACCACAGGTATTCCCTGAGCTAATGCCTGAACACTGTCAGGGAGTGACCCTGAGCTAAAACCTAAACACTGTCAGGAATATTCCCTGAGCTAATGCCTGAACACTGTCAGTACCTGACCTTGAGCTAATTTCTAAACACTGAACACTGCCAGTACATAGAACCTCAACAGAAACATCACATTGTGCTCTGAAATGAAATGTGCTGCATGCCTTAAATGTGCTGTTATATATGATGTGCTTAAGATTAGCATTAGCATTAACATTGGGGTCCTGTTGATGCAAACCTGGAAAGTTAAATAAAAAGATGTTGACTGGGAGGGGGGCCAGGTTACACTCCTTTAATTTTGCAGCATAGCAGATGTAAGATGTCTGAGTAGAATGTCTGTCAATCAATGCTGGGGAGCTATTCTGCTTCCTCGAAATAAGTTCATATTTCACAGTTTTTTCCTGCACTTCATTTTACAGACACTCGACAGTATAAACAGGTAGGTGGCGAGGGGCAGATTTTAAGGCACCACTATGTCATGGGGCCGAAGCAGGAGCCCCGTCGCTGGCAAGCGGTTACCGGCATTTTCCAAGCCCTCAATCGGCGTAATAAATCGAGTCTCACGGCTAATTTTAGCCGACACCCAATCCGGCGCTATAAGTTATGGGTCTAATGGGACTGTTTAATAAGATGGCATCTGGCAAGGCTGCCGCTGTAACATAATGGCTTTTAGATCGTGTGCGACCCAGAATGCCACAGAGGCAGAGGTGAGGTTCAGGGTGCGAGGCGAAGGATAGGGCTCTGTAACGCCTGATACAGTAGCTGTAAATAGCTAGAAATCACACTAAAGTTTTTCATTGGCTGAGACAAAAATGTTGGCTGTCAGCATGGCTGTACAAAGACAAAGTGGGCCCCTAGAATTTTTTATTAAACGTCCCCCCCAGGTGGGGGTGTTGGTCATAAAATTAGCCTAGCTGGGGGGGAGTGGGTGCTCATGGTAAAATTTGGCAAGCGGGCCCCTTCTAGTGTTTGGGTCCCTTAAAGTCTTTACCTTAAGGGGGCCACTAAAGGGGAGAAATAGCAGTAATATTGAATCCATGAGGGTCTTTTACCCCAGTGGGTAGGATGGTATCTGGGGCAGTATGTTGCCCCAATGTGTGAAAATGTATTACGGCGTCTCCAGGCTGACAGTCCCTGTGTGATACTTGCTGACGTCTGGAGTTTTGGAGAAATGGTAGCTCTTCATTGAAATGGGCTAGCGGTCCATGGCATGTGAGCATGACCGCCCCATACACGCTGCCCCCCAGAGGCGGCTATCTGCTACGCATGCCAAGACTGGCTTCACCCTCAGTGCTGAGCCTCCTTCCGCGTGCCAACAGCTGGGCTGCATTACGCAAAGACATGAATAATAATTTTCATATTTCACAGAGAGGAAATATGTGACTAGAGCCAGAATGAATAGCCTCCCTTGGATTATTGGCTGTAGTTCTTGCTATCAGCCTCCAGAGGCCTGCTAGCTGTTAGGTATTTGTTAAGCAGATTCTTTTATTCTGGATGTGTTTGACACTCAGATTAAGTGGCTGGTTCATGGCTGCCACACCAGCCACCCCTTTTGGGGCAGCGTTATTAACCACTCAGATCCAACATCAGCTGCTCGCCCTCCACAATACACAGTGCCCCATTTCAGTGTGTGCACATTAAACGATCATGCCCTAACCGCCATGTTTTCTGCTGTTTAAATAAATGAAAAATCTGTCCTTAATGTTGAGGGATCGGTGCCTGCCTCAAAGACAGTGCAACACTGCTACCCTGGCTGCTGTCGGTACTGCAGCGAGAGCCGCTTCACGGAACCAGAAGAAAATGTAAACACTTAACATATATTGAAGACTTTTATATTTCATGTATTCAATATGTAAAGTGAAAGTTATAGATCTACAGTAAGCATGTCTGCGGTTAAACTGGAGTGTGAGGTGTTACTGTGGCATAATGGCTCTCAGATCAGGTATAAAACAGCTTGATGACACTAGTGATGCCACTGTCACCATGAATGATGACAGCAGTGGGACAGGGACATGAACCAGGCACCAATGTCCCATGAATCTAATCTCAGTGTTTCATTGTGGAAGTCACAGATGCAGTATGTATAACCGGGGCATGATATAACCCAGGTGTGCTGGTAGGGCTTAGAGAATCATCTCCATGTGTCCATATATGACCTGGATTCCATCAGGCTCTGTTGGGGGTGTTGGGTGGCTTAGTGGGTTAGGACACTGTGCCTGAAGGTTGCTGGTTCCAATCCCCCGGTTGGCAGTGATGTTGCTGTTGGGCCCTTAACTCCCAGTTGTTCCAGGTACTATTTGACCCTGCTTCTGTTGTATGTTTCTTTGTATAAAAGTACTTGCTGAATGAATTACATGTAAATGAGGAGATTGATGGCATGAAGCCAGGGAGCTGGGGGGGGGGGGGGAATGCCAGGGAGGATAATGTTCAACCCAGCAGGACCCCACAAGGGGAAACTCAATTTTACAGAAAATATGTCACCGCGATCAAAAAAACTAAAATATTGTATTTTGTTTGGTCACTTAAGGTTAATATCAAAGATATGTGTGTGTGTGGGTCTGTACATGTGTGTGTGAGCGTGTGCACATGTATGCGTGAGTGTGTGTGGGTCTGTGTGTGTCTGTGGATCTGTGTGTATGTGTGTCTGTATGTGTGTGCGTGTGTGTGTGTGGGTCTATGTGTGTGTGCGTGAGTGTGTATGTAGGTATATCCTACATGTGTGTGTGTGTGTGGGTATGTGTGTGTGTGTGTGTCTGTGTGTGTGTCTGTGTGTGTTTGTGTTCCGTCATACATACACACAATAACAAAAGAGGCTCCTCCACTCTAGCCTGACCAGCCCGCACAGTCCCTCCTCCGTCGCCTCTGAAAATAAACTCTCCCGCACAGCAAGTGAGCAAGCGGTCCTACGCCTTGGGGGGGGGCTCTTCTGGGCTGAGGAGGGAAGTGGCGGCCCCCACCGTCAGGGACCCAGGCGCCGGAGAGTTAAAACGGGTCAGTGTGCGAGAAGTCCAGCCCAACTCCAAGCACAAAAACACCTCTCAGAGAGCACGGCACGGTGGGGCGGGGTGGTGGGGCGGGGCGACAGGGGGAGGGGGGGCTACAGATAATTATAAAGGAACAATATTACTCATTCTGTCACAGACGCACAGATTTATGAAGGGGGGGTGGAGGCTGGGACCTTCACTCAGTCATGTCATAAGTATTAACCACAGGAGCTACATAATGATCTTCCTGGTAATTATGGAGTGGCAGTGATGATTTTAGTCCCCCCCCATGTCATGCTCTGGATGAGTGACAGTCTTGGTCCTCTGGTAAGACGCCTGTCCTTTGTGCTTATGATTGCTTGGATTAGCTTGTGATCAGAGCTGGGCCCGAAAGCAGACTCCAGATCACGTACACCGGCCTGGGGTGGGCACCCACGGCTCTGTCCCCCAGGTGGAGGAGCTGTGAAACCTAGCAAGGCGCCCACTTAGTGGCGGCAGTGTGGCGACACGCCTTCCTCTGCGCAGCCCCTACTTTGCTGTTCTTGGGCTGTGGCCAGAGCAGAGCATTAATTCATGCTAAAAACAACCTGCACAAACAATACCTCAGCAGAGCCGCTCGTGGATTGTGGCAGACGGGACCTTTAGCTAGAAACACTGGAGAATTCACAAGACTGGTTACTGTTACCTTACAGGACCCTAAAGGACTTTAAAGGAACGTATTGTTGTCTGGGCATTTTCTCACTGCCGGGACGGTATCACTGTACTTGGCTCGTCCCGTTTCCGCATGGATACCAAAAGCCCATTGAGCAAGGTCTCATCTGAAGTTTCGATCTTTTATTTACACACAACATCCGAACCGTAGCATCAGTTTAAACTATCATCTCTCTTTTTTAAAAAATGTCTCCATTGTTCTTCAGTGATGAATGAGAAGATTAATTGTTTTTTCTTATAAAAAAATGGTGACCTCGTTCAGTTTGAAGATCGGGATATGGATCTCTTACAGAGAAAAAAAAGCTAAAAACTAAACTTTACTAAAATTGTTAAGGTAAAGTCCGGATACTCTTTTTGTCCACCTTGGGAATGTTACATTAGGTCACTTTATCAGCGATGCCTTGAAACCCACAATGATGGCTGTTTTGTGTGTCTCTGGCTTCCTGCTATCCTGTCAGTACTGGCCCCATTAGCTCTGATTACAGATTAGCTCTGTTCTCACACTTTGGTGTAACTGGATCCCATTGAGGTCCCTATGGTTATCCCAGTGACATCAGCGACAGCGACAGGCTAAAAATAGAGCACCTTCACTGCGATGTCTGAAGACCTCGGGCCTGGCCGCCATGATCTCATACCTGTTCAGGCATCAGAAGCGGTCAAGGAACATGGAAGCTACGTAGGAGTTCCTGGACACCTGGGCTTCAGGAAAACAAGGCCAGTCAGCAGAGAAGCTGGAAGCTGTCAGTCTGAAAGCTTGAGTTTAGACTCCTTGGTGAATCTGCCTGTGTGCCGTAGTCTCGTAGGTTGTGGTATGGCAGCCTTTTCAATACAAAGTGCTCCGTTTTGTCAGCTGTTCAAGTAGCCAGTAGCTGGTCTGCAGCCATTTGGGGGTTAGAAGTTCCGTAATAACTCCCCCGTGTTATTTTCTCAAAAAACACGAACCCGCCGAACTTGCCGGACAAATGAGACGTGTGCGATGTTCAGAGTTTCCTTTCTGCAAGACCACAAATGTTATACTCAGTTATTTATTCTCCCCAGAGAGACAAATTTCCGAGGATGGTCGCCTTTCTTATTTTCTTCCCCTAGGCTCTTTCGAACAAGAAAATGAAGTGCTTCTTCAAAATGCTCTTCCAAATGTTCGAGCAGCACTGCCCGGTGTCCACCCCCCCTCCCCTGCCAGGTGCCATGACAATATCACCTCATCTGCAGAGCACACAGCCAGCCTGGGGTGGGATTTTTTTTTTTTTTACGAGATGCGACTATGGAGCAGGTAGAGACATAGCGCCAACTGACAAGTGCCAGCACGGGCAGCTCCGGAAAACCACAATAACAAAACAGGGTCTGTCATCCAGGCACCAACAGATGTATAAATAAAGCTGAGATACGCGCACCTCCGCCCCCAGGCTTTGCACTAGGAAGACCTCATGGCATTAATCCACTGCTTCATTGCTTCATTGCCCCTGTACATTTGGCCTTCCAGGGGATGTGATGTAATAGCACTCAAACCACAGAGCTACCAGTAATACACTAAATGGGCAGCAATAGTGTCTGCATGGTGTCTTTCAGAGCAGATGACCAATCCTCAGTTTGGTAGCCATGAAAAAGGTCAAGGGAAGGTTATTGGGGAAATGATATTCCTCACAAATTGCCTGGACACTTCTTGAACAGTGTCTCCCAACCTGGTCCTCGGGGACCCACGTGTTTTTGATCCCTCCCAGCACCGTGATAGACAGTCCACATTTTTGATCCTCCCCATCTCCCAGGAGGAGCAAAAATGTCTGTGAATCCTGAGGCCCGGATTGGGAAACACTTTTCTAGAAGAGTCTTTGCTTTGCTGACTTCCACTATGCGTGATGCTTGCGTGAAGAGAATCTAGGGCTGGACTCGATTAATAATTGTTCCTGGACTTTAGGGGGGGGGGATCCCCCAGGGCCCTAGGAGCAATAAATATTGCCAGTCCACATAGCCAGTGGCCCACTGCGAAAATTCCAAAAATTCCATATGGCCAGTCCTTTCCTGGGAGAGTCTTCTACTTCATTTTGTTGTCCATGCATATGATGACAATAAAGTTGACTTTGACTGCTGTGCTTTCATATGACAGCTTTTTTCCTCATGCTCTTTCATAGATGCCCATCATGAAGCAGACAGAGTGATGAAGCCCCATGAGTCGAATAGCTGTTTCAGCAAACACTACAGAAACGCTGTCTCTGTTCCAGCAGATCAAATGGTACATTTAGCTTTTCTCAGTTGCCACATCTCCAGAGAGTTCTTCGGTAATGAGTAAACAACATCCGTGTGCCTTTCATGTGGCCATAAACCCATTCATCACCTCAAAGCGCTAACCCCACTCTGCAACAGCACTATCTGCAGAGGTTGTCAACAGCCACTGAAACAGGAAATCACCTGATTCCGCAAGCTTTAATCTTTCTTTGCTTAGCTTCTATGTTTGTAGTACATCATTGTCATTTGTTCGGGTCCGCTTTAATACATTTTTTTTTTTGCGATGAAATTTTTATTGAACGATTATTTGTTTACATGGAAGAGAACACACAACACAGAACAAATCTCAACATAAAAAAATACCCTGAAACAGCACCCTTGGTGTAAAAAGTGAAAGCACCGACAACAGTAGAGGTCACCGACACACTCCGCCATGGTGAGAGCACAGCCGCAAGCTGAGGGAAAAAGAAATAACTAAAATAATAATAATAATAATAATAATATTATTAAAATAAAAATAGATGAATTGCGTAATTCAAGAAATATGGCCTCAGGATATGACCCCCCCAAGCAAGCCCTTGAATAGCTGCCTGTCTTGAAGCCAACTTTGAATAGTCGGGCTGGAGGAATTATTAATCCAGGCTGCAGACAGTTTAAGCAGCAGCAAATTAAAGAAGATGGGTCCACTATAATTCTTATGCAAGTTGGACTTCTGTAGGATAAATTATTGCTTCAAAACTTCTGGAATCTCATCCTGGGTGTTCCCTTTCCTTGTGTTGCTAGGCAACCAGGAAAATGCTCCACCCACCAATTCTCTCCTGGTTGAGTGATCGGTTACATAAATGAACAAATCAATTAATGATGTATTTTACAGTTTAGCTTCAGTGTAAAAATCAATTTTAATTGGTTTAATATGTATCATCATCACAATGCAATATTAATGTCACAGAGCGTAACATGAAAAGTTGTTTTTATTCGTTCTTTTAAAGGTTATAAAGTTTACTTTTTGGAATTAGACACAGGTTGAACAGTCTTCCCATGGTAGACCAGCCGTGATGAATGTAGAGCATTCTTTGCGTAGGTGAGAGAAAGTGGATGGTATGGAAGAAGATCAAAGGTATGCGAGGAGCAGACGGTCCTGAGAGAGAGAGATCGAGCGCGAGTCATAATTACAGAGCGAGATAAAAACAAATAGCTGCTGTGCCGTTTGAAAAAGAAAAAAAGATTAATCTGTTGCCAAGACTTACTGATGAGCATTGTCTATGAGGAACATTCCCAGATTTCACGCTCCAAGGCTTACATCTTACTCCTCTAAACACTAGTTTGCCTGTCACAGCTTAATCGTCCTTGAGCGCATGTCAGCAGAGGAACAGTTTGTTTCTCTAGAAAAACAGCTTTCTGTTTTGCACCAACGGGATGCAATTTAATCAACCGTGACAGAAATCGTCTCCATCATAATCGGCTTGTCTCTCAGTCTCGAGGCTGGTTTTTGTTTTTACGGCACAACCGGCGTTGTACCTAGTAAATAATCACGTTCACATTCTTCTGGTGAGAAGCAGGGACGTTGTTAGTGTTTTATGACTGTAGCAATTAGTTAACTGTGTGTTTGTTTTCCCTGAGTGGCAGATGGTCACAGCACTCATAGGAGCTCCGCCCCCTTTAGGGGGCGTGGCACGGCACCACACTCTGCGGTCCGAGGGCTGGAAACGATGATGGAAGGCCTGTAACTGCTGGGACTGAGTCAGACATGTGAAGGCCGCCCACAGTGGGAAAACTGACAATGCTGTTACGGTCGGCTGACCATATGCAGGCGCTGGCGGGCAAGTTCCCATGGGGGGGTGTCAGGCCTGCTGGGTTACAGCCCTGCCAGCAGGATCTCACCTGTGCAGGGACAGGACTTTAACGTGTTCCAGACTACAGGGCATCGCTCACGTCATCCAATGAGAGCGAGCCTTGTTGTGCCATAAAAGGACGGCACGGCTCATCGGTTTCACGATCAGCTGCCCTGTGTGCTGTCAATATGAGTCTTTTACTAGACTGTCGCTATTTGTGTGATGTTCCCCCATAGGACTTACCTGAAAAGTATTTTAATAAAAATATAGTCCTTTTTACAGTGTTTTACAAGATACTGCTGCCTGAGGTTTGTTTAACAAATAATAACAGCTGTAGTCAAAATAAGACGTCCACGCACGTAGGCCACAAAGCCTGTCCTGTCCAGCCAGGATGGAACACACAGCAGTAATTAGCACAACAAAGGTTATTTCCCTCCACATAAATCATCACGCAAATCATCTTATTGGATTTTAATGATACACACATCTTCCTCTCTCCTTCAGCAGACCACAGATGAGTTCATTTCTTTGCCGAAAGAGCCGAATCATTGTGGCTTTCTGTTTTCGACGTGTTTATTTTTAGGAGTTGGTGATGCGTGCTGGACCAGTCTGGCATGTTTCTCCTGCGAAGCTGACGTCTCTGGCTCCCGGTGGCTGTCCTTCTCAGCTTGATGGCATGCTGAGTACCCAGGAGATTAAAATAAAGCACCCTGTGTGTGTGACGCTGCAGGAAACCCATCCAAGACCAAGCTAGGGCCTGCCGCAGTGTGCTTTTCACGGGACATGATGGTTGACCAGAAGCTTCCTCTTCTAACTTCCTACATGCCAATCTGCTATTCGGTCATTCCATTATAATGATTTTGTCTTTACTCTCATAATGTCATCAATTTGCAATCCTTCATCTCATATATATTATGCCATAAAGGGGCGGTACAGCTCATCGGTTACACGATTAGCTCCACCGTGTAGATACAGGAACACACAAACTCAGCTGTTACAGATTCTGAAGTAAAATCTGTAGTAACACTTTGCTGGAAGTTGCATGATATATTCCATCATAGTGCATTATAATGGTCAGTATTAAGGATGTTTTGTACTGCACTGTGAAGGTATCTATAGTGCATTATAGAGAGTTTCAGTATTCGTAATGCATAATACTGTAAATGTGCTTATAAAGTGTTATGCGATTTTATAAATATTTATAGCCATGCTTATAATGCTTCATGAATGCATTGTAATGTGTTATGGATGTGTTCCTAGATTTCGGATAGACATTCATAGAAAGTGTTACCAAGTCAATCTTAGGCCTCACACATTGATGTAAAGTTGAAGTCCCCAAAAAGCACTGTCAGAGATGCTGAAAGCCCATGATTAATCAGCTGAATGCCATCTTCTTCTTGCAGAATGTGTATGCTGAATGCCAAATAAACATTTTAAATATAGTTTAGTGTTTTTTTTAACACAGTTACTCAGCAATGATCCAAACACAGCTGATATCTGAGTTCATGTCTGTTTTTTCTATGTAATACATTCAGGTAATGACAGTGTCATGCATGTTCATAAGCTGTGTGAGTAGCCAGTAAGCATTTGGCTTGTTAAGAATGTTACTTTAGACTGCCACCTACAGTAAGGTTTAAATTGCACTCATTTCAGCAAATATCCCATTGACAGAAGAGAGATGTGAAAGTTTCTGCAGCTGCTTGTGCCATGATTGTCCTTGAGATGTATGGATGTCTGGATCACGTAATTCAAGTAGGATGTTGCAATGTGTAATATGCAGCGTGTTTATAGATGTGAGGGAGTGTCGTTACGTTTGACTGAATTCGTGATTAGAACAGGCACAGACTGGGCTTCATATGTGTAGTCGTATCGCCATGGATACAGATGCCAAACAAAGTGAAGTCTCACAGCACTAACAGTGGTGTCATCCAACGTTTTTTTGCTCAGTACTCAGGCTCGTTGAACCACTCTGAAAGCTTTCGCACCAAGGATCATGTTTGTGTGGAATCTAATGAGGACCTTAATTGTTCTTGTGATTCTTTAAATATTAATCCCTTTCCATGCACGTCACACCACAACTTGTCGGCCTGTTGAAAAAAAATTGCTTATGCAACAGTAGAAATTATTTCAATTATCAGTTCAAGTTGTTTTTGACAGATTGAGCCCCTGTTTAAAGCTAAAAACATTTTCCTACTATATTTTTTTTCTGTATTTAAGGGGGCTATTTTTGTCTTTACTTACAGTAATGTGTTTACAGTGTATTATTCTGTAATTTTCCATTTCATAATGCAGTCGAATGCGTCAATGTTCTGCAAAGGAAAGGACCATTAGTCTAGAAGTACAAATAAAACGTTCGATGATATTTTCCAAATAGTTTTCACAGTGGAACACGGCATCATAATAAAGAGAGTAAAGTTATATAACATTGCAACGCGTAAAGCACAACATTTCAGCCTCCATGCATTTGTGCACTCTGACCACATGGACGTGACCATTGACCACAAGGACAAAAATCAACTACTGAGATCAGAATAAATTCTTACTGTTGCTATTCGCTTTTCGCATAAATGTCCATAAATCTGCTGTATGTATCACTTTCTAAATGAGGCCATTCCATACAAAAGTAAACTACAAAATAAATTACGTTACCCTTGAACCCCAAGCAGCTGAAAGATGAAGGTGAAACTGCATCCAGTAGACACTGTCTCTTGCTTCCATTATGACAAGCTACTAGCTACAAGTTAGATGTTGGTAATCTCGTTGAGTTTACCTTTCTGTACACGGGGATTCATCCATTCAATCACTGGACAATCAAAAACATGAATACAGAGAATTTGCCAACTGTCAAGAAGTACTGCAATGACTCTGACCCCAGAAACATGCTGTTCTCTGTTAGCATGCGGTACAGACACAAAAATATCAGGTTATAACCAACTCACTGACTGTCGGTACAATTGAGTTGGTTACGCTTTATTGGTGTGTGTTGTGATTTTTTTCAATTTCCATCCGGTGCTGAGCTGGGCCTTTATAATCGGCCCTGTTGTGGTTTTTCTCTTCTTCAGTTTTAGCGTTGGCTTAAAAGACCTTAATAGGCATCTTGCCATCAACAGAGATGTAAAAAATGTTAAGAAAATGAAAGGGTCCTCAATAAGACTTGCGCTGTGTGTTTGATTTTCTGTCACTTGTGTGGCTGGAAGACGGATGAGCTTTTCATCGCTCTGTCCCTCAACAGCCTGGGGGCTGTGGAACTGGCTCGTGATGGCTGAGCGGCACAGCCACCCCCCACAGGGCTGTTTAGAGTGGATTAAATGGCCCCAGGCTGATCGCCAGTCCCGCTGACCTGGTGAGCCCCCAAAGCTGTATCCGGCACATTCCATTCTGAATGTCAAGACCCATTAAATGAAATAAAAAAAACATGCTACAAGTAATTACCAAAAAAAAAAGTATGGCAAATGTGAACGTAAACTGGTCTTTGTGCGTAATTTCATTGCTGTTTACCAAGCGTGCAGCACAGAATCGGATCCAACATGAACCGGGTCATTTACGATTTAGGACACAGAGTTCTCTGCAGAGTGGCGGTCTGTTTATCATTCACATGTGTTGTTCATAACACCTCTTATTTCCCGAATTAAGTTAGCAAATGGTTTAATGCAGGGACGGATTATGGGTTGTGTGGGCCCCTGGGCAAAACTTTCGCGAGGGCCCCCCCACCACCACCACCACCACCACCAGCACCACCACCACAACCACCACAATTTAAGGGCCCATGGCAGCCAAACCCTATAGGGTCAGGGGCCCTTGTAGGCAGAGGATCAAACAATGTAGGCCCTCTAAAATAGACAAACGAAAATACATTGTTGATAAGCGTTGCAAATTGTTTTGGGCTAGGGGCCCCACGGGCCCCCTGCACCCCAAGGGCCCCTGGGTAGCGGCCCCGCTGGCCCAGTCCGTAATCCATCCCTGGTTTAATGTCCTTCAGTGGTTCACGTCCCATCGCTGTGGCCATGGGCGCCTCCAGTCGCTATTTTGCTGGCCCGTGTTCTTGCGGCCAAACATCCATGAAACTGTTCATTGGCCATTCGATAAGTGCACCCCCGTTTCTGAAAATATGGGCTGGACTAATCTTGGCAATATGTCTGCTTTGATGCAGCTTGCACAAGGGTTTGTATTAGCTCATTTGACGGCACCTAAATCCTAGTGTAAGTACTTTTTGTCTGCTTTTTTCTATTAATGTTCTATTAGTAGTACTGCTAATTTATCTTTTATTGGTTACTTCTTAGTATTAGTAACACTATTATGTATCAGGCTTCTGATTGGCTAAAGATAAGCCCGCCTTCCAAACCACGGACCAATAGCATTCCTCGGAACTGCTATCATTTCTGCTGAGATGTGTTCCCCACAGGCAAACTGGTGTCTTTCCATGCTTGGAGAGCTGCTGTCAAATGTCTGACTTCCAACTGCTTTATTGTTCAGCGCTGTCAGGAGACCCCTTGCCCTAAGCTATTAGTCATCCTGACAAGGCTGATTTGTTTGCTGCTCTTGCTGGGCATGACTGCTGGCATGTATGTCCTCCCTGGGCGGGACCACCTCACGGTGCCAAGCCCCCGTGCTTCTCAGAAACCACTCCCAATGCTACAGCTACATTATTGTTCAAATATATGGAAAAATAAAGGCTATGACTGGAAGCTTTATTTTTGAGCTGAATTTGGATGTGGTGTGAGTATAGTAATCCATCCATCCATCCATCTTCTGACCGCTTAGCCTGGTTCGGGTCACTGGGGCCTGTCCCAGGCAGCACCGGGCACAGGGCTGAGGTCCACCCTGGGCAGAATGGTGAGTATAGTAATAATATTTTTCTATGGTTTACCCTGCCTTAAAATGATGACTGATTACTGTGTTGCTTTACTCCTTATTAATATATCCATGTATCCAGCCTACTTTAGTGGCTTATTCTACCTGAACTCGGAGTTTCAATATCTTGCCTGTTTTTCTCCGCGCTCAGAGATCATGCAAGGACTTTATAAATATGTCTAATTAAAAACAGGTTATTGCTGTTACCAGATTGGTTTTGTTGTTTTCCCTCTGGACGAGAATGATTTGTGTAAACAGCCCCTAAGACCAGCCAGAACAACGCAGGGTTTTGGGTGAATCGAGTCACGTGACTCAGAGTAGATGAAACCTGTTTGTCACACAGGTTTGGACACACGCGCAAACAATCATATCATGCACTGGCCGATTTTAAGTCTCAGTAGTCCTTCAAAGTGCCCTGTAGTCGCAAATAATATTTATTTCCACATTCCCGTGAGTCATGGACAGAAGACAGGCTTACTGTCTTTGGTATCTTGGTACAAATAAAGTCATCGCTCTCAGAAAGCAGTCATCGTGTGGCAAAGGCTTGCTTTTATCCTGCGTTATCTGTGACATACATCATTAAAGGATCTGAAGCAGAATGGAAGTTCCCCCCCCCCCCCCCCAAAGTAGCTATCAGGGCCCAGCATCAAGGAAGACCCTGAAAGGCAGCTGAGCGTGGGCGCAGTTATCACTGACACATCGGTCTGACCTCTATCTGCAGGAATGCACACTGATCCAAGTGCAGTTTAATGTACAGACGCTCCTCTACTTACAAACTTTCAACTTACAAACTTTAAGACATACGAACGAAGAGGACTGTAAGTCCAAATTCTATTCATTTAGGCTACTGTTTCCTCTCCGCAGCATCAATTTCTTTTTCTGCACGCCAATTCCACCTAGTATGACTTCTGGCCGCTACGCCAGCTGCGCAGCAGCGTAGCGTGCGTACTCCCGTTATCCTAGTTGTTTGTACTTGCGTATGCCCTTAAAATTATGTTGAATAATGACTTACGAACATTTTAAGTTTGAAACGGTCATTCGGAACGTATCTCATTCGTAAGTAGAGGAGCTTCTGTACTAATGCATTTAACACAGACACACAGAGGTACGAAGGTATGACGGGGAGACAGATTAAGGATAAAAGTAAGTATAGTAAGGGATGGAGGAACATGGTGGCAGGATGATTAGTACTGTTACATTGTGCCTTTTCGAACCAGGGTTCGATTCTCCACCCTGGCTTCATGTGTGTCGATTTCATGTTCTCTCCGTGTCATCGTAGGGTTTCTTCAGGTTTCCCCCTGCAGTCCAAAAACATGCTGGAGTGCACTGGAGTTATCAAATTGCCCGTGTGTGTGAATGATCTCTGTGCCCTGTGATGGGCTGGTGCCCAGTCATGGGTTGTTCCCTGCCTTTCGCCGAAAGCCTCTGGGACTGGTTCCCTTACCCCCACAACTCTAAATAGGACAAGTAGATCCAGAGCATGGACGGTATTTGTTTACTGCTATATAAGAACATAAGAACATAAGAACTATACAAACGAGAGGAGGCCATTCAGCCCATCAAGCTCGCTTGGGGAGAACAAAACTAATAGCTCAGAGTCGTTAAAATCTTATCTAGCTCTGATTTAAAGGAACCCAAGGATTCAGCTTGCACTACATTATCAGGAAGGCTATTCCATACTCTGACTACGCGCTGTGTAAAGAAGTGCTTCCTTAAATCCAGCTTGAAATGTTCTCCCGCTAATTTCCACCTATGGCCACGAGTTCGTGTATTTAAACTAATGCTGAAATAACTATTTGGTTGAACAGCATCCAAACCTGTTAGAATCTTATATACCTGGATCATGTCCCCCCTCAGTCTCCTTTGCTTGAGACTGAACAGATTTAGCTCAAGTAACCGTTCCTCGTATGACATTCCTCTAAGACCAGGAATCATTTTTGTGGCCCTACGCTACACAATTTCTATGGCCACAATGTCCTTTTTAAGATATGGTGACCAAACCTGCACACAATATTCTAGGTGAGATCTCACCAAGGAATTGTATAATCTTAGCATTACCTCCCTTGATTTATACTCCACACACCTGGAGATATACCCCAACATCCTATTGGCCTTTTTTATTGCTTCCCCACACTGGCGAGAATGGGACATGGAAGCATCAACATACACACCAAGGTCTTTCTCATGATCAGCTACCTTTATTTCAGTGACACCCATGAAATACCTGTACTTTATATTTCTGCTCCCTAGATGGAGTACCTTACATTTATCGACGTTAAATTTCATCTGCCAGGTATCGGCCCAGTCACTAATTAAATCAAGATCCCGCTGTAGCTGCTGAGCCGCTAATTCAGTATCTGCTACACCACCCACCTTGGTGTCATCTGCAAATTTCACCAGTTTACTGTATATATTGGTATCCATATCATTTATGTAAATTAGGAACAACAGTGGTCCTAAAATCGAACCCTGTGGTACCCCACTATGAACGCAGGCCCACTGTGACATTGTGCCTCTTATAACTATTCGCTGTTTCCTATCTGTTAACCAGTTATCAATCCAGGTCGCTACGGTACCTAAAATACCTGTCGCTTTGAGTTTAAGTAGGAGCCTCTTGTGGGGGACAACATCAAAAGCCTTTTGGAAATCTAAGTAGATGACATCATAGGCCTTCTTATCATCAACTTCCTGAGTAGCTTCCTCAAAAAACTCCAACAGATTTGTTAAACAGGATCTACCTCTCCTAAATACATGCTGGCTATCCCACAAAATGTTATTGGAGTCAAGGTAATCTACCATTTTCTCTTTGATTATAGCCTCCATAACTTTACCAGTTATACAAGTTAGACTGATTGGCCTATATAATTGTTTGTTATTCATAATGCGACAATGATGAATAATGCAAAATAATCAACAGCAGACCAGCCTTCTGTAGCCTTGTGTGAACTCAAATGTACATGTAATTCATGTAAGAAGAATGTAAGATCTTCTTAGTAGAATTGTTGGATCAATTGATTAGTATTGTCTGTTTATTTCAGTGTTGGTATTCTTTGGTGTCTGCTATTTAAGATTTATGAGTAAGTCTACCTCCTTGACTTTGGGGGAATTGGATTGGATGAAGGTGCTATACAGGAATCAGGTATGTGCAGAAAATCCCCGATAAATCTTGCAATGACGTTTTCAGAAGTCAATCTGCCTCCATCTATTGGGGATTATTTGTCCATTCATCTATCCATCCACCTTTTAGATGAACCATTAATTTACATGAGCTTAACCCTCTGGGGTCTAGGGGTAGGGAATACACTTTTACTGCCTTAGGGCATCATCACACATTTCTTTAAATATCATAAACTTCATTCATCCATCCATCTTCCAAACCACTTATCCTACTGGGTCACGGGGGGTCCGGAGCCTATCCCAGAAGCAATGGGCACGAGGCAGGGAACAACCCAGGATAGGGGGCCAACCCATCACAGGGCATACTCACGCACCAGTCCTTCACACATGCACACCTATGGGCAATTTAGCAACTCCAATTAGCAACTCCAATTAGCAATTACAATTAGCAATTACAGTGTTCTTGGACTGTGGGGGGAAACCGTAGTACGCGGAGGAAACCACACGACGACATGGGGAGAACATGCAAACTCCACACACATGTGACCCAGGCGGAGACTCGAACCGAGGCGGGAGGCAACAGTGCTAACCACTGCACCACCATGCCGCCCCAAACTTCATTCATGGCAAATAAATTATTTCATATATATTTGTTTTGGCATTACACTCATCTTAATTTCATAAACGTAATTATAAAATCATCAACATATTAACATTACTCTCATCCATTCATCCATCCATCCATCCAGTTTTCTAACTGCTTATCATGCTCAGGGTTGTGAGAATAACCAATTCTTGAGATGTGTTTTTTTTTTTAAACTTCAAGGCTATGATGCAATAGAAAATAGTTCATACTGATTCCTTCGTTCAACATTTTTCTGCCTCCAGAGATACAATTAAAAAAAAAGGGTTATTTATGGGTAAAATCTAATACTTTTAACAGTAGCATGATATTTCATGCTGCCGTTTGTCACACACTAAATGTGAGCGTAGCTAAAGAAAAATTGAAAGTCAGGAATCTGTGACCTGGGTAGAGGATCGGCGTGGCTTTGGCTGAGCCGTTCCTCATATTTTCATTAGGTACCGCTCTGTACTGAGCTCCGTCTGTTTCCCCACTGAATGAAAAGCCAGCTGTGCGAAGCTAAGTCACCGACTTAATCTAGGAAGAGTCAAGCCCAGCACAGGCTGCTAAAGCTATTGCCTTTTGCAGCAAAGGCTTTTTTACACACAGAGAAACTATAAGAGAAGGTGATAAGTGGATTGAGGCTGGACCCAGACATAATATATGGCTAATTTATAACTCTCAGGTTTCCTAACTCTGCCTCGTGGCCGTCTGGAGGCGACTGCCCGGGCTGAATTAAAAAAAACTCTGAGGGTTAATCTGCAATCAGGGAGGGGAAGCGGCACGTCAGCGTTTAGAAATGGCCGTCCCAGAGGTGCGTGATTTATACGTGTAGCTTGGGGCTGAAGTGCGTTACATAGATAGGGAAAATGGTTTTTTTTTAAAGGAATTTGAGGATGTGCTGGTTTTGCTTTTTGCTCCAGCACTAAGTACCATGTCAAACCGACAGACACCATCTATTATTTGCTTAGCTGGACTATGTAGCTATTTCGCTCAAGGGTACAACAGCGGCACCGTACTGTAAATGCGCAATGAGCAGGCGCACAGGGCAGTTCCCGTCAGTCGCCGTAGCTTGTAGCTGTCAGTTAACCTGCGAATTATGCGTCCCATTAAGTCACAAATCCTCACTGTTTACTCCATTATGTCATTTTTCTTGCTCTAAAAGCATTTTCTATATTTGGGAAAAAAAATCTTTTTTCCAGAACAAGGAAATCTCATTTGATATGTATTACATTATATTAATATATTACTTTGGTTCAGGATGTGGATACAGTATGTAGACTGTAGCCCCCTCCCCCCAATGGAATCAACCCTGTGTATTACGTAAGGGGGGCAGTGATTCCTGCAGGTGTGCTTTACATTATTCTTTTTAAAAAAAGCACCTTTCAGATTTCAGGATGGGTTACCACTTGAGGTGAACCGGTGGCTTCCTTATAGAGTTGCTTGTGGGCCAGTGAGAGAACCTTCCAGAAGGTTGGAGTGAGTGAGGATGGTTTCTCAGTGATCCCATTGTCCAGTGTTTCTCTACTGGAGGACCTGCATAAAAGTGCTGGATGAGCCATTTGTGGGCAGCGTGTCGACACCACTGCTTTGACTTTTAAGTTACACTATTCCAGACATCAATCAGAGCACTGATATTTGACATACATAGACATTTCTGTGCAAAAATCAGAAAATGATGTTTAAATGATCTTCACGTGGGTGAAACTGTGATATTATGTCTGTTAAAGTGTGTTAGCTAATCATTTGAAAACTTTCCCAACGTCACCCCAGCATTTGCAACCGTCCAATACAGCAAAGTATTTTCTAGCTCGACCACACCGTTACCAACATGTTTGGCTAATAAGCATCTCAGTCAGTTGTTTAATTAAGTTATTTAATTCATTGAGGAGGTTGTGAAATGTAACGAATACATGGAAAGGCTGGGGTGCCCCTGAGGAGAGGTCTGGGAACCGAAAGTTCTGTTAGTTTTGTTTTATCATCTTATTGTCTTACTGTTAATATGTTAATATGTTCTAATGTTAAATTGTGTTTTTTTGTAAATGCCCTCTAAGTATCTTTAACATCAGGCCTGTATCTAGGAGTTTTAAAATACCGAGGTCAAAAGTGTTAGCCTCGTCCTCAGGGAGCTCATGGCCATGAGCCCCGAGAAATTCTTTTAAGACTACAGTGTAAGTTATAAAATTTCACCTATTTCCGAGAGCAGCAATAATCATTTTGAAAGATAATTTCTGTGACAAAAGATCCAGAAAAATCTTGAAAGAAAACCAGGGACGTGACCTCCGTGCCCCCAGTGGTTGAGGTGGGTATGTTCAGCATCCATTTCTGATGGCTTCAGTTACAATTATTAGCATCTGAAGATTTATAATCATATTTAGCATTAATAAGATAACCTCAAGGGATTTTAGTCAGCCGTGTAATGCAGAGCAAGTCCAGACTAGGAGCCAGTGAGCCATCTGAAATGACTGGACAGTGCTTTTTCAGATACAGGATTTAGCTGCTATCCTGTAAGCTCAGCCCGATTCCAGCTGCTACATACTAGGCCCAGTTTTTGGCCTGGACATGGAGATCCAAAGAGGGCTGTTTCACACGAGTGCTGGACCCATTAAGGCGGGTACAGTCTCAGCAGTGCACCTGACATGCTATCAGAATTTGGCTTCTAATTTCGCGACTACTTTTTTGTTATTAAAAAAAGGCCAGTGCAAAGAACCACACATGGATGCATAAAAGCTGGCGGAACAACATAAAGGCTCAAGAAAGATCCGGACCAAGGACCACATGCTTGGTAACTCTAGTGGGGGGGGCTGGCTCTCAAACTGCCAAGTGTGATGCGTTTGCCGCTGTCACAACATTTGTTTTATAGATGTGTTCCAGATTCCTGAAATACAAGCAGAACGGCAAATGTAAATTACACTATTAATATTACTATCCATTCATCCATCCATCCATTCATCCATCCATCCATCCATCCATCCATTTTCTATACCTGCTTGTCCTGTGCAGGGTTGCAAGGGTTTGGAGCCTGTCCTGGAAACTACAGGCACAAAGCAACCCATCGCAGGGCACACAAAAGCGTATTATTATTATTATTACTATGTTATTATTATTATTTTTTTCTTATTGTTATTATTACATGGTCATGTCCTTGGAGAGAAACCAGAGGCACTTGGATGGGAAACAAATATACTGAAATGGTTGCTTTTCAGACTTGTTGTTTGTTTTTTTTTCTTTACTGGTTCTTTCCTGGTACAGTATCGGTATTGTGTTGGTCAACAGAGGAGTTTACCAGCCCCTATTAAAAGCTGCTGTTTAAGGGGTCCGGCCCCTAATCACGGAGGGCGCAGGCACATTCTTCTCTCTTTAATCGGCGGAGACGGCCTCCTTTTCTCCCGGGCTTTTATAAATCTGTGTACTTCTGGCAGCCGCGACAGTCTCCGCCTGAAAGGCGCCTGGATCTCGTACCAGTTCACCTTTGTGACTGCCCACTCCTGTTTTCCAATAAACACCTGTTGACCCTCAAAAGAACCTGCAATTGATGGGATCCTTAACACAACATGAGTGTCGAATTTCACCTTCATTAAGAAATAATACGCCGAAAGGTTTTCAAAAGGCTCTGTATTTTCTTCATCTTAACGTGTTATGGCAGGTATGGGTGATGCGCTTGCAAAATGAAGGAATGACAGATCATTCTGCAGCGATTCGCCACCCTGCCTAATCATACCCTCAACCATTATGACCTTATGATGCACCAGAGAAACAGAGGTGCATTATCCAAATATTCAGTGCCAGTTGGAGCTCATGTGGAGCCCGAGGCGGGCCTCACCGCCCACAGGCCCAAAGCAGAGCATGATGGGATATGTGAAAAGAAGCATTCTAGTGTCCCTGTACTTGTGCAAATACCAAACAAATTATCACTTCATTTTCAAGTTGCTTTGCTAATTCAGCAACCTAGGCGACAGCCTAAACCACCTAATAGATTGATTGTCATTGTCATCATCCCATTCTTTTTTTGAGTAACACTTTATTTGAGGGGAAACAAATAATATAGTATTGTTATTATTTATGTGTTAATTAACCACAAACTAAGTGTTAGTCACATACTGATTTCATGTTAATGAATCATTCATCATTAATGAATCATAATGCATGTTAATTCTGTAAACCTTTGTGAACTACTGAAGGAACTACTAAAGAACTACTTAAGGAACAAATCATGAATACTGAAAAGTGAAATATTGATGTCTGTGGTGGGCTGCCCCCCCATCCTGGGTTGTTCCCAGCCTCGTGCCCATAGCTTCCGGGATAGGCTCCGGACCCCCCGCGACCCAGAAGGATAAGCAGTTTGGAAAATGGATGGATGGATGGAAATACTTTTCTAGATGTGGGACGCACTCACGGTTACTCCTCCCCCGCACCCCCCCTCCCCCCACTGGCTAATGTCACACTCTCCTTGTCTATAGCTAAGCACTTTACCCTATTTACGCATTTGCATTCCGTCACAATGTTTATTTTAATCTGTGACGCACGCAGAGTGACAGTAAATAAACTACGTGATTTGACTGGTGACGTCTTTTATTTTTACACATCCCTTTTTTTTATCCCTCTCAACAACCTCGCTCAAAGAACTTGTCCAGCTTGATGGAGGTAAACAGTGACACCACAGAGATGCCCATGATACTGGAGGCTGGACCGGTGAACTCAGGCGCACTTTTAATCACTTCTTTAATTTCACAACAAGCAGGAAATCTTTTCAACATGGATGAATCGATTGCAGAATGCAGACAATTCTGATTGTTATACCGTGCAATAGTTTATTTTAGCATGGAAGCATGTTTGTCTGTCTGTCTGTCTGTCTGTTTGTTCATTCATTGTTTCGCTTTTTTTTTACAAGACGAAGAGAAGTCGGTGTGCTCGGCCATGTTGGCTGTGGGAACATTTGCAAAGAGGAAGAGCATGATTATATATTTATAGGGAAATGCAGTACTCTAGCATGTCTTTCACTGTTCACATAGCTTATCCTGATGCTGTCCAGGTCTCACTTCATACCTAAAACAACAGCATCTGCTGATCATCCTCAATAGCACAGTCCCAGAAATATGGTCTCAATTTGCTGTCCCAGCACGACAGGATGAAATCACCATTGTGAGAAATCTGCTTAGACTCCTGTAATGTGGATGCTCCTGATTCTTTCTGCATATAATTACTGAGAAACATTTTATTTTAAAGGGTTTCATGTGATCGGTGACATGGTAGCACAATGGTTAGCGCTGTTTCAGCTCACGTCTCAGACCAGGGTCTGGGAGTCTGTCCCATTTCTACATATGGAGTTTGCATGTTTTCCCCGTGTCGTCATGGGGTTTCCTCCAAGTACTCCCCCCCCCCCCACACACACAGTCTAAAAACATGTGAACTGGAGCTCCCAAATTGCCCATACAGTAGGTGTGAATGGTGAGTGTGCCCTGCGATGGCTTGGTGCCCCATCTTAGGTTATTCCCTACCTTATGCCTGTGGCTTCCAGGATAAGCTCCCGACCCCCACAATCCTGCATAGGAGACACGGGTATAGAAAATGGGTGGATAAATTTCACTCATTATCTGCAATTCCATAATGCTCAAAAGCATTGTATGTATATATATATATATATATATATATATATAGAGAGAGAGAGAGAGAGAGAGAGAGAGGGAGAGAGAGAGGTAGCCCCCGTCATGTTATGATATTTGCCGGCAATGTACAATGTGTTCTTCGGAGGCACACATCCCTTAAAACAAGGGAGCTTTATCGTGACGGGGTCATGTTTTCTTTTACTGAACTGAATTAACGGAGGGAACGGGGTCCAGACCGCACCAGCAGGGCCCACCGCGAGCCTCCTGTCCTGGAGAAAGTGTTACCAAGACGTGGGGAGTGGGAAGACACCAAGGGGAATATTTACACAAAAGACGGCGAGTCAACGATTCACGCTCGTCCTCCAAGGGTCTCTCTCCTCTCAGCATTTAAATCAAAGCGAGTGCAATCTAGGACATATGGAATTATGTCATTTTGACTCGCTCTTGGTCACAGAGCCAAACTCTATTCGCCGTATTTTTTTTTTTCTGCCGGCGTTGACAGAGACAGAGTTTTCCTGCTTCTTAGCCTCTCCCAGAGGAGCACGTCTCACGGGCGGCTTTTCAGCACTGGGCTCCCCGCGGAACTCCTGTGTGAAGCTAAAGCAATCCAGGACCATTCGCGTCATGTAAAACTGAATTCGACTACATTGCTCTCCCTATTCCAAAAATCCCTGAGTTGCTTTACAGTTGCTCAGTCAAGAAATTCCTTTCATACTATATTCCTGTACTTTGGGCTGCCGTTGTTGGTCATCAAGGTTCCTCAATGGCCTCCAGGCCAGACCCTGTCTCTTGTTCATCGTCAGACTGCCAGCAGGTCTACCACACTCTGGCAGCAGAATTGGACAGAAAAGTGGCCCAGTCCAAGCAACTTCCACCTTAAATTAATCAGAACCTCTTCACCTCCAAAATGATTTCATCTAAATAAGATCAAATGGACTTAAAAGGAAGGAAGTGAGACGGAAGGAGTCATATTTACCTAAGAGAGGGGAATCGGCTTCCTAATCACTGCCTGTTTTCATGTGTGTGAGAGCTGCTTATTTGTGAAGTTAGCAAGCATTCAAGGCCAAGTAAGCACTGCAACCCTGCTGTTGGCACCAGGGCTGATTTTGGCCAGTGCACACTGGTCCCGTGAGGCCCCCCCACCAGACACGCACGGCTGACCCCATTGGGCTGGAACCCCTCACTCATGTCTGGTTTCTGCCAGTGCACATGAATCCCACAGGGCTCTTCCAGACTCACTGCCTACCCCACTCCCAGCCTACCCCACCAGCTGCACACACACCCCCTCCACTGGACAGGCATTGTCATGGGGGGTCCACGAGGCCCCAGAAGACAGATCCTGCTCAATAAAAGATGTGATAATTTAGCAACCCTGTGGATGGCCTTTGGCAGTCTCTGTGGACTCATTGGATAGAAGAGACCATATTACACATTTTAAGATGCATTTTGATTAAAAAAACATGTATGAGAACCAGGGCTGGACTGGCATTAAAAATTGGCCATGGAGTTTGGGATCCTCGAAAGTAAATTTTGCCCCAGCTCACATGCCCAATATGCTAGATGGTCACTCCAACCCGAATCAGAACACAGGGCTGCCCTCTAATAGGGTAGAATGGGAAAGACTCTCGGGGGTGTGGACACTAGGGGGTGCCCATGACTGCGTGAGTGTGGATAACAGTAGCTTTGGTGGGGGGGGGGGCATTCAATAGAATTATTCAAGGGTCCGGCCACATATTTCATGGCTTTAGCAAACCAAGTGTCTTTTTAAACTACTTTGAGGGACCAAGTTGCTGTTGCCTCACCTGTAGAATGGATACCCATCCATCAATCTTGAGTACAAATCAGGCAGGTACTCTCGTTGGAATGTCCATGTGGCCCCCGTCACTTGCAGAGTAAGACGGACCCACTGAATACCTGCATGACAGACATGCTGACTGCTTTCAATTACAGCTGCGAGTCCAGCTGCGCGGCGCAGTCGGGCTCGATGATGGCTTTTAGAAAGGACCTCTCAGCTGTGCCAGAGATGAGGGGAGTGTTTTAATGATGCTCAATGAACCAATTATACACTGCTGCAGATGTTCCATGCGACCGGGAACGAGAGCAAGAGCGAGAGGCAGAGAAGAGAGAAAAGTATCAGTCAGAGAGATACACTGTGGCTCATCATCACACTGGCAACTTGTTATGGTGGATGGTGATGTTTCTCCCTGACCACAGAGCCACTGGCATCCACGCCCCTGCTGAAACAGAGAGGCTGGCGTCCACCCCAGTCTGAATTATACTGCGGCCAGATGCAGTCTGAGCTGAAAGCCGGCCATGAAACCTGCGGTAATCAACGCTAACATTGACAGCGGCGTGTTATTCGTTGTTGCCCGGGAGACGGCCTCCCGCCTCACGTGCCGTGCCGTACAGCGAAAGACTTTCCTTGGTCACCAGCCGGCTGGGCCTGCAGAGAAACGCTCTCGTCGCTGGTTTATTAATGAAACCTTTGAACACCTGCACGGATAAGTCTGAGGCTCCCTTTCAGCGTTCATTCTCTCTGGCTCAACATTCGGAATCAAGCTAAACACTGCATGGTCAGTGATTCCCACATGTCACCTTGGGAATTATTTTGAATTATGTGTGTGTTTTAGTAGTTATTTCATTGTGGGGACCAGATTTCCCCACTATTTGATAAGAATCTGTAACTTTTCACCTTGTGGGGATAATTTTTTGGTCCCCCCAAGAAGAACCTCAGTTTATAAAAATCTGTGGATGCAATCAGAAAACTTAGAATCCCAAAAGTCTTCTATTTAGTTTGGTTATATCTGGTTAAGGTTAGGGCTGTGTATAGATTAAGTTTGTCATTGCAGGATGAGTTTTGCCATATTGAAATGAACAGAGAGGCTCCATCAAGATATGAATACAATCGGCTTTAGTATAAGATTGTTATTATGCTTTCCGTCCGGCTGTGTGCTTTCATTGATAAGCACATCAAATATATACACTTCTTATAGAAGACTGCAAGATTTTGGATGTCAGAAAATGGGCTTTTTGATGTGTGCTGAAGTACACTTGTGGCTTGTGTGTGGCAGGAGGGAGGCAAGCAGTGTTGAACAGAATGAGACGACGAAATGCAGGTTAATTGCCTGTGGTCCCTGGGCATCTACCTAACATGACATCTGCCTGACCCTATGGGGATTGTGCCCCCTCTTGTGGCCACAGTGTGTGCTGACAACCTTTCAAAAGTGTCGGCCTCAGTGTTGCTGAAGAGAATAGCGGTTTTCTGTATTTTAATTCTGTCCACTTGTATTTACCTCACACTTTTATATAAAAAGTATATTATTGGAATAAATGTAGCTTCACAGAAGAGGAATGACTAAGAATTGCCTCTTTAAGGAAAGACACTTAAGGAAGAATGACTCATGCTGCTCCATAAGAACAATATCTATTTCAAAACTGGAATCACAAGGGAGATTTTTAGGATTGGCTCCAAAATTGTGTTTTCTTCTTAATTTTCCAGAAAAGATGAATAAATACACTTATACAAAGTTTATTTTGGAGATAGTAAACAATTGTTGATAAGGTTTGAAGCAAAGTCTCCATTAAGACGCTGTGTCTGAAATTGGAAGGTTGTTGGTTCATATCCCTGGGTTGGCAGAGTGACATCACCATTAGGCCCCTGACCCAGGCCCTTAACCCCAATATCTCCAGGGACTATCTGACCCTGTTTTCTCCCAAAAAATGTGCATCGATTTAGATAAAACCATCTGTTAAATAAATAAAATGGCAAATAATAAAGTTATAAGCCTGCAGGTTAATAGACAGACTCCCGCAGAGAGTGCAGTGTCCAAAGGTATGTTGTGTAACCCAAACACTGTCCCATTGACTTGGTTATTGACTATTTGTAATCAGGCAGTTGTGTTTCACCATGGCTGATGCCGATTGCCTGTCACTGTCCCCCTGTACCATCCATGCATGAGTTTCGACACGCCAACGAGCGTTGCGGTGTGACTGGGTCTTCCCTGTGATTGTGACGCGGCTCAGCTCAGCACAGCGCTGAAGTGGGGCTGTACCACATCGCTCTGCGTTCAGCTGTTGACGGAGCTGCAGCGTATGGCCCCCAGCCAGCCTGCATTCAGTAAAACGGAGCACATATCAAACCCCTTCAGTGCGTTCCTTTCAAGGAGCAGGTGAAGAACAAAACAAGCCAGCGAACGCACCGCCTTTTGCCAAACAGATGAGAATTTTACCACCAGAATACCCACAGAAGAACAATGGTGAGTCTGACTGCTCACAGGCGCGTGTGTGTGTGTGTTGGGGGAGGGTGTTGCAGGGGCACAAAAAACTGTGCACCACCCTCTGTGGTCTTTACACTCATTTCAATTTAATTGCAGAGTGGGGGAATTATTAATTACCCAATCAAATAATCGCTCGGTGAGTCTGACAGGCATCCTGTACAGCCTGAGTGGAAACTGAAGCGGAGAGTAGGGAGATGTGAATTAATTGGACGGTTACGTTTCAGGCATTTTATTTTGAATGAAAACAATCCTGAAGCAGGGGAGCGTCCTGGTCTCTGGCTGCCAGGCCCCTGCGTCACTGGCAGACCAATTTCACCTCATTACCTCTTGGGTATTAATATAGACTTCTTTCCATGAGCTGAGTTCTCTCAGCAGGAACTCCTAAAACACCTACAATTAACCCCTTGTGAATAGTGTCCGTGTTCACCCCTGAGGTGTTGTCTTGTTGCCCCCGCCTCCCACCCTCACAGACACACCTCCTCTCATTTTCTCATGTTCATTAGGTCGTAATATATCATGCGTCTTGTTTTCCTTACACTGCAATTTATGGGGTGCGTGCCGAACCCCAGGACGTGCATGATGAGCGGCAGGGACTGTGTCACCACAGAGCCACACGTGTCGTATTCCTGCCGGGGATTCTGGACCATAAGGCCCCATCTTGAAGTTGCCCCAATATGGAGCATCCCTCCTGCACATGCCTGCCGGACAGTCCACATTTTTACCAGGAGCTGGGAGGCAGCAAAAATGTGGACTGTCTGGCAGGGAGCTGGGAGGAATAAAAAATGTGGACTGTCTGGTAGGGAGCTGGGAGGAAGCAAAAATGTGGACTGTCTGGTAGGGAGCTGGGAGGGAGCAAAAATGTGGACTGTCTGGCAGGAAGCTGGGAGGAAGCAAAAATGTGGACTGTCTGGCAGGGAGCTTGGAGGAAGCAAAAATGTGTACTGTCTGGCAGAGAGCTGGGAGGGAGCAAAAATGTGGACTATCTGGTGGGGAGCTGGGAGGGAGCAAAAACATGAACCATTTGTGGGTCCCCAAGGAGCGGGTTGGGAAACTCTGCTGTTCCAACTTCACTACTGTTTAGTCTGAGCAAATAAAAGCTGCTTATCTGATCTGGAACCTTCTGCATCTATTACATAATTACGATTAATTACATAACTTTGGGACTAGGATTTGTGTTTAAATACAATTTCACTTTACATGGTAACCTAAAGCATATTTCCAAATCATAAAGAAAAAATAAAACATAATCTGTACACTGAAAACTGACTTTAACGCGATTGCACTTTACTGGCAAAGATTTTTTACATTCAGCATCTATTAACAGGAAAATAAATAAATGCTTTAACCAATAACAGGCAGACATTAATAAAGCTTTTGTTAGGTGTGTTAAACCAGGTAAAACAAAAATTGTGCGGGGCTCTGGCCCTCCAGGACTTACACGAGTTTTACACCCCTGGTTTAGATTATAGCTATATATTTTCAAACATTGTATAAGCTTTGTACATATAATCATTAATGATGTGTAAAAGTCGAACTATTGTCACAGAATCAGTTCAGGCTAACTAATAATTTTACCAGGGTGAAATTTATGGTGGGTAAAATGAGCCAGTAACCATTTTACTTCAATCAAACATAAAATATTTAGAACCCAAAGGATGCAAATAACTTACTTTTCTGCATATTAGTAAGAAATAAATCCCAAAAATTGTAAAAGGCTTGACAGCGCAACAAAGTAGGCAAAACATGAACTGAACTCACTTTCACGTAAATTCACGTTTACATTTATCTTTCTCATTTTTTTATGATCTCTACCTTTATTCTAAAACCAATAAAGTCTGCACATAATAATACCAAGAAGATACGCAGTTCTGCTACCTCTTTCCTAAATCGAGTTAAATTTGATGAGAGCATTGTTCATAAAACCAAGTTGCGGTAAAAGTTTTACAGCTGCGCTTTACGGTCAGAGCCTGGGCCAGCACAGAGGTGAACCTCATGCCTGATGCATTGTTGAAATGAACTGAAAAAAGTGCCAAGGTGATGGTTGGGGTAATTATGTCATATGCATTGCACCCTTCCATGTGATATAATATTTATGTCAGAATTCTAGATGCAGCCATGCCAAATGATATTGCGCGTTTTATTTAATTCGTTGATCCCAAACAAAGTATACAGTGAAGCAAGTCAGCCAAGAAAAGAGAGTTACAACCTAAAAACACAAGGCGCAGGGACAGCCATGAAATGCTCCCAGCCGAATAATCAAACGCTTCAGCCTTGTGCATTGAATAACACTAGGCTGTTCCTTTGGTAAAGTTTGGCTTTATTTCCAGAGTTATAACAATAGTAAGAGACTGTACAAGGCATCGTTGGACAGAGCACACTCCGGACACTCATTAAACAAGACTTAACTTGCAACAGAGGGATTTTACTTTTAAGAAACACACCAATGGTAAACTTCAGCGTTCATGGGGCCCTACTTTTATAATAACCATATTCAGGTCAATATATTTCCCACAGACCAGTGAGTGATCGCTGTGTGAAAGTACGATGATTAAGACAACTGATATATTACTGGTATAGATACAGATGAACTTTCCTCAACCACTGCTCTATTCAGAAAACTAAAACAACTTGAATTTTCAGGTACATGATGTAAAATATTTTCCGGAGACATTTGCATGTAGACTAGGTGACAATCAATTCTAATGAACTGGAGCAGATTTATTTTGTTAGCTCTGTCGCTCACAAAATGTTACAAATGTAAAAGATTTTTAAAAAATAATAAAAAAATCTTCTGCCTTTGCCATGCGAACAGTCATAGTTGTAAAATACGCGTAATATCTAATAAAAAAAAATAAGAAAAATAGCAGTTTTAGCTAAGAAATAAAATACGTGATAAAATATGTTTTTCAACGAAAGTTACAAAACGCTAAGCTAAACTTTGCTAAACTTTGCAAACGAAGGGATTCACTATTCACACAAAAGCAAGAATACAATTTCCAATAAAGTGCCAATGGTTTCCATGACAGGTAGGGATATGCCTATCCTTTAATTTTTTACAGTAAACATGTACAGGATCCTTGAAAAACGCTGTGGGTTGATCTGGAGTTACTGCTGTATGTTGAAAATTGATGCATTTTCCCTCACTAAACCCGGACAAACCGCCGATTTTTGAAAAGCTGCCCGGACGCCCGGACAGGAGCCCAAAAGGAGGACGTGTCTGGGGAATCCCGGACGTGTGGTATCGCTAGGTAAGGCTGGCTTGGATGGGTGAACTTGTGGTTGTACTATGGTGAAAGTAAACACACTTTTCTTGTACAACACGATGGTGCACATCTTTTAAATTTGTTTACAACAATTTGAAACCATAAACTAAAATCAAAGGTGCTAAAATCGTTCATTTTATTTATTCAAGTGGTCAGAGGTGATCTGGGTGGGGGACTAAGATATACTTTCATGAGTCCAAAATATCGAACAGCGCTCCTGTACAAAACAAAACAAAAGTAGTTAGAGCTCATGGATATGTAAATATAACCCAGCGTTTGTCTTAGGCACGTGAAACTATTTTTACATTGTTTTTGCAATAACCCCGTCGACATATCGCGATATATGATTTCGTTAAGTATGAGTGTGTGGTGATTTCGACCAAACATGATATTTTTAAAAACCTGGTTACATTCTTTATTACATAATATCCGTTTAATGTAGCTTTAGACAAAAACATCTGTTAAAAATCACTGCAAATGTAAATACGGGTAAGAGGATGCTGACATTATCTGTTATTGGCTGTGACACGTAACTGGGTGGTTTTGTTGAAGGAGAATACTTAAATACACAGAGGAACGGTGAATACAAAATTAACAGTTTATATCATGCATTATATTCATAGTGTAATGAATTGCTGGATTTTATTCCTTTAAGTTATTTCAGTGGTTAAAAATTATATATCATATTCAAAAGCTAAAATTGTCTGATATTTATTTGCTTTCCTGCTCGTTAAGTGTAGGTCTAAATGTAGGTCTGTGTTTCATAATTAATCATGATAAATACTTTACTTACTGATTAAAAAACACAATAATGTTTTTACAATGGATCAATTTGCTGGTGTAATACTGATGACGTCACTTTGCCAAAGTCAAAAACGTGCTTCTAGCTAAGAACATGAAATTTTGGTAAATTTAGAAGATGGGCAAACAGGCAGATGTATACAACACTCTCCCACCAGGTTCAGTCTTAAAAATCTTTTCATCTACACAGGTGCATTGCAACGTAATAACAGGGAAAGAATTCTCTCTGGGGGGACCTGAATAGAAACATTGAGGATGGGGGGTTGATATACCAGGTGTGTCTGTCAGGTGCAGATAATCTGGATCAGTCATACAGTATATTGCAAAATTTCGGGTCCGTATGCCGGTTCTGGTCCTCCGTTTATGGCCATCTAATGTAAGCCAGATGATCTGGAGCTGCCGTGCTGGAGGGTGGCACAGAACGTATGCTGGAGGGTGGCACGGAACGTATGCTGGAGGGTGGCACGGAACGTATGCTGGAGGGTGGCACGGAACGTATGCTGGAGGGTGGCACGGAACGTATGCTGGAGGGTGGCACGGAACGTATGCTGGAGGGTGGCACGGAACGTATGCTGGAGGGTGGCACAGAACGTATGCTGGAGGGTGGCACAGAACGTATGCTGGAGGGTGGCACAGAACGTATGCTGGAGGGTGGCACAGAACGTATGCTGGAGGGTGGCACAGAACGTATGCTGGCTGGTAATGCTACCCTTGGTTGCCCAGATGTCCAGGTAGCTGCCCTGACCTCAGAACCTGTGAATATAGCTTAAGGGTGCTGTGAAGGTAACTGGAATCTGTTAAAAGTGATTATGTAGATCTTTGGAATTATCTTGTTAAACATTATATAATGAAAATCAGAAAACATGAACACTTTCTATGAATGCCATGTCTGTAAGAATCACATTCATAACACAGTATAATGCATTCATAAAGCAATTATGATGCTCTCATCTGTAATGCACTATAGATACCTTCATATTGCAGTGCAGTGCTTCATTACGTCTTATACTGACCATTATAATGCATTATGAAGTTATCTATAGTGTTTTATAGATGAGCTTCATTGGAGCTTATTAGGTATTGTAATAAACACTATAATGCCTCATGACTGTCAGAAGAGGATGCTGTAGTGCTTCATTACTTTTTGCACCAACCATTATAATGCATCATAAAGATATGTATAATTCATTATAGATGACAACTTCAAGTAAAATGCTACCAAAAATGTTAATGCTTACTTTAATTACAGCTGTACGTGTATTGGCTGTATTTAAAAAGTTAACACCTACCTGTCCAGAGGTCAGAAGAAACAGGAAGCCCCTGCAAGTACATTTGGTCTGTTGAATCCATGTGTTTTGCGGTGGCTTTTGTGTCCCAGCTGATATGCAGGAGAACTTCCTGAACTTCAATGAACAGCAGACTACAGCAGATGGATTTCTCATTACAACAGGAGATTTCAATCATGCCGATTTAAAGGTTTTATTGCCCAAACTTCAACCTGTGGACTGTCCAACTAGGGGAGACAACATATTAGACTTAGTTTACACAACATTCAAGGAAGCTTACAAGGCCTCCCCCACCTGGGTCTCTTTGGCCACATCACAGTCCTGCTGAGACCTGCACACAGACCCAGAGTAAGAGCCATCAGACCAACACAAAAGGAGGCAGGGTGTGGCCAGAGGGGGGCTCCTATGCACTAAAGGACTGTTTCATTACCGCAGACTGGGACATTTTCAAAGAAGCTGCCACTCAAAACAACCACACAGACATAGAGAAATACACCGAGGCCGTTACGGCATACATCTCTAAATGCATTGAAGATGTCACTCATACTAAAACTGTTATCGTTCAAGCAAATCAGAATCCATGGCTGACAGGGGAAGTACACAGGCTCCTGAGAGCACGGGACGCAGCCTTCAGGGCCGGTGACACCGCAGGCCTAAGTACAGCCAGAGCTAACCTGTCCCGTGGAATCAAGATGGCAAAACAGCAATATAGCAATAACATATCTGGATACTTCAGCAACACTATTGATGCTCGGAGCCGCTGGCGAGGCATTCAAACCCTCACGGACTACAAACCACCTCCCCAGACTTGTGATAATGACATCTCTTTGCTGAACAGTCTCAATGACTTCTTTTGTCGCTTTGAAACACAGAACAACACACCAGCACAGAAGACCACCCCTCCCCCGGGAGAGCAGGCTGTGGGTCTGTCTACAGCCAGGATGTGGAAGACTCACTCCAGAATAAACCCACGCAAGGCAGCTGGACTGGATAACATACCTGCTCGTGTCCTAAAGGACTATGCAGAGGAGCTCAAGGATGTTCTCACGGACATCTTTAACATCTCCCTGAAGTTCCCACGTGTTTCAAAGCCTCCACAATAATACCGATTCCTAAGAAGCCCCACCCATCCAGCTTTAATGATTTTCGGCCTGTTGCACTGACATCCACCATCATAAAGTGCTCCGAGCGACTGGTCATGGAAAACATCAACTCCATCCTCCCCTCCTCCCACAAACTGATGCAGTTTGCATACAGGTCAATCAGGTCCAGAGATGATGCTACCTCCACTGCTTTATATCCAGCCCTCACACACCTCGACTCAAAGAACTCATATGTACGAATGCTGTTCCTCGACTTCAGTTCAGCATTCAATACTATCGTTCTCCAGCAGCTTACTCACAAACTTGGAAAATTAATATTCAAAACATCCCTCTGTAACTGGGTGTTGGACTTCCTAACAAGGAGGACACAAAAAGTACGGGTCAGGAGCAAAACCTCCAGGACCAGTATGCTCAGCACAGGGGCTCCACAGGGGTGTGTGCTAAGCCCACTACTCTTTACACAACTGACACACAACTGTGTGCCAACCTACAGCACAAACCACTTCGTGAAGTATGCGGACAACACAACTGTAGTGGGCGTCATAAACAACAACGAGGAAACCAGCTACAGAAGTGAGGTGAGCCACCTGGTCCAATGGTGCAAGGCGAATGATCTCTTCCTCAATGTGGGGAAGACCAAAGAAATGGTTTTCAGGAGAAGACCTCCTCAGCATGCCTCACTGACCATCGACGGTGTTGCTGTGGAGAGGGTGACAACAACCAAATTTCTGGGGGTGCCTATCTCTGAGGATCTCTCCTGGACCAATAACACCACATCACTGACCATGAAGGCACAAACACGCATCTACTTCCTCCGTAAACTAAGGAAGGCGAAAGTTCCACCCCCCATCATGCTCTCTTTTTACAGAGGCACTATTGAGAGTGTCATCACTGGCTGTATCGCTGTGTGGTCGGAAGCGGCTCTGTCTCCTGCTGTAAGGCTCTGCAATCGATAGTGAACACAGCTAGCAAGATCATCGGCACCTGCCTGCCCCCCCTCACAGACACTTTCCATACCCTCCTCACCCGCAGAGCCATCAGCATTGCTAGAGACTCCTCCCAGCCCTTACACTCCCACTTCAGCCTCTTGCCTTCATGGAGAAGGTACCGGACCCC
The DNA here is from genome assembly GCF_023856365.1 of Brienomyrus brachyistius. Lineage (NCBI taxonomy): Eukaryota > Metazoa > Chordata > Actinopteri > Osteoglossiformes > Mormyridae > Brienomyrus > Brienomyrus brachyistius. The sequence goes on from NC_064554.1 coordinate 1,081,828, forward strand.
CCGGCCCTCTCCACAAGACTCTTAAACAGCTTTATCCAGCAGGCTGTCAGGAGGCTGAACTCTGTCCATTACCTCCCCACTCTGCCCCCTGCCCCTGGACAGTAATATATTCACCGACTACCTCAAGAACTGTTTACATTCATACCTTTCCGCTGCTAATTTGAATTTGATGTGTATGATTGCTACCATTTGCACTCTATTGTTCACCATTTGCATCATTTCCGTATCTATGTTTACCGTTTGCACAACTACCTTAACTATTGTTACCCTTTGCACAACCGCCTCTTCTATTGTTACCATTTGCACAACTGCCTTTTAAACTGTTATCATTTGTACAACTGACTTACATATTGTTACCATTTGCACTTTGCTGATATGTCTCTTGCCTTGTCAGTTAGTCCTGTGTCTTGTTATGTCTTTTTGTATAGAATGTCTATAATTTTGTAATGTAGATTAAACTTTCCAGTTCTAATTAGAGGGTACGCACACCAGTGAGCGAGAAACGGGATTTCAGTTCTCATGTATGTCTTGCACATAAAATATTAATCGATAATAAAAATATCTTAGGAGAAGCAGGTATGGAGGATGGATGGATGGATGATGGATGGATGGATGGATGGATGGATGGACGATGGATGGATGGATGGACTCCTTGCTGAATCAGGCATTCCAAATGCACAGCCAAGCCAGTATCATTTTATAAACATCTCCTACTGTCTGTATGACAAAGGCTGTTTTTGGGGTGGTGATAACTAATAATTTTGATGTTTAGTGTCTGCAGTAGTGTCATGCATTGTCACTCCACCAAAGGGCTGTTCTGGCCCCCTGGGAGACTGTCTGTCTCTGCTTGCTTTGCCAAATTATGGGACAGAATTTTTTGTCCGGGTCCTAAAAGCAATATTCTGCTGTTGCTTGTTTTTAATGGAACTGGATTTGGGAGCCCTTTTTGGGGTATGGTGATTGTTGGTCATTTTTGGGGGGGGCAGCTGGGTATGTTTTAGTCTGGTCTGAGACAGATGTTTTGGAAGCTCTATGGTTCCTGTTCTGAAGACAGATGGATGTCTGCATTTATTTACCGTAGTATTCAATTTGTATTGAATGCCTTAACACTGCTATCCAGATAAAATGACAGCCTTATATCTTGTCACTATGTGTGTGTGTGTGTGTGTGTGTGTGTGTGTGTGTGTGTGTGTGTGTGTGAGCGGGTATACCTATCCTTATGGGGACATATAGTGATAAATATCCGTTTTTTTTTTATTTATAAAAATCAGTGACTGCTATGAAAACATTAAAAATGCAAAAACTCTTGTATTTTGCTTGGTGGGGGTTAAGGTTGTCATAGTTACCATTAGCATTTTCCCCATAGAAGTGAATGTGCCGGCCCCATAAGGATAGGTATACCCTACATGTGTGTGTGTGTGTGTGTGTGTGTGTGTGTGTGTGTGCGCACACTACCCATCTGGCTTTGGCCTTATCCACACCACTGATCTGAAAGTTCACACTGAGTGTGTAGTGTAAAACCCCACCCCCTTTCCATTAGCCCCTCCCCGAAGCTGTCCATATTCAGAAGTGAGAAATTGATCTGCCAATTCTTATAATTGCTTCCTGATCTCTAAATCAAGCATTGCCCTCCTTCACAATTCCAGCATTCATAAGACCTTACGAATCATAAAAAGCCTGCCTGCCTGCCTCCGGCTGCCCCCACCAACAGACACATACAGACAGGCACACACATATATATAATACTCTACTTCTCAAATCTGACCTTGAAAAAATAACTGAATTTTTCTGAGCCATTATCTAGGAACTAACTTACTGTAGTACAGAACAGTCAACCCCCCTGTTCTTTCTCACGGTTTAATGATATTACATCCCCAAATCAGTGTTTAGCTTGGGCTCTGGGTTTTCCTTTCAGAAAATAAAATGAATATAAGCCATTGGAGTCATCTGTGGAGTGTGGACACAGAAGCAGAAATGAATGAATTTAGAAATAGTTAAACCACAGAGGAAAAAAATAAAAAAATTGATGGGCCGGTTCATTTACCAGGAGGTCCTGTACCAGACGGGGCCAGGGTCACGTGTTGCGGGTTTTCTTATTCAATAAGGGATGCCTTAAAATGTGCAACTTTTTAATTTGTTCGCATGTCCTCAGTTAACTCCAGTTCTTCCTTTACCCAGGACTTGCGTAATGTTGGCCTGCACAGCATCCAGCAGGAGTCTGAGTAGATCAGAAGTTAGTCTTATGACACAAGCAAGCTGTTTTCTGGTAAAGGTCGAATGGCTGACAGCCTCAGTATCAGTGATTTTCAGGGATCTGTAGCATCACATCTGTAATATTACCCTCGGCTTCTTTTACTCTTCACCAAATGGACTGACCATGGAGATAGAATCTGCTATTAATTAGGTAAGCCTTAATTTTATATTGTTATTGATATTTGAAAGGTAAGAAAAACTCACCAGATATGATTTTTATAAGTATTAATTGCTGAGGTCACTACAACTCGAAATAAATCAGACAGTCGGCCTCCACAAGAAGAGAATTAATGTCAGTCAACGCAACAGATATACTATCACTCCCCTGACAGCTTTGCATCTGGACGTTTATTTGAAGAGTGCAATGGTGTCTCAGACACAGGCATCAATACGGCCCCATTTAAAGGCTGAATTTCTGAAACGGTTACTGTCTTTTCCTCTGAATTTATCAAGCCGATGAATTTACTCCAGCCGCCCACTGGCCCCTTTGAAAATATGTTCATCAATCAGCGAATGGCAACAGTGAGTTTCAGGTTAGTTTAGAGGATGACGGCTTCCAAGGTCAACTCAGTTTACAGGTCACCTCCTGCTTCAGGCCTGCGAGAACAGCCGTCCGTGACTCCGCCGTTTCCTCCTTCGTGGCACACGTCAAAGTTTATTTTGTGGTTTCCAAAATTGGATCCTGGCTCCGGGAGGCTGTAGTTTCCATAGTAACCCTTGGCCTTATCTGCTACCGGTTTTTGGCAGTCAAACAAAAAAGCCTTTCAGCTTCCTTCTCGGCCGGAGACACTGGGTCATTTGTACATTAGCGACAGAATTAAATGGGGTGGGGGGGAATTCATCATTTAGAAAAACAACTGAAAACATACAGTGTCTTCACATTTAAAAACTCTTAAATTAAGAAAACGAATATGACAGGGCTTTAAAGTGCTGCAGCTCAAAATTAAATTAAATAAAAACTTGCCCAAAATAAACACTTTGACTTTACGCGTCACTTTGCACTTGAGATATAACAACACTTCTTTATTAAGGGATAATGAGCGTAATTTTATGGTGTGATAACTCTTGTCCATGTCGTGCTTTTGGGTTTCTCAGGTGGGGCTCAGCGAGTTTACCGTCCATCAACATTCTGCCAACTTCCTCCGTTCCCTGTTATTCCTACATAAATGCTCCATTTTCTCTCCATCTGGCCAGAATCGAACGCAGGGATCGCTCTTTAATCGTAAACCTTAGACATGTCCTGGCGTGCGTCTGTGTGTTCATGCACTGTGTGTGTGGTGATGCGTGTTTTGATGAAGAATGATACGAAGTCAACAGTGAAAACAGGCAACTGAAAGTATATTAAATCCTTATTGATTTGGATTAATGAGCTATGCCGTAGCCAGTAATATCAAACATAAGAGCACTTAATGAAGCACACATTTCTTGTAAATTGTCACTTTTTTAAATATGTTTTTTTTCTCTCATCTTGTTTGTGTTGAAGGGGTTTTGGGAATGTGGGTTTAAATGTGTAGCATCACATTTAGGACCAAGGAGTTACATTTTGATTAAAGAAAGGTAATACAGTAGCAGTAATGAAGATAATTACATGTATTAAATATTGTTACCAACAGAGGGAAGTGAGGCAGGGGGTATCCTTAATGAGATGCCTGTCTATGACAGGACACAGACACACAGTATGACATTAAGGGATGTTAAAAGACCTAAACTGCATGTTTTTGCATTGGGCGAGTTTATCATTTTTTTCATATTTTCTATGCACTCCGGAGTCCCGTCTGTATTTATGATGATTTCCATAATCTATGAGCAGTGACATTTTTTCTGCATGTGTTCTGTCGTATTATATATATAATACGACAGCGGCAGCATGGTAGCTGAGTGGTTGGCGCTTTTGCCTCATGCCTCCAGGCAGTTCAGGGTTCAGTATCTCCTGTATTCTGTGGGGCTGATGGCAGTACACTTGAAAACGGCTCCCAGATTACAAATCCTGCCTCATGGCCTCCTTGCATTACAGGCCTCGGAGCCATAGATTAGCAGCAAAAGCCAGGAGATCATGAACTTTAAGACACGTAAAATATAGTGTGATGAGAGTCCAATCAGAGCAACTGTTTGCGAACAAAAATGAAGAAAAAAGACTGCTCTCCATAATGGCCCTGGAACTATTACTGTACTAACAGTCCCTGTCTGTCATCATGACCATATAAAAACAAATTAGCCACATGATTAATGGATGGGGATAACAGCTTGCAGGTTGGCCACGACGAAGGGACTCCCAGGGCGAGACCCCAGCGCCCTGCACTCTGACCTGATGTCAGCTGCCTCAGTGTAAACAGAGCGACTCTCCGGGTCGCCGTCAATCGGCACCGCCGGGCCAGAGTGGCCCGCTGGTGCTATCAGCACCTCACCGGGCTGGGCCACAGGAAAGGCCCGGGTCATGTGGGGTGAGAGGGGGTGGCCCGAAAATGACAGTGCTGGGGGATAGCGAGACGGTGCAGGGCACTCAGCACGTGGCAATGCGAGATCGGGCCTGGTTCGGACTGCTGCTGGCATGAACCGTAAAGAAATTAGGAAGAAACAAATTATGAAATTTAAGTGCACTGCTAATACGACAGCGGCAGCATGGTGGCTGAGTGGTTGGTGCTTTTGCCTCATGCCTCCAGGCAGTTCAGGGTTCGAGTGTCCGCCATGGCTCCATGTGTGTGGAGTTTGCATGTTCTCCCCTGTCATCGTGGGGTTTCCTCCGGGTTCTCTGGTTTCTCCCCACAGTCCAAAAACACGTTAAGGTGAATTGGAGTTGCCAAATTGCTGTAGGTGTGAATGATGTCTCTGCCCTGCGATGGGTTGGCAACCCATCCTGGGTTACTCCCTGCCGTATGCCTGTATGTTCTGGGATAGGCTGGAGACTGCAAAGACCCTGCATGGGACACGGGTATAGAAAATAAATGGATGCTTAGACGACGCATTCTAAATAGGGACAATGTTTAAAAAAAAGTGGGAGAAAAATGTAAAATTAGCGGGAGAACATTTTAAAATGGATTTGAGAAAGCACTTCTTTACATAGCGTGTACTTAAAGTATGGAATAGTCTTCCTACTAGTGTAGTGCAAGCTGAAACCCTGGGTTCCTTTAAATAAGAGCTAGATAAGATTTTAACAACTCTGAGCTATTAGTTAAGTTCTCCCCAAACGAGCTTGATGGGCCGAATGACCTCCTCTCGTTTGTAAATACAAAATGAAATTATGTATAATTAAAGCAAACAATGCAGACATTATGAATTGGCAGCTTGCAACTGGGAGTAAGACTGTTGGAAATGGTGCATTTTAATACCAGCATTGACGATGGAGAGAGGAGAGATGTTGTGGAGAGTGGGTGTGAGAGTATGGGTGCCATTAATTGAACTGCATTTTTAAATGAAATGAAATGAAATTATTGACGTTAAAGTTACCTCCGTAATAACTTAAACGTTTCAGCAGTTCTACAGCTGCATATTTTTTAGTTGAGGTTAAGGGGTCCACGTCGATAATCATGATATCAGACGGCCAGCAGCTTAAAGGATAACTGTGGCTGTGTGGCGAGGGTGGACCAGTGTGATCCAGACAATCGCAGGTCAATTTTATCATGACCATCAGTGCTAATCAATCATTAACTGGAAATATCTTTTGGTTAAAACAGCTTTCTGTTACCCTCCTGCCAGTGCAGTTCCAGCTGTTTTTTTTTCTCTTCATTTTATCAGCTTTTTTAGGCAAGAAAACGATTTACACCAGCTCAGTAAACATTAAAGTAATAAAAAGAGATATACCTGAAACCTACTTATTGGGAAAAAATGGCAGGGTGTAGCAACCAGTTGGCCAGTGCCTGTCTTCCAAACATTTATTGTGTAGTAATCTGCCGATTTAATTTTAATGGGTCTGAAATACAAGGAGCTCTGGGCTGGGTCTGTAAATCACAAGGCCCCTGGGATGTAGCAGACGGCTGGCCTCATGGGGAACGCGGCTGTCAGGCGGGCCGGCCTTTGTTTCTGCGTGCTTAGAAAACGACAGAGAAACGGTGTGAGGTGTGCAGGTTCCTGAGTGTCTGCTGCCGGACCTGAGTGTGTAGGCGCCATCACTACACACGTTCTCTCATTAAAGAGGCAGAGCAGGCCCCAGCCGTGACCAAGGCAACCTTTTAATATGAAGCAGTTCCTAAAGGTATAAAGTCTGGTTTTTATTATAACCCTCCAGTGGGTAAAAAAAAAAAAATCTGAACAACCGAACTCGACATGTTCATTTGGTGAGGAGGTCAGGAATATGCGCAGTTACTCAGGTTCCAGAAGCGACTGCCTGCCTTGTGATGCTTCAGGTCGCACCCTAATCGTTCACACCCATTACTTTTTACGGCGCTCGTCAAAGCGAGTGTCATACCCGGCTCGTCCGATCCTCGTGTGTGACACGCCCCCTGATTATCCACATGTGCTTCCCTGATCGTACCCAGCTGTGTCTGATTATGTTTGCTCAGTCTTGTGTGTTTCAGTCCCTGTCTTACCTTAGTTCAGCGTCCGTCATTGATTCCCCGGCTATCAGCTGTTTGTCTGCAAGGCTTCCTTCCCATTTTTTGCATGTTCTCGAAAATGACATCTATGTCTTCGGAGTCTGGTTGGCTTTAAGTAAAAGCTACCATCACATTTTTTTTCAAAAAATTTAATTGATATTATTTTGCCACCCTGAAGAGTGTTATTTATAACAAACTTGGCACGTGGGTTTTTGGGTGCGCTTGTCGGAGTGATGCACTAAATGCGACTGTGTTCAGCTCCTCCAGTGCAGCCCCGATTGTAACGGGACAGAGATGCCAGAAGGCAGGCCAGAGGGAGGCCCACCGGCATGAGGAAGACCCCACTGCCCGAGCGTGATTATTTACACAAGGATTCCAGCTGCCTCCACTTAATCCCTGGTACTGGGGAGCACACACACCACACACTAATACAGACATGCACTCACATAAATCACTTACGGATGATTATGGGCAAACTGTAGATCGCACTCAGGTTTTTACAAAACAAGCATTTACAGGATCATACTTTTACAAGATCATGAACATTGTGAACGTCATTTAACGAGACGGAGATGCTTAATTGGCTGATTTAGCTGTTTTGCCTGTTTGTGGAAAGTCATGTAGAGTTTTGTCTCTTTACACAGTTGTATATCTCACCAAAGATGTTCCACTTAAGTCAGCTGTAGTGGATCATGATTGTATCAAAAGTACCCAGGACATCAATTCCCGCAGCCTGGTCAGGCTAGAAATAATAACATTATATGCTGTTCATCACTGGCTTGGGTGAAAACGATTCAATTTAGAGTTCTCTACGTGCATGTCAAAGTTTGTATGGTTCATTTACTATAAACTCTCAGGTCTAGACACTATAACTTGAGTACAGTCTATAAAAAATCCTGAACATTTCTGTGCCGTGTGGGCAAAACTATGTTTATTTATACATTATACACAGTTTGGTCAATTTAGTAAAAATCAAGCTGATTAACATTATGAAAGATGATTTATTTTGGGCTGGATATATAATATTTGAATTGTGTATGGGACTTAAACTTCATTAAATGGAACAAGGCACACTATATTGCATACATTGAAACAACTCGATGGTAACTAAAAATAACTAAGAACCCTAAAATAATATTTTCTCAGAGAAATGTAAAAGCACGTATGCGTGACTTCTGGGCAGAAAGAAAAACACACAGAGACCGATTTTGGCTGTATTTGTTTTAGGCCGCTCTCCATTACCTTGAAAATATTGTATTGCGCTGGGAGAAAATGGGGGTGGGGGGGGGGGGGGAGGCAGCATGGGAGACGCATAGAAACAGAAGCTTCAAAATAAACGTATTAACATGGCTAATCTGGCCAGGAAATACTTTCCGTCTAAAAGGCTAAATGGGCCGATGGCCGGCGGGCTACATGAAGTGGCGGTCCGCTCTCGGCTTGCATCGCAAGGTCAGTACAAGCCTCTCACCGGCTGAGACCTGGCCTGTGTTTGCTTGGGCGCCGTTGTTCCACAGTCCGACGCCTCAGCCAGGCTGCCGGCTCACCTGCGGTTTAAGGAGACGTGCGATGGCCACAAAGAGGCTTCAGATTCGTCCCCCAGCCCCCCCCTCCCCAACCTTCCAGGAGCTGTCCCGCTCCACTCGGAATGAGCTCGGGGAGCCCTCGCTCTCCAGAAAGGAAACACCCTAACCATACTCCTCAAGAATTTGTTTAGGCTCTGGCTCCAAGGCCGCCGACTGAAGCGCGGCGTGTTCGGCCGTAGGAAATGGAAAGGGCTATGAACGAACAGCTCGACATTTCAGCTCTGTTTACAATATCGCAGAAAAAAGATCCACATTAGCGCAAATCTATCCGAGTTCCTAATGTTACTCCCAGAATTGCCGTTGACTGATGAGTATATGCGTGCCAGCCATCCGATTACTGGCACACGTTGGCTGTCACAAACGTCGGCGTTGCGACCAGGAGATTACAGAATAAAACCTGCAGGATTTAATTCGAATTAAATTTGAGTCTATGTGAATTAAATTTTCATTATCTGAAGCCGTGTTAGGCTTCTGTACTCGGTGCCTATAGTCTTCCCTGAGCTTATCGTATGGGCTGCGAGAGATGACTTCCTTAGCAGTGGACGGAGTGAATTTGGAAACCTAATAGAAACCGCAATGAGATAACGCTGGAAAATGGCAGACTGCCTCGTGGTCTGTGCCTGGGATGGGCTCCAGGACCCCCCTCCAAGACCCTGTCCAGGATAAGCGGTGTGATGGATTTCAAGGATGAATGGACGGAAAATATATAATCGGTCATTGATGGGGCTGCAGATGGAGAAGGCCGCTGTTGGAGAGCTGCGGAGCGGACAGGCACCCACAGAAGGCCGGTGTCGGAGACCTGCGGAGCGGACACGCACCCGCAGAAGGCCGGAGTTGGAGAGCTGCGGAGCGGACACGCACCCGCAGAAGGCCGGTGTTGGAGAGCTGCGGAGCGGACACACACCCGCAGAAGGCCGGTGTTGGAGACCTGCGGAGCGGACACGCACCCGCAGAAGGCCGGTGTTGGAGAGCTGCGGAGCGGACACGCACCCGCAGAAGGCACAAATGAACATTACTGCCTACAGTCTTTACACCATGATCCCCTTACCTCAGGAGCAGCAGAAACCATCGTTGGCATTTAGACATAACCACTTTATGAAATTAGTTTCTCCCCTCATAAACAAACAGGTTTGATTGTGCGCGTTTTTGTTCTGAAATAAACTGAAATTAATGGAATGGAAACTCCCACAATGCAACAGCTGATTCCTGTCCTGGAGTCCAGCGAGTTTGTGATACGCTATTAGTGGCACCTGGATCACACCTGGCATAAGCAGGTGAGGAGGTTTACTGTCCAAAGGACGACATCAATAAAGCCATAAAGGGCTCAAGTAGGATCATAACCAGCTATGAGGATTTTGGGTTTTCCTGGCCCACTGTTAATCACGTGGTCAGGTATTCGTAAACTTCAAGATTATCGCTACACTTTCATTTAATTCAAAAGCTTGGCATTACTTGGGGAAACTCTTCTGCAGTAAGTTTTGTACCAATATTTGAGTTAACTAGTACTGTTAATTATGAATGAATGTACTACTAAATCGCACACTTATTTTACACATGAAAATTTATTTGACAAACATGGGCTGGAGCTTTTTTAGGTTACTGGATTCTGGATTTGAGCTGCGTGACTCTGATTGCCTCCAACTTGTCATTTTTATATCAGCCTTTACAGCTGTGAGCTGTGAACAAATAAAGGTCATGACCTTCTAAACAGAGTCATTGTCCATCCATTAGTTCCTAATCCTCTTTAAAACGTCCACTGAGGGAAAAGAGACCAGCTGTTTTCCAGCTTGAAATGGACTCACTGACACCAAAGGCTGGAGCACAACAGCTACCTGTGACATAGTAAAACAACAACATGCATCTCCCCCTGATTAAATAAGGCCAAGGATGCCAAGTTTAAATGCTCATGCAACATCTTTTATTTAATAAACATTTATGAGTGAACATGTCTTTCAGTTATTTGTGTCATTTTGAACATTTAAAGGGATGTGTTTCTAAACTCGGAACAGATGGCTAAGCCGTACACCATGCATGCAGACGTCCTTGTTTTTGCAAGAGCAGAACAATAATCACTGCAGAAAAGGCTACGGCCATTTGAATAGAAATGAAAAATTACAGGTAACATTATTTGTAACAGTAAGTAATAAACCTTTAACAATCCCATACTTTTGACGTTTATTTTATGCCTGCTGGCCCAAAAGTCAGTATACACTAATTAATATTCTACTTTTGTACGTGCCCAGGTTAGTAAAACAGGTTTTGCTAAATTAAACACATTAAATAGAAGTGGGCATTTTTATAAACAAGCTAGGCACCTTCATCAATGCTGGTACTTTAAGTTTATTGCCAAATGTTTCCATTTCCTAGGTAACAATAACGGTTGTAAAAACAGAATAATAAATTGATGCGAATTAAACATTAAGATTTGTTTCCTCGGCTCTGGCTCATTTCAGTTTCCTACAGAAAAACTGCTTAATCAACAAAAGAAAACACAAGAATGGTGAGTCACTTGCATGTTGTAGGAACGAGGAAACCTCGCCTCACTTAGCTGTATTGTTATAGTGAGTAGTTGTTTCTCTATCATAAGTAACATCATAGACGCTAAATCTCCTGCCTTCCACACAGCCACCGCAAATCAAAGCTGTGTTTATTTTTAAAGTCATTCATGCAGCAGAAGAAAGTAAAAGCCGTGGAAAGACCCACGTGACACTGCAAGGGAGAGTCAGGCAGTCACTGCTGTTGTCATTAATGCTAAGTGTTTCATTGGTAATTAAAGTAACCGTTAATTGAGTCAGTGGATCACAAACCGTGGGTGCAAGATGATTATCGTTGGCAACCCCCACTTCTTCAGCCCCATGCATGACAAATTTTATCATGAGCAACTTGCAAATTTTGCTAAATTTTGTCATCAGGGACCACCCCCGCCCCCCCCCCCCCCCCCCCCCCCTTCGTAAAATTTGGATAGGTTGGGAAAAGGGTGTCAAGACTTGACCAGTGTTTTTTAGGGGGATGTCCAAACAAAAGATTTGAGAATGACTGAACTTAATAATCTTATCTTCTTTCTTCTGAGCAGAAAATGTCCCAAATCAGTCTCAGAGTTGAATGCCCTGGAGGCGTGTGTGTCAGGGAGGCAGGGACTTTGGCGTCAGCAGTTGTCAGCAGGCTGTCACCCCTTGACTTGAGTACTCATTGACTTGGCCGCTCTCCCAGGTGTATCACCCATGAGAGTCTCCCAGCACCTGCCGCCCCACCAGTGCGACGTCTGTTAAAGCTACTCGCTACTCTCCACTTAAGCAAACAATCTGTCCCGGACTGCCACTTGTTTGCAGAGCCAAACACACCAGCCGGCATTCCCGTAACATACACAAGTACATTCCGAATCGTTTCAGCTGTAAGGAAAACAGAGCTTGCTCACTGTCCTCCTGTTTATTTTCGGCATTTAGGGAGGAGGGGGCCCAGGACACCTGACCGAATTCCCTGAGTATTTCTTCCATTGAGGGAAATCCGTTACCTAGATTTAGCGAATTAATTTTTCATTACGGAGCATCTGATATTAGATATTCGTTTTCTGAAGGGAGAGGGCTGTAAATACATCGCCCTCAAGGGGGCGCTATCGCCTTTAGCCTCTTTCGTCACCTGGCTATGACAGGCTGCATCATAAGTGCGTCAAGTACAAACTTAGAACCATAAAATGGAACCATGAAATGGGGGCGGGCTCTAACATCTCTGGCGACTGCCACAACTTTCTGCAACTGCATGAGTTTGGCCTCGGTCTTATCAGTGGCTCATCAAAGACATGGTAGCCAAGAAGAACTGGCGCTAACTGCAGCGGAAGGGTTGTAGCTCATGGTTGTAAACCATGAGGCTTTTGTGGTACTTATAGTTTATTGCAGTGTTTCCTAGTCCAGTCCTCAGGGATCCACAGCCGGTCCACATTTTTTTCCCTCCAAGCTCTCTGCCAGACAGTCTACATTTTTGCTCCCTGCCAGACAGTCCACATTTTTGCTCCCTCCCAGCTCCCGATAGAGAGCAAAACGTGGACCGTCTGTGGGTCCCCGAGGACCGGATTGGGGAACACTGGTTTATTTCACTTTCCTGTCTGCACTCATGATTGTTTTTCAGCCTCACGATTCCTTCATGTCTATCTTAACAATTGCTCAGTCGTCGGCCATTAGAAACAGCTTCAGTAATATTGTCGGCTTGCACCAGTGACTGCAAATATCAGCATATTAAAACTAATGACAGGGTTTTTTTTAGTGTAATAACAGTCGTTATGTTATTAGTTGAATTTCAGGAAATGAGAAAAGTCTAAGATTGACAACAGGGCTTACAAGGTTTGCCTGTTACGACTGGGTCTCCTGTGATGTTATTGGTGTGGAAGCTCGCCAGCACTGTCACAGTCCCGGTCTTCTGCTCATTGTAAGTCCCGTATGGCCTTCAAGGCTGGCGGCATCGCAGGTCTGCCCATTGACTTAACATTCACCTCCCTTTCCCCAAAGATATTATATTTAGCAGCTTAGCCCCAATCCATGGCGACTTATTTCACCGACTACATGTGCGACTTTGGAATTTAATACAGCTCTGTCTGGCTGTGTATAACTGGCCTACCGTCTTTCCCATTTCTGGCATAACTCTTCACATCTTATGCTGATTATCCCCAGCGTCTTAGAGAGAAGCTAAGGAGAAATTCCACAATCTGAAGAACATATCTGTCGCTTTCCTGCGCTTCAGATCCCCAGAACCCCCGCATATCCCCTGCGGTCCCACAAACTCTGGATCTTTTCTATTGCAGCTCCTTCCTTGACATTAATCTCTCAACGAATGGCAACAAGCCTCTGGTGTTCCAGAACCTTCCATTCGCCCGTGACCGGCCAGAACCCTGGGGCTGCGGGGCTGCACTGCTGCTCCGTTATGGCCAACGGCCTGTGCAATGGGGGAAAGAGAGTGAGATGAAAAGGAAGGGAGATAAGGAGAGAGAGAGAACCCGCCATCAGCACGCATGTTTGGTTTATTAAGGAAACATACCGCAGTACACCGTTTTCTTTGTGGCCAGATCATAACGTAAAAATAAAACTTGGGCTACAAATGGACCCAGTGCGTTGTCGGTTTTTTCAGCGGAGCAAGGCAGCGGCAGTCATAATCCTACCCCTCCCGCTCGATCACTTTTTCATATCCCATCTGCCCCCTGGAGTCAGTCAAAAAGGGCCAAATGTACCTATATCTACCTTATCACTGACTGAAGGGATTTCAATTTCTGGGAGTGGGCTCTACCAGTTCTTTCCACATCTGGAAAAGTCTGGATCCCATAAACTGCATGCCCACACTCACCTGTGTACGGAACGGCTGCATTTGAAGTGAAATCAGAGTGTCAAACTCGCACGATTTGCCGACAGCATGGGGAGTGATGGTGCTGATCCATACACAGAGCTTGGTGACCAGTGGTGATGCATCTTGCAGCTCGCCAAGTAGAGCATTATGCTAACAAAAGTTGTGGGTTCCTAGCCAAGGGAACATGCATGACCTTTCCCTCTACTTTAAGTCGCTTTGAACAAATGCATCAGATAACTAAATGATAATTCCTTATTGTGTTCAATGCGTAATGGCTTGCATTTTACATCAGTGCTGGATACTCTCACTATTGTTTAATCAACAACAAACAAGACCTTTACATTTTGCAGTAGTCACTGCGTTTCATCTTTTCCTCTGGAGATTCAACCTGCAGTGATAGCCAGCTGGAACACAGTCAGAGAGGCTGTTATGTTTAATCACAATCCAGGCTGGGCTCACAGCCCTCGTATGGTTAGAACTCAGTAACTGAAGGATGACATCATACCGTATCAAAGCTTAGTCAATGAGATATGTACGCAAAGCCCTGCTCACAGGCCAAACCGCGACCATGCCACTAATTGTCATGAGGAAATGTAGCCGATAGTAGTAACAGTCCTGTTTAACGGATGCTGTTGTGCTCTGAAGTTAGTAACAAGATTACAGCTGCGCGGAGTTCAGTTTTGAACAGACCTAGTCCAGATATCACGTTTACATATGAAGAACTCATATAGGTTGGGTAGTTGGTTCAAGATGCAGAGGGCTGGCATTTTTTTATCCTGTCTATATTTTGGTCCATTTTTTTCCACTGATCATAGAAATTGAGCATCTAAGCCTATCTACGGAAGTGCAGATGGCATTCACTCTGCCTGTTAGTAACCGATTACGTCAGTGTAGAGCTCCGGGCTTGGAAATATGAATGTATGTTGGGCAGCGTGAATGCTGTGTGAGGTCAGCTTGCTTGGTTGAAATACATCAGTAATACATCAATAAAAACTTCAGACCATGATCTCTCAGAAGCCTGTGCATGTAAATGAATGTGTAATGACATACAGAATGAGCTTCATTCACAAATAGATCAAAACTGTGCAGCCATGTCTGGCTTATTCTTTTTAACCTTCATTGCAAATTTGCTAATTCAGCTAGTAATTGCTAACTAATAGCTCATTCAGCAATGACCAATTCAATTCCTGCACACGACCATTGGTTCACTGCTTGTCCTGCCACAACTGTAGCCGTCCTGGAGCATCCTTTCCTGCCTTGTCATGGTTGAAGTTCATTATGCTGTTCAGTGAGTAGCTGCAAGTGTTGGTTCTAGAAGAATAATAGGACAAAGGTCCTGGGACAATAAACCAGCCATTAGCCACTGTTCATGATTCAGTGTAAGAGAAGTTCTGGATTTGGCTCATCTCCAAAGTGTAGGTAAATGGTACTATGGACACATTTAATGTACTATAAAGGAAATATCGGCAGGCAGAATTTTCATCGGAAATTAAAATGAATTAGTATATTCACTAAGCATATGATACAAAAAGTCAAGTCAAGTGGGTTGAATTGTCATTTCAGTCATATACACAGTATACAGTGAAATGAAACATTGTTCCTACAGAACCAAGGTGCACAAAAAACAAAAGGACAGAAATAACACAAGACGACAATGCAATGTACAGGACGTAACAGCATGCTGTGCCGTCAACAGTAGTAACAGTGGTCATAGTAGTAACCCTGCTGGTTTGAATGGATATTGAATAAGTTGTATTATTGCAGATACAGTATTACGACCTACAGTGTATTTAGCAACAAGACTGCAATAAATAGTAAATAAATAAAAATGCAAATAGTAAGAACATAAGAACATAAGAACTATACAAACGAGAGGAGGCCATTTGGCCCATCAACCTCGCTTGGGGAGAACTTAACTAATAGCTCAGAGTTGTTAAAATCTTATCTAGCTCTGATTTAAAGGAACCCAAGGATTCAGCTTGCACTACGTTATCAGGAAGACTATTCCATACTCTGACTACACGCTGTGTAAAGAAGTGCTTCCTTAAATCCAGTTTGAAATGTTCTCCCGCTAATTTCCACCTATGGCCACGAGTTTGTGTATTTGAACTGATGCTGAAGTAACTATTTGGTTGAACAGCATCCAAACCTGATAGAATCTTATATACCTGGATCATGTCCCCCCTCAGTCTCCTTTGCTTGAAAGGAGCAACAGTAGCAACAGCATGGAGAGTATGCAGTGTACAGCATGTATAAATGGTATATGAAATACAGTTTGTGATTGAGTTCTGATTCAGAAGTCCGATGCCCTGAGGGAAGCAACTGTTTCCCATCCTGGCAGTGAAGGTCTGCATGCTATGGAACCTTCTGCCAGATGGAAGGTGGGAAAAGAGGGTGTGGGAGGGCTCTGTGGGGTTGTCCACAATGATGGTGGTTATGCGGATGTAGTGTGATGTATAAATGTCTGTGACAGAGGGGAGAGAGGCCCTGATGATCTTTTCTGCTGCCCCTAACCCAAACTGTGAATGAGAAACATTAACTTTGATGCCATTCAGCTTGGTCATAGAGAGCATTAGTCAGATAAATGGGGTGTTGCTCTATCGTCAATGTGACTGAATGTGACTGAATGTCTACTTGCTATGTGCCTGATGGAGCCGTGCTGAGTGTCTAAATGTTTCATTGCTTTTCCAGAGTTGTCTGTGCCTTACGTGTGCAGAGAAGGTTTGTGCTCCAACCCTCCAGCAGCTGTCCCACAGGATGCAGAGAGATAGGGTGATATTTTGGAAGAAGATAAACGGAGAATCCCTGTATGATGAAATAGAAGCCATACCCAGAATTTACAGGTTCTTCTAATCTATGAGACATTCCTTGCCCATTTATAAGAAATACTATATTTTCCTTGGAGTTCAATGTACTCAAGATTTGCCCTCAAAAGACTCGTGGTTGAACACGAGACACATTCTCATTCTCCACGTAAAGTTAATGGAATCGAATGCAATTTTAAGCTTATGTTAAGAAAATACTTCCACCAAGGGCGTTTCTCTGGCACGTGCACCATACTTCAGAGGAGGGGCTCTGGAAAACCACAGCAATAACTGGAAAATTACTCACTGAAAATTAATACTCGATAGATTTGCATTTGGTTGACGTTGGTCGTAAGCAATTTCAGGGCACGTTTATGGAGGTTGATACATGGTTTAACGCTTAAGGTATCTGAATAATGAGCCCCATAACTTAGCTTCAAGTCATGGAATGCAAATCACTTATTCCAATAAAAGACAAATATTATGGATTTAGTGCTCATCACACTTGCAGATTGCTGGGTTAATATGTTGCAGAATTGTTGGATCAGTGTTTCTCCAGAGGACCGTTATTTGGAGCTACCCCGCGCCTAAAATATGGTGCGTAAATGTGCCTATCGTCAGAGTCACGTTGCAGAAAATGTGCAGTGCCTTGAGCATATGAGGCGAATGGGGTTTAAGGACCCGCTCGTGCCAGGATGCATTAGCGTCTGCAGGCAGGAAACCAGGCAGGAAAATCCACACATCCAAGTAGAAGTCAAAATTCCTGCAGCGGCTGAGTGCTCCCGTCGAAAGGAGGCCCAGCCGCCTCTGCCAAAATGCGGTCTGCTCTAGTTTATAGAAATCAATTATGTTTGTACCCAGAGCATAGCTGTGCCGATGCAGATATGCCACAGAAAAACTTTGCAAGACCTCAGTAACGGATCTCATTTTGGGCTCTGTTTATTCGCAGTGGCTGTTTAAGCAGGTGCCGTGGTGGTACCTTGCCTGGTTTTATGGGTCAATCTCGTGCCCCTCGCATATTCATGTGTTTGATTTTCATGCTGACCATGACTCAATTATGCAAATAGGCAATTGGAACCATATATAGCAGAGGCAGCTGTTCCAAAGAGGTAGAGAAGGTAGTGCCTCTTCTGTTTTAGCTACCATCCACCACTGATATATACTAGGGCTTCTTCTGAATATTCATAGGTGAACACAGGATCTGTGGGGCTCTGAGTATCAGAGTGGGCTGAAAGGAACTGATGCTGCCTTTGTCAGAGAGGGAAGGTACTTCCGGCTGAAATGTTATGGATGTGGGCGATGTTCTCCATGGTCTCTAGAATCCTACCTCCCTGGAACTTTTGATTAAATGCTGGAATGTATCACAATACGCTCATGTAAAGTGCTTTGGAATGTTGTGAAAGGTGCTAGATTTAAAGGAACTGAACTGAACTTGGGTGGGTGTTTATGGCTTGTAAAAGGTATAATCCAATGGTCATTGGCGGTGGTGGTGGGGGGGGGGGGGGGGGGGGGGTTGGCTGACATCTTCCATAAATCTGCATAAATCAGTTGCCTGGCACCCAAAAAAAAAAGACTAATGGGGAACATGATTGATGTTGGTGCTAGTCACATGCGCAGGGTTTGACGTGGACGAGTGACAGCATGGATCAGTCAGCACACCCCAGCTTTCCCACAAACCTTGCTGGGACTGGCAGTAGACTTGGAAAGTCCACACGTGATCCAGCAGCTTCACGTGGCCCCTCCTCCCACTTTTCTCCATGGGGTCAGCACTGCTGACCTTGGACCTGCTGCTAAAGCACGAAGGTGATGTGGGGATGCTTTAAGCTGTGCTATTTTATTTTACTTGGTCGTCAGCTGGGGTGGGTGGGAGTCTGAGCATGGTTACTGCCCACCCCCCCCACCCCCCACTTCCACCATGGCTCTCTGCCCAGCATCTGTTTGGAGTAGCTGGAGTGCACTAGGTACGGCTCAGTTCTGAGCTGGTAGCCTTTTCAGTCACACATGTGATGCAGAGGCGGCAGAGGATGGTGCTCAGGTCCCCCGCCCTCGCTGCCAGCCGTGAATCCGATCCCTCGGAACGTGCTCTGCCATTTCCATGCTCACTCCTGTCTCTGGCATCCACAACGAAACAGCCCCGAAAATGTGCTTTTTATTGTTGGAACAGGTTTGCATTACGGAAACTCAATGAGGCTGTAGCTATTTTGTCTTATTTCTGTCTCAAAAAAATCACGATGTTAGTAGCATAATTTCTGAAAAAAACAACTGACTGAAGTGGAAGATCCTTGAGGGTCTTTTGCTGGAGTCTGGATTACAGACCCAAAATCCTTTACAGCCCTCATAGTTGTCCTGCACATCCATATCAATGTCTTCCCTTGATTACAATGCCCACAAACGCAATCGGTAAATGGCATTGACAGACGTCTGCCATCCTGGCCTCAGACTGCCCCTAATATCATTTGTCTTGAAAGTTATATTTGCTTACAGTTAAGCATCTGTGTTGCTTCATGCTTCTAGAGTTGGAGGATCAAAGTAGCGCTAATTGTGCGTGTGGAATTCTCGTGTTCTGTCTGTGTTACGCTGGTTTTCCGCATGTGCTAGTTTCCTCCCACAGTCCAAAGGTGAGACGGTATCTCTGAATTGCCCTCAGTGTGGCCTGTCATGGACCGGCATGCCATCCAAGGTGTACTGCTACCTTGCGCCCTGTGCTGCATGGAATAAGCTCCAGGTGCCCAGCGACTCTGTCCAGGATAAGTGCTTGGAAGATGGATGGACATGCCTGCAGTGTGATCATTCTGAGCATGCTCGGTCATATGCAGGGCGCGTTAGATTCTGCTGGTGCTGCGTTTATTGAATTCTGCACTGAAAACTGGAGCGTGTGAGTTTGGGTAACACCGTGGTGCATGCATTAACCGTGTTCTGTTTTTGTCGAGCAGGGGGCCAAACGGGAAAGGGGGGTGCAATGAATCAACAGCTACAGCCCATGTGACCCTGTTAGCGTCCCTGCTGATAGGGTGAATTCTGGGTGCAGACCAGCAGAGGGGGAGGGTCGTGAATTCCCAGCCATCCTCGGTCTCCATGCTGGGCTCACAGCTCCAGTGGGAGGGCGCCATGCCCGAAAAATGCATGCTGCCATTCTGTCAAGGGTAATACATCACGGGCCGTCCGGCGACGGGGCTGACCGGCTTTTTCCAGCGACTCGGACCATTTCGGCAATCAGCCCTAATTTTCTGTTTGTCCCCGGCGTGCCTACGGTTGTAATATCAATATTATGCGTCATTTTCTACTCTCATTTCGTATTCCATAACCACTCATTTTAAATATACAGCCTGGGAGAATATTTCAGTCAAAGCCAATATTTTCTCATGATCATTTCAAATATATGTGATTTTCAGTCATATTTATTTGTTTATTATGCACTTACTTCGCCAAGTGAGTGTTTCTCAGGATCTTTTCACGTCTCGATTTTATGTTTGCCCTGCCTTGGCTCCCTGCTACTCAGCATATAGGTTTAGCTGGGGTATCAGCCTAAAATCCGTTTTTCTGCTGTGTTAATATTTGGGGGGGGGGGGGGGGGGTCGCATTACATTACATCAACCAAGAAAGTCATAAATACTGAGAAGACCATTAAGGCAACTTGCATGGGTTTCCTGCAATGACAAAATCCGGGAGAAGGAATAATCATTGAACAACAAGCGATTGGATGGTATCCAGTATAGTGAAATTGACCCCATAAGGTGGCAGTTCACCTGAGCTGATTAACAAGAGCTCCAGAGACGCAATCCAGACGCAATCCAGACACCCCTCCTGACGCGGATTTACACCTCAGGCTTCCAGTGGCCTCTGCAGTCACTGACAGCTTTACAGGGCCGTCAGCTTGGCCCTGCAGGAGTGGACTGTGGGACACGTTACTCTGTACCTGCTGGGTACGGAAGGTGAAAACGATCGTCATAGTAACTGTAGATGTGCTGCACTGTTAGAGTGCTTTGCGATATTTAGACTTTACGATGGTGTGATAGTGATGCGCATTCGGTAATCAACTTCGAATTTTGCACTGTTCCCAGACCAGCAATATGCTGGTGATGTCAGCTCCACCCAATCACGCTTCCAGTCTTTGTAGCAATCCATACCTCATATAAGCATCTCATATGGTTTCCAACAACGTTTAACTCCATCTAAGTCAAGGAGCACCTGTATTCTGTTCTGGTCTTGTTGTCAGGATGGTGAGTCTAAGGCTCTTGGCATTGCAAGCACTGTCCTGTCACCATAAATGCTGTTCCATAATGTGGGTTTCTGGGGAACTGAGTCAGATTAAGCTTTCTTAAGTGTACTGGTACTGCTTCCAGCTGTTACCAGTGGTTTTACACCAGTACTAGACTGCAACACTGCCATCATGCACAAAGATAGCATTTTCCCTTTTCTTGTGTACTCCTCTGTGCGGCTAGTCCTTGGGCCTGTGTGTCCATCAGTTCATCCATTTTCTGTATTCGCTTGACCTATTCAGGGTTGCGTGGGATCCAGAGCCAATCCCAGCGGTTCTGGGCACAAGGAAGGGAAAGACCCAGGACAGGGCACCAGCCCATTACAGAGCACACCTACAAACGATTTGGTAACTCCGATTAACCTCAGCATGTTTTTGGACGGTGGAGGGAAACCGGAGTTCCTAGAGGAAACCCCACAACTACACGAGGTGAACATACAAAACTCCACACCCATGGAGCCATAGTAGACACTCGAAGTCTGGTCCCAGAGGTGTGAGGCAACAGTGCTAACCACTGCACCACCATGCCGCCCCTGGTACCAATGTCCTCACCCTAAAACAGTGTAGCGTCACATTGGATTATGGGTTTGCCTAGCAGAGGTCTCACAGTTTCCTCTCAATGAATCGGCCACTGTGTCCTCACACCATTCTGCCTGTCCGTTTTTGTTGCACTGAAGTCCCTTGATCTCTCTTCCATCCCCTCTCTTGTGGGTTCTTCCACTTGCCGGGCAGACCCACTGGCTGCTCCTGACCTCAAAAATTAAGGGCCCGATTTGAGTTGACACTGTTAAATTATGGTTTAATTACAGTCAAGCAAACACGGCGTGCATATTATTTTCTTTGAAAAGGTAGCCCTGTTTAACTGGGTGTTTGATGGGGATGGACGAGGCAGAAGTCATAATCTCAGAATTATTGCATAACATGACACCTTTCGTCACCACGGTAAAACTGTTGGAAGTGCCAAGAGAAGGTCCGGAATATTCCGCCTGGCCTGTTTGTGTTCTTTGGATCTCAGCTCCTCTCAGCTATTGTTGCTTTGGGATCTGGCCACAAGGGTTAGAGCTTGTAACATAAACAGAACATCTGCAGCTTGATTGGCAGGTTTGATTCTTCTAATGCCCTGCGGAGGACTGAGCTTTGGAGGTCAGGGGCTCAGATTTATTTAGACAAGCTTACTTTATGCAGTATCGGGGGGGCAGGGGGGAAACACTTACATTCATTCCTATATTACCTACTGATGTCAAGATGGCTGACAATGAGATCTGGTGGATATGAACACAACTCAATTTAACAGCAATTTCTTTCCACATATTGGCATGCTTGTTTTTTACGTTTGAATGTAAAAACAGATGTGAAATATCTAAGGGATCTTCAGAGGGGAGTTAGAGGGCATTAATTACAGTTTTAAACAAAAACTGCAAGAAGGGTGTAAAGAATTGTTGAAGCACATCAAGTCAATGCAGCAAGTCTTGGTCATATCTCAAACACACTTCTCACAAGAATTCATTTTTGAAAAGCTCATCTGGACCTAAAATAAGAGATCTCCAGTGGTTTTAAAGACTTGCTTTATCTACAGTCCAAGTACGTGCACATTTCCCCACACCATCAAACCAATAACTCAGAATTTGTGGAGTACAGCATTTACAAGCAAAAGTCATCAAAGTAACAAATGAATGAGAAAAGGGGCCCACAGTAAGTGAAGCGCCTGTTTCCTTCTGTATCCTGACTCACTTTTCCCAGCTTCTGTTTCTGTAAGATTAACTGCTGGCCGCATGTGATTTACCAAAGTGCAATTACTGAATGGTAACAATCATAATCCAGGACAAAGGTATTTAAAAACCCCTTAAGCTACCAATGCAGTCTAAATATGTAGAGTGCTTTACCGTGGTTGTGTTTTCTGTGCTTAAAAGACCATTATTTGGGGCTTTTCTGGACAACATGTGAATCTTAAATTCTTTAAAAAATCAAGCACTAAGTTGCTGCGAATCGACAAGAGTCCTAAGTGCTAAGATCCGATCTAACCATTCATATTCATGTGGTATGGAGACAAATCGGACACATATCCGATCTAGGACTACATAAGCAAGTGACTCAAATCCGGGTTGAAGAGACTAGATTTGTGTGTCCTCGGAGTCTTGAAAAAAATCAGATCTGAGTCACATTCAGGCAAAAAATTGGATTTCAGTCATTTCAGCTTGGTTTTCTGAACGTAGCCTAAGTGACTCAAACAAATCTTCATTTTTGGTACGTAGTTCTTTTAAGTCTACTGTTTACCAAAAAAGTGTAGACATATATATTTCAGTCGGTTCCAGTCAAGTCTATGTCACCGGTCAGGCTAGAATAAAACAAAACATAAATTAATAAAAAAAAAATTATAATAAATAAATATAAATATTGAGCCACTGCTTGCTATGGAAAAAGTTGCTTTTCTGCTGTCCATGGTGTTTAATGTTTAATATGTTAGTCGAAATGTATTAAATTAGCTGAGAAAAAGACAGGCTGGAGACCCAAGGGCTTGGTCCTTGCCTGTTTTGTTTATCGGTATTTTCTTGTACTATGGGGACATTCCAGTCCAAAGACAGTCCATCATGTCCCACCTGGGGGAGCCAGACAGGACGAGCCACCCGACCACAGGCCAACAACAGCGAGAGCAGCACCAGGAGCATGTTGAAAACAGCGTGCTGCTTTATAAACACGTAGCACTAGGTGACACGACCCAGGACCACATCATACATTCACTTGCTGGCCTGTCATTCCCATTTATTGCAAAATTAATACTGCAAAATTGACACAGAAATTACGCCTTATTTGCCATTTGCACAAGTACTTTGGAATTCCTCGGTCTTCACATATGCCGTCTAGCTGTACTTTGAGACATACGCACAGTTGAGAGCTTGGGGTCCGAGTGTAGGGACAGCCATTTATCCAACAGGCCTGGTGGATTCCAGGGGATCAAGGGCCTCGATTATTCCACTGCGGATAGGATTTGCAGACCTCACCTGCTGATGCACACATTGTCACCTGCAGCACAGACTAGCCTGATATACTGAACTGCAGCATGGGTCCATATCAAGGGCATCCATCCTGCCTGCATTTTGGGAAATAAATGATAATCCCCCAGATTTCCTCCATCTGTAGAGCAGCAGCTCTTTAACACAGTCACGTGTGTCTGTTTGAAGCCCTATACCAACGGGGGCTGGTCGATGGCCCACGCAGGAGCTGCACCCGTGTTTATAGGCAGCTGGGAACAGACCCTGCATCGGCGTCAGTCCTAGTTGCAGTGAAACTCTGCAGTTCCTGTTACACTTAATTAGCACACCGCTATAAAACCCCACACACAGGGCGTCTCTGCTTACCTCCTCTCCGCCACTTTCATTCGCAAAACAAACTTTCCCCAAGCTTGAAAATATGGCTCGTGGGATGGCATGCAGAGGGGATCAGTGGGTGGCGCTGTTGCCTCGTGTCTCCAGGGTTGAGGGGATTGATTACTTGCCTCCCCTTTGTGTGTGGGTTATGTATATATTACATTGTTACACTGTGATAAAAACCTGTTATTTTGACATTGCGGGAATCAATTTTTCAGTCCTCACAAGAGGAAAATCAATTTTATAAAAATCTGTGACTGCAATTAAAAAACTAAAAATGCAAAAACTCTTATCTTTTACTGACTTATGGTTAAGATTGTTATAGTTAGCATTGGCATTTTTCACATAAAAATGAATGGATGGTCCCCATAAAGATATCATAAAGATATGAATACAAACATGTGTGTATGTGGGCATGTGCCCTGTGATGGGCTGCTTAGGGCTCCTCTGTCCCCAGTTCTTTGACTGTCCACCCATATCAGTACTAGGAACTATGATAGTATTGTATTCAAAAACCCAACATAGAAAAATTAATACATTTTGTCAAAAAATAAAGCCTAAGACTCCAGATGTTGGTCATAACTTCTTTAAAAATAAAATTTACGGTGGTTTGCCTTTGTAGGGGAGCATAGATATCTATGATTATACACAAAATTAGAAAGATGGGAATAGTACTGTAATTCATCCAAAAATGATGCTAGAGTAATCCAACAGGCAGAAGCAAATTAGGTTTCATGGTGAAGCCACTTTACAGGAAGTGAACACACTGAGAACATGCCCCCTGCGTCACCATGCAGTGTACACGCCGCCCTGAACACGCGCGTGTGTCCAGTGTCACAGCCGAACTCATTCATCAAAGTGACATTTAAACACACCTCGCAGGATCATACCGCTGCGCTGTTGCCAGCATCGGCGGCGTGTCCGTGACCTCAAGGGACACACGTGCCGGCGAGTGCGCGCTATGGCACTGGCCGAGTTAGCGGTCAGCGATTTTTAATTCACGGGTTACGGAGGCGTCATTCATCAAAATGTCAGTCACGTTAGGAAACAGGACGCTGAAATTCACAGCCCGGCCCACACACCTCTCCAAAATTATTTTTCCAAGAGCCGTTTGGGGACGTGCAGCGGCGGAGAGCTGCTGAGGGCGGCCCCGCGGTTTATATTTGTAACAAGCGCCGGTTCTGGGAGAAAGTCCATGCCGCGGGGGGTTCCCGGGCCCGTCTCCGCTCAGGCCGTGTGGGGTCTGGCCAGGGGGGGTTGTGTCTTCCAAGCCGCAGATTCCCACAAAGAACCCTGTGACGTGTGCGGCGTGCCTCCCCGCTTGCACTGCTAGCTGGCACTGTGGACGGTTGTCTTGGCCATATTGGGGAGCATGTAGACAAAACTTTGGGTTAGTCACCCGCTGGTTGCGGGCAGACGTATAACAGGCAGTGATTTTTCAGCTATTGCTGCATTACTGCTCACCGTTCATATACAGCCCGCGAGTTTCCAGCCCTTTGATTCCTTCCTCTGTCCCTCCCCCGCTTAACATTCTGGGTTCCTTGCTGAAAAAAAAACAACTCAACTAATTTATGATAATTGACCAGTATAAGGTATATTTTAACGTGATAGGTTAATGGTTTAGCTACTCAAACCAGCTTATGATGGTCATTCTTACTGGTTTCACTGGTCATACCTACATGGCATCCTGCTCACTGTCTGAAACTCTGCCACGTGCTGTCGGGTCACCCAGTGCTGCCACTCCCTATAACCTTCTCCAGTGTCTCCTCCCCAAGGCAATCTGCCACTTAATCAGAGCCAGGTGCTCCCTGCTGGGACGATGGCAGACAGAGATGGATCTGCAATTGAAATCTGCCGCGCTACCGTCGGAAGAATTAAAAGCAGCCGGCACGCGAGATCGTGTAATTTAATATTTCTCTGGTGGAGTCGGACAGCGCCGCGCTCTCGCCGGGCCCATCCCCGCTCTTCCAGCTCACGTCCGATCTGCTAGAATGCTTAAAAAGCAAGCTCTCTGTCCATAAATACGGGCCCACAGATTTACGACCCCCAGTTCGCTCCCGGGGTCAATCTCGGCGTCCTCGCCTGGGGACTTCCGATAGGCCAGACGCAGGATTTAAGTGTGGATTCCATACGGATACTCAGAGCATCTGCACGCTTCAGGCCCGTGGCTGTCACCACTGGTTAACCAAGGCCCAGATGCTTGTCATCTTTTCTGTAGCTTGATAACTGCCCGAGAACTGTTTTGGGGCCTGCAGTACCTCATTTAAACTCTTAGCCTACAGTAACAGTTAGCGGCAATAATGACTACAATAATAATAATAATAATAATAGTAATAATAATAATAATAATAATAATAATAATAATAATAATACAATCTGTGCAATGAAATCTGTACCAAAAAAATTATCTGGGTGGTGCGTGGCTCTGTGGGTATATGTCAGTGTTTCTCAAACCAATCCACAGCGACCCCCAAATGGTCTACATTTTTGCTCTCTCCCAATTTCCTGGGAGATATGTGATTTCAAAACACCCAAGTATGATGTCCATAGAGTTACTTCTCATCTAGGCTCGCTGAAGGCAGCCTTGGCCCTATAAGAAGAGACAGAACCCGTAATAGTTCAGTTTGCACACCCAGTATATTTTACTTGAAGGTGAAGCCAAGCTGGGTTGGGGTTCGCCATATATCAGATTTATTTGTCAATGGGTGCATTTAAGGATCCAGGTGCATCCATCCGTCTTTTCCGACTCACCCCCAAAGAATCACACGTCACGCTCAGACCCCCTCGCTGCCCCCGGGGTGGGATTCAGGCCAGGAGACACATTTGTGTTTTTACACTTCTGCGTCCTACAGCAAGAGTGTGTCCTGAAGGAACCTGTGAGCTGGACGGCCTGGAAGATGAACGGCTAACCTGGGCGTCCTCACAAGTCCTCGCAGCCTGACGTGGAGGGTGGATCGACATGCTTACATCTGCAGATGGCCCTAGCGCGTGCGGAGCGATGTCGCCCATTTAATGATACATAAGTGGACTGTGAGAACCATTTAAAGCTTTAAAGCGGGTAATTACTCAAACGGACAGCCGAGTTTCATGTCACCTGAGACCTCTGTCTCCGCTCTTCGTTTAAATTCTAGCAGCTTCTGTTTTTGGCATTTTGCGTGTCTTTGGAGAATGCTTATAGGACTGATTAAAAGAAAACATACCTGTGCACAGCAGACTTTGGGCTTTCCATCCCCTCTGTAAGCAAAAGCACCGATTTCAGCCCTGTTCCGATGCACCCTGCTGTAAGCAAACAGCTAAAAACCAGCTTATGTTGTTGACCGGTTTTAGCTGATCTAAGATGGTTTATGATGGTCTTAGATGATTATGTCCCAGCTCTTGCTGCTCATTGATGGTTTACCTGGGTGGGTCACCAGCTGGTCATGCTGGTATGATCAGTCAAACCAGTTAGAATGACCATCGTAAGCTTGTATGACCAGCTAAACGAGGTTTAGGCAAACTTATCCAGAACCAGCCATTATGTATGCTGGGTTTGGCTGCAACTCCCTAGTTTGATTACTAATTAGATGACTGATTGGCTGAAGAGTTCTCACACCAGAGTTGAACAGCTGGATCTAAAGGTTATCCGAAAAACCCTGGCCCTTTGCCAATAAGATTGCCCCCCCTTGAGCTGGTCAACTATCATAAGTTTTAAAACAAGGTAGCCTTGCTGGTCCACTGCCAGGGGATTAGCCATGTGACCTACCGACTGAAACTGGTAGGTTTGATCTGCATTTTGGCAAACAAACCTTTACCTACAGCTGTTTAAACAAGGCACATATTTTTTATGCAGCCTTTCACCCACAGATCATGGTTCCACTTCCCATTTTTGCTCTGTGAGCAACGGGGTCATAATGACCCATCTCTTGAGGTTTGCCTTGAACACCGTTGGGGTTTTGAACTTTGACTCCCTCAGGTTCTCCGGAAGCCACAGGAGTTCTGGAAGGTTAGCCGGGGAAGGGCGCACCCCCCAGTACTGCCCCCAGGAGCCACGTGCGTGGTTTGGAAATCACTTGTGCTGGCCTGCTGGTCAAAGCAGCCCCAAACCAGAGTTCTGTCTGTGATCTAAAATCTTGTTAACCTTGAGAACCATGGGAATTTACACCATGTGGGAGAGCCATCTTGCTGTAACAACATTACTGTGGTGCCACAGAGAGAAAGTCCACATGCAAAGTCTTCAGCTCGACCCAATGAATCTATCAAAATATGACAGAAGGATTACAGAAGTGTCTCGTCATGTTTCTCAGTCTGACTGAAACACCTACATTTCCTTAGCTTGGAAATCATAGCATTCAGATCTTGCTCATTAATCTTGTAGATATTTAAATCGCATCACGGCAAGGACAGAATTTGGAGTGCGTCATGAGTTTGTTCTGCCTGAAAGACCTTCGCTCTCCCACAATCCGGATAATGACAGGAAAAGCCAGGCTGAACTGCAGCAATGTGACTTAAGTATTTATTCATACTGAAAGTCTTTCCGGGGGAAAAAAAATAAAATGACCTCTTATCTAATCTTGCGCTGATGTGTGTTATCCATGAAAGCCGAGACGGATGCGGTACACGATACGCTATCGCAGTCAGTGGAAACGGTGTTTCTCCTGGACCAGGGTGGAGGAGGTTGGTTACTTTAATCGCACGCAGCTAGCTGTCTGAAGGCAACTATCATAAGTTGCCTACCCACATTCATGGAAACCCCCACCTCCAAGTAGGGTGAAAACCACCAGCTGATGGGAACACAGTGACACGGTCAAGCGGGGGTGTCTTAAAAAAACGATTACTCATCTGTCCAAAATCTTTATCTATCCCATAGTTCCCAAACATAGAGATACTGATGACCACTTAAATTACCAGCCCATGACTCCATGACCCCCTGACTAACATCTGACCACATGATGTATTTCTGGCACATTGTCCTCTGGCACAGGTGCTATAGCTTCTGTATGATTCCACTACTGGGTCTCACTGGAAGGCAGACACACTGCCACTGCGTGGGATGTACTGCAGCTTGGTGTGCAGGACGTACTCCCACACTGGGTGTGCAGGACGCATTCCCACACTGGGTGTGAAGGACCCTCTGCAGCTCGGTGTGCAGGACGCACTCCCACACTGGGTGTGCAGGACGCATTCCCACACTGGGTGTGCAGCACCCACTGCAGCTCGGTGTGCAGGACGCACTCCCACACTGGGTCTGCAGGACGCATTCCCACACTAGGTGTGCAGGACGCACTCCCACACTGGGTGTGCAGCACCCATTGCAGCTCGGTGTGTCAGATTTCATATATGGGGCAGGGGGTGGGGGGGTGTCATGTTCGAGTGTCAGAATGTGAGCGGTGTGCTAAATCTGTCATCAGCAGCACATGTGCCCCCCCCATAACACATCACACACATACACATATGTCAGCGTGCTTTAACGCCACTAGCTTGCCGAGTGAGTGAAACGCACATGAAAACACACCCAACCTCCATCACACTGACTTTCAGTGGCACTCAGGTCCGATGGTGGGAGAACAAGAAAGTGCCCGTGACAGCTGACAAAGTTCACAGCACGGCGGGGGTGCTATTAGTGGCCCCTGAACAGCAGCGGTATTGATTTGGTCGTGAGGCTGGTACTCTGTCACAGTGCAGGTTGCTATCTGGTTCACGAATACGGATACAGTCCAGTTAACACAAGGGGGGGGGCGGGACTCCTATTGACGGTAGAGCCTACTTGGGTATCCATGGCCCTAGGAACACAGAACCCCCCCATCCCCAGGGGGAGTCTTTTCCGGCTCCAGGACAAAAACTCTGTATCTAAAGTCGTCCCGCACGGACGCAGCAAACTGCACCGTCGCTGAAGCTGCCTCACTTCCCTGCCAAAGCAAACACGGGCCCCGGGGGCGGCAACACAGCCGTTCCCATGGCGATCGCGCAGGGCCGGTGGCAATCAGGATAAGCGGGTCGGACAAAGAGCCCGATTCACGGCGGGCCGAATCCTGGATGCGGGCGGTGTGCTGGTCAGCTGGACCCCGTGCGTAAGAGCTCGGCGGAGCCTGAAAATGGCGGCACTTATCAGGGCCAATCAGGGAGCTGGTATTAACAGGAGCTGTCACTGGGGAGGGAAGCCTGGGAACAAAGAGCTTGTTTGTGCGTACATGGGCGAGCCATTAATGGAGGTGTAATGAGAAAGGGTATAGCTTTAGTTAGCATAATTACAGCCCTGTGCCACTAATATAAAATATACTCCTCACAAAACGGACTTTGTGTATGTAGCGGGCCACCATATGTTCGGCGAGTGCATGTTTACATGCGTGTGTCTCATGAAGGGTCTCTATGTGTTCACACCTGACCTCTGTAGGGCCCCGTGCCCGTTTACATGCAATCTGGGTGTGCTGAATGGGATAGGGCGTATCGACGTTACGCTTTTTATACTTAGCTTTTCCAGATCAGATCACACTCTGGGCTCAGTGTGACAAAAAGGCAATAATCATTCAAATGAATTCAGAGAGGCATGTCAGGTCCACCTGAGAATGTGCCGTGCAGTAAACACTTCTGAATTTTACAGAACACTGGTCCCAAGGTGAGCTGTCAGGCAGCAGTTACTGAGTCACTGACTGGCCCTCTGAACCCCTGTTTTTTTGCATTACAGTCATTGCGCTACCAGTTAATCATTACCCTCGTTTCTCTCGCCCTGGCTATCCCATGTCTCCTCATCAGGCGAAATGTGTTTCATTCAGTGCCAATATCCTCTGGATTCCCACTTTGTGCCTCAGGAGGAATGGTCTTTAAATACTTTCAACAGAATAAACGTTGTGCAAAACTTGATGTGTCTAGAGAGCCACGTAGAGAGCAGGCATCCAGTCAAGTCATGTCACAAGAAACAAAATTGCATTTTTGCAGAGCAGTGAATATCTATACCCTGAACAATAAATAAAGGATATAAAAAAATTACAATGGGACCCAACAATGATTTTATAAACAGTACAAATAAGTAAACAATACAAGTAAACAAGTAACGGTCATGCTCCTCAGTAGGTTTCCTCAGAGACCTCCCTTACATGTGTGTGTTGTCCACAACCTTTTCTATAGTACTTAACCTTCTGGGGTCTAGGGCTAGGGAACACACTTTCACTGACTGGGGCATGATCACACATTTCATTCAATATCATAAACTTAATTCATGGCAAATAAATATTTGTTTTGGCATTACACTCATCTTAATTTTAATGTATATTGTAAATATGTCAGATTTATGTTAAGTTTGTAATTTGACATCAAAGTATAGACATTGCAAAATGCAGTTTGGAACACTTTTAATATTATAAAAGTACATAGTAAGCAATGGTGGCAGTTTGCTTTGATCCCAGACATCTGATCGCCAAAGTCTTGGCTACAAGAAGATGACTAAATGGTGTAGTTGCAACATTAGGTTTGATAAATAAATTAGAAAAACCAAACTCATGTCACTATTTCTGGGCTCCTTCCATTGAATATGTAGCAGCTTTCATATGTAAGCATAAGCCATTCACACCTGGCCACATCCCTCCCCCTTTTATGGCGCTGATGGGGATGGATCTGGATCACGTTTCACCGCTGCGTTGTTCATCAAATTACCATATGAATGCGATTTGAATAATCGGTAATGCAGCTATTTAGAATGTAAATAGTGATCTTCAGGTGAGGGCGGCGCTACACGCCCCCGATGCAGGCAAAACAAAGAAAGGTGACATGGTTTACTATTTTGCTGATTAATTTTAAAAACTTTAATATGCCCGACAATGGAGGTTTTGAAAAGAAGACAGATTACGGATTTAGTCAGTGTTTTTTTCATGATTCTACATAAAGATTTCAGCGACATATAAACTGAAATAGATGCAAAAAATACGCCGACGAGGCACTTGACCCCAGAGGGTTAAAGTATAATGGCAAATAATGATAATGATGAGTTTGACATTAATGACGATGCATTATTTTTGCAGCACAAAATACAATCTAATACTAAAAACTAGTAGAAAAGCATGCGTTGTACATGCAGACTTGTTACATGACATATAAATTTTGAATGTGAGTGTGGTCTGACCTCCGCTAATATTCAGGCCCAGTTGGAGCACAGAGGCCAGGTACAGACCATGAATCAACCGATGGCCACACATCAAGTGGACCTCATCCGTCAGGGGTCCGTTTGTCATGTGTGGCACTTTTTCCCATGGTCGCTTGGTGGCCGTTCAGAGATGAGTGTCCTGGCATCAGTCATGGAGGGGGCAGGGGGGCAGAGTAGCTTAATGTTGTCTCCTAGTCTGACAGAGCATTATTTCATCCTAAATCGAGCGGGGCATGGTGACTCTAAAACCGCTCTGACAGCCTCTTCCTCTGTTTTAGTGGCAGACTGCAGGCTATTACGCTGTGGACATGGAAAAGGCAAGCTTCCTGATCGCAGGCCCGTTCTGCTCCAGCCAAATAAAACCAATATAAATCAGAACAGTATTTTAGCTTAGCCTGAGCGAGTTATAAATTACCGACTCACAATACAGAGGTCTCCAGTCCTGAAAAGCAAAACACATTTATTCAGCGAATGAAGGCCCAGTGTTATTGTTAATTAAAATGGATTAAACTGCAGTATATGGTTACTCATTCCGGGTCTTTCCAGAAGACTACAGCATGTAAGAGTTAACACGGCCGTCATCCAGGACATAATCCGCCATAAGTAAGAATGTTCTTTATAAATGAAGGCTTTTTCGATTACCTCCCCAGAGTTCCTCTGTGTCTCTATGCAGCTGAGCGTGTATTTTATAAATCAAAAAGGGAAGTAGTTTGCCTGTGAATGAATTTGAAATCCAAAGAAAAGTCTCCACAAGGAAGAGTTACCTCACTTCTGAGTGGTTCAAAGCCTGCTACTCTGTCTCACTACGTCTGCAACCAATTATAAATCAATATAAAGCCATAACTCTGTGATTTTTTTTTTAACTCAGGATGATTTATGCAAGCAAAGTTTTAAGACGTTTAAACCTTTGACCCTTTGTGCAATTTATTTGCAGTATTTTTTGAGCCGCTCCACTGTTGCAGCCTTTACACTTTTGAGAGATGGTAAGCCATCAGAAGCCCTCCATGTAGTTCGACGCAAATCCATGGGCGTTATTATTTAGATCTGCGGTTCCCGAACTTCGTCCCCGTGTGCACACCAGCCTTTGTTGCTAGGTTAAGATGTCGATTGGATGAACCGAGCGAGTAAATTGCGGTGAAGCTAAGCAGGGGCAACCGAGCACTTGGTGTAGCTTTAACATAGCGTGAAACCGGATTTATGCTAATCGAGTCCGACCTAAAATCTCATAGTAGCAGTGCAATAAAGCATGAACGAAAAAAAATCCCGGAGTTTCACTCGTGTGTCATTTTGAACAAAATCATCTATTATAAAAATGTAAAGTATTTAGAAAATCTGTTGTAAATATCACTACGTCAGCAGTGACAGGAGAATTTCCCATAACTCATGTAAGAAGAGGCCTACTTGCCTGTTTTTAAAATGAACTTTGAGTTTGGTTTACATTCAGACCACAGAAACTAAATTAAACTGCAAAAAAACACATATAATAATTATAATAATACTTTGATTGTTTGCTACAGACAAATAATGACAGTACACTGACATCGTGACTTTGCTTCAGTACTGTATTCTTTAATCCATAGCTATGCATATTAATATAACGTTGTTAGCATCATTTGCGAGAAGTGTCTAATCCTGGCCTTGTAGGATTTGGCCTGACTTCTTTATCCAAGTCATGCTGGGAAGAAGGGGGGCGGGGGTGGCGAGTGAGTTCCTACTGATTCTGGAGCTGGCCACGTTGTGCTTGGAAACCTGGTTTCTACGGTCCATGTGCATACATATTCAAAACAGGCGGGTGCAGGCCGGTGCTCGGCCCATTCGTAAACAGCGCTATTGTGCCCCTGGCGAGGAAGCCGCCCACCCAGGCCCCGGTGCTAATTTCCCCTCAGGGAAAATTAACGTTCCTGTTGCCTTGCTCAGGCTTAGCCGGCGGCCCCCGCACTCAGACACACTGCCCATTGTTGGGTCACTTGTAGTCTCCATGAAACACGATGTGCGACAGTCGCACAATGCATAAAAAAGCAATGCTGCTTAACCAATAAAAGTTCTACAGCAGGATTAAGTATTAGTGACCCCCGTTGCACGGTACCGCGTAGTAGCGTGTGAGAACATGCCACAGAATATCTGTAGCTACACCTCCCACAAGATATTGACCATTTAGTTCAGAGATCTACATTACAAGATTTAGCTTTTCATTTAAAACTTTTAAGGGTAACACTTTACCTAAGGGAGCATAAATACGTAGCAGTAACTCAGTTACTACTGAGGTACAAATCATGAACAAATACAGCAGCTATTTGAGATAAAAGATGCATCATGATTCATTAACGATGAACAAAATTTAGTATTTTACTTGTGTATTCATGACTTGTTCCTTCAGTAGTTCCTTCAGTAGTTCCTTCAATAGTTTACAAATGTTAGAGATTTAACAGGTATAGTAACAAATATAGTTTGCGCGAGATAAAAGATACATCATGATTTATTAATGACGAACAAACATGAGATCAGTACAGTATGTAACTAAAACTTATTTTGTGGTTAATTAATAAATAAGTATAATAATACATTATGTATGCCCCCCCCCCCAGTAAAGTGTTACACCTTAACAATTCTATTAAATTTAATACATGCATTTTTTTTAGCATCTTAGGAGATTTTTTAGCAGGATGTACTGACTCTGGAGCCTCCCCCTTGATTGTGCTCCGGCAGGTAGTTGGGGATGCAATCTGGGACCTACACAGATGATTTTGGCAGGATGGCAGAGGCGTATTGGTCACATTGGATACACGACTGAAACAGTCTATTAGCTGGTTGTAAATCATAGGTTGGTCCTCCTACATGTGCTGCGACCTCATGTCTGCCATGAAGAGAATCGACGCAGCACCCTCATAAAGCATGACGTCCACAAATGTCCGGCACCACATATGCTCACTTTCCCGTCCCCCAGCATTTGATGCTAATTAAAAGCTACCAAGTTATTTCTTAACATAAGGAACCAATCATCAACTAAAAACTTTGTAATTGGCAATTGGCTGTGGCTAGATTATGCAAGTTGCTTTGCTAATGAGAGAATAGCTCTCTGCTGCTTATATTAAAAAAGCACGGGGCGTATTACAGCAAAGTTTATGCAGTTGTCATGTTCGCTTAATAAGATATGCAGGACATTCTGGCCTATATTCTCTGTCAGATCCGCTGATTGGCCACCTTGTTCGATGGTATATCACAGCATTACCTCTTCACTTATTCTCCTTTATGTAATGTTGCTCTAGTCTAGACCCTTGGTTCTCAGCCATTTTCAAAATAAGTGGCATCATGTCAGCTGAATTCTGATTGCTTCATAAATTCTTATTTGCCTCAGATTGTTTTCCTTTCCCCCTTATGACGCATTTATGGACTCTACGGCTATATTTAGGGAGAATGGGGAAACCTCCTGTCTGCTTGGTTTGGAAGGAGTAAGTGCCAAAATCAATTGGAATGTATCTGGACAGAACACAGAGACTGACCACCCCTCCAGAACCGGCTCCTTATACACACGCATGCCTTGGCAGGTTTCCTCTTCTTTTCCCCCTTCGTCTAGACTTCGGGACAGTGAAACGGCCTCTGAGGAGAGCCAAGGTGACCTCGCATGGAATCCCCAGCAGCGGGCTCAATGACATTATCTATATAAGCTTCAACACCACAACCATCTTGCACTGCTGATGCAGTTCTTGTGACTGTTTGTGATTAATGTCAGGGCCACTGGGGCCTGTTTCATTTGTCTCTTTTTTTTCTTGTTAATTTTCCATGTTTGGTTTGGCCTGGTCTCCCAGGCTTTGTCTTATGCTTCTGCCAAGCTTGGCAGTCGAGTGGCCAGCAGGGTCCTCCCGCTTCAGGAGGTGCTATTTCTGAGTCATGTAGGTCCTTCTGGAACATTCTGGTACCTGTACTCCCTCACTGTCACCGATTTACCACCACACCTTTCTTTCTCTACCTGCCAAACTCTTTTCCCTCCTGTTTTTCTTTGTTTTCCAGTCCTTTTCCCGTCATCGCCGGTCCTTACAAACATCCAGCTAATATTTTCAGAAAGATGTCTTCTCTGAAAACATCTGGATGGTGTTCTCCTTTTGTTTCCAATCACCTCTATGCACACATTTTATTAGTGAAACATAGCATATAGTGCTGGTGGAAAACAGAAAAAGATGCACAGATTATAAAAAGATGTAATGCAGCATCTTCCAGCTTCTTATCCTGGTTGAGGTCACTGAGTCTATCAGCTCGTTATGAGCCAGGCTTACATGTTGCCAGTTACATGTAGTTAGCGGATGCTTTCATCCAAGGTGACGTATAGTTTTTGGGAAAGCAGGGGTCAGACTGTCCCTAGAGCAGCAGGGATTAAGGGCTGCGCTCATGGTCCCGATGGTGACATCAGTCTCCTGATGCTGGGATTTGAATTGGCAACCTTCCAGTCGTAGTCACAGTGTACGAACGCACTGAGCAACACATACTCCCCCCCCCCCCCCCCACACATTTAAGCCCCTCCACAGCTATAATGTGCTTTTTTAAATTTTAAACACTTTTATTCCAGAAGTTGTAAAATATGGATGCAAAAACAGGGATGGATCTGTGGGTGGAGGGGTATGCAATGAAATAATCATGCCTGTGCAAGCTTGTTTATTTCTAAACAAGAAATCAGAGTGAGTAATATATTTGTAAAAACTGTAGAATGTAACTGCAAAGCATTGCATAATAACTTTTCGGTTTTCAAAATTGTCTTTTGCTTCTTAATACTGGCAGTCCAATCTAAGGAATACTTGGAGACCATGAAGGTCAAATGCACCTGCCCCCCCTAACAGAACAACTGTCCCCATGCTGCCCCCCCCCAGCTGAAATGATCTAGAACCTCCACTGTGTAAAAATCAAATACATTCCCAGTAAATTCATATTCGATTGCTTTGTGCTGTTGATAACAATGTTCATTTTATCTGTATCTGTTTTAAGAACAAAATCCCTGGTTTAATATGTAATAATTCAAGAAATTATTTTATTATCATGAAATAAAATTCCGTCTAATTTTACCATATAATTTGCTGTATAATCAACATGGGATTGAGGATTTAAAAAAAAAAATACCCTCGAAAGCACAAATTTTCCAAAATAATACTTAAGGATTTTTTTTCTAGCAGGTAATCAGGACATCAGATAGGATGCATTGGGGGTCAGATGTGGTGCAGACATCCACAAAAAGCCACACGGACTGCGAGGTACTCAAGTGTGCGATTCCAGCAACAATTTTCCATCAATTATGTCAATAACAGAACAGGAAATTACATTGTCACTTCCGTCTCGCTGAGTGCCTTGACATGGGGCTTTCCCACCAGCCAGATCTCTACTCTTTGTTGACCTCTGACCCTCCAAGATCCTGCCATATGTCACCCACCTTATATAAATGACACCACCTTTCCTTTGTACGCTAATTGCTCCATGTACCGCTTACTCTATTGGCAATTAACCTAGCATTACAATCAGCAGTGATTTATTAATTGCAATACTTGCACTGCATCCAGGAAAGATATTTGTTGGTGATTTTGTTTTTTATTGCATTTAATTTTCTGTTTTGTCTTGCTGTTAGCAATGATTATTTAGTTTTTCACTGATTCTTAGTCAAATTGGGGAGTTTAGTTAGTAATCTGTTTAACACTTTACTTGGGGGGGGCACGAATAATGTATCAGTACTCACATGCTTAATACATTAATTAACTAGTAATTAAGTGCTAGTTACATACTGATCCCATGTTCACTCATCATCAATCAATCATACCGGTTCGTGTATTGAATGCAGTTACTATAAGAACATAAGAAATTTACAAACGGGAGGAGGGCATTCGGCCCATCAAGCCTGTTTGGGGAGAACTTAACCAATAGCTCAGAGTTGTTAAAATCTTATCTAGCTCTGATTTAAAGGAACCCAGGGTGTTAGCTTGAGCTACACTAACAGGAAGACTATTCCATACTCCAACTACACACTGTGTAAAGCAGTGCTTTCTCAAATTCATTTTAAAATGTTCTCCCGAACATTTGTTCATGATATGTACTTGCGTAACAACTGAGTTGCTAAGTTATTTGTGCCCCTCAAATAAAGTGTTACTGCAAACTCAATCCCGCATTATAATTAAGGAATACTTTATTTATTAAATAAGTGGAGTCAATGTTAATGTACATTTTTTTGGTTTTGGACAAGGACGCACTCTGTATCACTGACCAATAGTTATCAAGATACAAAAAAGCCCCATGGCATGCTGGGAATTCCATAAATTTAAATTTAAGAGAGTTTGCTGAGAAATTCCAGGCCCTTGCTTCGGTCGTGGGCATTAGAGAAGTGTGCGTGAACCCCTGCTGGAGCACAGAGTGATGTCATTATCTGGTCATTCCAGCTTTAACTCTTTAATCTGCTTGAGAACTGCTCCGACCAGCAAGGGCATCGCTCTCACCACTCATCGCTGCATTACCCTGGGCCATCTGGCATTGCATAATGACCTCGGACCACCGGGGAACTTCTCACAGATCCAAAATACAGACTTCTCTTTTACTCAGTGGGGGGAAAAAAAGTTCTACTTGGTATAAGGCTGTTTTCGATGCAGTAGCTGAATGCTGAGTCGAGTGAGATTTCTGCTTGCTCATATATCAAGCAAGGCAGTGGCTTGAATCGAAAGGGCGTTTTCAGCAGCCCATATTTCAGGGCTCTTTTAGCACGCTTTGGTTTTCTCCTGTCCTGTTATCTCATACAGCAGCGTTCGGCTAACTGACACGGAGCAAAAACATCCCTCTGTAAGCCCCTTCGAGACGGGCACTGTGCGCAGAGGAAATGAAATAAAATATATTGGCCGGCCTAGTTTCACACTTTACACAGCCGTAAAGCTATGCTGCGTGATCGTCATCTTTATAGTCTACACATCTTTCATGGTGGAGAATAAATCCAGAACTTAAATATTTAAGATGCACCTAGCAACTGAGGGAAAAGTAAACCACATCTCTGCCTCCGGAGGAAAACGACTGATTGTATCGCTGAGGTGGCTATGTCTACCTGCTGCACATCTACTGTGCTGAGCTAAGCAGAAAAACAATCTTAATTTCTATAAAGCATATGCAGCTATGGGGGCAGCACAGTGGCCTCACACCTCTGGGATCAGGGTTCGAGTCTATGTCTTGACTCCGTGTGTGGAGTTTGCATATCCTCCCTGTCTCATCGTGAGGTTTCTTCCGGGTTCTCTGGTTTCCCCCCACAGTCCAGAAACACGCTGAGGTGTATTAGAGTTGCCAAATTGTCCAAGGGTGAATGGTGAGTGTGAGAATGGTGAGCTGCCTTGTGTCCAGAACTTCCAGGATAGGCTCCAAACCCCCACTATCCTTCACAGGACAAGCACATATAGAAAATGGATTGGATATGTATTAGGGGGGTTGAAAAAATCTAAATTTCCAGTAGCAATTTCCAATAGTGCGGAAAAGTTGTCACTGGACCTCATTATTAAACGTGTAAAATATCTTTGAAATAGGTTCATATTTTCAGGTTCCGCAACGCAATCGAAATTTCGTAATTTCCCAAAACAAAGATGATTTTCCCCGCATGACTCCCATGTTCGAAAGACTTTTTTCAGAAGTTAATTATTCCAATATGGCGGAAAGGTTACTACTTAAGCAGTATAGTAAGCCTACAAAATTTTATTCATATTGGTTAATATTTAAAGGTTCCACATTGCGGCTAAAGTTTGCACATTTCTAATAAAATTCTCTGTACGCTGCAACCTGTATGCTCTTTGTGTATAATTCACACAAAGATCGAGACAGAAGTTACTATCTTGTATAACAAATGTTGTTTGATTACTGACACAGTGATGGTGATGGCCATGTACATTATGCTTCAAGCATTTCTGTGAAAAAATTCCACTCAAAGAGGTTCAGTCAGGTGAAAAAAAATTTGTATGCACTGAAGCTGTGTTTTGTAAACCAAATCTTTGAGTAAAATGTCCCAGGTGTCCAACCTCAAAATCAATTCACGGAAAAACAAGAAGAATCATTCATTTCTTAATTACGACACACTGTATCCCCCCTGCGCCCATCCGTCCATCCGCCATTTCTAAGAGACCTACGCTTAGAAGTTGGTTTTCTATTTGATTTTGATTTGATTTGATTCAAACCCTTTATTGCTGTTCTATGTTTATAACTACGTTATTATAATATATTTATAAGCACATGAGTGTTCCCAAATGTCCTGTTGCTCCATTTAGCCATTGACCTCTTCTTTAATAGGATATTTGTTTTCTGTACCCCTCCACAAGCAGACTTCCCAGCGTCATATTAGAATTAGAACCTTACTCGAGCATCACATGGGAATTTCTTTGAGAAAAGTAGAACAAATTAGAAGCACTGCTCAGGCTGGGACTGACAGAGACAGAAACTGGACACTTTCCAGTAACACAGCCGCAAAAACACGCGGCCAATTCTTGTTCTCGCTGTACTTGGCGTCTCTAAGTGGTGTTCCTACTTCCTTTAAAAGTGTCCCTTCTACAGTATCGATGTTTGAATTCATCAGTCCGAAATGTAAACACTGGATTTTAATCCGGCGGTTGATCCTTTTTCAGAACTGCTCAGTATAGCAGAAGAGAGCACAGTAAGACAGGGGCATCGGTGGGGTTGTTCTAGGGGAACTTTAGCTTGTCCTCCCCCCACCCCCAACCCAAAATAAATGTACGCTAATTAGTTTAAATACTGTGTTCTCATTCATTTAAATCAGACCCCCCAGTAAAGGCTTAGCCCCGTTTCATAAATCTCTAGTGACTTTCATAAGTCTCTAGTATTTTGTAGTAAAATACTACAAAAATAGGTGAAAGTACTATATAGTGCGAAGTACAAAAATGTAGAAGTGGCTCCCCTGGTGGACCATTTATGAATGTTAACTTCCGCTGGTTGAGTCGCCCCGTTTTGCATGCAGTGAGGTGTTTCGGTGTCCCGCATAGAAGTGGGGGGGGGGGGGGGGGGGGGCGAAGAGCCATCCCGGCCGGGTTGCCCGCCACCCTGGCGGTTTATAAATACCACGTGATCTCGCAGGGTGGGGAAGCGAAGCGGGAGCCAAGAACCTGTCGACACCCGGGCGCTGCCGATATGAGTTTTCCCCCAGGCATCGGGCCTGGAGACAGAGAGGCTGCGGCAGCCGCAGAACAGCAGCACAAGCGGCTGCCTGTTACCCCGATCTCATCCACGTCGGCCGGCGCAGCTCGAGTCAGGCTCCCCTGTCCGACGGGTCGCGAAGCACGGAAACGTCTATGAAAATGCCACCTTTTTTAAGCCAAGTTTAAAATATGGCTTTTTACAGAGAGAAAGCGAAATGAAATGGTGGCTAGGAGAAGCAGTGCTAAGTAACCATTGTACGTCCTGTTGTGTCCACTTTTTGACGGATACGCCCTCCTCTCTCTACTAATCGTGTTTGAGATCTAAATGACCAATGAAAAGTTGCTTTATGACGCCATCTTTTTAACTAGTATTTATGTTTGTAGTAGTTAACATCTCTGTTCATGATGGCCATTTAGATTACTTTATATCACTAATTTGAACTTGATGTCGATAGCTAATAAAGTCATTGTTAATTGTAAATATAATTTACATTGTATTTTGCATTGTAATGTGAATTAGATTAGTTTGTATCATGTTGACTTTGACATATTTGCCTCGCTGACGACGGTCTGTGTAAGTCCAATTAAAACACGGAACCGTTCACCGATCGTTTTTTTTTGTGTGTGTGGTGCTGAGTGTGTCATTATGTTGTTTTACATTTATATTGTAGTTTCTGTGAAAATGATGGATTTTTTCCCATTGGTTAATGACAGTGTCATTATAGAATAATGAGTAAAAGTGGAGTAAAACACTGTGGAGACGAACTCAATACACCGTGTGTCGCTTTATCTGTAATCATTTCCTTTTGTGGGCATCGCCTACGTGATGTAAAACCATCAACGACTACAGCTGAGAATGCAGACATATTAACAGTTTATATGGTTTTTCGTAACTTTTTATTATTTGGCACGTCTGCATCACGTCACATTATTTATTTTCTTAGCGGACGGCTTCATCTTAGAAGCACGCGCCTAACGTTTTATCGTTAGTCCAGTTTAACAGCTGGACGTGTCTTCTTCCAGAATCACGCATCCAGGCCCAAGTGCATCTCCGCTGCGGACTGTACCTAACACTCGTTCCTGAACAATGTGTATATATTTTGCTTTTAATCTTAACGGTAGGATTCAGGTCAGGATCCAGAACCTTTCAGTTAGCAATATAATGTAATATCGATCCTACTCTCTCAGAGGAAGATGTTTTGATGGTTGCCAGACAGAGCACAATTTGTTACCTAACATATAGTGCTTAATCTACACTAACCGCTGGGTAGTTTAGTCTGTTATTCTTGTAATATTATGTTGATATTGAAACTTTTCCTTTAGGCAGTGCAGGTAGTTACTGTGCTATATTTTCATGTTCTCTGTTGAAGTCATTGTACAATTTTTGTCATGAGTAGAAAAATTTGCTTCCTTAAAATACAGCTTCATATTTGTCTTGGTTTATGCTACATTTTCAGGTTGTTCACTTTTCTATTTAAACAGCAGGGCCGTAAATCGTTGCAACGGTCCATAAAGGTAAACCTGTGGAATTTAGAGATGAAAAATAAGTTTTGGCAAAGTTGCCGCACGTGTATTTTTTGGATGTGAACGTCTTTGACGATTGGTCTCGTTGCTTCACAATGGAGAGCCGGTGGCAAATGCAGGTCAAATGAGAGACACAACGTTTAAGGACATCAGGCATTTTAAAGGATATTTCGCCTGACACCTCTGGGACCTGGGTTCGAGTGTCCGCCATGGCTCCATGTGTGTGGAGTGTGTATGTTCTCCTTGTGTCATCGTGGGGTTTCCACCAGGTACTCCGGTTTCCCCCCACAGTCCAAAAATATGCTGAGGCTGATTGGAGTTGCCAAGTGGCCTGTAGGAGTGCATGTGTGAGTGAATGGTGT
The DNA here is from genome assembly GCF_023856365.1 of Brienomyrus brachyistius. Lineage (NCBI taxonomy): Eukaryota > Metazoa > Chordata > Actinopteri > Osteoglossiformes > Mormyridae > Brienomyrus > Brienomyrus brachyistius. Next base: position 1,125,087 of record NC_064554.1, read on the forward strand.
GTGATTGTGCCCTGCGATGGGTTGGCACCCCATCCTGGGTTGTTCCTGTCTTGCATCCATAGCCTGCAAGTTTGGCTCCGGACCCACTGCAACCCTGAATAAGACAAACGGTTTCAGAAAATGGTTGGAGGGGTAATTCCTGCTGAATGAGTTCTGTAAAGTACTGTAAATTTTAATTTTAAAGCAATTTTAGACACAAAGAAGATCCCAATTGTATACATGGGAATTAGGTAGAAATGGTAGCATAATAAGCTCTGTGACATAAGCTCTGTGGGATAGGAAGCCTACAGGTGTATCTTCCTTTCTCAGTTTGCATTCTTGCCAGGTTTTTTTTGACCATTTCCATGATGAATAGAGTTCCTAAATTGAGCTGATCACCACTCTGAGCATCCAGAGGCTGGGTCCTACCTCTTCCATTACTGAATGTTTTACATTCACAGCTAGTGACACACATGCCAGTGAAAGTGTGCCAAAGGTTTCAAAAAGTGTTTCTTCCTCTCTTCAATGCACGATTGTCTGTTACACACCATCCTAAAAAAACGGCAACGTGTTACACTGTGATTACACTGTGATTACTGGCTTGACACCCGAGACATGCCTCTAGTTTTCGGCAAATGGTGACATTTGGCATTGAGTTTCTTCATGCTCCTGTTGTACTCTTTTATTTGGGTTTTAAAAACATTATTATGGGCAGCTAGAATAAAGCTGTTATTTGTGTCTTATCTCATGAGGCTGTATTTACCATGGTGCAGATCTTGGCCTACATTCAATGCAAGCACTTGAGAAAACCTCGTCATGGCCGACGTAGACCTCAACTTCCATGCAGAGGCTGGGCAGGGAGGCCAAATGACCCTACTTACCATCAGCACAAATGGATCATGAAATTTACACCTCTCTCATAATACTGGAATAAGTCTAAGAGCACAACAGAGATAAACATCGGTTGGGCAGTGAAGGCACTTTTTTCGGCTCACAGAAAAGATGACTGTGGTCTGCTCAGAGAATGGAGAAAAGAGAGCGCGCTATGAGGTCTGACTTTGTTTATGAGCAGAAGGGAAACTCAACTTCGGTTTACCTAAAAGTATATCTGTTTCCCTAAAAGTATCTTTGTTTTTAGTGTGCACCTTCTAACACTTGTCAGAGTGAACATTTAGCATAGCCTGTAAAGAGTTCATCTAGTGCAGTGTGTAAATTATTTATGTAACTTTAAAGGGTTTGTTTAGTACAGTCTGTAAATTGTTCAATTAGGACACTTTATTAAGTCTGTAAAATGTTAATTTAATACAGTCTGTAAATAGTTTAGTACAGTCTTGAAGTGTTTAATTAGTATAGCCTGTAAAGTGTGCATTTCGTACTTTGTGTAAATCGTTCATTAAATAAGTCTACAAGCTGTTTAAGGTATGTAAAATATTACTTTTGAATACACTTGAATATGAATGTGACTGTGTGACACTTTATGCTCAACTGGTTGGTAGAAACAAATTCTTGCCCAAAACACTCTTCAACTGGATCCAAGTATATATTTCATTTCCAAGGGTCTGAAATCCTGGTTAGCCCACAGTCTACCATATCCAGAGGAGGGGAAGCGGTTTTAATGTCAACCCAAAGAATAACAACGACAACAACAACAAATTTATTTTTGTTTAGCGCATTATCACAACATTACGTTGTCTCAAAGCGCTTTACAGCATCCCCACCCAAAGCCCCCAGTGTGCAAGCCTAAGGCGACAGTGGCAAGGAAAAACTCCCAAGAAGGAAGAAACCTTGGGAGGGACCAGACTCAAAGGGGGAGCCCATCCTCCAGGGGCCGGCAGGGAGAGTCAAATAAGAGTCAAGTCACATTGTCCCAATCATAAGATTTGGGAAATAACTGGAAAGCAGGGAAGATGACAAGCCAATGCTGAGTCTTCTTCCAATCGGCAGGTAACTAAAGGTAAGGCAGTGGTGTCAGACATGAAAGATGACGCAGGCAGATGGGTGAGCTGGATGCAGGGACGTCACTGGTGGTGGCGACGTCACATGTAGTAGGGTATGTTGGACATCTTATAAGTGGATGGCTATGGTGAATTCGATTTCTGTCTCATGGGCATGAAACCAAAACTGTCACAAATGTGCCCCTCAGGGTACTAGTAACACAATCACCTGTGAGAAAAATCCACAGTCTAGTATAAAAGGCCACTCACCTGCATATCCTACTGACCTTAACCCGGCCTCTTCTAGCAGGTTCAGACCCAGATTGAACCGACCGTTACAGAAAGAAAACGATCCCTTGTCAGCACTAACGCTGTCATCATCGCCGTGGCTAACGAGTCGCTATCGTTTGTAAAACCACCATATGGTGTTTGTGCCCGGCCTCCGTGTCATTCCCGAAACGAATCTGGGAACGGCGAGCCTTTGGAGCTGCTCCACAGGCAGGCAGAGCAAATTGCTAGGAACAGTGTGAAAACACAGCCCAGTTATGTGGTTTTCAAACTGCTTCTCCTGCGCCATGTTTTCTGGAATCACTTCCAGCTGCTCCCTGGCCGCTAATGGCACCTTGGGCCCATGTAGCCGTTTCAACGTTGGCCAAGTTTTTTCATCAGACCCCCTTGTCTCCCTCTCCCCCCCACCCCCCAGCAGCCACCTGCTCTTCCCTAACTGAACTTCAACTGGCCACATGACTCCCACTAACAAACAGATCATTATGAGTGTCGTTGGGTTGCTTGTTGTGTGAAACATAGCAAATCAAATAAAGATATTGGGGGCAAACTTAAAAAAAAAAGGTTATAAGGGGTTTAATTCGGCAACTGTTCATCTCCCCCCCCGCAGCAAATCAATTAAGTATCGTGGGTAAGTCAGTGATCATAAATTAAATTTCATTTTTCCCCCTCAAATATCAACGAAAAGATTTAATTTACAATAAATCAGTTTAGTTGACTTTTTCTTATTTTTTGTGTTAGTGTTTTATTTTTTTCCCCATGTTAATGTGTCCTAAGGCCTGCTGCTCTGCCTTAGCATAAGGGCTTCACTGCCTCTCCACCAAAGCCAGCCTCGGATCCTGCCAAAAGGATACTAATTGCCTGTCTCTCCCTTCTCCATCCTATTTCCCCTTCCAGAGGTCCCGGCACGACTTTGGCTTGGTGGCGGCCGCCAGCCGGAGCCAGCAGAGGTGAGTCACGTCGTCGTCCATCACTTCGACGGGGCGCCTGTCGCAGGCACCAACGTGCCAGGTAATCCCGCCCCGGGAGCCCGCCGAAAGAGGGCAGCCTAATTTTCACCATTAACGTCAACCCCCCAAGCCTCCCTGCACTGCCGGCTTGTGGATTTTGGCGCCAGTAGGAGACGAAAAAAAAAAATCGCACGCGAGCTGAAAAATGGGGCTGCGAAAATAAAGACTGAAATTAACCTGGACGGGCGTCACTTTTAGATGCGAAAGAGCAGACGGGGCGGAGGCGGGGTGTCTGTAAGGAGTCCCTGCCCAATTCTCACCTGGGGGGGAGTGGGGGATGGGTGAGAAGCACAGGTGAGCGGGTCTGTATGCCCCCGGTGGTGCTGTGTACATGGGCAGCTCGGCTCTCAGATCCCACAGGTGGGTCCCCTGGACGGGAGGCGGGGCTCATCGTCTGTGGATGACTCCCGATGACAGAGGTCTTTTTTCATCTTATCAGAGATTGGAGCAAATTTATAACCAAAGACACATCCCCCCCCCAATTCCCTGACTCTACAGGCTGGACCCTGGTGATCTTTGCTCCCACACGTATCACAGACCAGTGCCCAGTACTCTTTGTGCTGCAGATCAGCCCGGTGATTTTCCCCGGCCTCGTAATTTATTGTGGAATTTCTCCTGTCTGAAATCTGTACCACCACCGCCCCCCCCCCCCCCCCCCCCGCCCTCAGCAGCTACCATGACCATCTCCTCTGCACAGACCTGTCTAGCTTCATAAATGAGATAGAACTGCAGTCACAGGATTAGTTTGTCAGACGTGTTCGGACGTGTTTATGCGTAATCCTTATGTATGCCATTTCCCAGCTTAGGTTAAAGCCTTTTCTTTCTTTTTATGTGATTGTCTTCCGGGTCCCAACAGCATTTGCTCAGTGCCCTCCAGAGTTTGTTCAGTGCCCTCCAGGGTTTGCTCAGTGCCCTCCAGAGTTTGTTCAGTGCCTTCCAGGGTTTGTTCAGTGCCCTCTAGGGTTTGCTCAGTGCCCTCTAGAGTTTGTTCAGTGCCTTCCAAGGTTTGCTCAGTGCCCTCCAGAGTTTGTTCAGTGCCAAACTATTTTGCACAGACATTAGTCTGTTTTTCATTTTGAATGATTTCCTAGCCCAGTCAATTCACTTACTGACTGAATGCTCCTTATGTGTATCAGTCCCAGACCAATGTTAACACTTCTTCTGACCTCCATGTCATGGCTGTTTTCCGGTAGGTGGGGAGGGGGGGGAACAGCTGAATCTGCTGATACGTCACCTGGGCTTATCTGTTACATTCTGGGAAAAGTTTCCCTAAGTTCCGTTCTAAGACAGAAGTTCAGAAATTCCCTCGTTTCCGCACTTTTTCCTCATCCACATTCTATCTGGATAGTTTCAGCAGCAGTCGTTTCAATCTGTTAAATATACGCACTGTTCATGAAGCTATGCTGTAAACATATGGCATCCCGCGCCTCTAAAAACATTTTAAGCTACCTGCTGAAAAGCTGGCATGTGTTTAAAAACATACGCCCCCCCCCCCCCCCCGACACACACACACACACACACACACACACACGCATACACACTCACGGCCCTGTCGTACGTGTACTTCAGCAGGCCTGCTGTCCTTGGCAAACCTGTGAAATATTTTCTTTTATTTTTTTTCCCTGCAACAGATGCCAACGCCGCAGAAGAAATGTAGCAAAGTGTGCCTTTTTCTGCACCTTACTGTGCGGTCCCCTCTTTGTCAAAACAGGAAACAAACAATGAATACTGTTATCTGTATAGCTGAACCTCTGTGTGTGTATAACACAATGGTGGAAATACCGGGGGGGCTAATATGTGTGTTTTTGCACAGGAACATCAGGGCCTGTTGATTTAGTCCTCGCTGCCAGCAGGGTTTCTGTATTAGGCAGTTTAATGGGGTGTATCTGCGGTCATATAGTCTCTGGTCGACTGGTACAGTAGTTAGAGACAAAACACTTCAGAAACTCCAGCACCAAGTGCAGCCATGTCTGCTGTCAACATTCTTTAATTTTCCTTTTAAATTCCCTTGCCCAGACTTGGAAAAGTGGGCCTTCCTCAGAATCTGGTGGGTCAATGCTGCCCCCACTGGGTTGACTTTGGAACTGCTTGTGTGAGAAGCCAGGGCTCAGATAGATTGGTATAGAATCTATCAGTTGTTAAATGTGCCAGAATTTGCTTACAGAAACTTATTAAAGCAGTCTGACTGACAGGGGTATTCATTCTGTAAAATTTGTCTCAGGAGTTTTTGAAAGTATCTGCTGCTGTTTGGCTATAATGATTTGGTTATAGATCCTCTCAGCTTTTCTCTACTTCATATTTGCACCTGTGCTAGTAGTCGGATTGCTAATTTTAATATTTTATGTGAGCACCTTTAAAAGCACGGTGAAGCTTAACATCCACATGACTTTTGAGCTTAGGAAACAAATTTGTTGTCACCACATTCAGCTGGGTAACAAATTAAGCAGCCATTTGTGGCATGTTAAGTGTTATGTGGTTTTGCTTTTCGATCAGTGTGATGCTACTGCCATCTAGCTGTCAGAAAGAACATGTTCTTCTCTAAGCATAATTTATTATGTTTTGCCGATAGGGGATCAGAGTGAATTGTAAACAGAGTTCAGTGTGATTTCACTGGTGTTACTTAAACAAGAGGCTGTACCACATGCAGTAGCAGTTGCTCGTCAAAATGCTTTTGCCTAAAACTAAAATTGTCTTTTAGAAATATCCTTAAATAGTCTAGAGGTCTGCTGTTACTATTGGGGTAGACTACGTTACATATATTTTAAGACTGGGGCATCACATCCCTGTGATTAACGTGACCCTGGGGCAGTTTGAATGAGCCGTTTGCATGCGAGCGATGCTGAAAGTGATCAGAAGTGAAGCATATCGCTGGAAGGACTGGCCGCCTGCCAGACGGAGGAGCTGACGTTTATAAGGGAGGCCTCAGGAATATACCTCAGGATACACCAGCGTTAACTCCTGCAGTCGAAACTATAAGGTTCCAAAAGGGCAGATGACTGAGACCGCCACCGCCAGAGGACATTTTTAACCATAAACTTTTGCGTAACGGGGCTGATGTTATTTACCGGCCGGGGCAAAGACTGATGTTTCAATAGCCACAGTAAAGGGCGCGGAGGAAAATGGGATGTCTGGCCTGCTCTTGGCGAAAAAAGTGACACCGCAAACAATATTTCATAAAACTTGTATTTTTCACATAAAACCTTGACATGGGACTACAATAAAAAAGAGATTATTTAAAGGTTTTACAATTCTGCAAGATTTATTGGTAGCAGCATTATTTGAAAGGTAAATTTCAGTGGGCTGACATGAAATGTGGATTTGGTTTCAAAACGCATTACCTTAAAATATCAGTCTATTATTAGCAGAGTCAGTTGCCAAAAGAGGTAAAAATGCAGCTTTTCCAACCAATTAAAGATATCTGAAAATATGACAAATCCAGACGGTAATGAGTAATGATGCCTCCTGGGTAATGAGTAATCCAGAATCAGTAACACTGCCGCAGTGGTGCTTCTTAACTGTTTAATGATATACTTAAACAGTCCTAAATATAACCAGTCCTGTTGCTTCATGTGGGATATCAATATATTTGTATATACAGTGGAGGAAATAATTATTTGACCCCACGCTCATTTTGTAAGTTTGTCCAATGACAAAGAAATGAAAAGTCTCAGAACAGTATCATTTTAATGGTAGGTTTATTTTAACAGTGACAGATAGCACATCAAAAGGGAAATTGAAAAAATAACTTTAAATAAAAGATAGAAACTGATTTGCATTTCATTGAGTGAAATAAGTATTTGAACCCTCTAACAAAAAAAAGACTTAATACTTAGTGGCAAAACCCTTGTTTGCAAGCACAGAGGTCAAACATTTCTTGTAATTGATAACCAAGTTTGCGCACATTTTAGGAGGAATTCTGGTCTACTCCTCTTTGCAGATCATCTCTAAATCACCAAGGGTTCCAGGCTGTCTCTGTGCAACTGAGCTTTAGCTCCCTCCATAGGTTTTCTATTAGATTAAGGTCCGGAGACTGACTAAGGTCATGGAGTGGCCTAATGTGCTTCTTTTTGAGCCACTCCTTTGTTGCCCTTGCTGTATGATTTGGGTCATTGTCGTGTTGGAACAGCCATCCACGACACATTTTCAGTTTCCTGGCAGAGGGAAGGAGGTTGTCGCTCAGGATTTTATGATACATGGCGAACAGGATACATTTTCCTGTTGATGCATTGAAGTTGTCCTGTGTCCTTAGCAGAAAAACACCCCAAAGCAAAATGTTTTGGTGTTTTGGGGGTCATAGGCAGCATTTTTCTTCCTCCAAACACGGCAAGTTGTGGTAAATGCCAAAGAGCTCAATTTTGGTCTCATCTGACCAGAGCACCTTCTCCAAGTCACTCTCTGAATCATTCAGGTGTTCATTGACAAACTTCAGATGGGCCTGCACATGTGCCTTCTTGAGCAGGGGGACCTTGCGAGCACTGCAGGATTTTAATCCATTGTGGTGTAATGTGTTTCCAAAGGTTTTCTTGGTGACTGTGGTCCCAGCTACTTTGAGGTCATTAACTAACTCCTCCCGTGTAGTTCTAGGATGATTTCTCACCTTTCTCAGAATCATAGACACCCCACGAGGTGAGATCTTGCGTGGAGCCCCAGACCGAGGTCGATTGATGGTAATTTTGTGCTCCTTCCATTTTCGGACAATTGCACCAACAGTTGTCACCTTCTCTCCCAGCTTCTTGCTAAAGGTTTTGTAGCCCATTCCAGCCTTGTGCAAGTCTACAATTTTGTCTCTGACATCCTTGGACAGATCTTTGGTCTTTCCCATGTTGGAGAGTTTGGAGTCTGCTTGATTGATTGATTCTGTGGACAGGTGACTATTTAAGACAGGTGTTTTTAATGAGGGTGACTAATTGAGTAGGAATGTCTAACCACTCTGTGGGAGCCAGAACTCTTAATGGTTGGTAGGGGTTCAAATACTTATTTCACTCAATAAAATGCAAATCAATTTCTATCTTTTATTTAAAGTTATTTTTTCAATTTCCCTTTTGATGTGCTGTCTGTCACTGTTAAAATAAACCTACCATTAAAATGATACTGTTCTGAGACTTTTCATTTCTTTGTCATTGGACAAACTTACAAAATCAGCGAGGGGTCAAATAATTATTTCCTCCACTGTAAATAAAATGTCTCACATAGATGGCTCATTCATAGAAATAGCCCATGGACTAAGGGGCAAGTTTACCCATTCTAGAAGGTTTTCTTTTACTGCATCTGTCATCTGAGCCAGAACTTAGAGGTCAGATATTTGCCGAGGAGTTTTCCTGCCTTTATCTTACCTCATGGAGACCTATGCAGGAATTGGGGGGTTCAGTCGTACCCGGAGCCTGGAGGGGGCTGAGGGTTGCGTGTGGGCCAGCTCGCCAGGGACTTGTGACGCATGAAGGAGAAGCACATCATCTCGTTCTGCCTCGTGAAAAGTCTAATTTATGTTCGATTCACGCCTGAGAGGTGGCGTTTGCACTGTGCTTCCTCATGACTTCACGGCACAGTTTAAAGGCATCTTCACACAGACACGCACGCCTATGGGCCTCAGGCTCCACCATAAACACCAGTGAACCCGAGGAGCTGTGGTAACAGGCCAGACTTGGAGCGTGTCACCCACCCGTGTCTCTGCCCCGCTGTTGTTCTTGGACAGCCTGCCGACTAAAATCTTGTAAGACCCAGAGCAGAACAGCATGGTGGGACAAAGGAAACAAATTCCGGTGCTCATGAGCTAATCAGTCATGCCCTGTGACCTCTGACCTCATTGCTGATTGGGTGCGTTGGGCATTGAACCTGTGTGTGTTTCCCCGGCACAGTTTAATGTGAAGCTAGGTGCCATAAAAGGGATGGGAACTGTAGCTAATGCAGCTATTGGCTGCTTCTTGCCAGCTGTTGACATACTTGGGAGGTGTAATCTCTTCACCAATATAGACTCCCCTGGAAAGGATGCAGGGTGGTTATGATTGCCCCATTCTGTCATCGGCACAGGAAGACGTATAGAGCTCAGGGCGCTGAATGTAGGAACAGCCAATAGACTGCGTATCATCATTGACCAACAGACTTTACCGAAGTTCTTGTGTAACATTAGTGGCTATCAATAGCTATCAATGGTTTTCATTTTCGAGAAATAATCATACATTCACCTCTCAGACATTGCGAGATAGTTGCTGTTTTTCTTTAACGAAACAGAGAAGAAGCCTCAGCAAAGCTACTAAAAGCGCAGCTGCCTTCAGTTGTACAGCCATCCTACACGATGAGACCAGCGTTCTGGGATTCTTTATATCTGTTTTCTCAAGTTGTTTCATGGAACCACAAGGGAGAGAAAAGAGAGGATTTGCTGTGGGCTGCTCTTCACCCCCGTGCATTCAGATGTCTTTATCTTTGTGCTGGGGAGGGAGGGAGCTGGCTGATGATAAACACACCTGTGTATAAACAGGGGTTCACAAATTCAACTGGGATTGCCTACATCCCCCATGTAGAGGTAAAACATGCTTTTGGAAATTATTAGAGGCATTATTAGACAATGAGTCGAGGGCAACACCAATATCAATGGGGGATTGCGGAATGAGACCTGGCAACCTTGGCCTAACATTAGGAAAACCAAACCAAATTCTCATTGATTCACTTCTTAGGGTCATAAAGTTTCACCCTCAACAGGGCAGTGCTAATGGTGCCAAAGTGGCAGCAATGCAATTGTCTAGAGATCCATGTTACAGAAAACATCACGGGAGTCCTGTGTTTGTTTCACTAGAAGGCATGGCGTGTTAGTTCCTGGGAGGGGGAGCCCAGTGGGTTACTCGCTGAGTTATGTTTATTCTTTCTGCACAATCTGGCCTCGGTCACAGGCTCGGTCTCCTCGAAGAAAAGAATGTGGACCTCCAGCGATAACCTGCAGAGAGCAATTGCTGCCTGTATCGCCGAACAGGATTATGAGGCGTGGATTCAAAGCAAAGAGTCGTCCAGATGACATAAGCTTGACTTATTTTGCCACAGAGTAAGTATCTTTTTCAGTATTCCATGTCACAGGTGTCTAGCTGGCTCGGCCCCCGGCTCTGTTGGCATACTAGGCCTCTGACTATCTGTCCGTTTTGAGATTTTGGTGTTCGGTTGGCTTTTGTTGGATTCTGCACACAAATCATTCTGATGACACACGGCAGAAAAGTTCAGGCTTTGTTTTAGCCTCTGATCTTGTGCACGAGGTGGCTTCTGTGTGTGTGTGTGTGAGAGAGAGAGAGAGAGAGAGAGAGAGAGAGAGAGCGAGAGATGTTTGTGCTGGCCAGCACCTTCCCCAGAGAAAGCTATTATGTAGTGGGATTGATGGAGCCAGACACGGGCTGCGTGGGAAGAACCCTAGTAGGGCCTCCTTGAAGCGCCGGGCGATAAAAGGCCCGTCCCAGGTTTCGGCGCTCATCCAGCATCCCCCTGGCATGGCCTGGCATTCCTCACTGTCTGATTATCTGCGATTTTTGCCTCAGAAACCGAGACAAACGAGCCCAGAGGGGACATCGAAGAGGCGTGCTAAAGCCATCACAACACGATGTGACGCAGGAGCGCTCCGGACATCTGAAGAATCCCGCAGGAAATGAATGCCTGTTTTATTTTCTTTTAAAGAGCTCCTTCTCCTCCTCCCCTCAATTTATGAGTGTTTTTTAGATCATAAGGATGAAATGATATTTGACTCTGAGGGTCAGTGTAAGTTGGTGTCATGGTCTGAAATGGAGGCCCTGATTCAGGAAACAGGAGAGTAAATGTTTTTATGCGTTTGTCTGTAGTGAGGCTGTTCCAGCTACCATCGCTGTGCTAAATTATGCACCTTCCACTTCCACCTCACCAGTTCTGTCTATAATCTTTTTATTTATTGGGGAGGGGGGGGATTGTATTATTAATTCATATTATTTGTTTACGTTTTTTTGGCCAAAGCGATGTTCAGGTGGGGGTAGCTTGGGGTCAGCCAACATCCAGCACACCAGGGACAGCTGGGGTTCAGTAAATTGCTCGATGTTGTTATAAACACTCTACTAGTTGAAGGATAAGAACACATGACCTTCAGGAGCCCAGGTGCAGATCACTAACCCTCCCAGCCGCACGCTGCCGATGGGAATGCTGATGGACAACGAAAGCATTACAATCACTGCGGCCGTGTATTTAATACAGTTATAAAAATGTATGGTTTCATGGGTGCATAGATGAATAGATGGTAGTAATATTTTGCAACCTAAAATGAATTCGATATGCTAGATTTATATATTTTTTGAATTGGCTTGTATATTTTTATAGCAAGTTAAAAAAAACCTAACAACTCAATGATAGCCTTTATAAACATTGTAGGACATGACAGGGACACCGTAACAGCCTTGGATAAAGCAAGGCTCAAACACACTTCTTAACACACATCTGAAACTACTGGTTCTGTGGATTGAATGTATATAAAGTTTGTGCAAATTAATTAATATTTTTTTAAATAGTTAACTAAATAGTCGGTGTAATGTAGCACAAGTCAAACTCTTTCCATATTGCATTGTGATTTTATATATATATATTTTGTTGGCCTCATTGCTAATGAGGATGACAAGGAGTACAGAGAAATGACCCAGCACTTTGTGGCATGGTGCCAACTGAACAACCTCCATATCAATGCTGGAAAGACCAAAGAACTGGTAGTGGATTTTCGTAGGCACAAACGTCCTCCATCCACACCAATCAACATCCAGGGGATGGACATTCAGATTGTTGACTCCTACAAGTATCTGGGTGTTCATCTGAACAACAAACTGGACTGGACCCACAATACTAATGCTATTTACAGTAAAGGTCAGAGCAGATTGTATCTGCTACGCAGACTGAGGTCCTTTGGAGTGCAAGGGCCACTCCTGAAGACCTTTTATGATTCTGTGGTGGCATCAGTCATCTTCTATGCTGTGGTCTGCTGGGGCAGCAGCATTTCTACTGGGGAGAGGAGAAAACTGGCTGATTAAAAAGGCCAGGTCTGTCTTAGGAGGTCCCCTTGACTCAGTGGAGGTGGTGAGCGACAGGAGAACGTTGGCTAAGCTACATTCCCTGTTGGAGGACATCTCCCACCCCTTACAGGACACACTATCAGTACTGAGCAGCTCCATCAGCGACAGACTGGTGCATCCAAGGTGCATCCTATCCAGCATCGTCTATAGCTAATATATATATAACTGAAGCAGATGTTTTGCAAAGCCTAGCTAAGCTCAAAATAAGTAAATCACAGGGCCCTGATGGCATCTTACCTATAGTGTTAAAAGAGATGAGAGATATTATTTGCCGACCCTTAACTTTACTGTTTCAAAAATCCTTATCTGAAGGTGTGGTACCTTCTGATTGGAAGCACGCCTTCATAACGCCTATTTTCAAAAAAGGGGATAGAAGCAATTTGTCTAACTATAGGCCAATCAGTCTAACTTGTATAACTGGTAAAGTTATGGAGGCTATAATCAAAGAGAAAATGGTAGATTACCTGGACTCCAATAACATTTTGCGGGATAGCCAGCATGGATTTAGGAGAGGTAGATCCTGTTTAACGAATCTGTTGGAGTTTTTTGAGGAAGCTACTCAGGAAGTTGATGATAAGAAGGCCTATGATGTCATCTACTTAGATTTCCAAAAGGCTTTTGATGTTGTCCCCCACAAGAGGCTCCTACTTAAACTCAAAGCGACAGGTATTTTAGGTACCGTAGCGACCTGGATTGATAACTGGTTAACAGATAGGAAACAGCAAGTAGTTGTAAGAGGCACAATGTCACAGTGGGCCTGCGTCCATAGTGGGGTACCGCAGGGTTCGATTTTAGGACCACTATTGTTTCTAATTTACATAAATGATATAGATACCAATATATACAGTAAACTGGTGAAATTTGCAGATGACACCAAGGTGGGTGGTGTAGCAGATACTGAATTAGCGGCTCAGCAGCTACAGCGGGATCTTGATTTAATTAGTGACTGGGCTGATACCTGGCAGATGAAATTTAACGTCGATAAATGTAAGGTACTCCATGTAGGGAGCAGAAATATAAAGTACAGGTATTTCATGGGTGTCACTGAAATAAAGGTAGCTGATCATGAGAAAGACCTTGGTGTGTATGTTGATGCTTCCATGTCCCATTCTCGCCAGTGTGGGGAAGCAATAAAAAAGGCCAATAGGATGTTGGGGTATATCTCCAGGTGTGTGGAGTTTAAGTCAAGGGAGGTAATGCTAAGATTATACAATTCCTTGGTGAGACCTCACCTAGAATATTGTGTGCAGGTTTGGTCACCATATCTTAAAAAGGACATTGTGGCCTTAGAAAAGGTGCAGCGTAGGGCCACAAAAATGATTCCTGGTCTTAGAGGAATGTCATACGAGGAACGGTTACTTGAGCTAAATCTGTTCAGTCTCAAGCAAAGGAGACTAAGGGGGGACATGATCCAGGTATATAAGATTCTAACAGTTTTGTATGCTGTTCAACCAAATAGTTACTTCAGCATTAGTTTAAATACACAAACTCGTGGCCATAGGTAGAAATTAGCGGGAGAACATTTCGAGCTGGATTTAAGGAAGCACTTTTTTACACAGCGTGTAGTCAGAGTATGGAATAGCCTTCCTGATAACGTAGTGCAAGCTGAATCCTTGGGTTCCTTTAAATCAGAGCTAGATAAGATTTTAACGACTCTGAGCTATTAGTTTAGTTCTCCCCAAGCGAGCTTGATGGGCCGAATGGCCTCCTCTCGTTTGTATAGTTCTTATGTTCACATACCATCTTGTATTGTATTGTATATATTGTGTTGTATTTTACTTATATTTCTTATTTCTATTGTTTGATACTTGATTTTTTTCTGCATTCTGCTTATTTCTGCTGCACTGTCCACTTTGCTGCTGTATAACGCAAATTTCCCATCCGTGGGACTAATAAAGGCAATTTTAATCTCAATCTTAATCTTAATATATTGTTTTTGTAACATTACCAATAACTGACAAACCTCTGAGCTCAAGAAATCTGTAATGAAACTGATGTCGGTGACATTACTCCTTAAGATTTTGTGAATGTGTTTCACAGCCATATCATACAATGCAGGCAGTGAGACATATGTGAAGTAGCGCCAAATTGGGAGACTGTAGCGAAGTTCTAAATGGTGAATGAGCTGACAAAATTCCATGTCCTGCACTTTAGAAAATGGCAGATCGTCCAATGCAGTCATCTCCATTGTTTTTGATTTTAGCTCTGGTGCTGCTAACATTGAGCATTGTCTAAGTTTGAACATCAGCTGGCAATATCGTCTAAGAATGTTACGTTGGAGCTGATTTCTTGATTTTTAATGGATGTTGAGTAATACCTTTTGCTAAAATTGTATTGTGTCCCTGCTTCACAAATTGCATTGTGAATTTTATCACCAAGAAAAAAAACACAGAAATAGTGTTGCTTCTGAAAATACCATCACAATGCTGTATACCGTGGTATAATGTCTGGGTGGTATGATAATATGAAAAATTAGCTTGCCGCCCAAGCCTACCTGCCGGACGTGAGTACTTGAAATTAATGCCGTTTCATGTTATCAGCTCAGAAATGCTGTTTTTCTGTTTGTTTTTTTTATGTCTATCCTGTTGGTTAGCTTAGTTGTTGCTAATATTTTGGTAGATTCAGGCTCAAAGAAATGAACTATGGCTTTACTTGAGCTTAAATTCTATTTCATGATTCGCTCAGTGTGCTTTTAAGTAGACTGCATGTGGATTTTTTAATGCTGTCTGTTTTGAATGATAAAGAGGATAGATAAACGCTATCATAACTGTAAACTCCAGTTTTTCAGTAAAAAATTTGAACAAGGTATTAAATTGGGGCAGCGTGTGGCTCAGTGGGCCAAGCCTGTGTGCCTGTAATCAGAAGGTCGCAGGTTCAAACCCAGCCTCAGTCTGTGGGTCCTTGAGCAAGGCCCTTAACCCCCAGCTCCCTGGATGCCACTATGGGTGGCAACCCTTCGCAGACAACTTCCTCTATGAAAAAAGAGCAAGTTGTGGGAGGCGTAAAGACATTTTCCCTATGGGGATCAATAAAAGTGTCAATTATTATTATTAAAATTGAATTGGTAGATATGTCAACATTCACTGGTACGCTAATGAAATTCGAGATCAGGGAATGTTTGAGAATGACAGGTACAGTACTGCTTTGTAAAATTCTAGCACACCATTCGATGAATTTATTAACAGTAACTGAGCAGACAGTTGGTTTTAATATATGTCTTTGTTTCTTTTTCATGTTTAAATGAGCTCAGCTCTGACCTGTGTCGTCTAGCATTAGAGAGACACTTAGGTGTTCCTCGGGTTATATGGCAGTTTGCTGCAGAGCTGGGAAAGAGGTTGTATGGTACAACTGGCAAAGTCACGCAAATCGACAGTTGACAGCGCTGTCTGGAATACAAGGGGTGAATCCTTAAAAACAGACCGACACAGGTATGTCTGAGAGGCCTCTATGGCAACATACAAATATCTCTATAACATTTTCACTTAATTTCTGTAATACCTGTCCATTTTCTACTCACTTATACTTGTGGGAGCACCCTGGAGAGGATGCCAGTCTATCAAAGAAGGGGCAGCGTGTGGCTCAGTGGGCTAAGCCTGTGTCCTTGTAATCAGAAGGTCGCAGGTTCAAACCCAGCCTCAGCACGTCTGCGGGTCCTTAAGCAAGACCCTTAACCCCCAGTTCCCTGGGCGCCGCTACGGATGGCAGCCCTTTGCGGTCAACTTACTACACAAAAAGCAAGTTGAGGGAGGCGTAAAGATAATTTCCCTACAGGGGATCAATAAAGTATCAATCAAGAGCACATATATGCACACTCCCCTGTGGGCAGGTTGGGGACTGTATGTCTTTGGACTGTGGCAAGACAACATAGTAACTGGATGAGACCCACGGGGAACGGAAGAAGGATTTTGACCCCCAACCTCAGAGGGTTCTATAATGTAAGTAATAATATTATTTATTAATACTGTATTCCTGCTGTAAATAATAAGCAGCCTTTCCTGGGTGCTGCTCAGCCGTGTACCCTGTACTACTTGGAATAAACCCCAGACTCACCACACACACATACTGGGTAAGTGGCTCAGTGGGTTAGGATGCTATAGGTCACTGGTTCAAATCCCATGGCTGGTAGAAGCCCTTTTCTGTTGGGCCTTTTAGCAAGACTCTTAACTCTAAGTGCTGCAGGCACTGGCTAACCCTGTTCTCTCAGTTGTACGTTACTTTAGATAAAAGCAGCTGTTGAGTATATAAATGACGTATTAAATATGAATGAAATGGTGTTTGCTGTTCTCTGAAAGTCCTGGGGCAGTTGCTTAATTCAGTAAAAATATTACAGATTTATTGGTTTTATATCAAAAATCATTACTTTATTTGTTTACAAAAAATATGTCACATTAGAATCAACCAGTAGTTTTAAGTACAATATTCATGTCAATTAGTAATAAATTGAAACCCAAGTTATGGCTCTAAAAGAGCTGCTCTGAGTTGAAAAGTTCATTGACAGTCTCACTGGGTGCTTTTTAATTAGTAACACCTTTGCAATAACATGTAACGCCAAACATTTGTGTTTAGTATCCCTTTGAGAGTCAGTGACTACAATTTTAATTTATAACAAAAATGACAAGAAAAGGACGGAATGAGTCAGTAAAAAAATTGTAATTTAATAAAAAAAAAAATTCGGAAGGTGCGAAAGGTATGTGCAGATATGTTAAACATTGGTTGTCCATAGATTTTTGTTATGAAACTTGAAATTTCCAACATTTTTACAGAATTAAGCAAGCACACCAAGACTTTCTGTGAGAGCTGTTTGTATACATATGGATGTACTTAGATTTTCTGTGCCCTCTGACAAAATGTAACCTTGGGTCCCTCCTGCACAAATGTTCGTATCCAAGTGCCACTGTAAAGTGCTGGGCCCCCTGAATCTGCCAGGGTATCCATGCCCCTATTGTGGCTCCTGTAAAATGCTGGGGCCCCTGAATCTGCCAGGGTATCCATGCCCCTATTGTGGCTCCTGTAAAATGCTGGGGCCCCTGAATCTGCCAGGGTATCCATGCCCCTATTGTGGCCCCTGTAAAATGCTGGGCCCCCTGAATCTGCCAGGGTATCCATGCCCCTATTGTGGCCCCTGTAAAATGCTGGGCCCCCTGAATCTGCCAGGGTATCCATGCCCCTACTGTGGCCGCTGTAAAGTGCTGGGCCCCCTGAATCTGCCAGGCTAGCCATGCCCCTACTGTGGCCCCTGTAAAGTGCTGGGCCCCATGAATCTACCAGGGTATCCATGCCCCTACAAAGTGCTGGGCCCCCTGCATCTGCCAGGGTATTCATGTCCCTACTGTGGCCCCTTTAAAGTGCTAGGCCCCAGAAGCTACAGGTGTAAGGCAGGATGGGACACCAACTCATCACAGGGCACACTCGCATACTGTTAAATCACCGCTCCAGGTAATTTGGTAACTCCCAGTTAACCTTGGTATATTTTTTGACAGGGGAGGGAGGAAGGGACCAGAGTACACCTCATGACAACACAGGAAGAACTCCACACACAGAGCCATGGCAGAGATTCGAATCATGGTCTCGGAGGTGTGAGTCAACAGTGCTGACCACTGCACCACCATCCCACCCCTTTGGCATCAATGAATCATTCTCATGTAGTTGCTCCTGAATAGAAAAATGCAGAAGATCACAGGTGTTAGCAGAAGAAATGGTCCCGTTCCTGGATTTTGTGCCGGCTCTCGCTCCAGTGCTAAGGAGAGGCTTCCTTACCCTCTGAAGCCCATAACTTAACACGAGAGGCCTGCAGGGACCAGCGGAGCCCAGCTCACATTGTTATTTTGGAAGTGCTAGACATATTTCTGTTCCTTCCAAAGCAGCCTATCATGTTTCCATTCCTAGCCGATTCGTTGTGTTTTATTGTTGCTATCAAGCAAAGGGGTGGAGCTCTCTGCATATTATTGATGACTAGGTCCTGAAATCGAATCGCTATAATATGAAATCCTAACTGGTGTATTTTTTTCACTGTCTGTCCCCAGTTCAGCAAGGCGTGCCGGCTGTAGGATTCAAAAAAATTATGAGAAAAGTAGACAACAGAAGTGCATACTAACAACTCTACCTTTTTACACGCTTTATTTTGCCCTGTCCTAACACCACAGCTGGCTCTACTTTGGAGAACTTCAATGAAACAGAAGTAATGGACTTTATCAAAAAGGTATAAAACACTGACACCTCTGTCGGACTTTGCTATCTGTGGGCACAGAAAGTGTTATAAGATCCTTGTTTCTTTCGGGACATGGGATAGTGAGTCTGTGGTGGTTGTAGTGCATTTTGGGTTCAGCTGAATGTGGCGGAGATGCCTACATCATGCATATTAAAATCATACCGGAAGGTGACCTTTAATATATTCACTCCACCTCCTGTGGCAGTGTCAGGAAATTCAGAACTAGGAGTATGTGTCTGCTGTCGAATTTACAAAACCTAACATGATATTTATTTATATAACAACCAGATTCACTAGCAACAAATTCTAAGGAATGCTAGTGAAGACCAGGTCAACGTTTCTTTTCATTTTCTACTCCATTAAGTTGGAAGAAAGAAAAAAAATACATTTTTAATCATTACAAAAGAAGACATGAAGCCTTTTGCCCCAAATAACACCCTCGTGGTATGTTTCCACTTTGGCAGTAATCATATTTTCTCTTCTCATACCAAACACAACAACATTGTTGCTCTGCCTTCTTAATCCCTTCCATCTGTTAGGACACCAGCACGTGCTGCTGAGCACAGGACCTGTGAGATGCCAGAACCAGCAAAGTGTAATTCAAAGCATGAGTCTGCCTGCCGTGATCCACGCTAACAGCACAGGGAAATGGCGCCACCTTAAGGCCACTGTGAAAGTAGCATATAAAACTCAGCACTACAATCACATTTTCATTTCACAGATTTAACAGATGCTTTTGTCCAAAGCAAGTGAGGCAAATAGCACATGGCAAACATGGCAAAATACATGCTGTCAAGGATTCAACTAGGCATAAGTGTGGCTAGGCTAAATGTAAGCAGCATTAGAGCTACTGTACAACTACTACTAACAGTGCAATAATCTAATAAGACTATTTAAGGTCCAAAAGTGCAACATAACATTCCAGGAACATGAAGGGTCATCAGGCTAGTAGAGGAATTCATGGAACCGATGTGTCATGAGGCGTTTCTTGAAAGTAGAGAGGGAGCCTGATGATCAAATTCGACAGCTCATTCCACCATCGGGGAACCACACAAGAACCCCATCTGGAGTGATATTATTCAGGAGGTGGAGGGAGTGCCAAACGATGTTGGTTTGCTCACTGAAGGGGGCAAGATGAAACCCAGGGAGGACAATGAGGAGCCCTTGGATGGAGGTGTGTACCTGACCATTGATGGACCTGTAAGCTAGCACTACTGCTCACTTTGTGTTTATCACATGACAGAAATTATGATGTCATCTTTGCACAAACTGCAACAGGATTATTCATTTGCTCTGGATGTATACAATAGTTTAAGTTTACCGTTGTCTATAAAAGTATGTTCTCTGGATTTACCAATTTATTAGTATTGCTGACTATATAAAAATTATTAGTCTTATTTTTATAACCACACCTACTCAACAAAAGCCATACTGATTGTTTAATTTTCTTAATTTGGGGATGTTGCTGGCTGTTAATTGTCTAGAAAGTTAGAGAAGATCGGAGTATTATGATGAATTGTTGAACTATATGTGTCTACAGCCTGTCACATTAATAAGCACCTTTGTTACTAGATGCCATTTGTTATCACTTGGAATGAATGATGGGATCTGGCCTGGCCTGTATCTGCATTAAATTCAG
Organism: Brienomyrus brachyistius; assembly: GCF_023856365.1. Classification (NCBI taxonomy): domain Eukaryota; kingdom Metazoa; phylum Chordata; class Actinopteri; order Osteoglossiformes; family Mormyridae; genus Brienomyrus; species Brienomyrus brachyistius. Next base: position 1,145,198 of record NC_064554.1, read on the forward strand.
ATGTGGCCAAAATGGGGGTAGGTGAGTTAAGTCTCTGTCCTTGTGATCAAAAGGTTGTTGGTTCAAGCCCATCCCTCAGCAAAGGGTACTGTCACTTCCAAGTTATGAGAAGTAAAACGGGGTCAGTGAAGAGAAGTGTTAGTAACTAAATTTCTTGACATCTTTTGGTCTGTGGGGGTAGAACGACAGTATGCTAAGGAACCCCCATGGCAGCACAGGGAGACCTTGTGAATTCCTGATGCACAGCAATCTTAGTGTGGATGATGGTGGACTTGAACTTGTGATGAACTTGACTGAAACAGTAGAACGGATTTAGGAAGAGTTGGTCCTGGTGATGTAGTGGTTAGTGTTTCTGACTTATATGTCTGGGGCCTGGGTTTGAGGCTTTCTTGGGGTTCCATGTATGTAGAGTCTCCCTGTGCTGTTCTACTCTAGTTCTCAAAATTATTAATTATAGACTTAGTAACTAAATTTCTTGTGACCAGAAGGTCACTGGTTTGAGCCCTGGCCTTGGTGGAATGGTTGCATGTCCGTGGGCCCTTGAGCAAGGCCTGTAACCTCGCCCCCCATGTCCGGGGGTGCTACATGCTGTCTGATCTCTGGGTTATGGTGAGTAAGATGGGGTAGGTCAAATCAAAACTTAAGTTCTGTTCCAGAATCCTAACTAAGGATGCTTATATTCACACTTTATAAAACACTTTTCTTCACATTAGTACAGCTACACATCTCTTTAACTACCCCATATTGCTCTTTATAGCTTGGAAATCAGAGTACAGGGGCAGCAAACACCCCCAGAGCTGGGAATTAAAGGCCTTGTTCAGAGGTCCACAGACATGTTACCACTCTACTGGGACCAGAGCTCAATCCAGCAACCTTCTGCATATAAACACAGAGGCTCAACCCACTGAGCCACTTACCAGCCACATATGTTAAGGCACTGTAGGATCCTGGAGCAGAACTGGTCAGCAGTCAGTCTGGAATATTACAAGAGTCTGAGCCACATTTAACAAACATTCTTTATTTGCATAAGTACAGGTAAATTGCAATGCTTCTCTTCACTGACCCCCATCTTACTCTCTGTAGCTTGGGGGGGGGGTGTGTGACAATACAGGGTCAGCTAATGCACAGCACCCTCTGCTGACACCAGAGCAACCTTCTGATGACAGGCATAGACACTTAGCCCACCAAGCCACTTACAGTACAGCCCTGAATTTAACTTTTGACTCTGGTGCAGATTAGGGCCAGGCTTGATCCAGTTCATGGATCTGTGGCAGTTTCAGAGTATTTGGCCCGGATCCGATTCAGACTTATCTTACTATGTGGGGTGATTGCCCCTCAGATTCTTAGTACATCAGCTGCGTGTCTGGTAAGTGACATACATTTACGGTTTTATGGTCAGGCAAATGCGCTCCAGAAATTCAGAGTGTATGCAGACCAACAGTAATCATTTAGAACTCTGGACAGATTCTGGTGCAGACTCTCCTGCAGGAGGATCTATCCCATTATTCAATTTAATTCAATGTTATTTATATAGCACTTTTAACAACAGTCATTGTCACACAGCACTTTACATTTAACTGGCCAGAACCCCAGCAAGCAAGCCTGAGGCGACACTGGCAAGGAAAAACTCCCTCTAGCAGGAAGAAACCTTGAGAGGAACCTAGATCCAGAAGGGGACCCCATTCTCCTCTGGGCGACCGGGGAGCATGAAACTGCATTTATACTGAGATTCATTACAGTTCATATAGTTATGAAGTCCTAGTTGATTTCATGTTATCATCAGGGAGGTTAGTTAACTATGTCAGTGGGGGGAAACGGAAAGCCCCAAATAATCATATTATAAGTGGGCACCGTAATAGGCCTACCCTTTGTTGTCTGTATTTAAACGCTAGGAGTATTAGGAATAAAATTCATGATTTAGAGGCTTTTATCTCATCAGACTCTTATGGTATTATAGGAATAACTGAAACGTGGTTGAGAGAAAAGGATGGACAAGAATATAATATGGATGGTTACACGATGTTCCGTAAAGATCGTATAGGTAAAAAGGGAGGTGGTGTTGCAGTATATGTAAAGGAAAACTTGCAGGCAAGGGAGCTTACTGATATAAATAAAACTACGGAAGCAATATGGGTAAAATTAGATGCTAAAAACTCAATTAGCCTAATTTTCGGTGTTTGTTACAGAACACCTAATGTAGCTGCTGAGGAAAGCAGATTGTTATACAGTGATATTAGGATTATGAGCAATAAAAATTATGTGGTAGTTATGGGAGATTTTAATCTACCAGGGATGCAGTGGGACATTGTCACTGGCTCTTCTGAAAATGAACTGGAGATGGAGGAATTAGTACAGGATTGTTTTTTTACTCAGTTTGTTAACACCCCTACCAGGGGAGATGCCATTCTTGATCTTGTTCTCTCTAATAACCAGGACAGGATTGGTAAATTAGACGTTTTAGAACCACTTGACAGTAGCGATCATAACATGGTCAAATTTGAGGTTAAGTTTAGTGTTCGAAGAGCTAAGTCCAAATCAAAAATATATAATGTTAGAAAGGCTGACTTTAAGTGTATGAGACTAAAACTAGAAACTGTGAACTGGATGGAGTTAAATAACAAAACTGTTGAAGAGGCCTGGGAATTTTTTAAAAGCACATTATTGCAAGTGCAAGAGGACTTCATACCTGTTTCCAGCAAGAATAAATCTAGGAAATTGCAACCTAGGTGGTTTACTAGGGAAATAAAGTATAAAGTAAGGAGGAAAAGGGCTTTGTTCCAGCAATGGAAAATAACTGATGATGACAGAATAAAGCAGGAATATCTAAGTCTACAGGCTGAGTTAAAAAATGATATTAGACGAGCTAAAAGAAATGTCGAAAGGATGATTGCATTGGAAGCTAAGGATGACGCTAAAAGTTTCTTCCAGTATTTTAACTCTAAAAGAGCTCTAAAACCTGAAATTACTAATCTGCAGGATAGTAAGGGTCTTATAATAGTAAACGACATTGATATAGTAAATGAGTTCAATGATAGTTTTGCACGGGTATTCACTGTTGAGGACATTAGTAACTTACCAGTTCTTATTACTGATCCAGCATCGTCTATAACTAATATATATATATATATATATATATATATATATATATATATAACTGAAGCTGATATTTTGCAAAGCCTAGCTAAGCTCAAAATAAATAAATCACAGGGCCCTGATGGCATCTTACCTATAGTGTTAAAAGAGATGAGGGATATTATTTGCCGACCCTTAACTTTACTATTTCAAAAATCCTTATCTGAAGGTGTGGTACCTTCTGATTGGAAGCACGCCTTCATAACGCCTATTTTCAAAAAAGGGGATAGAAGTAATTTGTCAAATTATAGGCCAATCAGTCTAACTTGTATAACTGCAGATGACACCAAGGTGGGTGGTGTAGCAGATACTGAATTAGCAGCTCAGCAGCTACAGCGGGATCTTCATTTAATTAGTGACTGGGCCGATACCTGGCAGATGAAATTTAACGTCGATAAATGTAAGGTACTCCATCTAGGGAGCAGAAATATAAAGTACAGGTATTTCATGGGTGTCACTGAAATAAAGGTAGCTGATCATGAGAAAGACCTTGGTGTGTATGTTGATGCTTCCATGTCCCATTCTCGCCAGTGTGGGGAAGCAATAAAAAAGGCCAATAGGATGTTGGGGTATATCTCCAGGTGTGTGGAGTTTAAGTCAAGGGAGGTAATGCTAAGATTATACAATTCCTTGGTGAGACCTCACCTAGAATATTGTGTACAGGTTTGGTCACCATATCTTAAAAAGGACATTGTGGCCTTAGAAAAGGTGCAGCGTAGGGCCACAAAAATGATTCCTGGTCTTAGAGGAATGTCATACGAGGAACGGTTACTTGAGCTAAATCTGTTCAGTCTCAAGCAAAGGAGACTGAGGGGGGACATGATCCAGGTATATAAGATTCTAACAGGTTTGTATGCTGTTCAACCAAATAGTTACTTCAGCATTAGTTTAAATACACGAACTCGTGGCCATAGGTGGAAATTAGCGGGAGAACATTTCAAGCTGGATTTAAGGAAGCACTTCTTTACACAGCGTGTAGTCAGAGTATGGAATAGCCTTCCTGATAATGTAGTGCAAGCTGAATCCTTGGGTTCCTTTAAATCAGAGCTAGATAAGATTTTAACAACTCTGAGCTATTAGTTTAGTTCTCCCCAAGCGAGCTTGATGGGCCGAATGGCCTCCTCTCGTTTGTATAGTTCTTATGTTCTTATCTCCAGGAGTCCAGGTGCGGGTTCACATGGTGTAGAGTCGGCTCGGTATCAGCTCGGAAAAGAGAAGATGGAGAAGAGTTATTGCCCTACACCTAACCTAACCTCCGGCTAGACTAAAGTAACTATGGCAGCCTGGCTTTGCACAGACTTGAGATTTTCCAGCGGTTTTGGCGTCAAGCCAACCTACCGTCCACAGCTTAAGTGATTGGTGAGAGTGGCAGGACGACAGCACCAATCCCCTCTTTAATCTCAAATGACTGTGAACCTACAGATTTCCCATTCACCTTAGAAAAGGGAATTTAACTATCCAAAAAACTGGCTAAAGAAGTACATATTAAGCCTCGACGTAAAAGCAGAGATTGTGTCTATATCTATAAGGTCCAGAGCTCAAAGTCTTTGCTACAAAGGTTAATGTTTTTTTTTTTACAATTTCATAGCACCTCTGAAAATAGGTTTTTGAAAGGTGTATGGTTAAAGTTGATTTTAACAAAAAATAGAAGAATGAAATTCAAAATTGTCACAGATTGTTGGTGCTGAGTTTAGACTGAATAAAAGCTTTTGTAGAACTTTGGGAAAAATGTTTTTTGGATAGGTAAAATATTTAAAAATGGCAAGTCGTGTCAGACTGCGGGGGGTTAATATCATACTCAGTGTTTTGCTCGTAAGCATATCAGCACGTATCTGCAGGGACTGAAATTCAGCCATCTTCCATTCACTCATTCTTCCATTTTGTTTTCGCTATGTATCAGGTCTTACATAAGACTAGTGCCCCCCAGAGGTTGCACCTTCTCCTGTAGCCTCCTGGCCACCTGCTGGAATTGGTCTAGGATGCCTACCACAGGTCTCATGTATCCCTGATAAAGTCAGCAGCTTCAGTCTTAAGCTAATGACTTGAAAATATTACAAAAAATGAAATGCCAATCCCTTGTTGATTCCCAGTGCTTATGCTGGTTGCAAAAAACATCTGACTTCAGTTTTAAGTGTGGATATCCGTAATGTTAGGCTTTTTCTGCAATATCACAGGTTCGGCTACATTGTAGTGCCCGTCTGGCCTTCATTTATCGGCACCCCAATGCGATTCTCCTTTCCTACCTGCTGTGGCGTGCTCTTAACAGATGGGACACTGGCCACATCCTGGGAAACAGTGTTGTTTTGGACCCATACGCATCTGAATGCAATCATGAGGAAAACCAAAGCAGAGTTTTAAATCAGTCTAGATATGATAGCGTGATATTGTACCACGTGGGGACTCAGGCGCCAAAGTCGTTTATGTTCAGAAGGACCGATGCACTAACAAGATCAGGGGAGGGGGGTCACATTACAGAAGCTTCCCAGCGATGTGACTCAGAGACACTATCTGTACCATCAGAGGAAACTTGAAACACATTGCAGCCGTACAGCATAGGATGGGAAAACCAGGAAGCCGGAAGGCGTTCCTGCCTGTCTATTCACCAACACGGACCTTCCGGGGTTTCATAGAATTCATAGAACAGGATACAGATAGCTACTTTACGGAGCCGGGACCCCACGAAAGATGGTCTGGGAGAGGGGACCTTTAAAGGGTTTAAATGTTAACATAAAATCCACTCTTACAAGACCTAAATGCAAAAAAAAAAAAAAAAAAAAAAAAAAAAAAAAAAAAGACTCTTGCATTGACGCAAACTTTTTTAATTAAACATGATAAGTTTCTCTTATGCACCGGACTAAAGGAATGACAAATCATTAACTGTTACAATATATGAAAATCACGGAGTCCGTTTGGAGCAGCTTAAGGCGCCAGACTTGACTGTCTGAGGGTTCAGAGCAACAGGAAAGGCAGATGTACCTGAAGATCCTTTGAACTGCAGTGAACCATTTTCTTTCTTGGTCCAAGTACACGCTGCATTTAACCTGAGTCTAAATGAATTACATGAGCATAGCCTGACCCTGAATGAGGTCACCACAGATGTGTAAACGCAATATGTAAACAAGGCCTTTCTAAGGTAATTGCTAAGAGGAAGGATAAAGGTAACAAAATAAGAGCAAGTGTATGTATGTATATATATATATATATATATATATATATATATATATATATATATATATATATATATATATAAGGTGCCTGTTTCATGGTGTACACAAGGAGTGTTTGTTTTTAACTAGGAAAATCAACAATAAAAAAAATGGAGAAAAAAAAAATCGGTGCCATCAATCTTGGAAGAAGAAGGAAGATGGGTACTCGTGGAAGGAGTGTTTCACTTCAGACTTCGCTCTTGTTTGAAGGCCACGGCAAATTTCCAGGCCTCTATACACTTTGAGAGACAGATCTCTTCAGGGAAGAACTCTTCTATATCCGGGTGGACGTCAAGGTCCTTCCGCTCCATGTACGACACCAGTGTGTCTTTCAAACTGCAGAGGACGGTTAACAAAGAGCTTGTTTAAAACCCGATAGTCAGGTTGGGGCTACACACCATGATCTGGTCTCACTTTGCTCTAGAACAAACTTGTTTTGCATCTCATATGCTCAGTGGTGAACATTCCAGGTACATACTGTAAAAGTAAAAATCCAGATCAAGATTTTGTTTCAGCCAACCAGCTGAGTACTCTGTGACTGACACTTTATGCTCAACTGGTTGGTAGAAAAAATACTGGTCTGGATTTTTACTTTCTGGACCTGGAATTTCATCCTGGACTCCCCCGCCCCCCCCAGCTCCACCACTGGCCCCCAACCTCACCTCCAGGTTGGCTTGTAGGTGTTGGGAGCTTGGGGACTCTTGAGGACCAGCAGCAGAAGCTCATGGGTCTCGAGAAGCCAGATGTCCACACTGCCCTTGAGGAGGAACCCTCTGAGCAGCTCACACTCTGACTTATCCAGGAGGTCCTTGTACACCGCTGGGATGGCCGCAAACGCATCCTGTCCGCAGAGCAGGTCAGCTTACTCTACCGAACATCAGCCCCATCTCCAGTTGTGCATTTAGCACAGAAACAGGATGGGACGTGGCCGAGACAATTTTGTCCAGCTGACCACACCTTCGTTTCCTCTATCAAACATGAACAATACCGTGAGTCGAGAATTGCCTGTCTTACCCTTTTGAGGCGCAGCATGGACTCTGACTTCAGTGAGGTGAGGAACTGCCACAGGGCCACACAGTGCTTCAGAGTACACCTACTCAGGGCCTGCGGGACAGTTACAAGTAGGGCTGACATTACACACAGACATCGACTGTTTGAATGCACTAGCAAAAGAGAGAGTTTCTCCAAAACGGAGGGGAATAGAGCGCAGCGCAGAATGAGCTGCGAGCAGCAAGCAGACAGACCTTGAGGATGTGTGGGGCCGTCTGGTCCCCCATCTGCAGGACGTCCTCCAGGTATCGTACCAGCAGCACATGGGCTTCCCCTCCTGTCATGGCCAGGAAGCCCAAAGCCACCTCCACCACTGACAAGGCCTCACACACATCACTGTAGGAGGGCAGTTCCCTGGCCAAGATCTCCAGCGCCAAAGCGGTCAGAGGTTCCTGGGGGTATGGAGGGGGATGGGGGTACTCAGTGCCGCCAAGAAAACTCACACATCGGCATTCACAAGAGGTGAATGTATGATAGGAGTAAGGATGAAACGGTAATAAAATTTTATATCACTATTACAGTGACCAAAATTCACAGTTATCAGAATAATCGTGGTAATTTTTAAATGTGCTGTTCAAAAAGTACCAGCACACAAACTGAAATCATTACACCAAGTTTCATGTTGAAAATCACAAGTACTGTAAAACTAGCAGCACTTTTTTGGTTGCATAAACATTAAGATAATAGCATGGCCAATGCCTTATGTGAACATACTGCATGAGAGGGAAGTCAAATGTGCATTAACATTAATTATCCCTGGTGTGCTGCCCCCCACCACGTGCTCACTGACACTAAACAAACCCGTGTTGCATGTTGCCCCTGCACACCTGTGTCTGGGAGACTTTCGTTGATGCTGGATATTTTACGCAAATTTTTCGAAGTTTTAATGATTAAAATTTGAAACAGTAATACTAATTGTTTGGAATTTTACCATGAAACCAGTAACAGTTTCATCCATAATTAGGCGTCAGGGAAAGGAACAAGACAAAGGAATAAAATTCCTCTATAGCAAGTAGGAAAGTGAACTTACCTGTCCAACCTTTCCTTTCAGATCTTTGAAAATGTTTTCATAGTTCCTATCTTGCCTGTTCACTAGTGTAGGGATTCCCTGCAGAAAAATGTAAATCAGTCAGTGCACGCAACTAATTGCTGTTCCTGGAGCAGGGCATTGTGGGTACAGGAGGCCATCTACGCCTCTGCCTTTACTTACATTAAGGGTGATGAGGGGCTTGCCCTGCAAGAAGCGGGTCAGAACCTGCTGCTGGATTTTGGGCAGGTCGTACTCGAGCAGCATCTCCTGGCCGCGCTCCATCGTGTACTGGCAGTTAGAGAGCACCAGGGGGATGAGGTCTCGCTCCAGTTCATAGTGAATCACGTGCAGGTCGGTCAGATCTGCTGGGCTGACCCAATAGCTGTTCCACAGGCAAGGGAGAAAATAGAGAGATCGTGACACCTCCCACTGTGCTCAAACCTTACACTGGAAAGTCAAGTTCCTCCCAGATACAGACGTCTCCTCCCCTCCTGTCACTCCTACATGTACACTAGGGTTCCCTAGATATCATATGACATGTATAAGAATGAATAAAAAAATCATACCCCATTCCTCATATCTATGAGTAATGTCACTGACATGTTCTCTATCTATTCACATCAAATCAAAGTTTATTTATCAAATGTATGCCAAGCAGAGGTAGATGAAATGAGTTCTCTGTGAGCCCCTTATAGTAACAGAAAGATGTAAAAGAAAATGTGAAATGGCATTTAAAAAAAATAAAATATGCAAATAAGCAAACTGATCATGCTAATAGCCTGTTCACTCCCATCGAAAAAAAACTGAAACTGATATCAAACTGCAATTCTTGATGCATTGTAATCAACTACTGACAATGTAAATTGATGGATAAAATTGCTGGTGTTAACTGGCACCCCCACCTGGTCTCCTCAGCCATGTGCTTGTCCACAGTGTAAATGAGATCATTGTGTAGGGCAATGAGGTAGCTGACCAGGGCAGTGGAACACAGGCCCAAACCATTGCGTCGGGGGAGCAGGACCTGAAAATCACTACTGAGGTCCAGATCCTTCTGGCAGTATTCAGCGGGAATCTTCAGTTCACCTGCAGCCAGCACACATGGACACAAACACAGACCGGGAGTCAAGAACCTGACGACATGGCGCCTCCAAAATGCCCCCCCCCCCCCCGAATCATCAGTGGTTATCGGTGTGAAACCCACCCCTGCTCTGCATGTGTGTGCAGTTAGAATGTTCTCCAGTATCAAGCAGGTTTGATCAGTCCTAAAACATGGGGTGTTCCTCAGTATTTGTACTTGACCATACTTATGTTACTGTGTAGTCGTTTCACATCATCTTCCATTGCCTAAGACTAGTTCCAGTATTCAAGAACAAACTTACAGAGTGCTGTAAAAATCCCCAGATGTCATTCTTACCCCACCCCAAATATCAAGGACACAACAGTAGCATCCTCGGCAAACGAGACCGATCCCATGGTTCGCTGCACCCCAAGTTCGTTCTTAGAAGTCAAGTTGGCAAGACCGGTCCATGGTATTGAGAAACACCCATGCAGTTAGATAAAGGGGCACCTCGAAATTGCTCATACTGCATAAGTATGTGTATCTGTGGCCAGATGTACAGTGTACAGTATAACCCTGCCTTGTGTCCTGCGCTTCCATGAATAGCCTCCAACCATCTGTCACTTCCCAGTACCCTCTACTAGAAAAGTAGACAGACAGATGAACACCAGAATGTATTCTTTCTAGTTTTATCATTTTACCCATCCACAGTGGATGGCCCCTACGCTGTGATATGCATCATTACCCTTGGTGGACAGTGATGCTCTCAGTTGGTTCCACGTCGTCAAGAAGATCTGAACCTCTTTTTCATACCATGCTTTCAAGATGTCTATCAAATGACAAAAAAGGAACAGTCACTTTAAAATAAAACCGAGTGTGACTTTTAATGGAAGCTTAAGGTCTGAGAGTCATACCACACCTGATTTTTGGCCCTTTAGGAAATCTTTGATAGTGGTGAACATGAGGTCTGGAACATTCTGGAACTTCTTCACTAGATCCATTTGTAGCTCCAAAATGGCAGGGAGGAACTTCACCAGGCGTAACTCAGCCTCCTGAAAAGGACGGATAAGCACTTCAGAACTGGCCACACAGATTGAAACCTTAATGGATGCTTGCATCTCAGGTCTAAATCTGGTTCAAATCAACACAGAACATGTTTTCCTGCACCCCTGTATAACCTTGGACTACTGAGTCACATCATTTATAGTCACCACCATAGTGAACATCTTTTACAGCAATCACCCCACCACCAGGTCAACAACTTTTACCATTACCAACAGACCAGAGGCTGCTTTCGTAAAAAGGCTGAAGATCTTGGTCCTATATTTATGCAAATTTGTTTCTACTTTCATATCCTGATTGGACTGCCCACCAGGGGCCCCTGCCCCCCCAAGACCCTGGACACAAATTGAGCACTAGCCATATCAGTCACCTTATTCAAGAACCTCCAGAGCATAGGCAGCCCATCTTTGCCACCGTTCTGCTCCACGATGTGGGCCAGGCTGGACAAGGATACCCTCTCCCTACAGCTCCACACGGCAGGCCCATGAATCAGGTTGTCCCGTGGCAGCGAGCTCAGAACGTCCCGGGGATCCCCAAACACGATCTTCAGCACCACGTTGGAGCTCACACGAGAGTCCCTCCTAATGAGAGCATTCATCTCCATCAGCCGGCGCTCCAGGTGCTGTGAGATCACAGAAGAGATCAGCAGAGTGAGCTTTCTCTAAAGGGGAATCATTGCTACCACACTTTAAATGTTGCCTTGCTGGTTTGTATAAGGATCTCATGCACTTCCTGTTCTCACCTTCAGCAGAGGCGTGATGATAATTGTAGCCACATCTGTTTCCCAGTTGTTTCTGGTCTCTTTTCCTGAGAGTTCGTCATCACCAGTCCCTGAGAAAGAAAAAAAAAAGTTACATTGTGGCCACTAGAGGCAGCTGTACTTCATGGCACCATACTTTGTTTGCCATCGGTTCAGCTGGGATGTCTCACACTGGCCCGGCTGGTGCTGTTCCATTAGGTGGGTCAGCGTGATATGGACAGTACTGACGGTGTCATCGACACCCTTCCCAAGAATCCCGCTCAGCTGCTCCAAGTCTTTCAACAGATGACCCATCAAAAAGCCTTCCATGTTCTGAACGACTGGCTTGACAATTTGAGCGACGTCCTGAGGAGAAGGAAGGGAGAAACAGGATGTGATGCAGCACAAGACAATCTTGTCAGTGCTGCACAGCTTAAAAAATGTGTATTAATATATAAGAAAAAGCAGCAACACCACAACCTCCTTTGATGTCCTGTGTAAAGCAGACCCACAAAACATGGCTGATTTCCCAAATGACACCTCAATCACCCAGTGAGGTTACATATCTACACAAACAAATGAGTGATTCTACTGTTTTTAAAAGGTGAGGGGGCATAAGAGGGGCCAACCAATGATATGTTTTGAATTTGAGAGTGACAGGGGAGAGGTAAATCCAGAGGGTCAGCTTTCAGCTGGGAGCGGTGCCCCTGTGGCCCCGCCCCCATGGCCCCGCCCCCGTGGCCCCGCCCCCGTGGCCCCGCCCCCGTGGCCCCGCCCCTGCAGAGATTTCCTAGCAGAGGCACAGAGGAGGTTAGGCCTGAGTACCTGGGGGTGTGTAGAAGCTCCCAGTAGCATGGCCATATGGGTGAGGAGCCTGATGAGGCCAAAGGGGGCAGGGGACATGCCCTTAGTGTCCTTCATGTCTGGGTTGTCCCGTCTGCTGACGGCTCCCAGAACGTGGCCCCTCTGGGTGCGGTCGTCCCTGTCGGATAACCAGTTTGTGTGTCATACAGCGCCAGCCCTCACCAATGACACGGGTCACGCTCAGAAACCACACCCCTGCCAGGGGCCCAGCTTACTGGATGTTGGCTATTTGGAAGCCTAACACCGGCTTGTGGTCTGTCCCTCCAATCTGCGCTCCGCAGTCCAGGCAGTGACTTAACTCCATGGGCTGGCCACACTGGGGAGAGGAGTGGGTAGATGAGGGGCACTGACCTGTGGGCTCTCAGACCAGTGCACTGCACTGGAGGAGGTATCTGCATGCATTTTTATAGAATGGTGGGAATGATGCTTACCTCACCAATGGTACATGGGTGACCATTGGGACAAACTGGAAAAGGAGGGAATAAGAGGATGATTTATAATTTATAGCATAGGATGAGCAGTATATAGTCACACCTCTGAAAACACCTGGGGGCTCCCAAGCTGCTGTGTGTTACATATTTAAGCGTTATGGGGGGTACTCACAGTACCACTGTACTTGTCCTAGAAGTCCCCGGGCAACAGCGAGCATGTCATCAGGCATGGTGGGAATGAAGGCCATCTGGAGACACAATGCCACAAACTTTACAGTACAATCTGTTCGATCACCAGCAGGGGGCATAGTCATTAAAGGTCATCCAGTTTCCTACGGCTCATATGCTCTTTGCAGGAAAGTCTCTCCTGGGCAGATGCATTATTGGTAACTATGACTATACTGAGACAACAAACCACTTCATCTGTAATCGTAATGAAGCCACAGCTAATTGGGTGGGGGGGTACCTGCATTTTGGCTGGATCCAGGGCCAGATGTTTGAGGGGGCTCATCATGCCATCATTCCCAGTGAGCAACACCGCCCCCAAGTGGACAGTTAGCTCCACGGCCACACGCTCCTCGCCCGACATGTCCTCCCTCACACGAAGACCACCCAGCCTGTTGTGCACGAGACTGGTGGCAAAGATCCTCACGTCGGGGTCAACCAAGACCCTGGAGGTCTGGATGAAGTTCTCCAGTGCGAAGCATAGCTGAGGGAGCGAGAGTATTAAGCACATGGAAGGCTAAAGAAGAGCCACACGATGACAGAGTATTTCTTCTCAGAAATACAATGGCTGCAAAAATTTTCAAGGTAGTCTGCTGTAAAGCAGTTACCTACATGTAATACCATAAAAAAAATACCTACAGGAACTGAAATAACAAAAATGATCTATTCAGCCATTTGGGCAGTGTATTCACCTGTGGTTTGGGTTGGAAAGCTGGATCAGCAGCTTGGTAGAGAGAGGTGACCTCTCTGAAAAGCGCTAGGAGCAAGTACAATGTCTTCTTTGCTGGGGAGCTTCTGCAGCCCTGCACCAAAACACGGATGACACAGCAAGTTGAAAGACTACACTGTGCAGTCACAAGCAGGGCTGGCCATGTGGGATACCAGTGGCCGGTACTACGACGCGGGGTTACTGGCTTATCGGGGTAACTTGTCGGATTAATGGTACCACAGTTTAAGAGGACTTCATATTCGTTTACTGGCATTTTGTCCAGACTACCTTAAATCCGACAAGTTACCCCGATAAGACAGTAACCCCGCTTCGTAGTACAGGCCACAGGCATTTTCCTGATGGGGTTGTAGGGTGGCATAATCTGCTGTAGGGACCAATTTTATCGTAGGTATGTCTGTGTGGTGAGCCGGTATGGGTAAAAATCACAGGCCAATATCGGTGACAGGGATAGGCCGGTTGCTTTGGCTCTGAACTGGTATGCCCAGGATCAAACAACACTGGCTATAATGGGGGAGGCATTAGAGATGTCAGCTGCATACCTCACACGCTTCATCTATTCCCTCCATTTTGCCGTCCATCATGGCAGTGGCCACAGCCTCACGGACGGCCTGGTACTCCTCACCATGTACAAGGAATTGGTCCATCTGCACCGTACCCTTGCTCTAAGAAAAAAAAAAAACACATGCAAAAGTGTCTCCAGAGTTCTGCCCCCAGAATGGAAAGTGTTTACGTCCCGCACACGGCCTTACACACCTGTTTCAGAATTTCGTCTGGAAAAAGCCATCTGAAGTCAGGCACCTTGAGTAGCTTCTGAACAAACTCGGCGCCCCGTTGGCTGCACAGCTTTCGGATCAGGTAGACCCGGTACCAGTCGTTCCCGCTCCTGTTGCATAGATCCACCACGCTGCTCAAGAGTGCTGGGGTCGCAGCCTGTGCTTCCTCATTCACCCCCGCACCTGGGAAATTCAACACTTCGACATCAGTAAAACAGCACACGCAGTCCATGTGCAGCGAATGAAACTCAAGTAACAGGAGGAAAAGTTCAAGTCCAGAAAGTAAAAATCCAGATCAAGATTTTGTTTCAACCATAGAGCCATAGAGTACTCAACTGGTTGGTTGAAACAAAACCTTGGTCCGGATTTTTACTTTCTGAACCTGAACCATCCACCTCTGCTTATAAAATATTCAATTTGCATCCAAGTAAATAACAAACCAACATGCACCATTTTAATTCCTGGTACCCTAGACCAGCGTTTCCCAACCCAGTCCACGTTTTTGCTCCCATCCAGGCATTCCAACATTTTCATGCAACTCCCACAAGCACTTAGGTGCAAGTCCTCATTAATGACACTTAATGACCAGACTAGCGTTTGTCTACCAAAATAATAATAATTAATTAATTAATTAATTAACAAACAAACACTCCAGCTTCTTCATATCATTTGTGGAAGACGCAACAGGACCTTCATCCATAAAGATCTTCAGGCATACATAAAACACTTCCCTAAGTTCTGTAAAACTAAAAGTCCATGCGACATCCCAGACATAGTTGCTCAGTGGACCTGGCACAATTTAGTTTTGCAGTAATCAGAGAGATGAATTTGTGGCCACATCTAAACCTGCCTGTTTGAGTTTGCGGGTCAGCCAGCTGATCCACCAGCTGACGGGCTGCCATGTCCAGACACAGGCGCACCCTCGCAATCTGCTGCAGGCAATCAACCGTCGCTGTCGGCGCCCCCTGGCTGCGGGAGTGCAGGAAAGCATGCAGGAAGTCCTCCTCGTGCTGCAGGCACTCTCTGGCAGTCTGACACTGCATCCGTTCAAACATGGAGTCCTGCGATAGCCACGGGGTTAGGTTAGGTGAGGGCTGAAGGCAACCAGGTTAGATGTCTGCAGAGGTGGGCTTTTCAGGTCCAAAAGTAAAAATCCAGACCAAAATTGTGTTTCAACCAACCAGCTGAGTCCTCTGCGGCTGTTACTCTTTATATACAACTGGTTCATTGAAATAAGTCCTGGTCTGGATTTTTACTTCCTGGACTTGAAATGTCTGCCTTTGGGTGTCTGCCACACACACAAGGTTAAAGGCTTGTAGTACTAGATAAAAAAATGGTTAAAAAACTGGTTAAATCCAAGAAATGCACATTCCAACACTAACTCTGGTTAGTAGCCCACAGTTTTGAGTAAATTCAAAATCCACTTTCAGTTTCAAAGCAGCTAAGTGGAGGAATCTGCTAAAAATATGTAAGGTTCTTTTTTTACCATTTTAACAAATTGTAACAGTAAAATTAGTTATTAGAAAGAAATTTCATAGAAAAACGGTATGCGACATGCTCCTACCTCTAAGCAGTTTATGTAGAGGGAATAAAGTTCAGTTTTATCCTTTTCTTCCAAAAAGTTGCTTTGCTCAGTTTCTGCCAGATGCTTCTGCAGGTAAACTCTGACATCCTCAAAGCTTAACGACACAAATCACACCACAGAATTAGTTTTATATGTTTCTCCGGGGAAATTTACAATTTTTGCGCCTCATTTGCAAGAAATACGATTTTAAAAATTAGATTTAAAAATTCAATAATGGCAGAAAGAAAAAAAAAAGCTAGCAGTTAATTAGCTTGAGTTCCCTGTTCAAATATAAGGGCATAAGTAACCAACATGATTTGCAAGAAATTCAAGCAATTTGTTTAGCAGAAGCTGGTTTTAACTGGCTCGCTGATTCTCGTCCTTTTAACTTTACACAAAGCAGCAGTTACTCAGAGGACTCACCTGTACTTAAGTAGGAGCTTCAGGATGACTGAACGGACCACCGGATTTTTGTCCACGGAGTCATCGAAGGGAGACAGGGCTTTGGTAAGCATCAGAGGTTGACCTGAAGGAGCATACAGACATAAAGCAACTGCAGCGCTCAAAACCTGGAGGACGGGGGGGCAGCCTGTAAAAGCATGCATGATGGGGGGCATAGAAATAACAGCATAAATAGCAAGGTTAAGCATAAATATTCACATCGTGATATAATATTATGACATAATCGTGATTAAATGGCATATGCACAGTAATCCAGAGGACTTTAGATTTATCTGGATGCTGGCTTTTCTGTATCATAGGGACCTTTACTTACGCCCACAATTTGGTAAGCAGATTAGTAGTAAACTATAAAGTAAAATATTAATGAGAGGCCTAGTCGAGCCCTAGCCCTAGTCGATATGACAAATACCAGGAAATGGTTTATCATAATGAATATACATCTTCCATCTAATTTCTAACCACTTAATCAGAACTGGGTTGCAGGGGGGGCCTGAATCCTCTCCTTGCAAAGGACACAAGGCAGAGGACACCCTGGACAGGTGACCAGTCCATCACACATGTATCAGTATAGGCTGTGGGCAATTTTATTGAGGTATAAATTGGCCCAACTGTATGTCTTATGAGCAGGAGTACTATGATATACCCAGAGTACACCTAGAGGCAGGGGGAAACATCCATTACACAGACACAGTGGGGGTGGGATGCAACCCCCTACTCCTGGTGGGATGAGAT
The DNA here is from genome assembly GCF_023856365.1 of Brienomyrus brachyistius. Classification (NCBI taxonomy): domain Eukaryota; kingdom Metazoa; phylum Chordata; class Actinopteri; order Osteoglossiformes; family Mormyridae; genus Brienomyrus; species Brienomyrus brachyistius. The sequence goes on from NC_064554.1 coordinate 1,162,255, forward strand.
GTCTGTGCTAACGGTGCAAATGGTGGCATCACTCTGCCAACCATGGGATTCAAACTGGTAACCTAATCATGGTCCCAGAGTCCTAACCCACACACCACCTCGGTGCCAGCCACTGATCCACTGTGCTGTCCTCAAAATTTCTAATTTCTAATATTTCTGATGATCGATCATTAAAAAATTAACAGAAATGACTGTCAAAGCCTCAATTACAGCATTTGTACAGTGACCCCCCCCCCCAAGCCTTGATACCTGCATACAACTAAAACAATAAACACAGCAACCTGCAGGAGGCACTATTTGCAGTTAGACGTGGTGCCAGGAAGGCGGAGCTTACCACGTATGATGGGGACAATCTTGGCCTCCACCATGAGGAAGGACAGCAGGTGCAGGATGACCGGTCTTGAGGGGGGGCTGTTGCCCTTGAAGCACATGGTGGACACCAGGTCAATGAAAAAGGCGTTGCACTGCTTCCGGAACTGGGCGTTCAGAATGATTAGATGTCTGCAGAAGTAGAACAAACTAAATTTAATTACAAAATAAAATATAGACTTGATAAGAAAAGGTTAAACCTCGAATCCAGGGGGAGCAATGTGGATTGGAACACTGGACCAGCTCGTCACGCTTACAAGGATACTGGAGAGTTCATGGGAGCTTGGCCAACCAGTTTATATTTTGTGCGCTTGGAAAAGGAGTAGGATTGTGTCTCTCATGGGGTCCTATGAGGGGGGTGAGAGCTTAGTTCACATTGCCAGCACAATGGAATTGTGATTTAAAAAGGGATTAAACTCAGGCTGTCATAATAATGACAGGCAGCCTCAGGCATTACCGAAACATCTAAACCCATTAACCTTTAAGCTAGCCTTGGATGAAGACATCGTACTAAAACGATGGAATGTAGTGGCTGTCTATCGCAACTCACTCGATCTCCTTGGACACCTTCAGATCGAAGTCGTCAGGGACGTCCTGAATGCAGAGCGGGCAGTACATCTGGCCTGGGATGAGCCACTTCCGGATACAAGCCAGGCAGTAGATGTGATGGCAGGGAAGGTCCAGGGGTCCCTGGGGGTCACCCAGGCACACCGGGCAGGACTGAAACCCAAACCTGGGAGAAAGACATCAAAAGTACATATGAAGGGTCACAGTTCTGCTGCCACCACAGGTGAGAAGCAAACACAACAGAGTGGTTGGGTTTTCATACTTGAAAATCTTGTCATTTACTCCATCCTTGCAGTCCTTGAGAACGCGGATCACCGCCTCGAAGGGCTTCTCTGCTTTCAAATCCGAATCTCTCTCCAAAACCTTGACAGGGTGCAAAGAACAATAACGTATTAGTGGTGAGCCTTTGCAGAGCATTTCTTGACCTTTGCGAGGTCTGTCCTAATTTAGGGCAGCTACATGTCCGGGGAAAGTGAAAACCAGTGGCAGCACTGCAAAATACTCCCTACCATCTGCAGAATGTAGCCAATCCACTGCTCAGTTCATACTTTGTCGTTATCCCCAGTGGTGAGTAAATAAGAAAAAATGGTGGAAAAACTTCTGGGTTTTATTAATCACCAGCAATTTAGAACACTAAAGAGGGTTATTACCTATCTTGAGCTCATGAAACTAGCCTAGATTTTACCACAGGCATGACTGGCTATTTTTGAGCTGAAAAAGTTACATGACACGCTACAACGCATCATGTAATAATGCCTCATTATGTAATAAGTGTCAATGAAGACATCCATCTTGGTTGTTTCTTATATAATGCACAGCATTCAGTTTCATCATGAAAAAGTGCAGCTCCCGCATTTTGTAATGACCACCATGATATATAACAATTTATTACAAATACATATTGCATTCAAGCTGTCTATTACAAAATGCAGGTGCTACTACATAATGCAGTATTATTACATAATACATTGTAACAACAAAGACAATTGAATAGGTATAATGGGTAATATTTATAAAATATACAGCTAGCTCATGCTGTAAATAGAATAATTTCGTGTTTCAGAGTTTTGTAATATTAGTAACATTAGGGCAGCTCAAAGAATACATTTGCAGGGGAGGGTGTCACGGTTCCATCTTCAGGAAACGCAACACAGAATCATATATAGTGGTTTAGGTCGCGGTTTCAGAACTGTTACACCAATAGTAGCCACTAGTAGCCAGTGCAGTAGTGGAATTTAGGGGCTTTTAGGGGTTTATGAGGCTCAGAATGAGTGACGGTGATGGTGTTTCATCTGAATGTTTAAGGCTAGATGGTTAGTTCTCAAGATAAGTGTGTGTGTGTGTGTGTGTGTGTGTGTGTGTGTGTGTGTGTGTGTCACAAAAATATGCAAAATAAGCAAAGGACAAGGATTACTCAAAGGGGTGAGGCCTACATTGTGCATTTTCTTTATTATGAGAAACTGGGGTTGTAAAAGGGTTTCTGCTAGACAAGAAAGCTTCAGGATGTGGTGGAAAGGAGTGGTGGCTGGGAAGGGGAATGTACAGGCCCCAGAGAGGATAACAGCCAAGGCAATAAAGGAAGATCAAGAGCTCTGAAACTCTTGAGATACTTCATGGAACACCTGCTGTACATGGTGTCTCCCTCAGTCTGATTAAGTATTAAAGAGTCCTGCAAAACCTTCTCCTATCTCTCGGCCTCCTTTGTGACAGCACCAGTCCATATGGTGAGAGTAGCTCCAGGTGTTGACAGGTACTATGAAAAGCAGAAGCAGGGAAGTAATGAAACTCGCTCACTTTGCCCAGCTTCTGGGTGTGATCCAGCACCACCGGCTTGAGTTTGGGCTCCAGGCACTCAATTCCCAAAAGCATGTGCTCCACAATCAGAGACAAGGAGAAGATCCGGTTCCAACCATTGCTATCAGAAGGCAAAGTAGAAACAGAAAGTGTCACCAAGTAAAAGAACATTAAAGAGTCTAATGCTGGATTAGAACTATACATTTTAACACATCATAGATTCTGAGTCTTTTGAAAAGCGCTGAGTTTTGAGTATCAATGACTATGAAATTACGAACAGGCAGTTTCACAGAGAAGAATGTCAATGGCAAGTGTCTGCCTAGTAATTCTGGGCTGGAGAAAGATAGGTTAGGAAGTTAGGAAGATCATGCAGAACTCAATGGCAAAAATTTATACTCAGGCTAAATGGGGAGCATCTTGAACTTTATTAATTGTTAAAATACTCAGTCGCATCATTTCTGTTGCCACAGAACCAAAACACAACAAGAGAAAGACAGTATGAAGAATATGACAGAAATCAATGTGTGGTTAGAGTGCTCCTGACTCACCGGACTATCTCCTGGCTCCTCCGTCCATAGAGTCCCAGTTTCTCCTCAGAGCAGACCAGCTCGATGGGCACTTGCAGCTTCTTCACTTGCCTCAGCCAGGCCAGCCGCCGCTCATCCGTCTCCAGCTGAATGGGCTCCAGGTGCTCTACACAGGCCATGGCAGCAAGGACATCCACGACCTGACCAAGGCACAGGGCAAGGCTGAATTGAGGCCATGAAGTGCCCCAGGGCAACAGCACACATGACATCACTTCAGAGAGAAACGGAGCTGATTGGTGGCTCATGAAATTCAGAAATGCGTTTCCCCGTTACGTAGTCTTTTCAGTGAGTGTCAAGAAGCATATAAGCATATGAAATACAGGTATCCACCGTTTTGCGCCACTTTACTTTTACAAAAGACCTACATTAGCACCTGTATTTGCTAACCGAAAGAAATCTGAAGAGGTTTTTTGCTTTTATGAGAAAAGGAGGAAAAATAGTGTCTAGAATTTGTTTATCAGTGAAACAATTGTAGACACACAGTCAATGGCTCCATAACCACATTTGGTGGTCCCATAAGATAAGAGCTGAAAAATTCCTAATCGCGTAACGCCACAGGGCTATGATGTTCTCAAAACAGCCAAATTGCAAGAAGTCAAGTGATGCATTTCTCAGAATGCATCTCTGTCAGTATGAAATGCATGACTGAATTGATTCTGGTAAGTGAATTAAGAGCTGCAACCTTTTGTTACATTATTTCTATTTTATATTAGTTTAGAGTTTAGTATTTAGTTTAGTTTAGTATTTATCATATTCATCTCTATTTGTACTATTTGTTAGCGTTATTTTAGGTTTTATGTATTGATTTGTATGAGTGGGTCCCCAGAGGCCGGACAGGGAAACACTGATGTAGAGAGGGGTGACAGTGCAGAAGGGTAGGGACAGTGATTCCAACCATTTGCATACAGCTCTACAGCACAAAGAAGAAGAGAGTGGCTACAGCTGTAGTAAGGCAAAAGCGACACTGACCAGCTCAACCCCTTCGGTAATGTTGGGATTCTTCAGGAGGGCCTGGGCCACTGCTGGCTCAATAGTCAGCATCCTAGAGAGGTTGTGCAGGCGGTTCTTGAACTCTTGGTAAGCAGCATGGACCCAGGGAAGGGAAACTACTTTGTTATCTTCCACGTCATTTCGGACTCTCAGCTCATTGACGCAGCAGGACAAGGCTCCTCGCAAGAGCTGTGGGGGGGGGACAAAAATCAGCCTTAAGCAAACCGAAATCTTAGGTACGAGAAACGCAGTTCACGCCTACAGATTCTGAAGTGGGTTAATGGCTACGACCTCAGAGCAGATGACGAGGTTACCACAGTTTAACTGAATTTTGCATTGGAAATATTTACCAGAATATTATCAAAGCAAAATTTAGAATGATAAATGTTAGGATTTGGGCTCCTGGTGTTATTTTCATGAAGATAATTTACTTATTAAGAATCATAAAAAGCGATGAACATCAATGAAACAGGAGCTGCATACTGCGGTGCACTGGGGTACCGATTTTAAATTATCCCTTTTTAAAAAATTACAAAACTCACAAAAATTCTTTAGAAATTCGACATGACTTGTAAGGCACAGAGTTCTAGAATTGAGCACGTACTTTTCGCTTTCGGTGGTCTAAAGACCTGGGTGCTGCTTCAGCATTTGATGCAAGACAAATGAGGGAAATACCAACCTGAAGAACTTCATCTGAAGTAACCTTCATGGACATGGAGACATAATCCTGAAGGTAGCGCTGGAAGAGCTGCCACTGCATCTCGGCATCTGCAGCTGCGATGTATCTTCCCAAGGGAGTATTCCAGAAAAACTCTTCAAACTGTTTCAAGGTTTGTCCTTCACAAAAACAATATCAAAATGGTGTTTCATAATATGAAAGACTGCAGTTTTAGACTGAAGTGTGATAAATCTTACCCTGAGAAAGGCATTTACAAGAGAGGCAGAAGACAGGCCAATGCAATTACCTTCCTGTTGCCGGGCATAAACCCAGAGAACATCCAGGAAGTCCTTGATTTTCCAGCTGAAGGGCATACTACAGCCTCTGTTTGACTCTGACATCATATGTCTCTGAACCAAGATTGTTTTTGTCTCGGAACTGTAGAGAACCAGAGTTTCATAAATAATCTTTACTGGATTTTGGCCAATTAATTTTTTTCCCTGTTCTTCATGCAGAACCATGAGCATCTTAACATCTCTACAAACCATTTCTGTAAATGAACTAAATGCATATGAAATCATGCATAAAAACATTAAAAGGTGATAAAAGAAATATCATTAAATTCATTAAAATGACAACCATTTAAAATTCCTTATTAGATTACTTGAATTCTGCAAAAATTGTCACTCATAAAACTCATGAGACGACTGCGGGGACAGAAGTGAAATGATAAAAAACAATTAAAGATCAACTTAAGTACACAAGTAATAAAATTTGGTCTTCTTAGGTTTTGATATGAAGGATCCTTCGCCACTGCAGATACCCAAAAGCGTACTTGCAGAAACCCTCAGGGAAGTTTAATATAATCTTTTTGTTCTTTTAAAAATTCTGCAGTGCTTAACAGTAGATAGGTGAGCATGGAGTTCCAGAACGAATGCTTTGCCTGAAAATGACCTTCAGCTAAATGGACACCTACTTGTGGTCCACTTCAGCATATGGAATTTCCAGCAGCTTCTCGTTGCCAAAAATATCAAGCCATAGCCTTTTCACAGGCTCTGTGGAGTTGTCATCGAGCAGCAGGTCGAGATTATAGTCTCGGTCTATGACAGAGACCAGCTGGGCCAGGCAGGGTGTGAGTACAGTCTGCACTCGCTTCCACAAGGTGTGTCTGCAGAAATCAACACAAAACATTGCACTAAATATATACATACTGGAATCCCGCCCCATCCCGGGGCGGCATGGTGGTGCAGTGGTTAGCACTGTTGCCTCACACCTCTGGGACCCAAGTTCGAGTCTCCGCCTGGGTCACACGTGTGCGGAGTTTGCATGTTCTTCCTCTGGGTACTCCGGTTTCCCCCCACAGTCCAAAAACATGCTGAGGCTAATTGGAGTTACTAAATTGCCCATAGGTGTGCATGTGTGAGTGAATGGTGTGCGTGAATGGTGTGCGAGTGTGCCCTGCGATGTGCTGGCCCCCCATCCTGAGTTGTTCCCTGCCTCATGCCCATCGATTCCAGGATAGGCTCCGGACCCCCCATGACCCAGTAGGATAAGCGGTTTGGAAAACTGATGGATGGATGTAACCTATCCCATTACTGGAAAGGTTAGTTTTACACATATGAACCAACCCTATTACTATCCACTAACCGGCAGAGCCCAGCAAAAACAGGATTTTCCGATATTGACCGATTTAGATATTTGAGGATGCAAAAATACAATAATGATACATCACCCAATATTTCTTTTAAACATGAGATGTTCCCTAACATGTGTTATGTATAGTTATTTAAAAATCCTATAACGACATAATGCAGTTTAAAAACAAACGTGTTTCATTATTAATGATTAATTAATTATTAATAGTAATAATAAATAGTATTATTAATAATAATAATCATCCTTTAATAATCCCTGTAGGGAAATTCTCTTTGCTCCTACCCCATCTTGCTCTCCATGACACACATGTAGGTGAGAGCAAGCTTGGCAGCGAAGGGCAGCCACCTGCAGCAGCACCCATGGAGCTGGGGGTTAAAGACCTTGCTGGGGCAGTGGTGGCTTAATAGTTAAGGACAAGCACTTGTAATTGAAAGATTGCTGGTTCAAATCCCTGACCAGCCAAGTACCACTGAGGTTACCCTGAGCAAGGTACTGGCTCCAAGGGTGTTGAATTAGCTGTCCCCTGCTATGTCACGATGTCACTCATGGGTTAAGTACACAGGAGACATTTTGTTGTTGTGCTGTAGTGTGTCAAAAATGACAACTAGTCACTTTCACTTTCCCTTCAACCGCCCACAAATATGACTATTCTGCCAAGGCTGGGCTTGACCCAGCAACCTACCAAATCAGAAGCACAGAGCCTTAGCCCACTAAGCCACAAGCTGCCCCACTATTTAATGTCATGAATAGTACTCTGAACAAAAGTACAACAGATTACATTAACTTTTGATACGAGTCAAACGTACACGTGCTGCCGTCAGGGGAGTTGCAGTGTGCCCTCTGGTGGACAAACTGGATAATGACAACCCTCATAATATGTTTGAAGGATCTGTCTTCCGTCTCTCTTTTTAATTGTCATTTACTGGCCGTTTAAACGCCGTTGCTGCCTTATCTGCAATTATATCTGCACGCTCATTTAATCGGTGGGGCTCATACTTTTATATAGTGCAGAATAGACTCTTTAAAAACAATCACTTCGGCACACCACTGCTGTACTGAGGTGATATTTTGTTCTCGTTAAAGCTAACCAGTTTACGAATTCTGTAATTGGTTTCAGGCTCTTAGACCAAAATGACATTGCTTAAATCGACATCTGTGCAAAACCACGTTACTCTAAACTAAAAGGTTTTTCCCAATCATAGAAAGGTTTAGGCACAAGTGCTTAAAAGTTAATTTATGCTCAGGGTTAAATACGCTTACGGATACGGACGAAACGAAGCAGCACCCAGAAATCTTGGGGGCAGCACTGCCAGTTGTTCATGCGAAACAAGGTGTTCATCAACATAATTATGTTGTGTGCTCAGTATATTATCCTGAGCGCACAAGAAATATTGTCTGCCTTCCAAAATAAGGATATTGAGCACTCTACTTTAATTTTGGAAAGATTTTTCATCCTCATATTCAGTCTCAAGTACTCTGGCTGTAATCTTTTAACAAAAGCCACTAGACTGTTTTTAATCACAAATTAATGATGTTGGGTACAGAAACAGCGATGAACACCATCATGAGAACCATGAGCATTTTTGCAATTCAATTTTTGCAATTGCCCCTTCACCAATTGAGTTTAATCTTTACAGCCACGAAAAGAGCCTATTCCCACTGTTACGAGATATTTAAGTATTTAGAGTTAATAGCAGAACTTGCACACCCCTTGCGTTTCCAGATTTCTTTACAGACAAATTATAATTATTGTTTTAATGTTCGCAGCGTCCATTCATAGCACAACGGGAGTAAGAACTGTTCTAACAACTCTAAAACAACACGAGACAGAGATCTAGTAATGTGTGAAGAAATGCTACACACACTAGAGTGTAAGTAGATATATCCATAGAACCGGTACATATAGGTACCAACCGGGTGCCGGAATTCTGAAAACATGATGGTGCTCGCTCTTCTAGAGTACTGTAGGTACCGAGGATATAGTTCCTCCGGAAATCAGGGCATGCAGCACATACAGTGTTCTAGTCTGCAGTTAAATGCCAAAAAACGGCTACCAACACGGAAAGACTACATCTGTGGCGGCAGCGCCAGCTCCGCTTCCATTCGTTGAACAGAAAGAGGGTAATACATGCTATATTAATTATAAGCCGTTTCGTTCTTAATAATGAAGATATTTAAAGGCAAAACTGTACGGTTGGTGTGGTGATGCACATGGGGGCGGGGGGGGGGGGGGGGGGGGGGGATTAGGGTATCATCCCCGTATGAATATACTTCGTACACTGCCTTCCTGCGTTTGATCGTGACATAATAGGATTCCAAAAAGCCAATATGTAAACTTTGTCACTGAACAGAGAATTTAGCAAAGCATCTCAAAGACCTATTCAGAGAATTCAAGGTGAGTTTATTTTAACGTTACATTAAAGCATCCAAAATGTTTTTATCCTGAAATACGCGTTACCTCTATTTTTGTTTGAGACAACAGTGCAGCCAACGTTTGCTAAAACGCTAAGGTTACCGTCTTTAGGCTAATTAACGTAACATAACCCCGACCGTTTAGTCTGTCATTCGTCAGAGAAATATAACATTAGCGTTTTTAATAAATATTGTCAGAATGAGTAAATTTTACCTATTACTTGCACTCTGAGTGTACGTCTGAGTATAGGTGTGCATGTTAGTTCATTGTGTGTGCAGCATCTATCGTTTTCCTACCTTCATTGAGCTGTACCTGATAACTGAAATACCATAATCTGGTCTATTTGCAGTTAAAATAGAATTTGTTAATTATAACATTTATCTCCTATGTCCTTTGTTTGCATTTAACAAAAAAAAAATCAACTAGGCTTTTTTTTTTTTTATCCTTGCCAGCAATGACTGACTTCCGAAGTTTTGACTTAAAAGTACAAGACAGGTGTGCATGCAGATGGCATGGAAGCACTGAATTGGAAATGGTACTCATGGGTCTTTAAATGCTAGATGTGATGCTACAACTCTGCCATGTCTTGGGTTCACGCACCTGAAGGTGCCCCCTTCCTGCAGGGCATCAACATTGGATGCCTCCCTGAAGACCCAGGTTTTAGACGAGGCAATGTTTTCGTCACGCATCCTCAGCAACAAATGAAGGCGCCTCTTCATGATTTTCAAAAATGTAGCTGTCAAACAAAGCAAATACCACACTTGCTTTAAGAAGCACGATCCCCCTCCACACCAAAAGTTGAAACAACTCATATTTTCCATTTGATTTTATTTTCCTTAGCAAGTATTTTTTATCCTAAGTGAAATTCTACCTATTAGTCATCTACATACATCTGAATTTGTTACAGGGAGGCATGGTGAGCTATCCTCACACACCGAGGGGCTTTCTGTATATGGAGTTTAAATGTTCCTCCCATGTCAGTGCAGATTTTCTCCAAGTATCCTGCTTTCCTCTCTCAGTCCTAAAACATGTGGTTCAGAGGAGGACATCTTGATGTTGCCGAGTCTGATGTCTCTCTAGGTCAACAAGGGCTTGCATTTCACTTCTTTAACCGATCACAGTCTTCATTTGTATGACATCACCACATTGAAAATGAGAACAAAAAAATGGACCAAACTCAAAGCTTCCAGTCATCAGACGAGGGGGGCGTGTGGCTCAGCAGGCTAAGTCTCTGGGTTTGTTATCAGAAGGTTGCTGGTTCAAGCCTTGTTGTTGTTGTTATCATGATCATCATCATAAAATAACATGCACATTTACATTGCACCATACAGCTTTTGCAGGTAAGCATATTCCTTTGTTTTGTCTGTATTTCTATGTTTTATCTATGACATCTCCCTTAACAAAAGGCAAACACAATAAAAGAGCTACTTTAGAAATCTGTGTTTCTTGCCATTTAATAAAACAGGTTTAATTCGTGTGGTGATGTCATACGATGAAGGCTGTGGCTGGTTAAAGAAGTGACATGCAAGCCCCTTCCATCACCTGGAGACATGTGAAATTCAGCAAAATCAGGATGTGTATTAGGTGAGCTATGTCTTTTATTTGCCTGTAGTGTCTGAGTGTGTGTCCAATGATGGACTGGCATCCTGTGCAATCCAATCAGCTGGCTTTACAAATAAGGAAAAAACTGCGGCATGAGAGTACCTTTCAGCTCATCATCGACAGCCAGGAGGGTCAGTAAGATCTCCACTCTCCTGGTGCTTCGGAAGCCATTGTCACCTTGATCTCTAAGCATTCCAACAGCGCTCTGAACGGAGCTACGCACCAGCACTGTGGTGTCTAGGACAGCCCCCCAGCCCTGAGAGTCAATCACAAAAGAAAAAAGCAAACACAAAATCATAACCCAGACTTGGCAGAATCTCATTACATGTCATCTTCACACGACTTTTCCTGGTGAGGGTTACAGTGGTCAAATATTTGGAGAAGTGTTTGCCGCCTTCCTGATTTCTTGTTTTTTGTATGTTTGTCACACAAGGCTGGAGTCCCAAAGCTATAGAAATGGATTTATGACCTTCACCAGATGGACAGATGTCAATTACTTTGTTTCTCATTTCTTCCTGAATTTCCTTGGATTGTGGCATGATGTCTGGCTTTTGAGGATCTTTTGGTCTACTCCACTTTGCCAGGCAGGTCCTATTTAAATGATTTCTTCATTGAGAACAGGTGTGACAGTAATCAGACCTAGGTGTGGCTAGAGAAATTGAACTCAGCTTTCCAAAGATGTGATACAACACAGTTCATTTATATTTTAACGGGGGGGGAGCATCAATTTTTCACACAGGTCCATGTAGGTTTGGATTCTTTTCCCCCTTAATAATGAACACCTTCATTTAAGAACTGCCTGTGTCATCTTTGTCTAATATTTAAATTTATTTGATGATCTGAAATGTTTACATGTGACAAACATGCAAAAAATAAATCAGGAAGGGGGCAAACCCTTTTTCACACCACTGTATAAGGTTTCTAAATTAATTATATGTACTATGAAAAGAACAAAAACAGACATCAATGACATACTCTGTGTTGTGGAGTCTCCATCTCTTTCTGCTCCAGCTGAGTCTCAGTCTGCTCCTCGTCCATGTACATGTCCTGCACAGTCTCAGTCTGCTCCTCGTCCATGTCCTGCACAGTCTCAATCTGCTCTTCGTCCATGTACATGTCCTGCCCAATCCCAGTCTGGTCCTTGTCCATGTACTTGTCCCGAACAATCCCACTCTGATTCTCATCTAAATATATGTTCTCCTCAGTCCCAATTTGCTCCTTGGCTGTGTACATCTCTGGACCTTCCATTGCTAGGAAAACATGTACAAAATTTCACATCTATTGACAGTCATCCATAGCAATGCACTTTTAGCATAATACATACATACATATGTACATACAGAAATAGAATAGGTAAAATTAAATAAGTCGCTCTGGAAAAGAGCATCTGCTAAATGCTGTAAATGTAAATAATGAAAAATAAAGTAAAAGAACGTTGCATGATACTAACGAAATCAACAAAGATATAGGTAAGAAAAGAGGAGTTGAAAAGGGTTAAGTAGCCTTTAATGAAGGTGTTCAATGTTTGGTTCTGACTGCCTAGCCAAGCAGAACTACAACAACTTATGACAGGATTGCCGAGCAATATTTTTACTTATGTAAAATGACGCTCGTCAGTTCAACTTACGCTCAGGTTCAGCTAGATTCTCCTCAAAAAGCTGGCTAATGGACAAATTCCTCAAAGCCTTTATATCAGAGATGATGTCTTTAGATCTTCTGAGGTCATCAATGTGAACTGACCTCCAGGGGCCTATACACATGAAAACAGGAGGGTTGGACTGCTTACAGATTAAAAAACGCATTCCGTTCTTCATTTCAAGGCATCTGTCAGACAAGTTTGACTGACAGTCATTCATCAACATACCCCCATGAAATCCAACGTAGGAGCTGCCACCTTCCATCCTAGGAAGTTTGGTAATAAAATACACAAACACTTTCCCTCTCAGTTGTTGTTCTCTTGATTTGTTAATTTCATTCATGGCAGAATACCTATAAAGAAAGTCAAGCTTGGTGAGCTCCACAGACTTGTCAGATGAAGAACCTTTTTCTGAAACAGAGCTTACTTTGCAGATGCAATGAGGTGTGTGCTCAAGAAGCCATTTTCAAATTCAGCCTGGATAATGAGGATTTTGTCTCCAACCACAGAGTCCAGAAAAAGTCTACATGAAAAAGGGAGAAGTTTTGTGATGTATAAATTGAACAGCAATTGCTAAGACACTCCAAACACTGGACATTTAAACATATGCAGACCTGATCTTTTTGAGGAAGGAGTGTTCTGTGTCAAATTGTTGCAAGGAGAGGAGTTCAATTTTGTCATTGTCCTCTGGGAGCTGCCCAATGTCAGAGGCTGTCAAAAGTCTTGAAAAGGTGGTTACCTTCAAAGAAAACATTCACAACAATCGTGAAGTAAAGTACAACCTTCTCAATATGTGAACAGTTAATGTCTGCCTAGAGAGTTGACCATTTTCAAATACGCATATATGTAAGTATATGCAATACGATTATTTTTGTAATTTACCTCTGTGAAAGATGCATAAGAACTTTGATCCAGCCTTCTGGTAGATGTTATGTAGTCAGCAAGGGAAATGTGTTTCTGTTCTTCAAAGTAAATCCTTGTCAGCTCATCAGTCTCTACCTTAGAGAGTCTGGTACAGTCCAAGCGAACCACTGAATCAGGAGTGGCACAGTTTAGCAGGATAAGTTTGGCCTCATTCAAAACCTTTTTCTGAGCATCAGGTAACACCTGGTCAACCTCTTTCAACCTCTCGGAAACTTGCAGGACCACAGAGGAGCAGGTGTCAGAATGATACCCAATGAAAACATCAGTGGAAAAGTATTTGTAGGTTTGAGGAGGCATTGCGTGCTGGTTGTTGGTGGAGACAAAGGAATTAACCCAGCTCTCAAGCTCTTTGACGATTTTCTTCTTGTCATTTTTCAGGACAGTGTTGATGTCCAGGTAATGCTTCTCAAGCCTGTTAATGAGTGGGATTGGAAACTGCTTGTAAACCACCTCTTTCTCCTCAATAACTATGAGCCTGAAATCTTTGTGTACTCTGCACTTGACACGATGGGTCCCTAATCCTAGGTCCACATACTTCTGGCCACCCAGAGAAACATAGTACTGGTTGAGAGCATCATACAGGCTTTCATAGAGGTTCTGAAGGTTCAGCAGCACAATGGTCTGACCGGTTTCCATGCATATCTTAACACGGTTGATGTTCCGGCAAATCTGGGTGTATTCCTGGTCTTTGGGAAAGCTGGATCCAAACATGATTTCTGGCTGGTCATGTTCAGTGAAGAACGACTGCTGAAGTATCTGCAGGGCTGCATAATTTTTGGTCAAAACTAGAAGGTATCGGCACTCCTCATCTTGGCCAACAGACAGGATGTTCTGCCTCACCAGTTCAATTTTATCAATGTTCTCCTGCTTTGAGTGGAAATCCAACCTACTAGTGAAGGCTGTGACTACATCTGTGTTATCTTTCCCACTGAAATTCCTCAGCACTGCCTCCATAATTTTGTAAGGAGTGGGCTTCTGTTCAGTGCTCTTTGCGGCTGCAAATACCATTTTAATTAAGCTGTAATAATCCCGCAGGCCAAAAAAACCTTTTCCCTGTGTCTTGCTAATTTTAAGATAAGCCCGGGCAAAAGGCTTAAAATAGTCCCGAACTTTCTCCAGAATCATCTTGTCAGAGGAGCATATTCCTTTTGCACTTTCGATCAATTCCTTTTCATCAGGGTCACCACGGGAGACAAAGATGCCTCGGTTCATTTTAGCCGGGTCCAAAGCCCAGTTGGAAATGCCAATGAATCCAACCTTCTTATGTGGCAGTGGTTCATCATCTATGCAACCTTCCTCCAGCAAAGGATGCAGTGTTTTCAAGGGCATTTTTGGGGAGTCTTCTGCTAAACCAATCTCATCCAACACCACAACAGAAATGTACTCTGTCAGGTTCTTGCCCTCCTGGAAACGGGCACACTGCTTGAATGTATTGATGATGCCCTCTGGTGTAGAATGAGGACTGCACTGAAAGGAGACCAGGTGAACTTGCTTCAGCTTTTTGTACAGCTCTGAGTGAGCAGCCTGACCCTGCATAGCATCTGCAACTAAAGTTTTAGACAAAGACTTTGAGCTTCCAGGTTTCCCAACCAAAAAAAGTGGGATTCGAAGCTCAATGCAAATGACCATCATAAAAACATTTTCTTTCAAAGCATTATTTTTTGCAATTGTTTTCCCTAGTGGTACACCACTCAAAAACAGGTCCTGCATGACTGAGATTTCCTGCAATACTTTGGACTGGTTATAATTTTCTGGTAGGTGCTTGCAGATTTTTTTCCTGAAATCTTCTTTTTCGTCTAAGCAGGCATGGTAGCAAACACCTACAGCCATGATAAGAGACCATAGAATTGGATCTCTATCATCAGTCAATGTCTGATTGCCCCCATTCTTTTCCATGTTTGAATTTCCATCGAGAAATGTTTTCAGCTCAGCCAGCAACATGCTGTGGTTGCTATAAAACCACACAAAACTTTGCATACAGCGTTCTACATCCCTGAGACTCACAAATTTGCACTCATCTTTCTTGGTCCTCATGTACTTCTGTGATGAGGACAGAACTTCTGTGACTGTCTTCATATAATCTTGACTAATTGAATTTGTTTCAATGACTCTTTGAACAATTTGTTGGATGTACATTTTTTCAGTGTGGTCATTAAGCTGTCCAAAGTCCCACACCAGTGGGATCATGCTGGGTGGCAATGCTTGAACTCTGTACACAAGCTGACGGAGAGGGATATGTCCAAGTTTATCATCGGTTTCTTCAGCTCGGACTCTGTATCCTAAGCCTGCGGACTCCAGCCTAGAGATCATTTCATCTGTATGCTTCCTGTAAGGGTTGCAAGCAGCAATGATCTGCAGACCAGTATTCATATTCAAGGGCTCTCCATTCACAGTGTTGTCACAGAGAACCTCCTTGATGCTGCTTATGGCCTCAGTTGTGTTAGCTTCATCAAAGAAGAGGACAGAATCAAAACCATAGTATTGTTTATTGACAACCGCGATGGCCTCCGCTTCTCTTACTTTGGTGTATATCATCTCCGAGGTTGTCCCTCCATGAACTTTGACAAGCTTCATGTTCTCCGTGTTGACTCCACTCCTCCGCAATTCACACAAGAATTTTATAAGCCTGGTTTTCCCACAGCCTGTTTCCCCCATGATGATGACTGGGATGCCACATCTGAAGCGCATGTGAATGGCAAGAATTTTCAGAATGTTGTCAGTGGTGAGCTCATAGTTTTCATCTGGGTCCAAAGGCCACTGTACTCCCAACACCCTGCAAAGATGTTCAATCTTCATATCCCTAGAAAGCGTGTCAAAATTGATATCAAAAGGTACTCCATTTAGACGGAGACCTTCATAGAGTTCTCGGGTCATGACATTTTTCTTGATCACGGTTTGCCTACTTGGATCAACAGCATCAACTCCATTCTGCTCATTAATCACAAGGTGAAATCCAATGAAGGTCATGCACATATGGTCATCATTAAAGAAGATGTAAGGATGGGGTTCCAATTCCCACCTCTTTCTAATCCGAAATGGAGCTAAATCTTCTTCACTTAAACCAGAGAAGTCTACTTCCTGCCTATCTGAACTTTGATCAGAGATGCCAAGAGATGGTGTTGCAAAATCCTTTGCCATGAGAATCATGAAGTCAACAACAAAGTTTTTAAACCCTACCAAAACATCTTCAATATTGTCTATTTGACAAAATACAGAGTTCTCACAGTCTTTTAGTTGTAGGTTAAGGAACCATGCAAAGTTCCTCAGTTCTGCCCATGATGGGTCCACAACACCACAGTAAACAAAAAGCATCTGTAGGCATTCCACGTGAGTCCCCTCAATGCCGTGGTATGAAAATTTATCAAGACATTCATTATTATGGAACCGCTTGAGATACTGATAAGGCCTTTGGTAGGCTTCACTTCTGAACTCTTGATCATCCATGAGTGGGTCATGAGATTCTTTCATGTCCTTGTTCTCTTGCATCCTCATTTCCATCTCAAGAACCTCTTTAGGAGGACAGCAGAAAATTTTTGGAAAGACATCGTGGAAGGCAAAGTGGATATTTTCATTCTATCAAATGTGAGGGAAAAAGTTGATTAAAACTATGCATACCAAGTAACGATTAGGCTACAACAATGGTATCAAGAAGCAAATGGAATCACTACTAATTAGACTTACAACACTTGGACCATTTCCCCACAAATGTCCTTTGGATTGCAGAATCTCAATGACGTACAAATGCTGGTTACTGCATTTCCACATCCTTCCTTGGGAATCCATCAAATAGCGTAGGACCAACAGTTTGAACAGAAATTCATACAAGCCTTTCTGGACCTGATTTATATAAAAGATATTACATGTTTAACGTGGCAAAATAAACATTTTTATTTAAAATTCTAAACTCCTTTGAAATCAAACATTCAAATGATTTAGTCTGGCTTTTTGTGACACTTACAGAAGACGTGACATCAAAACTGAAGATTGTGAGCTCCTGTTTCGGGTTACTGAGCAAAGATGTGAGAACAGCATTTTCATCCACCCTTGGCTCAATCAAGCGAATACATTTGTGGAATGCAGTTTCTTCAGTTTTCTTCAACTCCTCAAAGAGCCTCTGAATGTACAGGGATTTCCCTAAAAGTTCAGGCAACATCATATGTCAGTAAATTTAGGACACACTAGCATATCCAGCTCACATGACTCAATATGTGTACTTGACTGTTCTTGTGTTGTTGTGTACCCATTTGACATCATCTTCCACTGCCAAAGTACAGTTCCAAAACTCCCTAACAGATATATAGAGGACAGTAAAAATGCCTGGATGCCATTCTTGCCCCATCCCAAATATCAAGGATGCACCGGTTGCATCCTCACAATCTCATGATTCATTGCGTCCCAAGTTTGTTCTTGGGAGGCAAGTTAGCAAGCACACTCTTGCCAAGAATACAAATATATTTTTTGTGTTCTTGGTATTGATAACACCAAGCACCAGTTTCGGCATACTAGCACCATTCTAGCACCAGTTTTGGCATACTTACCAACTCCAGCTCTTTCGGATGTCACTAGTCCAACACATAGTCTGCCCTGGAACACTGCTGCAGCACTGGACTCATCAGATGGAACAGTATAGTGCCTAGACAGATACCTCTGGACCCTATCCAGGGGCTCCAGAGGGACCATGTGCAGCCTATACTGGCTGAAGGCTGAGGGGAGGTAGGTGTGCTCCCGCTCAGAATCACATATAATAACTAGTCGGTATTCTTTTTGGCAGAGCTTTTCCAGTTGCTGAAAGAGTTGCTCAACCTTATAACTGACTTCATAGGGAAGCTGATCAGCATGGAGCAAAGTGTATATCTTCTCTCCCTCATAGCCCACTGTAAGGCATCGCCTTAGGAGAAGCTCCACCTCCTCATAAGAAGTAGAGGCAGAGCACAGGAGGACTTCATCGTACGTGGGCAGCTGCTCATGCTCACTGCTCATGTAGATGCTGATGCAGGACGTCAGAATTTCGGCATGTGGGCAGACAATGAGATTTGGTCGTCTGCTTAGTAATCCTTGTGGCAGATTTCTCCTAATGATCTGTTCTTTCTTCGCGACACCTTCATCCTCATCTTCCTCATCCTTGTAGTTAGCCAGTATTTCAAGAAGCCTCCCAAGAGTTCTGATGTCCAGACAGTCAGGCAGGAAATAGCTCATATCTTTCATGTAGGCATTCCACAGTAAATCCAGTTTTCTGGAACCACTAGCTTGCTCCACTTGATTCAGCAAGTACAAGGATTCATTCTCACTTCCTGTAAAATTTGTGTCTAATTCCATACTATTACTCCTTTCAAATAAGGTCCGAAATTCTATTTCTTCACTTCTCTCATGTTTAATGAGCATCTCATACTGAAGCTGGTGCCATGTCTGCCTTAAGTCTGAGAGGCTGCAGTTGGGTTTGATGAAAGACAGCATCATCAGGACCTGGTCATCTACATTCTCATCCAGGCTTTTCTGGGTGAGTTTCCTACACAGATACACTATCTGTTCTGCAGTATAGTAGTTGAGGTAGTAATACTGGGACCTTTGCTTGTCCATGAAGAACTTCCAGAAGTTCAAGCATTTCTCCATCTTTCTGCACATGTCTGGCAGCTGCTCCGCCACACTGCCTTCTACTATGATACTGCTGATGGTGCTGCCCAAACAGAAGTCCATAATGATGCCTGCTTCACTGTGTGGGCTACAGTTAATGTTGGTCTCCCACTGCCTAAAGAGGGGGTTCCCAGCCACAAACAGATCCATAAACGCCTCTGCCAGCCGCTGGACATTATCAAAGATCTGTGGAAAGGAGGAAGATAAATTTCTTATTTGCAAGAACATTTTTAAATTCAACAATGATAAAGTATAATAAGCTTGAAGAAGTTTGATCCTCTAAGGCAGTCTTAGGGAACCTGATCCATGAAGGCCTAGTGTTTTTGCGAAGACTTCTGAATCAGCCAATAATAAAGCCTCTGTTCCTGTGTTCAGAATATGGTCGAATCAAGCCTGGCCTCGACATGTCTTTGGGTCCTTGAGCAAGAACCTCGACCCCCACCTCCCTGGGCGCCACAATGGGTGGCAGCCCTTTCACGGCCAAGCTTGCTCTGATCGAGCGCAAAATGGGAGAGGTGGAAAGAAAACTTCCTCATAGGGATCAATTAAAAAAGTATCAATTATTATTATTTATTATTGGCTGATTGAACAGTCATCTGAAAAACCTGCATATACATGGTCTCTCCATGAATCAGGTTCCCAACCCCTACTGTAAGGATAAAGATATTTCCCCATAAACACAGTATTAAAGGATTAACAAAGAGACTAAAATTGTATGGACTACTACAACCGGATTAAGGACAGTCGTTTTCAGATAAAACAAATTTTAATAAATATCGAAAGCCTAACAGTTATGTGGTTGCTTAAAATCAAAGTCATAAATGTGTACCTCCATACTGTTGAAGGAACTCAACATCAAGTAAAAGTTGGGAAGATACCTCAACTTTTGAGTTTTTACAAAATCAAACTAATTTAGAAAAACAAAAAAAGCAAGATTTCACCCATGGTTAAGGCTGTGCTGGCCAGGATATATTTGACACATTAACATACCAATATACTAATAGCACATTAATGGTTTAACAACAACAAGAATCATTGGTTGGCGAGAAACAGTTAAAACTACAGTATCTTTTAGGATTTTTAAACTAAAAAAGGCAAAAAGTACAAATAAATAAGCAGTCTATATCGGTCCCTGAATAAGACAACCGCATACAGAAAATTACTAGATGATTGTTGTTTGAGCCATACACCCACAACCATGTCCCCACGCAGTGCTCCAATGCGCCCTGCTCTAAATTTCCTTCAATTAAGTCTTTTTGTTTGTTTGTTTGTTTATTTGTTAATTTAGCAGAAATTACTACTAAGGTGACTACAGTTAAGACAAAAAAAGAATATCATCTTGTAATGGTCACGCTAAATAAAGACCAGCACCTATACATTTCATTGTGTAAAAATGCAAGAATTTTATTATCATGATATAATACATTGATTAAAATGTGTAATGGTGAGTCTCACCTCCGCAAAGCGCTCCACCTCTTGTTGACCCTGCTCTCCCTTTCCAGACATCAACATGAGTTTGTTCTGTAGTTCCCGCAGGTCCTCCAAGTTATAGCAACGCATCTCCTGTCCCTCCTCATGCTCCTCGGGAATCTTCAGCTGCAGGACTGTTTCTAGACTCAGCTGATTTAAGATAAATCAACATGATCATAAATTCTACACCTTGAAAAGATATGTCATATTATGTTAAACTTAAATGCAGTGAATTCAATCTTGCCAATTGATTCTTAGAGCAGGACATCCTTCACAGAAGTTTAGTGTCATCTGTCTTTGCAAAAACACCATGGAATTCACACTGGAAATAACTGAAAAATGAACCTTCTTGTGATCTTGGCTACTAATGATGTAAATGCCGTTCTTGTTGATAGCTGAAGCCAAAGAGAGAGAGGACAGTTCCACAGAGCCATGGCTGTCTTTGACCGTCTTCAGCCACTCCAGGTGACGTGCAGTATCACGCTAAAAAAAGGAGGAAAATTACATTTGTGAAAGTCTCTCAATGAGTTGAGCACACAATGGCAAAATAACAAGTTATATATAGTGACAAATTATACTCTGCACTGAGTTTACACATTTGGTCCTCAGGACCCGTATTTTCTCAGATGTGTACTTACAAGTTTCTTTGGCAAATTGCAATCATTTTCAAAAGCCTTCCACAGTTTCTTCAGAGCCTCGTTAAAGCTTTGGAAGCCTGCTTCGGGCTTTAGGTCATACAGCATAGAAGAGTAGCCAAGGACAGCGTCATGGAAACAAGCAACGCGGTCAACATCCAGGTCATTCTCTCCAGCAGAGATGGAGGCCAGGTCCACAAAAACCTTCAACTCATTAATATCTGTTAGTAAGGAGGAAACAGTCTCAATTCAAAGCATACTATAATTTTTCAGTTCAAGTCACCTTTGAGAGATAAAAATAAAATATTTCATCTCTATCCAATGAAATATGTCATATGTCCATTTTTATGATTGCGATGGCTCTTACTTACAGAGAGCAAGTTGGGGGAGGCATGAAGAAAAATTCCCCAGAGAGATCAATAAAGTATCAATTAATTATTATTATTATTATTATTATTATTATTATTATTATTATTATAATAATAATAATAATAATAATAATAATAATAATAATAATAATAATAACAATAATAATAACAATAATAACAACAACAACAACAACAACAACAATAATAATAATAATAATGATAATAATAATAATAACTCTAAATGGAATATACCCATTCTCCGCTGTCTACTGATAACATTTCACATCTACTGTAGTTGACCAACAAAGACGTTTTATGAAGTTCTTTATTATTTTTGTACCAGTTAACATTTTAACAAAATTAATGTTGATAGCTAACTAACATCATTATTTCTAAATATAATTTGCATCTTGTTGACACTGACATATTTGCCTCCCTGACAACAATCCATGTATGTCCTTTTAAAACAAACTGTGCATTGATGCCTGTGTAAAGATTTATGGTGGTAAGGGTGTTTCATTACGTTGTTTTAGGTTTATTTTGTAAATTTGCTCCGGAGAAAATGCATGTTTTCACAGTTTTCTTTGGACAGAGATTAATATAAAGTTTTAAAAAATAATAATAATACTTTTCCCGACACATCGCTCGTTGTGGCATTACATTTTCTTTTAATCAAGTATTGACTCACCCTCAAGTGCTTCTTTGACCCAAATCACAAAGTTTTTCCTGACGTGAAGTTCCAGAAGGCACTGCCTACGGGATTCTGTGATGTCCACCAGAATCTTCTTGGCCTGCATCAGGTCATTGTCAATGCGATCCAGACTTTCCTCCTTGAAGTCTATAGATGTCTGAAAGCAGGAAAAAATAAAAAATATATATATATATATATATATATATATATATATATATATATATATATATATATATATATATATATATATATATATATATATATATATATATATATATATATATATATATATATATATATATATATATAAACTTAATAATGATATTCTGATGTTAAGGGAAAAAAAGCAGGGTGAGCAGAAAACCTGTGTGAGGAAGGGCTTCAACACTTACAGCTTGAAGCAGGGTTTCCAGGACACCAAAATTGCCTTTAAGGCAAAGTGTCTCCTTTACACTCATGATGACCTGGACTGACTCTATAGCCAAGTGAAGTTCATGGTACTGTTCAATCTGCTGGATTCTTCTCTCAATCCACTGTCCAACATCAGTATTGTCAATTCTGCGCATTATCCCCAGATCTACCCTCAGCTCTCCATACTTTTCTTTATAAGCTTCAAAGATGACATCAACATCCTTAAGTTTTATTTGGCCGTTCCTTACATTTGTGTAGATCCATTTATATTTACTATAGCATGGCTGAAAAATCTCATCATCTATCATTTCAAGCGTGATCAAAGGTTCATTCTCCACTTCAGATTCTGAGAGTTCTTCGTCATCGTCAGTCTTTGACATTTCTTTTGCTTGGTCTTCCCAACACGTGTTGAAAATAAAACTGTCTTTAACGGTCTCCAGGGTCTTTGCCATTTGCCTCATTTTGTCACTGAGGTCGAAGAATGTCACAATGCCTGACTGATCAGAGGCCATTTGGTCAAGCAGGTGAACCTCCATGAAGCAGTCCAATGTCATCGACTTGATATCTATCTGTTGTTTTTCTTCCAGGTTATTCAAGTCAACTGAAATCCAAACACAAGATTATGCTGATTCACCCCAAAATTACAAAATGTAATTCACAATTATGACAATTATCCAATACAGTACACGTAAATTCAATAACACTTCCTTTGAATGCCATGTCTGAAAGAATGTATGAATACATTCATAACACATAATATATTTATAAACATGCCTATAAATATTTATAAAAATGTATACATTTTAACTATATTTATTATGCATTATGAATGCTTCATGGAGCTCTCGTCTATAATGTACTATAGATACCTTCATAATTCAGTACAAAGTCTTAATTCTTATCCTAACCATCATAATGCATTATGAAGGTATCCATAATGCTGCCATTTATCATGCAGTAAGTAGTACCACAAATTCTTTAAATGAAATTCAGGATAAGTAAAAAGTTTGGACCTTCCGATGTAATCCTTACATTTTAGAAATATTAAAAAGGTATAAAACTATAAGATACGTGAAAAAAGTATTAAACAAATTTGTTTGTTTCTGGGGCAGCTCTGTGGATTGGGACTCAGATGGTTGCCTGTTCAAACCTTTGGGTTGGCAGATTGATCCTGCCATTAAGCCCTTGAACACCAGTTGCTCCAGACCCTGGTTGACCCTACTGTTTCCTCTACGCCAGTATCATGAGGTGCTGAGATGCTTTTCCAGCTGTCCTGAAGGAGGTCCCACATAGACACTGAGCACTCATTGGTCGTTTTCCTTCACTCCTCCAAAATCATTTCTACTGTGTTTAGGTCAGGTGGCCAGGTCATGTGATGCAACAGTATCACTCTCCTTCATAAGTGGCTTGGCTTGTCCAAAATTTTGACAGGCACCATAAAGCAAGCACACACACACACACACACACACACACACACACACACACACACACACACACACACACACACACACACACACACACACACACACACAACCTTTGACGTGCTCCTCAAGCTTGCGGCACATGACAAGCAGGCTCTCCACTAGCTGCTTCTCGCTGAAGACCGCCTTCACCTCGTCTCGTCTACACCGCATCAGCTTTGTCATGTTTGCTCTGTCCTTGCACTGCTCATTGTTAGACAGGTAACCTGTGCAGAAAATCATTCATGTTATTACCTATGCTATTAATAGCAGAAATCATCAATGGGTGGTAAAAGCGAAAAAGGTTTACTTGTTGCTTCAGAAAACATATCACGTATATACATGAACTTATTTTTGCAGAAGAATCATATTTTGCTTTAAAAAAATTATGGAAGAAATGACTTCTTATTAGAGTTCTTTACATAATGGCTATAAACCATATAATATTATATATATATAAATATATATATATATATATATATATAATGGCTAGGAAAAACAGTGTCACCTTTCTTCTGGGGTGACAATCACAACAATCACAACAATGAAAGAAAGAATGTCAATGAACGTGACAGTGTCACTGGACCACTTGGGTCGTGTCATTACCTATCTGCAGCAGCTCTAGAAAGATACTCTGGTTTTCCAGAATGCAGTTCAGGAGGCCAATTGACATCTTTCCAGAGATGAACTTGTCTGAAATTGATGCAAAGGCTGAACTTGCAACAACTATTCTCTCCTTGGCATCATCTGAAAGTTCATTAATCAACCTTTCATCTGTATCTGAAAAGAAGACGGACAACATATAAATGCTATATTTTAATACACACTCACAGGGGAAGGCCTTTCAGTACACATTAATGCATAATAAACAATAAAATTACAAAGATTAAAGCAGTAGACTAACATCACAGCTAGTCAGTGATGATTAGCTATTGGCTATAAGGTGTGTGTGTCTTGTATTTTGTTAGTTATTCAAGTTAATGATGTTATTGCAGGTCATGGACATTAACAGACTCAACAAGATCATTAAGAAAGCCAGCCAAGTTGTGGGAGTGAAACTAGACTCTTTCAATAAGGTTTTGGAGGGGAGAACATTGTCCAAAATAAGGACAATACAGGACTTTCCTTCACACCCGCTCCACTATATGCTGAGCAGCCACAGGCTAAAACTTCCATGCTGCACAACTGAGAGACACAGGAAATTGCAGAGGAAAGCAGAATGTTATATGATGATATCAGGATTATGAGTAATAAAAATAATGTGGTGGTGATGGGTGATTTTAATTTCTGGTTGGTCTCAAACCACAAAACATAAGCACAATCACCTTAAATGACCATGTATACAGTGTATACGTTTGCTGTAATAACCCAGGCACTATGCAAATTATGTTTAATATATAGCAATGTGAATTATAATTGGTGCTATAGGTTTAATTTTTATTGGTTATTTTAATATTTTTATTTATTTTATTTTAATTAATTTATTGTTCTATAGTTCTATCTAAATCTCTTCTATCATCTGGACATAACTTTCCTAAATCTTTTATTTATTTTCATCAGGAGTTTGTTTTTGTAATGTAAGAGAATTTCCCCACGGGGATTCATAAAGTAATTCTGATTGTGATTTCAAATTAGGGCTGGTTAGGGATTAAGGTTGTCATGTTTGGATTAGGGTTTTCCCCATAGAAATGAATGGAGAGTCCCCACGAAGATATAATTACAAACCTGTGAGTGAGTGTGTGTGTGTGTGTGTGTGGGGGGGGGGTTGATTGAACATACCAAGCAGCTGAAAGATGTTCTTGGCAGCAGTCCAGTTTAGAAGATGCTGGAGCACCACCTCATCTCCATCCAAGTAGCACTTCCCATTAAAGTCTGTGGGCCACGACTTCTGAATAATGGCCGACACCAGCTTTCCATACTTCCAGTTTATTTTGATTTTTTCAAAAAGACTTTGTTCTGATTTGTTCTGTTAAAATGAACGATTGAGTTAGTTCTGTAGATTGCAGCAGTTGCACATAAGTATCTAAATAATTGACAATGATTTTGCCAACTAGTTTTGACAGTATGACTGAACTGAAATAAAAATTCCATACTTACTCATTTATTTATTTTAAAGATAATATATTCACAAACTCTAACCTAAATCAAAAGTAAAAGTTGTAATGTAATGCAGATTTGGGTTTGTCATTTATTTTCTTAAGTATCTTATCTTACTTATCTTAAGTACCGATTCAAGAAACCATTTTGGCACCATCTGGTTTTTAAAGTATCCTTTAAGCACCGGTATCAGAAAAACCCAAACGATACCCAAGCCTAACAAGTTAACCATAGTTAATACACTGCACATGGTGATGTGAAAGAATGTACCCCAGACAGCATTGATACATGTATAAAGTGAATGGATAGACAAGGAAAAGTCAAAATAAATGAGATGTTTATAATGAGCAATGATAGAAGCACCAGCGGTATGCAGGAGGATACAAAAACAAATATCAATAATGTGAATATAGTAGATCAAATTTATACTGTAATAATTTGCTTAATTTTCATTACACCTAAATTATCAGTTGCTTATTACATTTGCATTTATTTATTTAATGTACACTTCATCTGTCAACATAAGATCTTAAGAACAAAAGAACATAAATTTACAAAACGAGAAGAGGCCATTTGAGGAGAACTGAACTAACAGCTCAGAGCGGTTAAAATCTTATCTAGCTTTGATTTAAAGGAACCCAGGGTTTTAGCCTGAACTACACTAATAGGAAGACTATTCCATACTCCAGCTACACACTGTGTAAAGAAATGCTTCCTCAAATTCGTTTAAAATGTTCTCCCGCTAATTTCCACTTATGGCCATAAATTCTAGCATTTAAACTAATATTGAAATAGCCATAGGGGTGGCATGGTGGTGCAGTGATTAGCACTGTTGCCTCACACCTCAGGGACCTGGGTCACATGTGTGTGGAGTTTGCATGTTCTCCCCATGTCGTCGTGGGGTTTCCTCCGGGTACTCCTGTTTCCCTCCACAGTCCAAAGACATGCTGAGGCTAACTGGAGTTACTAAATTGCCCGTAGGAGTGCATGTGTGAGTGACTGGTGCGTGAGTGTGCCCTGTGATGGGCTGGCCCCCCATCCTGGGCTGTTCCCTAATAATTACTCACTGCTTCCTGTCTGTTAACCAGTTTTTGATCCAAGCTGCTACAGTTCCTAAAATCCCTGCAGCTTTGAACTTAAACAAGAGCGGTTTGTGGGGGACATCAAAGACCTTCTGGAAATCTAAGTAGATCACATTGTAGGCCTTTTTGTAATCAATTTCTATTGTAGCTTCAAAGAACTCAAGTAAATTAAACAGGAACTACCTCTCCTAAATCCATATTGGCTATGCCTCAGATTTGCATCCAGGTAATCTACCATTTTCACTTGTAGCTTCCATTATTTTTTGAGTAATGCTAGTTAAACTGATTGGCCTATAGTTTGCTGGATTACTTCTATCCCCTTTTTTGAATATGGCTATGGGGCGCCGTTTGTAAAGATAGCAAACATTTTTGTATATGTGAATATGTGAACGAGCGACGCGTAACAGTGACCGATAACCACGATGGATTATGATCCTCATAGTTCCTGTGACTGGACCTGCCATTTTGCAAGCGATTTCTTTTCATTTCCAAACAAAACGTTCAGCAGCAGCATCTTACCAACTGCCGCCACCAACGAAAGTATGGTGGGAAATATTTAAGGCCAATTTATACGATACTACTGATCCCCCTCCCGCCCCAAAATACATTCATAGCTTCCCGATGTCACAGTGAAAGGTGTACATAATGTTGCTCCCGGCTGCATAGCAATACCATGTAACGCAGCGCGAACAACTGCCAAAATTGCACATTCTATGGCCTCTAAGTGAGCGGAATTCGCCATATTGTCCCGCATCAGCCCTAACTTGCGCTCTCGTCGGTACCGCCTATTTTACGCAAATGGGCGTGGCTAATTTGCATACGTTCTCAACATTTAGAGTCTACATTTAACATTTATATTTAACATTTAGATTTATATTTAAGTTTTATATTTAACATTTATATATTTACATTTAACATTTACATTTAAGTTTTATATTTAACATTTATATATTTACATTTAACATTTATATTTAACATTTACATTTAATATTTATATATAGACAAGCCATTTATATTTACATATGATGAACAATTTTGAACATAATTTACACAGCAAAAAAACCTGATGATCCACAACACCATTGACTTCTAGCTAAATGTCAGAAAATTGCACTAAATGTTGAAAAAGTGGCAAGTACAAAAATGTTTGCTATCTTTACAAACGGCGCCCCATATATGGCCGTTATAATAGCACGGTTTCAAATCAGAAGGTACCACAACAGCAGATAACGGATTCTGGAATATTAAAGTTAAAGGTTGGCTAATAATATCCCTCATCTCTTTTAAAATAAATCATTAAACTCATTTACTATATAAACTTCATTGTCCGTTATAAGACCCTTACTATCCTGCAGATTAGTGATTTCAGCTTTTAGAGTAATTTTGGAGTTAAAATATTGGAAGACGCTTTTATTGTTATCCTTAGCCTCCAATGCTATTTTTCTCTTGACATTCCTCTTAGAGAGTCTAATGTTATTTTTTAACTCAACCTGTAGACTTAGATACTCCTGCTTTATTTTGAAATCATTAGTTATTTTCCATTTGTGGATCAGAATCCTTTTCCTCCTGACTTTAATTCTTAATTTCCTTAGTAAATCACCTTGGTTGCAGTTCCCTATACTTAGTTTTGCTGGAAACAGGTATCAAGTCCTCTTGCATTTGCAAAAATGAGCTTTTAAAAAATTCCCATGCCTCTTCAACAGTTTTGCTATTTAACTCCATCCAGTTTACAGTTTCTAGTTTCAATCTCATACCATTAAAGTTAGCCTTCCTAACATTGCATACTTTTGTTTTGGACTTTGCTGTTTGGACACTAAAATTAACCTCAAATTTAACCATGCTATGATCACTACTGGGGGGCGGCATGGGGGTGCAGTGGTTAGCACTGTTGCCTCAAACCTCTGGGACCCGGGTTCAAGTCTATGCCTGGGTCACGTGTATGGAGTTTGCATGTTCTTCCCATGTCATTGTGGGGTTTCCTCTAGGTACTCCGGTTTCCCTCCACAGTCCAAAAACATGCTGAGGCTAATTGGACTTGCTAAATTGCCTATAGGTGCGCACGTGTGGGTGAATAGTGTGTGAGTGTGCCCTGCGATGGGCTGGCCCCCCGTTCTGGGTTGTTCCCTGCCTCATGCCCATTGCTGCCGGGATAGGCTCCGGACTCCCCGCGACCCAGTAGGATAAGAGGTTTGGAAAATGGATGGATGGATGGATGATCACTACTGTCCAATGGTTCTAAAACCTCTAATTTTCCAATACTATCCTGGTTATTAGAGAAAACAAGATGAAGAAGGGCTTCTCCCCTGGTAGGGGTATTAACAAACTGAGTAAAAAAACAATCCTGTACTAATTCCACCATCTCAAGTTCATTTACAGAAGAGCCAGAGACTGTGTCCCACTGTATCCCAGGTAAATTAAAATCACCCATCACCACCACATTATTTTTATTTAATTTTATTTAATCGTAATCCTGATGTCATCATATAACATTCTGCTTTCCTCTGCAGCTACATTAGATGCTCTATAACAAACCCAGACAATTAGGCCATTTGAGTTTTTAGCATCTAGTTTTATCCATACAGCTTCTGTACTTTTATTTTTAAATCAGTGAGCTCCCTTGCCTGCAAGTTTTCTTTTACGTATACTGCAACACCACCTCCCTTCCTGCCTATCCGGTCTCTACGGATCAACATATAACCATCCATATTATATTCTTCTCCATCGTTGTCACTCATCCATGTTTCAGTTATTCCCATAATGTCGCAAGTGCCTGATGAAATTAAAGCCTCTAAATCATGAATTTTGTTTTATATAGTGCTCACTTTTAATATTTATTGGGGCTTTCCGTCTCTCTCCACCAGAATTTTTAACTAACCTCCCTGCCCCCCTGTCCCTAGTTTAAACATTCTTCAACTACACATACGCCTCCCCAATACACTGGTTCCCCTTTGGTTCAGATGCAACCCGCCCGGCTTGAACAGGTCCCACCTGTTCCAGAAGGTCTTTTAATGCCCCATAAAACCTAAACCCCTCTTTTAAATACCACCATTTTAGCCATGCATTTAATCTCCTTATCTCATCTAACTTAGCCTGTCTTGCACATGGCACGGGAAGTATTCCAGAGAATACCACCGTTGACGTTCTGCATCTAAGCTTATTCGCAACTTCTATAAATTTATCCTGCAGAACAGCCCTCCTGCCCTTGCCTATGTCATTGGTGCCAACATGCACCACGACCACTGGATCCACCCCGGCTGGGGCCAAAAGCCTGTCTAAACGATTCGGAAGGTCCCCAACCTGGGCACCAGGCAGGCAAGACACCGTACAGGACCCTCTATCTACATTCCTAATAATTGAACCCCCTACTACCACACCCTCCCTCCTCCTTGGGGTAGGTGGCTCCTTGGTGCCCAAGGGCCCACCTGCCTCCCCAGTCTCTTCCGGCTCTAAAGCTGGAAGCACCTGAAAGCGGTTAGACACAGTCACTTCAGGTGATGCCGCCTCTGTGAACTGTTTATTCCCTTTTCTATGACTTATGTTCACCCAGTTCTCTCGACCCACTTGTTCATTATTCTCCCCCCTCCCCCCTTGTGACGTACACACAGTCTCCCTAAAAGGCGCATTAACTCTCTCCTCTAACTCATTGCTGTGCTGGATGAAAGTCAGTTGCTCCTCAAGGTCACAAACCTTGACCATGAGTGAGTCCACTAACTTACATGACTCACAGATGAAGTCCGACTGGATGCAAACATCAGGAAAGCAGAGTATTTATTGTTGTTGCTGGTGTTGTTAACTTGAAATAAGTAGTTCAACCATTGTGTTCACCCAATTCATCAATACACTTCAAAATCCCTAATGGAAAATTCTTAATAAGGTCTTTGGACCAACATCGCCACATAAAAGACGGTACCCAAAGCTATGATCATCCAGAAGGCAAAAAGCCCCGCGCCCTACCTGGCAGATGGAGCTCACAGCTTGAAGAGCGCATTTCTCTACAGTCTTGGCAATATAAGGAAGAGTGTTGGTCAGCTCTTCCATTTTATTGCAGTAAATCTGAATTTGGTCCATATAGGACTCCTGCAGCGCAAAAGATAATTAAAAAGAGATTCAGAAAATGTTCTGATAACTACTTAGGAGCTCTTTATAGTCAGAAGAAGGGACTTATTACCTGTTTGATTTTTCCTTCCAGGTCTGTAGCAAATGTTTGCCTCCATTCTTTTGTAAATTCTTCACTGCCAAAACTGAGAGAAAGTATGTTGTTCCATATCTGACAAGGTAATAACATTTAGTTTGTAAAATATAATTTCTTTTTTAAATTGACTACACAATTCTAAATTAATTATGGAATGATTTAGATATACCTCAATTTCTGATGAAAAATATGATGACCGAAAACCACCATAAAACAACTTTTTCTTCAAAGTTTGACTCATGCATTCCCTCATTATTTTCAGGGCTTCCGACAGAATCTGCATGCGATTTTCTTTCTGCTGGCCTCCGCTTGGATCTTGCTTCACCTTCACAGTAAACAGTTCAGTGACATTCGTAATTTACAGGTAAGCTTTAGCACACCAACATACTTAGGCTTTTCTCAATGGTCATGATGCTTTTCCAATGGCATAGAGGAACCAGACCGCAACTGAACCGAACCGTACTGCAAAGAGAGCCTAGTTACAGTTAATTTAGGTTTCCCACTGCAAAAGTGTCAGCTCAGTAAAGGCGTAGCCGGAAAGCGACAGTGACATAAAACACTTTCATTGTTATGATCTTTGATTTTTTTTTTATATTATTATTTTATAGTTCTTTACATTTTCTCCCAGCACTGCATTGCTGTGTGACATATTCCCACAGCTTTGAGTGTGTTTGCAATGTCCCGGTACACCTTTTCCTGACTGCACTTGCCAACATCTTTTCATTTCCAATGTGATCATCTGCCTGTATTGAAAGTTGTGCCTGCAGCTCTTCGGTCAAACGACACATTTGTAAAAACTGCAGACACAGACCATGCCAGAGTGAAAACGGCATCTTTCTGGTTCTCTCTCATCTCCGCGCATTTCGACCAATAAGATGGTGGTAACGTGACCAGCCATGTCAGCATGGCTACGGCTCGCATGATTTACAATGGAAAACCAAATATTTGAGATACGACTTGGGTACAGCTTGGTTTTTGGTGACAGTGGAAAAGCATCATTAGATGACAACACTTTCCAGTCATCAACAGTTCATTAGTTTCATCTAGAAAGTGACAGAAATTTAGAGTAAAAATTGTTCACACTTTTATATTCTTTTATACACTATTTGAAGAGTTGCATGAATTTTAGTGGAATCAATTTTGAAGGTTTTATCAGGTTTCACGTACCGGTGTCTCATAAGAATGGCCGAAACTGGAAACAGTGGCGACCATGTTGATGCAAATCACAGGAATTGTGAAATCCGTGGTATATGATGGTGATTTAAAGCCTTTGCAGATCTTCTCTAGAACTTTCACAGAAGTTGTTAAGCACTCTCCCCTATAATCCTCATTATGAAAACTATACACAAATGAGAAATAACAAAAAAAATTAGACTGAGGAAAAAAATGGGTTGAAGACTTTTCCCCTAATTCTGAAAGAACAAAAATAGCATCAAAACGACACTATGCTTAGCATTGACCAAAATATATTCAAAAATATACTCCATAGCATGTATATTAAACCCGTCTTTATAAAGATTTCACTGAATCAGCAAGTACATTTTTGTACATTTTTGAAATTCAGCCACACACACACACACACACACACACACACACACACACACACACACACACACACACACACACACACACACACCTTGTTCAAAGGATTAAAAATACATGCACATTAATGAGTTAAAATAAGAAATTATTACCTGCCCTGCGGTTCTATGTCAATACATTTCATCTGAATGCATTTTAGCAAATCTGATATCTCCTGCTAGAAGAAAAACAAAATCTTAAGAATGTCACCAATTTAAAAGCAAATACATAGATAATACCAATGCAACATTCAAACCCTACCTCAGAATTCAAATATGTGATTATTGGAGGTGCTTTAAAAGCAACTACATAAAGAAGTTCCAGCAGGTCAACTGGTATGTGGTTCATGAACTCCACAAGGTGCTCTAGAGTCATTAAGGACATCCAGGACCGAGGCAGAAGTCGGTCCATCTCTGTCAGGTGAATGTTTGCTTTCATAATCTTCAACATTTCCCTATGAAAAGATAAAAGCAACCAATCTCAACATGAACAATACGTTATTTGTACAAGCAATACAAATCTTTCAAAATGATACCATCTAACTGACCAACATCCTATATTTTCCAGTACCGTTTGTGTAAAAAAAAAAACAAATATATTATAAATCTTGGCTGCATGATTGGGTTTACAAAATGCTTTGTGATGAGGTATGAAGAGCCCAAATTGTAGCAATGCAAATGAGGAGGAACCTCTGGGAGACGGAACATTACAAAAAGGCAAACTGCTCAAGCACCTGTTATCAAATGCTAGAGTTGTGTCCCCTAGCCTTAGACCTGTTACTCCAGCCCAGGACTGGTAGTATTTATGGTTGTTTGTCAGTGGGACAGGCTCAAAGGGCTCAGACATTCGTTTCAGGAAGTGAAGAAGAGGAATCAGGAGGATCCATTGCAGAATTCTTTTCTCCTTCAACATTAGAATTAGGTCAACCACCATATCTGAAAGTCTGAACAACAGAAATGTGTTTCTGGTTTACACAAAAACTGAAAAGGTATTACAGAAAAAAACACACATTTTTGGGTATATAAAATACATCTAATAAACAAAAAAGGCTGTGTACTCACGCTTCAAAAGCTGAGAGAGATTTCAACAAATCTGTCCAATATTGCTGAAATTTTTCTTTTGGCATATTTGGAAAGTACAGGGTTAGACATAGTCGTAATAATTCTTCAACGTTTAAACTGACTGAGTACTTCTTACAGACGTAAAAGAAAACCAGGCCAGCTTTTAAAGGGTCTGCAAAAAAGGCACTCTGTCCCAGACCATCCTTCGTGAACTCAGGGAGTACATTCCGCAGCATGAATGTTTTCAAGAGGTTCTTCACCTACACAAAAGAAAAAGACGCTCTCCCATTAATGCCATGCCGTACCACAGCTCATCACAACTGGCAACTTATGGCATTCAGACTTGAGCACAAACAGAGCCCCCTATTTTAATGCAAAATATACCAATTTCTAATAAATCGGTATGCACTTGTTTTGTCTACATACCTCCCGTTCACCATAACTTAGCGAGTCCCATTTTTTGTGCCTCTCTTCAAACACAAAGGGGTTTCCATAGACTTGCTGAAACTGCCTCAGCTGGTGATGGAAGCTCTTTAGATTAGCAAAACTCCAGCTACGGAGCAGGTCGAAGATCGTATCCAGCATGACCTCCCCCGCGATGTTCCGACCATCAACAACCTTCTTCTCATTTTCAGACCAGACTACAGATTTCATGCGCTCAAACCATCCTTTCGAAGGCTGAGCACAGATGATGTCATCATACTGGTGCCATTCACCTGAAAAGGAAAATCACCAGTGTGTCATTTTAAAGGTGTTTTTTGCATTATTTTCTGAATAGTTTTACTATTTTATCTAAAATAATTGCATTAAAAGGCTTCTTTTGAAATACGTGTCATATTATCGCCATACCTTCCTCGTTAAGCAGATGATCCTTGACAAAGAGACACCTATTTACAGTTTGTACCATATCAGATTTGTAGATATACTCAAACTCTGGTTTGTCTTTCTTGGCTTTCCAAATGACGTATTTGTAGGGTATAGAAACAGAAACCGCCTCTTTTGTCGTTTCCAGTTTTCCTTGTACAAGAAATCCATGCTTTCCCAGATCCCTGCAGGGGGTGAAATAACATCTTATTTCAAAATACTAGTAATTACACAGAACCGCAAAAGACCTGCAAGCATTTCTTTTTTTTCTTCACAGAACAGGAGCCTAATTTTCAACAAAACCAGATGTGCAGCCTCTTGCAGCTGCTTGCCTTTGACATTAAGGAACTGATGGCAAATTCATATCATTATACAGCAATGGTCAAACTTCTGTGTTACTTATGTTATACATGGTGGTCAAGAACACTTACCGAGTCACAGAAAGTTCAGCTGCATTTTCATCCCATGAGCCAATATGTGTACCAGCCCTCAAGAAGACTTTGTCCTCTTTGGGGTCTATTTTGAAATCTTTAGACAGGACGGCATGGAAGTAAATAGTGAGCCTTTTCTCCTTAGGAATCATCTCACTCCCAGTGAAGACTCTGAAATTAAGAACATACAGAAACTTTGTCCTTTTTTTGAAAACCGGTTAATCTGAAAATGGTGAGTGCATTCACTACATTATGTGAACGTCCTGAATGATTAAGCTATGTTTTTTTTATCCTTTCCCAGAAATTCTTGATAAAAGCTCTTTAGAAATTGCCATTAAATGAAATACTGTACCAACTAGTGATCAAATTTTCAGTCTTGTTTTTTGTCTTTCAGCTAAATACTGAGATGTCACCTCTCAGGTGGAGACACCTCTGGCTTCTGGCTTCTTTTGTCGCCCTCCTTTCTCTTTTTTTTTGCATCATCCCGCGATTCCTTCTTGGTGTCCTGAGCAGGGCTTGTTGCTCCCTGGGACTCTCCCGTGGCACCAGCAGACCGCTGGACCTCCATCTTCTCAGTCTTGGTCTTTGGGTCAGTGTGGGACACCA
Organism: Brienomyrus brachyistius; assembly: GCF_023856365.1. Classification (NCBI taxonomy): domain Eukaryota; kingdom Metazoa; phylum Chordata; class Actinopteri; order Osteoglossiformes; family Mormyridae; genus Brienomyrus; species Brienomyrus brachyistius. The sequence continues at coordinate 1,198,031 of NC_064554.1, forward strand.
CACCCTTGCCCTATTTAAAAAAAGTATATATATATAAAAATAAAAATCAAACTAAAGCTGAGGATTTTTTTCGAGAGCAAGAATGAAAGTCTCTTTTCTCAAATAACGTACAAGCCAGCTTTTGTTTTAAGTACTTTGTTATGATTTGCCTATTGAATTCTTCACAACATCCAGATTCTGAGCGAACAGCCTACCTGCTGCTTTGTCTTTGGGCCAAAAACCATCTGTTGCTCTCCCCCAGCCTTCGTTTCCTTGTTCTGTTCAGCAGCTTTTGTTTGTTGTCGCGTCCTCCTGGTCACATCTGCACTCGAGTCCACATTGGCCTTCCGGTCTCTGTTCGCCTGCTGCGAGGTCCCTGCTTCTGGCTCACCCCGGCTGCTTGTGTTCAGAGGCTGACTCTGACTTGGTTCTGTTTCCACTGTCCCTCCCATCGGACCTATCTTATCTTTACATTCTACAAGATCCACCTGTGTTTAAGGCAGAAGTGTGGAAAATGACCTCAGCACCCTAATATCCGCCCAGAGTTTAACCACAGTTTATTCATCACATTATGTTATACAAGAATTACAAAAATTAGCAAAAAGAAAAAAAAAAAACAGTAAACAAATACAAACTCTGTTCCTACCATTTTCAGCCTTATCCAACTGAGATCAGTTTAAGCATAAATGTGAGAAAATGCCCTGTGATTGGCTAGGACCTTTGGCAGGGGGGGAATCCCTGCCGTATGCAAAACGGTCTCTAGAAGACGATTCTGAAGTAATTAGCGGAGGAACCGTGCCACTCTACATTCAAACATTGGAAGCCACAATACTTTTTTTTTTATATATCTTGAATTACTTCCACCTGCCTTGAATTTTTATATGAACCAGGGTGGGACAGAGGGTTGCAAAGGGGCAGAAAATTCCCAGAAACTTCCCAGACACTTTCCATTCCATGTTGGAACCTTTCCATGGGAATTAAAGGGGGAAGTTCCCAGAATTCTGCAACCCTAGATCAGACAGACCTTGTTTGTACCCAGGTCAGGAGCCAGAAAATGATCACCTACATTGAGGCTGACTTGCTTCTTCGCAGCCTGACTTCTCTCCGACTCAGGTGCAGAGTCGCTGGGCAACTGCGACCCCTGATTGACATTCGCCTTCTCCGCCATGCCAGTCTCAGCAAACTCACTCCCCTCTTGCAATAAAGATAGATCAGATGAGTCCTGCAAAGAGTCCTGTGTCTCATCCGTGTCACTGACGCAGCTCTCACTGTCAGAGGACTCATGGGCCTTGTGCGTCCCCAGCTTTCGGTCAGACAGTGATATTTCAGAGAGTTCAGAGGTCACTGCCTCAGACTGTAAAGGGTCTAGATCCTCTTTCTTTTTTGTCTTCTTCTTGGTCTTCTTCTTTTTTCTCTACATTTTAAGGTTATTTTGTGTTAGTTTTTTTTGCATAGCTTCACTTTCAGATATTTAAAAATAAAATTGCATATATTAATGATCAAACTATTAACAAGATACACACAGGCCAATTTAGGTTTAACATACATTTCACGTTACTACCATTTCATCATTTTGAACCACTGATCACAAATGCACATTCAAATAAGTTCTAAAAAATGTTAACTAAAAAAGTGAAATATAGACCAAACAAAGACAACTTCGCAAGCCATCTGTCCGGCATTTAATACGCAGTGTGTCGTACCTTTTTTTTGATGTTGCTGCTGGGTTCATCCCCAGACCTTTTTGAAGACGTACTATCAGCCTGCCTGGCCAAGGAGACTGAAGCCCTTTCTGTCTCCTGCTCTGTCTCACCTTGTACCTTAACCTCACCAGCCGGGGAAAGCTGACCTGGTATCAGTAGAAAAAACATTCATCACATAAAATATCTTTGCGTACTACTGAAATTATACTCAAATGTTTCTCCAACCCATTCCTCGGGGAACCCCAGAGAATCCATGTTTTTGCTCCCTCCCAGCAAAAAACGTTGACT